>NC_083225.1:45962115-46562615 GCF_032191835.1 Heteronotia binoei
TATTCCTTTGGTACATTGACATGTTGCATATAAGGTTTTATATAAGTTCATACCTCAGAGTACTTTGTAATTTTTGTCACAGGTTATTCTCAATAGTTGTGTGACTGCTCTCTACATTTAGCACCTGCCTTTCTCACTTTGATTCAAGGTGTATTAATCATGTATGTAATAATACTTCATACTGTCAAGTGCTGCTTTCTAGTACTTTTTGGGAAGTCCACCCAAATAAGAGAAGCCTACCTTCAGGAAGACAGTCTAACAGTCTAAATTTATTTATTGACTTCATTTGTATCCTACTTTCCTCTTCCCAACAGGGACTCAAAGCAGCTTACATTATACTCTCCTCCATTGAATCTTCACAAAACCGCATGATGTAGGCTAGGCTGACAATGTGTGACTGGCCCAAGGTCACCCAACAAGTTTCCACGGATGAGGGGATTTTTGAACTTGGGTCTCCCAAATCCTAGTCCAGCACGCTAATCACCACACCACACTGGCTGATTTTAAAAAATACCCTCTAAATTTACATTCACTCCACGCTAAAACCTCAGGGCACTCAGAATGTCAGCAGTATAAATACAGTCAAAGATTATTTAGAGATCTGAAAATATGATAGGGGGGAAGGAGACACAGCTTAATTACTTAACATAAAATGAACAATAATGGTTCATGAAACCAAGGGCAAATCTGACTTTCGCTGCTCTGAGAAATATTAAAAACAAATCTTTATCGGGAGTGCTTTCCTCTAGCTGGGTGATTCCCCCTCTTTCTACATTAAAGCATCAGGGTTATTTGTAACTATGGTAACACTGGCATTCTGGAATGTATTTGGTCTTGGAATAATTATGGGGAAATTTGTATACAAACTGCTGAACTGCATCTTTCAATTTGAACAGGAGGCTGCTCTGAATTCAAAACCTGTGACAGGGAGGCTGATATAATGCCTGAAACAAGAGGGGGGAAATGAAGATTTATGCTAACATAATTCTCCCAAGCACATGAAGAAACTTCTTGCTGGAGTCAACTCCTTTGTACCATCTGTTTTGCTCTCTGTGTTGGTTTACAGAATGAGCCTGCAAGTGCAATCCTCTTCTTTTAAACTGCAGTGTGGGATTTTGTTCCATAAAAACAAAGGGTTATGCTGTGCACAACTTATAAAGGAACCCACAAAATGACCCAGTTAAGCAGTTCTGAAATGCAAAAGGATGAAGTATGAAATAAGACATAATGACCTATTCATAATTTTAACAATATCCTTCATATTTCAGTCTGAAGTACTTCCTGCATATTACCCTGGTACTCAGTTTTGTTGAGAAATATGGTGTTCCTGGAAGTCCAGACTAAATCTTCCGTTGGCAAAATGGAACTTTCCTGACTCCCCCCCTACTTGGTCTCCACAAAAAGCTCCTCCTGGAGGATAAGGTATCCTGAGGAATGACATGATGGGGTGTCTGCAGTGGGAAGCAGTGGAAATGGCTAATGCAGTGATCAGTTCAGGAATAACTGGAATAACAGGTGGCATGGAGATAAAATTTTATATCCTAATAGCCACCTGTGTCCCCCATCTGAGGATAGCTAAATCTGCAGATCGGGGCCCTGTGAAGGCAAAAGAGGTTTTTCTGCAGACTTGAGGAACTCTCCAACAGTGCAGAAAAATATTAAATAAAAAAAATACATAGGGGGATTTAAATCTCCTCCAAAATACAATTTGGAAAATATTTCAGGAAATGGCAGTAGCTGGCCACTGCAGTAGAGGAGGATGCTGGCTACTGCTCTGGGCTCAACAATGGCAACTGCTGCATGCCTAATGGCAGAAGGTGTTAGCAGCTGCTGCAGGCCCAGCCACAGCAGAGGATACTAGCAGCCACTGTGGGTCCAGTCGCTGCCTCAGCAGATGTTAGCAGCTGCTCCAGGACTGAGCCAGGAGGCAGCAGACATCAGCAGCCACTCCAGGCCCGAGAACCGCCACGCTGGACATTGGCAGCCACTCTGGATCTGAGTGCTGCCACAGCAGACACCAGCAGCTGCTGAAAACTCAAGGGCTCATTGTTGTCAAGCCTGGAGCTTCAACAGCTCAACAATGGGAGGGATATGAAATCCCCCCATGAGTCTTGTGGGCCCTCCCTTGTGTAACTGAATTCACTGACTCAACAACACTGTTTATGCCCGGTGGGTCTTCTCCGAAACATTTGCAATTGCAAGCATTCTTGCAGACAGTTTTGCCACTTCATTTGAGTGGCTAGCAGATTCCATTTTAAGTTTCTTCCTCCCCCACTTGGTGCTTGTGTGATGTGAGTACAAATTCTTGAGATCTCTGCATTATTTTCCCATCTGTAAAATGGAAATACTGATGATTTCACAAGTTTGTAAAAGGGCCATAATTTATTTTATAAATAAGACATCACTCTATATAACAATAATTGCTCTCCAATATTCTATTTATGTCTAGGGCTGGCAGCTCTCAGTTGGGAAATACCTGGAGATTTTGGAGGTGGAGCTTGCGGAAGGTGGGGTATGGGGAGGGGACAGACTTCAGTCGGGTGTAATGCCATGAAGTCCACCTTCTGAAGAAGTGAGCAGTGACTCACAGAAACTCATATCCTGCCACTAATTTTGTTAGTCTTAGCAGTACTACTGGACTCTTGCTTTTTACTACTGCTATGGACAGACACAGCTACCCATCTTGATCTGAGTCTGCCTTCCAAAGCAGACATTTTCTCTAGATGTGTTGATCTCTGTCACCTGGAGATTACTTGTAATCAGGGCTTTTTTGTAGAAAAAGCCTAGCAGGAACACATTTGCATATCAGGCCACACCCCCTGGCAGCACCATCGTTTCACACACGGTTTTTGTGGGGAAAGCCCAGCAGGAACTCATTTGCATATTAGGCCACACCCCCTTACACCAAAGCAGCCAGAACTGCATTCCTGTGTGTTCCTGCTAAAAAAACCCAACAACTCCAATGAGGAGATCTTCACCCACTGCCTGAAGGCTAGTAACCCTATTTATGTCTCCTGCTTTGACCTGTCGTACTTAAGAGACCCTCAAAGAAACTTGGGAACTAGGTTGAGAGGGGAAAGTTATTACAGGTTTCAGCATCAATATGTATGTTCACAAATGCATACCTAAAGGAAAAGCAAAATACAATGTGAATACAATGTGCCTAATGATCAATTTTCAGAACAGAAATGATGCTACGAAGCCAACATGAAAATGATTTTCCCCAAATCATTAAATGTGGCATAACAGTTTTCACCACATGAGGGTGCATTCAAACAATATATCCACCCCACAAAACTATCAGGGGAAAGTCACCTTGTCTTGGTTTTACTGTGTCATAGCATAATGTGAGAGTCAGTTCTTCTTGTCTCAGTCCAACTGATGTTGCTTCCAAGATTTTTTTTTTTAAAGCAGTGTCACAAACTCTTTCACACGAAATAATATTACAGCACCTTTAAAAAACTGATCAGAGAACAAAAATGTGATATTAATTTCCTTAAATTTAAGAAAATGCCCAAGGTGTTAAGTGCTGAATGTCTTAAACTTCTGATGTTGTTCATGTACCTTTCAAAATCCAACCATTATTCTTTCACACTAGTCACAGAAAGAAGACTTTTTTTTTTCATACGCACAAGAAAATATCCAGGGAACGCAAACACAGAAGAAGAAAAAATACTTGACTTTTTTTTTTGGAGGTGAATTCTACAGAGCTGCGGCAGGGGAAGAAACTATATGGCCAGAGGGCATTCTCTTTCCCCTGCTGTGGCAGATGGCATTCCTCACAGCTATGGAATTATGAAGAAAGGCCCACTCCATTGCTAGAGGCCATTGCTCTACCTCACTAGAATACAAATATTGGCCCTGCCACTCACAGTAATGATTCTAGAGACAGAACTACAGCATAAATGGTAATATGTTCAGACTGCCTGGGCTAGGGATGATGCTGCATAGATCAGGACAATGAATTGATTACTAACTCCACTTTCATTTCTTTCTTAATTTCCCAGGCAGCGCTTATAACTATTTATGAGTGAAATGCTTCCCCCCCCCTAATATGCTAGCATATTAAAAAGATGTGTCTACTGGCAAAAGCTTACAGTCAATTTATACCATATGGAGAGCTGGAAAATGCCAAGTTCTCACTGTTGGCATATATTGAAGATCCACTGAACTTGCGCACCCTGAACTGGCATAAAATCACTGCAGTGGTAGCAGAATTGTAAGCTGGTACAATAGCAATGGCCATGTAATTCTACAGAATTGGAGAGCCAGTTTGGTGTAGTGGCTAAGTGCATGGACTCTAATCTGGGAGAACCGTGTTTGATTCCCCACTCCTTCACATGAACCTGCTGAGTGACCTTGGGTCAGTCATAGTTCTTGAAAGAGCTGCTTTCTCAAGAGCAGTTCTCAGAGAGCTGTCTCAGCCCCACCTACGTCACAGGGTATCTGTTGTGGGGAGAGGAAGGGAAAGAAGACTGAAAGACACTCAAAGAGAAAGGTGGGGTATAAATCCAATCTCTTCTGTGGTTTTGTCAAAGATGGACCCTACTTTGATCAGGATGCTCTGAGAACTTTGTCTTGAATCTGACAATAATATCATGTCATGTTGGGAGTTATATCCCACCTTTCCCTTGTGGCTCAAAGCAGGTGACAATGGTAAACTGAAATCAAACATAATAAAAAAGCAACCTATGTAACCCTCCCACAAAACAATACTGGCACTCAGCCCTCATGTTATTCTGGTATGACACTCTAACTGCTACACCGCTTATTTTCCAGGCCCTTTCTGAGTGGCAAGAGATTAGAAACTGGACAAACCTTATTTGCTGTCAATGGATAGATTCCTGAACAACCCTTTATACAGCTGGGGCAGTCCTGGCATTTTTGTAAAATGCTAATATACAGCTGATAACAGATGGCCGTTTTGGAGTGGCTTGCAGCCACCCTGAAGAAAGTCGGCTGAAAGAGGAGCGCCCTGGTGCTTCTGGATGGCGCCAGAAGAAGGGGCAGGCCTTGGGCGGCCAGGGAGCGTGTGGAACACTCACACGTCCCGCTCGCGGCTCCCTGGGCGCTTGTAAGGCGCTCTCTGGGCTTCCAGATGGCCAGCCGCCACCTCAGAGCCACCCCAGCAAAAAGGGACCACTTTCCCAATGGTTCCTTTTTGAGGCGGCTGGAGCATCTCTCAGAACAGGGTAAGTGCAGGATAGGAGCGGCTGGCAGATGTTGCCATATGGCCGGGTTTTTTGGGTCGACTTCAGAGGCATCTCTGAGTTAATCCAAAGTGCAGGTCTGTAATCAGTTTACAAGTTGTTAGATAAGCCGGTAACTAGACAATGTACACTCTAAGAAAATTTAGCCTATAAGTACTCTTTAACTTTCATTTGCCACCTGTTCTGATGGTCCACAATCCAGAGAATAGCAACCATTTCAATAGGGGATCAAAGAAATTACATGCCAGTTAGCCAAACACTGGCTCTACATAAATTGGTCAATACTGTTATTACAAATAAATAAGCATTTAAAGGTGTCTGACTCTAGCAGGGACTGGCCAGGGTCCAGAGCCGTTGTGCCCTCCAGCATTTGCCATTGTATGGACTATGGAATGACCAAACTTGCTTAACATAAGAGCCACATAGAATAAACATCAAATGTTTGAAAGCTGTAAGACATGAATGTCAGATGTGTGAGAGCTGCAAGGAAGGAAGGAAGGAAGGGAGGAAGGAAGGAAGGAAGGAAGGAAGGAAGGAAGGAAGGAAGGGAGGGAGGGAGGGAGGGAGGGAGGGAGGGAGGGAGGAGATAATTTGAGGAGGGAGAGAGAGGTAGAAAGAAAGCACCTTTAAATGGATTTTCCAAGCTGCTGGCTGATGGGGCAGTGGGGAGCTTCAAGAGCCACACAATGTGTGTGAAAGAGCCACATATGGCTCCCGAGGCACAATCTGGCCACCTCTGGTAATGATGGTCCCAGATGAACTTCAGAACTGAGCAAAGATTTCTCTTCACCCATGTTCCTTTCCTACTGCTGGCCTGGAGCTCTTAAAGACCAGTCTGGCCTTTCCCTCCCTGGCTTCTCTGAATCTGCCTTTTAGGGGGTGGTCCATTTCCAGATTCACTCACTTCCTTTATTTCTGGGTTAGGCCCTGGCATAGCGGCAGGTTCTCTGGCCAATTGGCTGCTGGGAGGGCTGGTCAATTCCCCGGCACCATCCTCCCCTTTGCCCCCAAAGAGCCACTCTCTCTGCCCCTGTGGGCTGAAGGAAACTGCCTTCACCTGTGCCCTCCCCTGCTCTCCTCAAAAGGTGTCTCAGGCCCTGTTCACACAGCGTGTTGAGTCCGTGTTAAACTGACCCAGTTCTGTTCTGAATATATTTGTTACATATATTATTGATCAGACTGCCATACTGCAACTTGAATCACTCTGCGGTGAAACCGTCTTCTGCTGTCCACACAATGGCACCATGCAGTTCTTTTTTTTGTTTCTCCTACTATTATGCACATAAGCGCATAATACACATAAGCACATTAAGCTTATTAAGCTCATTATGCACATATGTGCCTGCACATAGGTCAGAAAAGATTATGTAGTTATGCAGTTATGTGCATATTGCTATGTAGTGAAAAAAAAATGGCTATTGTAAACCGGATGTCTGAGGCTCCTTTTGCTCTGGGACAGCCTTCAGACATCCGGAAGACAAGAGGAAAATACCAAGGAGGAAGTAGGATGGCTTCTGCAAAGGGAAGTCCAGCCTCAACCACCATTTTGGAGTCCTTTGACAGTATCAACAGCACTTTAATAAAGGTGAGCTGGTAGGCATTAAATACTTGACACACACACACAGAGAGCCTCAACAGTTCTAATTTAGCAGCCATAGGATAAGGGCAGGTCCTCCCATGGATTTGAAACTGGTTAAATGAGAGAAGTAAATGGGCAGTTCTCACAGCTGAAGGCGTTATGCAATGGCAGTAGGGCCATGGCTCAGTGGCAGAGCGTGTGCTTCCATGTTCAATCCCCAGCATCTCTAGTGTTGTTGTTGTTTTTTAATCAGATTGTACACAATGCAAAAGACCTCCACCTGAGAACTTGGAAAGCTGCTGCCAGTCAGAGTAGACAATACTGACCTTTGTAGAGCAATATTCTGACTTAGTACCAGTCAGTTTCATGGGATCAGTATTAGGTGCAGTACTATTTAAATTTTCCAAAAGAAATGAAACAGGAAGTGAAAAGTGGCAGAGTTAATTGAGGACACCAAATTATTGAGATTAGTGGGAATCAAAGCAGATTGTCAAGAGCTACGAGATTCTCTCTCCAAAATGAGTGAATAGGAACTAACAGGGCACTTGCAAAAAAAGCTTGATTCTGTCCTAGAGATTATTGAAAAGGGGACTGAAAACAAGACAGTTTGTACCATAATGTACTTGTATAGAACTATGGTGCAGGGATATAATAATAGTTGAAAAATTACACAACATGTAGAAAAAGCTGGAAAGAAGTAATTTTTATTCTTTCTCTGCCAAGATATGAGAATTCAGGAGCACCCTATGATTGATAGAGCTGGATTGCCGGGTAGTAGATTCAGGACAGAAAAAAGGCATTCTTTCCATCTTCATACAACATACAGTGAACATGTAGAACTCACTGCCACATAATACAGTGATGGTCCCTATGCACAGGTGGCTAAAAGTGGATTTGGAAGTTTCCAGAGGGTAACTCAGGAAGTCCACTGCCTTCCTTTTGTAAAATGTAACATAGTAAGCTGAAATTCTGAAGCATTTCTAACACAAGTCCCTCACAAATACATAATTCCCTTTGTAACGTTTCTATTTGGGATGGCACAGTTTTAGTCTTGAGACTCATTGTGGAAAGCCTATAAGTAGCTGTAGGCTACAGAAATATTATCGTAATAACAAAACACGGCAGAACGGAGGAAGAAGCAGTTAGGAACTGCTATCTTCATTTAGATGGAGCAGTTATCTCCATTTAGATAAATATGCCATTCTATCTGGAAAAGAGGTTCCTAAGTTTAGGCATTTTGATCCTTTCAAATTGATTAATTGCTCCAGTGGGTGGGGGGGAGGTGTCCCCAAAGCTTCTGTCGAAACTTTTTGTTTCCAGATTGGGATTTGCCTTTCCTTCTAATTTCTTGCCATTCTGATGCCTTAAAGTGAATTTCAAATATTGCCTAAAGCTACACTTGATCACTCAGCACCCGCAAATTACAAATCTGTGTTGCAGAAAAAGCAAAATATTGTAATCATCTTCGATTTATTTGCCATGACAAATGATAACAAAAAAGTTAGCAAAAAAATGGGGGAGGCAAAACATTTGATCCTCCTACCTATGTATATAAATTCAATAAAAGCAGTTTGGTATCATTTTAGAATAAAATAAAAGCACAGCACATGCAATTCAGCAAGTCGGAAAGCTACATGAAAGCTCTAACATGACAAATAGAAGTACCCAACAACCTGCAGGGCAATAACCTTTTCTTCCAATTCTGTGGCAATAAAATTACTCCCTTTTTACAGCTTTCTGCTGCATTGTGACAAACTCTCTCAACTCACTAGCTTAGTTTATGCTCCACATAAAGGAGCCAAACATTCTTGGAAAACTGAACAAAAAACAAAAGTTATGTATTGTGCCCCAGACTCTATCTAGGACCAGCCTTGGGATGACTCTTTCCTTCCTCTATTCAAAATCCAGCTGCAAACAACAGTGCAACAATGAACTATTAGAGACAGAGAATATAATTCTTTAGAAGAACAGCACTACCTGGTAAGCCATTTTACTTGCTCATTTGAATAATACCCCACTACACATCTTTCCCTAGGTAAGAGGCAGAAGGAACCCATCCTCGTTGGTGTGATGTAGTTTACAGGCGGTGCAATCCTAAACAGGTCTATTCAGTGCAGCTTACTCCCAGGAAAGACTGCATTGAGGGTGCTATTTTAACGGAGACTGCTGTATTATTTTCAGATACTTCAGAAGGGTTTTGCCCACCTCCAGAATACCAACTGTTTTGTTTTGCATAACTGCTACAAGCAGTAAAGATTCCAGGGAGAGAGACACTACTTGTTACCACTGTCCATAATCATCCAAGGTTAAGCCAGTTCAAATCTACGGTGCGTACAAACCAGATATGTTAACCAGCAGGAAGTATTTTTGAAGGACTCTATGGGCAAAGCCCACTACAGAATACAGTTGATATTTTGAAACTGACCAAGTATGGAGTTCTGGACTGCAGTCAGATGGGCAGTTTGGCCTAATATAGTTGCTGATCCCTAATTGATTAAATGGGCGTGTTCACACAACCACATCCGGCAGTCATTCCTCAGTCATACTCACCCCGTTGTAAGACAAGTTGGATATGGAAGTTCAGTGCTTACTGATCCCTGCGCATTCATCCTGTATTTCTGGCTGTCTAAACTCCCCTCTTGTGAAGTCAAGCCTTTTGGGGAGTCTGAACCTTCCCTTCTGCTCCTGCCTCCTCCCCCCCCCTTTAATATAAGGTAGGGATGTGTGCATAAGCACATAATTGCCCCTGGCGTTGTTGATTCCTGAGGCCAAGTAGTCCTTCTGGATCAGAAGTCCCTGGAGGAGTTATTGATAAAAGACAAATCCTCTCTGGTTTCTGCATCAGTTACTGTTTTGAGAACATTCCATGATTTACATAAGGGTAAAGTTAATGAGGTACTGAAGTCAATGAGACTACTCTCATATATATCCATACTCCTCCACCCCCAAGTATTCCAAGGAAGAGAGGTGAAAGGAAAGAGATTTGAGAGGGGCTGGAGTACTTGGCAGAGGGATTGTGCAGTTGTTAAAAAAGACCCAGAGCTTGGATACATGCTTATACACATGGGTGAAAGAGAAAGGGGTGGGGGGATGCCACAGCAATCTGAATGATTGACCATGAAGTGAGCGAGCAGTGAAGCTGGTTCAGGGTAGGATGTCTGATCAAAACTTCCCATAACTACTAAAACCACCACGAATAGAAGTGCAGTCAGATCACACCAAGCCTTCAATGTGACTACAGCCCTGGATGCTACCATAGATCACAGTGGAGGTATTACTGATGTTCCATTTTCTAAAGCTCTCTTCAGCTTCTGAGAAAATAAAATCTTGCCTCTACAGTAGGAATTATGCAACATGAAATGCAAGAGTAAACAATGCTAAAAAAAAATCTTATTTTTAAAGCAAGAATAAGGACAGCAATAACAGTAACAACTTGCAGATGAACCTGAAAACAGCCTACAGAGACAAAGCTTTATATGCTGGGTTGCCCAGTGTGCTTCCCATGGGTGCCATGGTGCCTGTCAGAACTTTCTTTGATGTCTGCAGAGTTTTTCAGAAGGTGGGCAAGGCCATTGTAAGGAAGGGCTTGTTATTTGCTGTCCTCCTTCAAATGAAAGGCTTTTCCCAGGCAACAATAGCAGCTGCAGCCACTGGAAGATCAGGAAGGCTGATAAGCCCCTGGACTTGTGGTTTTATTCCCCCTTAAGGTTTTCCTTCATTTATTTTTCTTCTGTGATTCTTCTGCAAAGGGAGGGACCTTTATGTTTAGCTTTGCCTCCTGCGGTACCCAAATTTCCAGAGATGCCTACAGTTTCAGAAGGACCCCTGGACTAAATTCTTAGGCACCTTGTAGCCAACCCTTAAAACTTAATATTTTGGGTCTTGGCATTAGAAATGTTTGTGAACCACCTAATCACAATGGCAAACACAGTGCTTCCCAAGTCTTTTGTGAGGGGGAGGGATATGTTCTACCTCCCATACTTTGACAGCATGTGATGATGTTGGCAAGTAATCTTCAATTCACTATTTGTTGATATGATACTGACACACAAAATCTTCCATCTGAAATAAAAGGAAGAAAAAGTCCCTAACTTTTTTGGACAAAACAGGCAGCATGGGATTCTCCATCATCATCATCATCTGTATAGAACATGGACTGTGATATTTCAATGGTATCTATGGCCCTTATGTTAGTTTTGACCCACTCGGAATTTGTTGTATACTTAATCGAATTGATCAAGGTGGGAGCCAGTGAAGTTTCTATACAAGATCCCTTGACAAAGCATTTGTAAAATGCACAACTCTTAACCTTGCACCTTGTTTCTTTTCTCTCCTACCCACTGGTGCAACTTTATCTTCTTCCTGTTATACCTGTTTTACAGATGAGATGCCTGTGTATGAATTAATAGTTCTGATGGACACAGTCTCACCTCTGTCCTCTGTCAGAATACAAGGATGGAAGCGGGTGAGCAAATGGAAAACAATAAGCCCTGGACAAGGGGAAGAATTGAGGGACTACAGAAAAGGGAAACAGTGCCTGGCCCACAGAATGTGGGATATGATGAACATTTCATGAGGCTTCAGGGATTGTGGAAATGTCCCAAGAATCCCAGGGCTTGCTGCTGATGGGGAATTGGAGAAACACTGCCCTGATAGAAGGCTTATTTTTCATACACATCGTTCCCCTTATATTTGTTCATCATATGGTGACTGAGAAGAATATTATAGCTACAGATAAGTACATGAAGAATACTGAGGTAGCTTATAACTAATATATAGCTAAACTAAAGCATCTGAAGGAAAAGTCCTTGACAGATATAAGGGCTTCCTCCCAAGCTCCAATGACAAAATTCTCTGTGGAGAACATCCCCTCTGACCTCTCCCATCTTTTTAGTGACTCTTGAAAGAAACTGTAATCAAAATTCACAGCACAGAATATGCCGTACTGAGGCTGTGCCTAACAAAAAAGCCCTAACAAGCACATATGTTTCAGTAACAACGGCTCTTCATTTAGGCATTGATTCATAGGCTTTTTTCTTTTTTCACTACTGACAATTCCAGGCCACCAGAGTGCTTCTACAGTCTTATATATTCTTATATCTGTCCCTTGGAATAATTTTTCTTTGATTTTTTGGGGGGGAGGGGGGTAAAGAAATCCCTAATGACCTTTCTTCCCAAGCTTGTTTTTGCTTTCCTTTTTAAAACATATATATTTTAAATTTCATATAACAGTTTAATTACAATAAATTAGCTGTATTTTTCACAAGAGATGTGAACTTTGACAAAGTGATTACATTGTTCTCTTACATATTCCACTCTGATATAATTTATCAATTTAGATATAAGAGTACAGTCATATAATTTACTTTCTCATTCAGTTAATGATGTAACATATTCTCTCTAATGATCTGGCTAGCATAAACTTATAACAGTAAACAAATATGAAATTAATTCACAATAAACGACTGGTATAGGGTATGTTAACAAAATAAACTCATAAACATCTGTTAATTTTATTCCAGCCACTAGAGCACATCCACCATACATGGGGACAAAAACTATCTTAGATTCTATGACATTTCCAGCTCTCAGGGAGATTTGTACTGCTTATTTTTATTTTGTATGCAATATGCCAATAAAAGATAACTTTGAAATAAGTCTCTCTTAATTTTGCTCACAACAAAAATGCTGCTGTATTTCCAAATATGTTCCTATGTATGATAATGAACAAATCTACCAAATCGTGGTCCTAGTTTACCATAAAGCTCTTAACTTGATCCATCCCACAGAGAAAAATATGTAAAAGATTCTAAACACAGACATTACTACAATGAACTTTTTTGCCCCAGTAGTGGTTAAACTCCTTGATTTTGTCAATCCAATATCCTGGTGCACAATCTTATTTTTAAAAGAAAATGAACCAGTGATGTAAATGACAGGGACTCAATTTGTATATAACATTATATATTAAAACAATGAATACTGAAATACCGATAGGATCATGGGAAGGTCAAATTTCCTTCATCTCCTTTTATCAACTACCCAGGGCTTAACCTGTTCATTAGCATAACCCAGGCCATTCCTGCAGCACTTCTTAACAGATTTCATATACTGAAAAATAATTCATCTCTTTCTTTCTGACACTTAATCTGATGGCGATTTGGTATGAATCTGCTTTTTTTGGCCGCCACTGTTTCAGTAGTGTCCTCTTTTGGATTCCAGGAGCTCGTCATCTTTGTTGGTTCTTTCTATTAAAAGTAGCATCAGGTCCAGTGAGCACTTCCTTAAAATGGAAAGCTGTTTCATTTGAAATTCATTATTCAATAAATGAGCTGTCAGTCACTTGCAGCTTCCCACTGGCAGCTGGAGTGTTCATTTTGTGGAGGACACTGTAGCTCTCTAGGCTCTGTAAAATTCTCAGTCACTGACAATATATATATATTATAAAAATTCATATGTGCACCTTAAAAACCAACAGTGGGAGGGAAGGCAGCATGCTATAGCCTGATCTCAGCAGATCTCAGAAGCTAAGCAAGGTTGATACTTGGAAGGGAGACCACCAAGGAAGACTCTGCAGAGGAAGGAAATGGCAAACCACGTCTTCCTGTCACTTTCCATGAAAGCTCCTTGCCAGGGTGGCTATAAGTCCTGCAACTTGACAGCACTTTACAGACACACAAAGACCAACAACATTTTCTAGGTTATAAGCCTTTGTGAGTTAAAGCTACTGGAACTGAAGTTTGGACTTGAATTTCAAGCTAATTATTTGCACAGAGAATTTGCCTTTTCTTTGCTCGTAGCTTGTTTTTATATTGTCTCTTCAGTATTTATAAAATTCATTTAATGGAAGTGGTTCAGCTCAGCCAGGACTGGAAAGTAGGACTACTGTTATTTGTTAATACTTCTGCATCTAGATTTGCTCCTAAAATAGATCAAGTGACCCACTAACCATCAAACTCCTGTCATTCTTGGATTTAGATTTTGTGCCGTCACCCATATAAACTTGGATTATAGTTCACTGGCGGTGGTGGGAAGAACCCCTCAGGATTTTCAGGGCAAGAGACGTGCAATGGTGGTTTGCCATTGCTTGCCTCCACATTATGACCCTGCTATCTTTTGAGGTCTCCCATCCATTTACTAGCCAGGGCTGACCCTGCTTAGATTCCAAGGTCTGATAAAATCAGGCTGCCCTGGGCTATCCAGATTATTAGTTATCATCTTCTGGCTGAAATATGTATGACATATGCTCACATTAGTCATAATCTTAATATATTGATTTCCACCCCCTTGGTTTATCTGTAGTGGTTCACTCTTTCAGTTTCTTTGTGTGAGGAAATTTCCTTTGTATCTATGCATACTATGCCTGAGCCAGAAGGCAGTGCTGGTCTGATTTCTTGTAATCAAAGAGGAAGAAGGGGTCAAGAATAATCCCTCTCCATCATCTGGGGTTGGATCTCTGATAGTGGAAGCAAAATTTCACTTAACGCAGTTCTATTTGCTCAAGCCAACATTTGCATTTTAGGTTGGCATTGTTGTTTACAAACATTAAAAGGCAAAAGGCTCCATGAAGCAGACATTAAAGCCTAATTTTAAAGTGCAATATGATTTGATCTAAGATCATTATTATGGTGGCAGTCTCTTGCACAATGGAAATATAAAAATGGGATACAGACAAGTTGATTTAGTTCAAGGAATCCTTGCAATGACTTATTACATATTCATTTGCACAAGAGCTCTTCTGCTAGCACAAGTGTTCCGTGGGAACCAACCCCTTGATGAATGACAATTTGTTATAACTTGATGAGAACACAGTGCTGTTGTTCCAGATGTGAAACTGGCTTAACACCAAGTGGGCTGAGAATGTGGATTGAATTGATCTTTTCAGAATTCAATGTATCTTGAGCCTGGTGTGTGACAACTTTATCAATCATTTCGCTAGAAATCCAAGTTTATCCCCAGCATTGCTCATTCAATTTTCTGTGGATGTGTGGCATTGCAGCCAATATGAGATTACTTGCAAGATAAGTATCCTTGAGAAGCAAATTCTCAAACACATGTAGTGGGCATTCCCATGGCAGCTTATACCTTGAATAAAACTTTGTTGGTCTTAGAGATGCTACTGGACTCAAATTTGGATATGCTTAAGACCAAAGCATCATGGCATCTAATAGGGCTTCCGTATGTTCATTCATCTCCACATGCATTTGTAAAGCAAAGTGATAATTATGCCTTCTCATTTCCCAGCCTGGGTTGGCCCAGCCACCTTGACCAATGGTCACACTTGAACACACCTGAAGCTTCCTTATACTAAATAAGACCATCAATCCATCAAGGACAGTATTGTCTACTCAGATTGGCTCAGGCTGAGGTCTTTCACATAATTACCTACTGCCAGATCTTTTTAACTAGAGATGCCAGGGATTGAACCTGGGACTGCCTCCATGCCAAGCAGATGCTCTAATACTGAGCCACAGCCCCTCCCACCAACTGTCCAATGTCACCTACCCTTGTGGATTGGAGCATCCTACCTGCAAGATGTAAGCTCTCTCAGGGAAAGAGGGCTTCACACATGCACGTAACACTGGAGCACTGCCTTGTGAGCATGAGTGGGCCAAGTGGGGAATGAAAGAGGGGAAACAGCTTTCATGTTGAAGGGACAATGGAAGGGACTCTCACAATCACCGTCCCTCTCATCAGAGAGACTTCAGAGACTGGATATTCCAACCTGGAATGTAAAGAAGGAATGGGTTAAGAGCCCATTTAAAAGTCTCGTGAAGCCACAGTAGGCAATACTGACATTTTGGGGTGGGCACCTCCACCAATACTGTTCATTTAAGTCTTAGCACAGAGAGACACCATCTCTTTGTTCTGGTTTAAATTAAAAGGAGACTCATTGCACACAAGTTTTAAGTTATTGCATATAGTAGGACACCAATACATTAAAAATTCTACCGATGGAATGTTATATTAGAGTAGGTAGGAGTGCCATGTTCTTGGGGAGACACTGAATGGAGATTTCAGCAAGAATGTACAGCACAAAGATTATGTCTTTGTGGTTCTGTGTTCTCACTAATGCCTGACTTTGCAAATGGCACTTGAATACCTGGTTTCTTTAGGCTTCTAGGTTTCCAGCTATTTCAGTATGACTGAAGTTATTTACAGAGAGACTATGCAGCCCAATGCACATTTTATAATTGATGGGGTCCCTCTGTTTCTACAAATAAGAAAGCAGATGGCTTTGAACCCATCATAAGAAAACTAATGGTTAGCTAACCAGCAGGAACTGTAACCTATTCGCACAATGATCTTGAATCTCTGATGTATCATTCTACCAACTTCCTTCAGAACAAAACTATCCATTTCAGGTATATGATGACTGCAAAATATGGAGCTGCCCAATTCAAAGTTTCTAAGTCTTTGCTGTACGGATAGAAGGGGTCTTCTTGGTCTGCTATCCTTACACGCATATAGATTAAAATCATCCCAGTTTGGCAAGGTGGGTTCAAATTTGTGCCTGGCCTTTTGTGTTTAAAAAGTCTAAAATCCCAGCCAGCTGGATGCAGAGTTAAATTTTGCCACTCTTGACCCTCTTCCACAATGCAGCAAGCTGCAGAGACTATTGATAGACTGGCACTTCCCTTGAGTAAAAGCTCCAAAGTAAGCAAACACCATTTGAAATCACCGTTTGGCAACAGAAGTGGCCTTCTCTGCCAGGATGAAGATCAACGGTAGGGACATCTCAACTTCATTGCAGATGCTTGCTCAGAATATTTGCATTGCCAATGAAAAGAAGGTCATTTTCAAGGAATGCTTATGTTTGTGCTTTGACTTTGCTCACTTGGGGGAGAGGAAGAAATTCTTATAATAACTCCAATCATTTGTCTCCGATCCTATAGATTAGGTGTATTGTGTGCATGTCTTTCAAGATCCCAATTTATGCATTTTTCCAAATAATCTGAGCTCCCCCTCCAATATACATACTCTTTCTTGACATTACTAATGTCAAGTTGACATTAGTTTGACATTACTAATATCCAGACCAAATGGCTAAGCCACACCATTTTATCATGTGACTACAGCCAGTTTGCACTCTTAAAAAACAAACTGCATGTATTTCAGCCCACAATACCTGATCCCCTCATCTGATGAAGTGTGCTTAGAGAGCACACGAAAGCTTATGTTTTCAATAAACCTTGGTTGGTCTTAAAGGTGCAACTTGACTCCTGCTTTGTTCAACTGCTTCAGACCAACACAGTTGCCCTCTTGGATCTATTGACATTACTAAGTCACTGAATCACTTTTGCTCTCATTTCATAAAACATACACACTATACCATTATCTCATTCCACTGACATAAGTTGAAAAATACATGAAGGATCCATATATACAATATATTTAAACAACAGCCAATAGATGCTGCACTGAAGGAACTTGATTGACCATTATTCAATGGTCTGAAAACATCGGATGCTGTTTGTTAAATGAGTGCGCTATCACTAAATTCCATTGCTTGAAAAGATACATGTTCTTTTAAAAAAAAGAAAAGCCAAACAGATCTAATTTCACCTCATCTATGCCCAACAGAAGATGTAGTCTGTGATCCTTACACATGGTGAATCACATTTGTATTCAGCTGAAATTATTGATTTTTAAAAAATATATAACAAGTGTAAGACTGACAAGGACATGTGGGAGGCATCTCATTTCCCCCTCTGGCACTATTTTCTCTGCTTATTCCCTGAAAGTCCCCATAGCCTCTTCCCTTTTCCTGCTTCCTTCTCTCCTTCATACCCACCGCCCAATCTACCTTTATCTACCCCCCCCCCCCCCTTGGCTGAGGCATTCCCTCCTTCTGTCCCCCTAGCAGACTTTTCCTGGGAAAATTCTGCCCTAATTACATGATGCTGGCTGCTAGTCTGGGCCAGGCCAAATTGTGTGGTGGGGAACCCTCAAGGACTTCTGGAAGAAGCCTTGCTTTCCCCTGTATTCCCTCACATGATTTCCTCTTTTATCCTCCTGGCAAGCTCCATGTCCTTCCCTTTCACTGTTTTCTTCTCTTCTTCCCATGCATCAACCAACGTACCTTTCATCTGCTCCCCACATCTTCAGCAATATTTATTATTTATTTACTTTATTTATACCATAGCTTTGTCAACCTTTGTGAGTTAGATTAAGCCAAAAATGTATGACTAGTTCAAGGTCACCTACCTAGCTTCTACGGCTCTCCAATATCTTAATCTGAAATTCTAACCTCTGTACTGCACAAGCTTTTGTGGGATGGCTGCTGTTGAAAAGTAGCAAACAGACCCTCCCCCTGCCTGAGGTGAGACAAGAAAGTTGTGTAGTATCAAATTGTACCAAACATGGTTCTGAAGAGTTCTCTTTCAAAGGCCAAAACAACCTTGGAAAGGGCCCTGACCTCTCCCCATTCCTTGAAGTAACAGAAACTAAGGCTTGACAGTTGCTAGTTCCTACTAATAGCCACTGATTTCATGCATAAAGCTACCAGTACTGCTTCTGCCATTTTGGGTTTTTTTAATCCTCAATGTATTTTTTTAAAGATTTCAATTTTTTCTGCAAACCTAGGTTCTGTGTATTTGGGATTTTTTTTTTCCAGTTTATAGAAAAAATCTATATGGCCCCAATCTCCAGACACAAGTATTTACAGATGGGAGTCACGTTGAAAATTAAACATATTAATAAGTTTTATTCCTAAAGGATTGTCTCAACTTTAAAGTAATTTTTTTTTTGCTATTCAAATATTTTGTTATAATTTTATGTTCACCCAGTGGTTACACTGTTTTAGGGAAATACAGAGGCATATCACCCAGTTCTGCAATACATGGATTTAGAATACATCAGATTTTGTAATAAATTAAGATGCTGTCCTTGAATCCTAGAGTCAAACCATATATTATATTGGAGCTCCATCGCAGCAGCCTCAAAGGAACTCAGATTGGGGACATGGCACTGGGGGGATGCTTGTTATTATGCTGTTTCCCCAGTCAAGAATGGGTTGCTTGATACCAGATAAGGGGGGAAATGCATTAATTGTAAAGGGGGGGGGGGGGGGTTAAGCAATGGAAGATGGCATTTTCAAATGATGGAACCACCATCTTCCAAATCTTCCCCCCTTCAACTGCTTGCTAATGCCAAATATCACATACTGGGTTCTTATCTCGCAACTTGTCCTATGTAATTTGGCCCACATTCTAATGATGGGTTGCAGCAAAGTACGCCGAATGCTATTTATACCATGTTCGGAGATTTTGCTGTTTCATCTGAGGCAAGATTACCATTTCATATCTTGGCCAAAATTCTGCACTGATTTTTTATTTATGGAGGTGGGGATTCTGTATATGGATTATGTTAGGATTAAAAATAACCCTGGGTTTTGGGACTCCTAGAAATTGATTTATGCTTCACAAAGTATACAAACTAGGCACACCCTAACTTCTATATTGCACAGTATTATATTGTGCTTGTTTGCTAATTAAGCTTTATGCCCACCACACTTGGCCTTTGTCTTTCACCTTGACATTAGCTAGGAGAGTGAGACCAGGTTGAAATTCAACTTGTGAATGTTCTTGAACAGGTGCTGCATCTGCAGCTAATGAATTTCTCAACACATCTATAAAAGGAGTAATGTTAACCCCATACAGCAACAACTACAGAAATGCCTGGGTAGATGCAGTTTGCTAGGTATGCACCCACTGAGTTTCTGCTTCACGTTATCATGGGGGAAGTGACTGTGCTTTGCACAGCTGCATTGTTGCTCCTGAAATGGTCTAGCTGCCCTGGCTCAAACTGGCTCCTCAAGCCTGTAACTTTCAGCTCAGCAGGTGAGCAAGATGTTGCTTCACCATGAAGCAGCCCCGTGGCACAGAGTGGTAAAGCTGCAGTACAAATTCTCTGCTCATGACCTGAGTTCGATCCCAGCAGAAACTGGGTTCACGTAGCCGGCTCAAGGTTGACTCAGCCTTCCATCCTTCCGAGGTCAGTAACATGAATACCCAGCTTGCTGGGGGGAAAGTGTAGATGACTAGGGAAGGCAATGGAAAACCATTCCCTAACAAGTCTGCCGTGAAAACGTTGTGATGCGACGTCACCCCAGAGTCGGAAACGACTGATGCTTGTACAGGGGACTATCTTTTTAAAATTATTATTGTTGCTCCTGAATTGGCCTGGCTGCCCTGGCTCAAGCTGGTTCTTCAAGCCTGAAACGTTCAGCTCAGCTTCACCATCTCCAGCACTGCATCTTTCAGAACTTCATGGGACCCGTGGCCAACCCTGCCCAACATGAGATGGAAGCGAGCAGATGCTCATGCTTCCTCCTCACCTTCAACATTCTTACAAGCATACATATATTCCCTTTCCTTTCCCACAATCACACACCCCATCTTTCTGATAGTAAAGCACACAATGACAATTGTTACTGCTCTTCTGCACAAGGTTTATTCAAGGGGTAAAGGTATCTTGGAATGCCCCCCTCACTTTGGTTTGTGAATGTGCCCCAGAACACACCTATCATCTCCAAAAGTCTTCTCAGATAACTTTATTCCCTGAACAAACCATTTCCCTTACACAGCCTGTCTCTACCAAGATCCCCCATCTGAGATTACCTGCTCTGTAACTACCACTGCGGCCGCTTCTTCAGAAAAGTTTTCTTTCACATATTATGTCCCACAAAGAATAATTACTTCTGCTTTGCCTTAGTTTAATGTAAGGTGCTGGTCATTACCTTTAAAGCCCTATATGGCCTAGGACCTGCCTACCTTAGGGACCGTCTCTCCCCACATGTTCCCCAGAGAGTACTGAGATCGGGTTTGCAAAACCTGCTTGTAATCCCTGGGCCAAAGGAGGCCTGTTTGAAATCTACCAGGGATCGGGCCTTCTTAGGGTTGCCAAGTCCAATTCAAGAAATATCTGGGGACTTTGGGGGTGGAGCCAGGAGACTTTGGGGATGGAGCCAGGAGACATTGGGGTGGAGCCAAGATCAAGGCTGTGACAAGCATAATTGAACTCCAAAGGGAGTTCTGGCCATCACATTTAAAGGGACTGCACACCTTTTCAATGCCTTCTTTCCATAGGAAATAATGAAGGATAGGGGCACTTTCTTTTGGGACTCAAAGAATTGGACCCCCTGGTCCAATCGTTTTGAAAATTGGGGGATATTTTGGGGAGAGGCACTAGATGCTGTGCTGAAAATTTGGTGCCTCTACCTTAAAAAACAGCTCCCCCAGAGCCCCAGATACGCACTGATCAATTCTCCATCATTTTCTATGGGAATAAATCTCCCTAGGGAATAACAGAGTTCCCAGCAGACATTTCCCTCCCCTCCTCCCCCCCCCCCGCTTTCTGACGACCCTGAAGCGGGGGGAGGGCCTCCAAACCGGGGGATCCCCTGCCCCCACCTGGGGATTGGCAACCCTAAGCCTTCTCGGTAACGGCGCCTTACTGGTGGAACCAGCTGCTGGAAAAGGTGAGGGCCCTGCGGGACCTCGGGCAGTTCCGCAGGGCCTGCAAGACTGTCCTCTTCCGGCTGGCCTACAACTAACCGACACTGAGAATTTTGGATGGAGGTAGTGTGCACTTTAACAGACGGCTCGTTTTTATGTTTTATTAACCTACTGTTTTAACTGCTGCTATGTAATGTTTTAAAGCCAAACCTATGTCAGTTTTTATATGCTGTAAGCCGCCCTGAGCCACTCTGGTGAGAAGGGCGGGATACAAATCGAAATATAAATAAATAAATAAATAAATAAATAAATTTACAATTAAAAAAACTGAAAACTCACAACCTTATTTATAGCAAACTAACATATCAAACTAGTTCACTATAGGTTAACTACTTTCAGTTTCTGAAATTATTTTTTTATTGTTCCACTGTCTGTAACCCACCTATCTAGTTTTCCTCTAGATGCTGTACACAAGGGCTTCACACTTCCTATTGGGTAGGGCCAACTGAGCTCAACTGGACTTATTGAGTCAACAACACACTTAGAATTGCATTGCAAATCCCTCCCTTTCTCAACTGGACTGCCTGAAAAACGTTTTTTCCTCAGTTTTCTATTTTTAATATCCAGTATGATGTAGAATTCTTAAGAGCTTGAAAGCCTGCATACCATGCTATGCTATTTTTAATACAATACCTTAAATTTCTCTCATGCCCACCTAACTATTCTCCAGGATCCTTCAAGTGCAAAGAAGCCATTTCTACCTGGCCTCTATTTTTCAGTGGCACCCAGTGTCTTGGGAGGACTCTTTATAAGAAGAAACAGTCACTCTTAAAAGCAATAATAATGTGGGCTAAAAAGCATCAGTTATCCTTATGAAATGTCTTGTATTTTTACTGAGCCTTGCCATCAACTAACTGATTCTGTGCTACTGCTTTCTTTTTACTCTTTAAGAAATGACTTTGTGATGTGGCTGCTGAAGGAATTGGCAATTTTATAATTGCAAACTGAAATCTGTTAAGAAGAGAACTAAGTAAATTAGTTAGTAAGCAAGTTGCTTGCAGCAGATGTCTCAGAAAGCAAGATTGTCAACATTTCTCTTTTAAGTTCTGTGAGTCAGCTCTATTCTAGTATATTTGCCCATCCCTTTTGCTGCTATGGGCTGGCAAAAGTGAATGATCACAGTCCACGTGGAACTAGTACTTGAAGTTGCACAAGGCTTTGGCTGTTGCCATCTGTCCCTCTTGATGGCAAGTGGTACAAGAGATTTGTGATGTCACATACACATCAACATGTGCATACGGCAAAATTGCTGTTACATGACTTGCATTTTCTTTTGTCATTCCTTTGAAACAGCTACCTACTAAGTATGTTCAAAAATGAGAGAAAGGCTTTGAAACTAGTTTTGTTGCAGAAAAGCAGAGGAATACTCCAAGCATTGTCCTGTCCTTCTAAATGCAGAAATGTGGTGGATGGCATCTATAGGCAGGGGCTTTCTTAGTGGTGGCACTCCATCTCTGGAATGCCCTTCCTCTAAATCTTCAATTATCTTTTAGACACTAGGCTAAGCATTCAGGCTTTTAACTGAAATCTTATGCCATCTCTTATTTGTATTTTATATTTAAATCTCTCCTGGTATTACTACCTATGTAAAGATTACTTCATAGGTCTCTGGATTGCTCAGGTCTCTGGAGAGGAAACACATGCACTCACTAAATAAGACACTTCAGGTGCCTCTGTGCTTGAGAAGAGATGGATGGAGTGTAATGGCAGGGTCTCAGTTAATGACTCTCAATATTCCACAATTAAGGATACATCAATCTCCAATTTAAACTTTATTTATCTATCTATCTATCTATCTATCTATCTATCTATCTATCTATCTATCTATCTATCTATCTATCTATCATCTATCTATCTATCTGTTTGTTTATTTTGTTTGTTTGTTTGTTTAATAGGCTTATATTCCATCTTTTCCCGTAACGGGCTCAAGGCGGATCACAACAAATAAAAATAGCAATAAAAACCTACATATCAAAGTTAAAACACCAATTTAAAATTAACAGTAAAAACAATAAATAAAACGCACCATCGGCGGACAGGGCACAGCATATCAATAACCAGTTGCACTGTAATAAGCATGATGTTACCACAAGGGAGGCCAAATGATGGAATAATAGGATGCCCGCTGCCACAACCATAGGCCCGAAGGAACAGCTTCATCTTGCAGGCCCTACGAAATGGCAGTGATTCAGGTAGGGCCTGGATCTCCACAGGGAGCTGATTCTACCAGGCAGGGGCCAGGCCTGAAAAGGCCCTGGCCCTGGTTGATGCAAGCCGGGCATCCTTAGGGCCAGGGGTGGTCAGGAGGTGTTGCGTAGCCAATCGCAATGACCTCTGGGGCGTATATGGGGGAAGGCGGTCCCTCAGGTATGTTGGTCCCAGGCTGCGTAAGGCTTTAAATGTCAGTACCAAAACCTTGAAGCAGATACGGTACTCAATAGGTAGCCAGTGCAGTTGGCGCAGCACTAGCTGAATGCTTGCCCGTAAAGACAATGCAGTTAACAGCCGTGCTGCCACATTCTGCACTAGCTGGAGTTTCCAGATCAGCCGCAAGGGTAAGCCTGCGTAGAGCGAGTTACAGTTATCTAACTTGGACGTGACCGTTGCATGGATCACAGTAGCTAAATCCTGGGGGGATAGGTAGGGCGCCAGCTGCCTGGCCTGCTGAAGGTGGTGAAAGGCAGATGGAGAAACTGCTGTGACCTGGGCCTCCATGATAAGTGAGACATCCAGTATAACTCCCAGACTCCTCACCTTCTGAACCAGTACAAGAAATGCACCATCCAGGGTTGGGAGTTGGAGGCCCAACTCTAGTCACGGTTCAGGTACAGGACCTCCGTCTTGGTTGGATTGAGTTTCAGCCAGCTTTGTCCCAACCATCCAGCCACGGCTTCCAAGGCCAAATGCTCCAGAGTGGTGTCTGAATGGCTGTCCATCAGCAGATAGAGCTGGGTGTCATCTGCATATTGGTGACAGCCCAGCCCAAAACCTCGAGCAATCTGGGCAAGGGGGCGCATATAGATGTTAAACATCATTGGTGAGAATAGCTCCTTGTGGTACACCACATTCAAGTGGGTGTCGCAAAGAGGTCTACTCACCAAGGGCCACCCTTTGTCCTCAACCATGGAGAAAGGAGGAAAACCACTGTAAGGCAATCCCCTGGACTCCTATGTCATCAAGGCAGTAGGTCATTAAATCATAGTCGACCATGTCAAACACTGCTAAAAGATCTAGCAATAGTAGCAGCGCTGACCTGCCTTGAGCCAGATGCCTTCTGAGGTCATCTGTGAGGGCAACCAAGACAGTCTCTGTGCCATGCCCAGGATGGAAGCCGGACTGGAAAGGGTCAAGGATAGAGGTGTCCTCCAGGAAAGCTTGAAACTGCTCCACCATCGCTTTCTCAATTACCTTACCCAGAAACGGAAGATTCGAGACTGGGCGGTAATTGGCCGGGACCGTAGGGTCCAAAGATGGCTTCTTCAAAAGCGGACGTACCACTGCCTCTTTGAGACTAACTGGGAAAGTCCCTGATGACAGGGACAGATTAATAATATCAACCAGAGGGCTCCAGACTTCAGCACCACCTGGTTTAACAAGTCAGGATGAGCATAGGTCTAGAGAACAAGTGGTAGGCTTCACTGCAGCCAAGATCCTGTCCACGTCTTCCAGAGAACGCCGGCTGAAGTGGTCCAAAGAAGGGCTCAAGGACAGACAACGGGCTTCCAGTTCACATACTGTATCAACTGTGGCTGGAAGATCTCGGCAGAAAGCCAAGACTTTGTCTGCGAAATAAGTCACAAAAGCCTCACAGCCAATATCCAATTCCCTAACCTGTTGGTTGCCAATATCCAATTCCCTAACCTTTTGGACAAAACAATTGGGCTGGGTGCAACTTCGCAGACGCAATGGAGGCTGCATAGAATTCCTTCTTAGCGGACTTCACTGCCTTCTCATAGAGCTTCATAAACGTTCTGTAAGAAGTTCTTGACTCCTTGTCGTAAGAGCGCCGCCACATTCGCTCTAGCTGTCTAAATTGCCGTTTCATTCTTTGCAGTTCCAGGGGATACCATGGAGCTGCTTTGGTACGGCAGCGCAGAGGGTGCTGGGGGGCGATATTGTTGATGGCTGTAGTGAGCCGGGAGTACCAGTCCTCCACTTGCTCATCCGACGACCCGCCAGGGGGCATTGGATCCCGCAGAGCTTCCGAAGCCGCTCAGGGTCCAGTTGGCTCTGCGGGTGAGCATAAATTCACTCACTGCCTAAACAGGAGGAGGGCTGCAGATCCAGTCGGACTTTCAGGGCATGGTGATTTGATCATGGAACTGCATCTACAGCTATAAGATCCGGTGTTATACCCGCCCAAAAAACCAAATCCAGCGTGTGACCAGCCCAGTGAGTGGGAGCTGATATAATCTGAATGAATCCTAGTGTCTCCATGGATGACACTAGGTCCTGAGCCTGCACGGATGCTGCATCATCAACATGGACATTGAAATCCCCCAGGACCAACAGCCTGGGGAAGTTCAAAGCCCAGGTCAATACAGCATCCAGCAGGGCAGGCAGGCTATCCGGGGGTGCATCAGGCGTTCGGTACACTGCCCAGATAGCCAAACTCTCCTCAGCCTCCCACACTAGGCCTATGTAAAGATTTATTTCCTGGATGTTTTCTCCCGGAATTGAACCCAAGCATATAAATTAAGCTTGTTATTCCTGAATCTGCTAAACATCTTCATTATGTTGTATGCTTATTTACTGCTTACCCTCTACCTAGTCAGTTTGGTGTGGTGATTGTGAAAAATCTTACCTCAGAGAATCAGATTTGATTCTCCACTCCTCCACATGCAACTGCTGGAGTGACCTTGGGTCATTCATAACTCTCAGAGCTGTTCTGTTCAAGAGCAGTTCTGGGAGAGCTCTCTCAACCCCACCTATCTTGTGGCATGTTTGTTGTGGGAAGGGGGAGGGAAAGGAGATTGTAAACCACTCCAAGTGAAGGGTAGGGTATAAACCCAATCTCCTCCTTCTCTTCTATATGTATTGACTGGTATTTTCAGTTTCATTGTACCTGAAGAAGTGTGCATGCTCACAAAAGCTCATACCTTGAATAAAACTTTCTTGGTCTTAAAGCTGCCACCAGACTCAAAACTTTGTTCAGTTGACAGCAAAATGAACTGCTAGCGCTTTAACAATTAATTCTCCCATCAATATCCATGTGTTTTGGCCAGGGCTTTTTTTGTAGCAGGAACTCCTTTGCATATTAGGCTACACCCCCCTGATGTAGCCAATCCTCCAAGAGCTTACAGGGCTCTTATTACAGGGCCTACTGTAAACTCTTGGAGGATTGGCTATATCAGGGGGGTGCAGTCTAATATGCAAAGGAGTTCCCGCTACAAAAAAAGTCCTTGTTTTGGCTAACAAAATGAATGGGTTAAGAACAAAAACTATCAGGAGTGGAGTTTTCTGATCATATTACTATAAATGCTTTCTAACTGTCATCTTACACAGCAGAGATTGATTAGCTCGATACAACTACCTCATATTTTTGGAACCCCATGCCAGACAACTGCCATATAAATACTTTGATCATGAAACTAATCAAAGATGACATTCAATGACGGTTCTATAAGCAGATTTCTAATGAGCTCCGCATGCTGTTTATCTGTGCACAATATTTCACTCCCAAGAGAATTGTAGAACATGTAATTCAACAAGCTATGGCCCACTAGCTTATTCACTTAGATTCATTTTCAGGAAACACTGTAGTTAACTTGATCTTCAGATGACTGAAAATCAGTACAATATATTCCAATGCCTCTTCAGTGAGCCATTCTAATCACTGCTGCCATAAAGGTGAGCCATGCTCACACCATATCTGGAATGTACATGTATGGTTTATAGCAACAGCGGGAGCAAACCAGAAAACCACCTCCAATCATAATTTACTCATTTAATCTTTAATGAATAAATTAGTATGCAGCCTTGGTTCTGCTCTGCTGTCCTGATAAAACTTGCATTTATATAACCTGTAATCAGATCCAGTACAGGAGCAAGGGGAAAACCTGAATTTTAAAGCTGCAAATATCCCCCAACCACTGAACAATTCTAAAATGCTCAAAATGCTGGTAGATCACGTGACCTATAAACTTAGCTCGTTTTTGCTATTTAGTCTTTGCATATATCAAAACTTCTTCTATAAGTTGCATGCTAATTTGCTGTTCACCTATCTAGAGTTCTCCCTCTCCCTTCCCCTCTCTCTCTGAAATGTTAACTTCCAGTTCTATGTATCTGAAGAAGTGTGACTGCACACAAAAGCTCATACCTTAAATAAACTTATGTTGGTCTTAAGTGTGCCACTGGACTCAAAAATTGTCTTTGCTTCAGTTTTCCCAAGTATTTTGTTATTCTGTTGAACCTTATTCTTTGGGTACATGGTCTTTCTCTTGATCGACTTGGCCATGTGGCTGGCTAAACAATGATCCTTCATGTTGTTTTGTCTTGGACACTTGGAGAATTACTAATAAGTATAAACTTGGAAGAGGATTGTAGGAGCAGCAGCCCACAGGGGAGGCAGGCTGGCTCAAAAATAGGGCTGCCAGTTTCCAGTTGGGGGCAGAGTTTGGAGGCCCTCTCCCCACT
Source organism: Heteronotia binoei (assembly GCF_032191835.1). Lineage (NCBI taxonomy): Eukaryota > Metazoa > Chordata > Lepidosauria > Squamata > Gekkonidae > Heteronotia > Heteronotia binoei. Next base: position 45,990,060 of record NC_083225.1, read on the forward strand.
TCAGGGTTATCAGAAAGCGGGGTGGGGGGGAATGTCTGCTGGGCATTATAGAGAATCGATCCGTGGGTATCTGGGGCTTTGGGAGGGGCCTGTTTTTTTGAGGTAGAAGCACCATATTTTCATCATAACAACTAGTGCCTACTCCTCAAAAAGTCCCCCAAGTTTCAAAAAGATTAGACCAGGGGTCCAATTCTATGAGAATTCCAAAAGAAGGTGCCCCCCTCCTCCATTAGAAATAATCTACTTTCAATCTACTTTCAGTTCACTTTCCAGCTGGATTTTGCCAGTTCACACAGTAAAATCCAGCTGGAAAGTGCACTGAAAGTGGACTGAAAGTGCATAATTAACTATTTGTGATCACAATTCTACCAACACCCTGGACCAGAGTTAAGTGAGACAAGAGAGGGGACTATGTGTGTTCATGTGAGAATGTATCACTACTATAGTTGGACAATTTTGTTTCTCAATATGGACAGGCTCTTTGTAGCAAAATCTGAGGCTGCAATCACACAGTAAATAATGCACTTTCGATCCACTTTCAATGCATTTTCTAACTGTATTTTACTGTGTGAGCTGGCAAAATCCAGTTGAAAAAGTGCATTGAAAGTGGATTGAAAGTGCATTGTTTAGTGCGTGTGATATCAGCCTGAGAATGCCTGATTGAGAAGAATTTGCCAAAATGGTAATTTTGTTCGCTGTGTTTAGTTTTGGAAAATAATAATAATAAAGCCAGAATGGTTATTTTTCCACAATTAGCATTCCTGTGAATTGAACTGAGCGTGTTGCTCTTGCCGTAACCCTCTTGAGACAAGGGGGATGTAACACAGCTTTTTCAGTTTATCTGCATTGGCTTAGTGAAGTGGAAATGTCAAGTGGAGCTTTCACATTTATAATGAATATGATTAAAGAATGTATTTGCAAAAGTGTGTACTTGAAACAGGAAAATAAGATTTGGGGGTGGGAGGAGTCACCCAGCTGCTGGACCACCATTTGGGGTCTAGAAGTGCATATTCTGGGTGAAGTCTGAAAAAATGACCATAGTTCTCTTTTTTAGCAAGCTTCTGCTACTTTGGTTATTTCCTTTGCCTTGTTAACATTCAACTAAACAACTGGCAGCCGCCTAATGACTTTTGTTTCCAAATAATATGCGCAGTGTCCAAATGCTGGCTGGACTTTGCAGTCTGTATTTTTGGTTCAGTTGTTTCAAAGAATAGCAATCATGGACATGAAAGAAAAGGAACTGCTACGCCAGCCTGAACTAAATTGGTTTGAGTATCTGCCAGGCTCGGTAATTCAGGAAACAGCCACAGAGTCTTGCTCAATGTCAGCACGTAAAAACGAAAGCCACTTTGAGACAATCTATTAAGCCAGTGTCTAGTCAATATGCCTGAAAGCTGCTACACCTCCAGCCGCCTTAACTCTCATTGACAGCCAACATGTAAAATGTGTTTAGCCTCTGCATCAGATGGAGCACATAAGCATGATGAAACCATGAAAAGGAGCTTATTGTTGGTACTATTTCAGTTAGTTATCAGTTCTCATTCTCCATTCATATCTGTGGGTATCATCCTGTGCAGGGTCTGATATTTGACAGAGAAGTTGCACTCAGGGGCGTAGCTAGGGCTTTGGGGGCCTGGGGCCCAAGATTTATGTGGGTCCCCCTATGTGTGTGCACGCCGCCAGAAACAGGATATGATGTCACTTCCAGTGATGTCACTTCCGCAAGATGGCCACCACTTGCGAGGGAGCCCTGCTGGAAACAGGAAGTGATGAGCACATGCCGAGTGTAGGGTTGCCAAGTCCAGTGCAAGAACTATCTGGGGGCTTTGGGGGTGGAGCCAGGAGACTTTGGGGGTGGAGCCAGGAGCAAGGGTGTGACAAGCAGAACTGAACTGCAAAGGGAGTTCTGACAATCGCATTTAAAGGGACCACACTCCTTTTAAATGCCTTCCCTCCATCTGGAATGACGGACAGGGGCACTTTCTTTGGGGGCTCGTAGAATTGGATCCCCTGGTCCAATCTTTTCTAAACTTGATGGCATTTTTTGAGGAGAGGCATCAGATGCTATGCTGAAAATCTGGAGCTTCTATCCCCCCCAAAACAGCCCCACCCCAGAGCCCCAGATACCCCAGATCCATTTTCCATTCTACCCTATGGGAATCGGTCTCCTTAGGGAATAACGGAGTGCCCATCAGGCATTTCCCAACCCTCTCCACTTTCTGACGACCCTGAAGAGGGGGGGAGGGCCTCCCAACCGGGGGATCCTCTGCCTCCACCTGGGGATTGGCAACCCTACAGGTGCCCGGCATCCCCCTCCCCCCCCAAGGCTTGCAAGAGAGCCTCTGCGCGCACACCGAGTGCCCGGCCGCCTACCTGCCTGGGAGAAGCGGAAGGCGCGCAGGAAGGTGAGGCACTCGCCGAGGCCGGCGGCGAGGGCGAAGCCGCCCTGGAAGAAGAGCTCGAACTCAACCGGCTCGAACTCAACCGGCGGAAGAAGAGCTCGAACTCAACCGGCTCGTGGTGCCGCCCAGCGCGCCAGTAGCCGTAGGCCATGGTGAACTGGTAGAGGTCGGTGAGCAGTGCCAAGGAGCCCCGCAAGCACCCCGCCGGAGGCCCCATCGCTGCGCCCGGGAAGGCGACGCTGCTGCTGCTGCACGTGGGGACTGGGGCTACGGAGCAGCCCGCCCAAGCTCTCCGCCCCCTTCCGGGGGACTGGCTGCGTGCTCCACCGCAGCGCCGCCTCTTGGCGAGGCTCGCTGCTTGGCATCAAGAGGGGGACCCCGGGGGAAGCACACAGGGAGGGCGCCTGGCACGCACGGAGGGAGGCCGCTTCGAGGCGCGGAGGCTCCAGGAAGCGCCTGGGCCTCCCCCCCTCCAAAAAAAGAAAGCCTCTGTCAAAGAGCAGCCTCTGCCCAATCAACGAGAGGAGAGGTGAAAGGCAAAGGTTGGTTGGCTGGCAAGGGTAGCAATACTTTTCATGCCTCAAGGCGTTAGGCGAGCGAACAAAATGACGCAGCACAGCAACACGTTCGGGGCCCCCCTTGGCAATGCAGGGACCCCCCAGACCTGGGGCGACCCACCCCCCACGCCCCCCCTCCCTACACCACTGGTTGCACTCTAAAGATTCTGAGATTTGACCTTTTTTAAAACAAAAGTTTCTAACCCCCTCCATGGCTGAAAAGTTAAATTTGAAAATGTGCTGGGAATGTCTGCTGGAAGCTCAAAACACAAGGGGAATTACTCAGGGAAGATTATGCTGTATTGTGCATTTGCTCCTGCTCTGCTCTTAGACAGTGAGAGACACAGCTCAGAGGCCAAAGCATGTACTTTCCCTACAGATTTGAATTACTGTTGCCAACCTCCAGGTGGGGCCTGGGGACTTCTTGGAATTATAACAGATCTCCAGACCATAGAGATCAGTTCATCTGGAGAACATGGCCGCCTGGAAGGATATGGCATTATACCACATGAGGTCTCCCATTGAACCCCACACCACATAGACTCCACACCTATATCTCCAGGAATTTCTCAAACAGAATTTGGCAGCCCTAGTTCAAATCCTGGACTCAGAAATACTTTTGCTTGAGTCCCTAAAGAGTTGCTGCCACTCAGCCCAGATACCCCTAAACTACATGAACCATTCATTTGTCTCACTATCAAACAGTGTGAGTGAGAACCCCCTATTTTTGTTTATATGTGGTCATCATGGTCACTGGTTTAATAGCTCCATAGAGCATTAAAATATATATTTTTTAAACCCACAGAAAAGAATAACAAGGGGAATAAAACTTAAAATCCAGCAAGTAAATATAATTTGAAAAGGGAAAAGATATGCATAAAAAGACCACAATATAATTACAGTGGTGGCAGATTTACATGTAAGTTTTTATAAACAGTTTCCAAATATCAAAAAAATGAATCCATACACAATTGCCATCTATATATAATGCGTTTAAATATTGATAGAATTTTAAGGGCCTCAATCAACTGATTTACCAGTGGTGGGTGTTTATCTTTCTAATGTTGTAATGCAAGTCTTTAGCTGGCATGAAGGGCACAGAGGGTCCATTTTCGTTGACCATTGCTTAGTCTAGAAGGGCAAAGAGGTTAAAAGTGTATAAATATCCTCAAAAATCAATGCACATTCTAATACAACAGCTCCTTAGAGCATGTGCTGTGCATGTAAAAGATCCTTTGATTCCTGGCATTTGCTCAATAGACTCTCAGTATCCATAATAGTAATCTGATTCAGAGCATAAAAAGATCACACCAAGTACCCATCAAGTCCAGCATTGTGTTCACACAGCAGCTGACCAATTGCCTTTAGGAAGCCCACAAGCTGGACAACTGCAAAAGCACCCTCCCACCTGGGCTCCTCAGGAAATGATACAAAGAGGCAGACTGCCACTGGTACTGGAGGGAGTATTTACCCATGATGACTGGTAGCCACTGTGATTAGTAGTCACAATGACTACTAGTTCCCTAACATCTCAGTCTCGTTTGTTCTTCTCCTATACATGGGAAGAGGTGTGGGTAGAGAACTAGACAACAAAAAACAGAATTCCCAATTTTATGTTTGGTTCCAGTGAATAAATCAGAGTTGGGAAAGAATTTTTAGGGAAGAAGTAACAGTCTTGAGAAAGAATGCTCAGCTTTCCTCTTACAACTTTGCTTTTGCAAATCTTCTTCCCAGAGCATTTTCCTTGCTTCACTCAGAAACTTGGTGCTGGAGTCGTGCTGGGAGTAATGAGGCTGATAAAGATGGGATAGAATGCAGAGTAAAAACAGTTGGAAGAGTTAGAAACCCTTCTCTCTAATCTTCCTCTTCTTCTCTTCCCTTTCAATAATGGAGGGTAGTGTGGAACTGGGAATCCTTGATACCACTTATTTTCTTGAACTTCAGAGTTTGTGTGTGTGTAGGTCTGGAACCTAATCACAGCAAAGCATAGCTCATGTTAGAGCTCTCTGTTAGATTTCTGATGCAAAAAGAAGTGGGCACTAAAAATAAATAAAAACGTACACACATTTCTCAGTCCTTCCCTTAAAAAAAAATCAAATTTCAACACTCTTTAAATGTACAAGCATATACAAATTGGATCAATTTCCTTGGCTTTTCAAAATATTTCCCATTTTTACTTCATTAAACTTTTAAATAATAATGTTCACTAGTTTCTGTTTTGCCTCTTACATGCACTCATTCCTTGTTCTTACAGTGGCTATAAGCCATGGGGCGTAAAGAGAACCTCCACATTCAGAGGCAGCAAGCCTCTGAACACCAGTGCCAGGAGGCAACAACAGGCCTTGCCTCTATGCTCTGTTTGTTGGCCCTTCAGGGCAACTGGTTAGCTGTAGCGTGAAGCATGTTGCTGGACTAGAAAGACCACTGGTCTGTCCAGTATGGCTTTTTCAAAGTTCTCCTAATCATTAATCAAACCCATTTTTGTGCTTTTCTTCCAAGCATGAGTTCTACTATTAACATTATTTTATTTATATTACTTTTATCTAGCTGTTAACATGGTCAATTCAAACCATCTAAAAGAAGCTGAAAACTCAGGTCAAGATACATAATAAAATAATACAAGAGAATCCAATGAAATCAATTTCCACTGTCAGGAGAGGACTGCACTGTCCACACACCCCACACCCCAGCAAAAGCAAGTTCTTAGCATCCAGACTGTGCAGACAGGTTGACAAGCAGGCTGGCAGTGCCCGGTGAAATCTCCAAGCTGGATCACAGTTTATCTCTGTCATTTATGCTACCCAGGAGAGGGAATTCTTTAGACAAAAATTAAAGGTCAAACTAAACCATATGCTGCAAGATTTGTGAATGAATTTTGTTGTTGTAGCTGTAGTAAAAACAAGATCCTGGTGCCTGATATGGATTGGAGCATGTATATGTGGGGTGGGGGGCTGCCACACCAGATTCATACATATTGTCTTATGCTTTATGCTTAGGGTGGCCAGGCCTTCCCTGGCTACCAGCAGGGAATGGGGGGTGGCGGGTGGGAAGGTTACCAGATCCAGATTGAAAAACTCCCGGATAATTGGGGTTGGAGCCTGGTCTGGTCCAGCAGGGCTTTTCCAAATTTCTCAGTGGGGTACAATGCCATAGAATTCATCCTCAAAAGCATTCATTTTCTTCAGGAGAACTGATCTCTGTAGTTTGAAAGTGAGCTCTAGTTCTGGGGGATCCCCAGGTCCCACATGGATGTTGGCATCCCTGTTCTTGCTTATTTTCACCAAATAAGTTAAAAAAATAACATCTGAGGGGCTGTTTGAGGTCCAGGAAACAATGCAGAAGGAAAGGGTAAAATCACCTTCCTCCTGTGCCATAGTTTTGAGTCCAAACTCTCCCTCCAGAACTGCTAACATGTTTTTAAATTCACAGAGAAAGCAGTCCTCAGCAGCAGGGTGATGGGGCTTTGTCCTGGGAAGCGGTCTTAGGACTGCTGCCTGAGAAACACAATTTTCAAAGGGCAGAGGCCTACCATGCTCAGCCACAGCTGACAGAAGTGCAGCAAGGCATGTAAAAGAAGCAGTACGTGCATAATGTACCCCACAGGTCATAAATTCTCTTGATGCAGAATTTTGATGCATAGAATAGAAGAGCCATGGTGATAATACTGCATAATGAAACCAACAACAGTTTATTGCACAGCATCACTGCCTTTTAAACCACTAACAGGAACTTTCTTGCACAGCTTTTTCTTGGGATCTGCTTGGCTGATCAACTCAATGTTGGGTAGCCCAGAACCCAAAGGTATTAGTAGTAATGGTAGTAGTGTCAGTTGCCAATGGCAAACCATCTCTGTTTCTCACTTGCCTTGAAAGCCCTTTGCTGAGATTGCTCATAAGTCAGTTGTGACTTGATGGTACATACATACATAGTACTAGCTATAGCAGCAGTAATAACAATAGGATATATCAGTGTGCTTTATGGACTTTGCAATCTAAAATACAGCATAGTTGGGGAAGAAAGAGGAGAGCTGAATAGGTAGGGATAAACAAGAACATTCTTTAGGACATCTAGTCCAGCTACAGCTGCTCCCAATTTCCGTAGGGAGCAAAGGCTGTGCTAAACTTCTCTAGCCCAGTGACAGGAGTGCATTCTGCATTTTTTGAGAACTGTCCACCATCTTCAATTTCCAACCTCCTCCCCACCGCTGCCCTTGTAATCTTTCCATCACATATACTCTTTTAATTCAACTGCACATCTATTTATGCATACAGGAATTCCTGGTGATAACTCTAACAAACAGTTGCAAGCAGCTAATAACATGACAGATAAAGCGAACATAAGAGCATTTTCATTTTGTAACGGAAGAGTTTTATTATTATTATTTTAGTGGAAAGATCTCTTATGGAGATTTCTGAAACATATTACTCTTGTGACAGTTGACTGCATTTCCAGTATTAAATGTTTCTCCTTTGTTACTGGATTTGTGGACTGGGTTTATTATAAGGGACAGAGAACAATTGTTAAAGGGGTGGGTAATTGTTATATTATTTATTGGAATTTCTTTCCTGTTTTGTTAAAAAAAACCTCAGGATGTTGAAATAGATCCTTATTTCAATTATGTGTGAGTTAGCTTAACTTGGAGACTGGTATACCTGTAGCCCTGATCTGGTTAGCCCAGGTTAGGCCAGTTGTTTCAGATCTTAGAAGAAGCTAAGCAGGGTTGTCCCTGGTTAGTATTGGGATGGGAGACCATCAAGGACTACCAGGGTCATGACATGAAGGTAGGCAATGACAAAGTACTTCTGAATGTCTCTTGCCTTGAAATTCCTTCAGGTTTTCCATGAGTCAGCTGTCAGTTGACCACAATTTCCAGCACCCCCATATCTGTAATACGTCACTAGCCACACTCTCCCTCAGTATTTTCCCCTGGTGGTGGTAGAAAGTGCTAGCAAGCTATAGGGTTTCCAAGGCAAGAGAAAACCAGAGAGATTTGCCATTGCCTGCATCCACATAGTGACTCTGGACTTCCTTAGTGGTCTCTCATCCAAATACTAACCAGGGCCAACCCTGTTTACCTTCTGAGATCTTATGAGATTGGGTTAGCCTGAGCCATCCAGGCCAGGGCAAGCATTTTCCACTATGGAGAACAGATTCACACACATGTTTAATGGTGGTTCATTTAAACATATCCATTAATCAGGGTCTGGAAACCTGGTCTTTGCTGTCTGATTGAATTGCTTTCCATATTCTGTAATCCACCTCGAGTCTCAATGAGAAAAGCAGGTGATAAATGAAATCATCATCAACAACAACAACAATAACAAAAAACCCCAACAACAACAACACATGGTTAAGGCATGTACCTTATTGCATCTCTGTTAGCAGTAGGAGACAGAGGGTTGGTTCTTATGAGTCTTTCATGCCAAGATGCATCCTGTGCCTCTTTTCTACTAAGTTTTCTTTCAACAGAGAAATACTGCCTCCAGTGACTTCTCTGATGGAGAAATGTTTTTGCTTTGTTGAAGGAAGTATTTCTCTGCTGAAGAAAAACTTGGTGGAAGGGAGTCATAGGACTGAACCCAGAGACTTGGCCAAACAGTAAACATTATAGCTGATCAGGAATTTGAATCGAAGCCTTTCAAATCCAACCTTACACTTTTGTGTGTAAATTAAGCACCTACTCATTCTAAGAGTTTTCCCTGAAGAGAGCCTTTATTTTTTATCTGGTGCTTACAGTTTGGAATATATTGCTACAAGATCTTCTGATAGCAACTGTCATAATTGACTTTTTAAAGTGATTAGAAGAATACATCAAAGTGCAACAACATTCTGATTATAAATTACTGAAAATTAATCAGAGGGTATGAGTTGCCAAAACTGTGCCCAACTTTAGAACTTGCTAATTTATTTAGATATTTACACCCCACTTCTCCCACACACACAGGATCCCAAAGAGACTTACAAAATCATTCTAGGTATATATAGATCTAGTAATGTTTTTATCCTGTTCTTTCGCTGAGGAGTTCAAAGTAGTACACGTGGTTCTCTCCATCCTCCTAATCTTGTAGGATAGGTTAGGTTGACTGGCCTAAGGTCACTCAGCGATTTTCCGGGGCAGTCTTCTGGGACATTATCAGACTTTAGGCTTCCAAAGCCTGGAACAGTTTATGTATATGGACAGATAGGGATGGGCACGAATCAGGAAAATTGAGGTTCATCCTGGTTGGTGGTTCATGGCATCTCATGAACCAAGAACCACAAACCTTCCCATTTACTGAACCAGTTCACTTTATGAGGTTCGTGATGCAATAGAGATGCAAACTTGCAGTGAATCTTCAGCTGACTCTCCTCTACCTTCCCTCCAAGTTTGGTGAGGATGGGATTTGGGGGGGGATTAGCTATAGTCCCCCAAAGCAAATGCCCCCAGGAAAGTGATCTCTAAGGAAATCACAGCTGCAGGTTCAGGAGTGTATCAAAATTGAAGCAATTCTGCCCAGGATAGACAAGTTCAATTTGTTCCATTTAATAGAATCTTCATCAATTTTACGCCAAAGCTTCTCATAATTATTTTTATACAAGTCTATATTTTTCATAGTAATTTCCATGCCTAGATATTTTACTTTCATCGCTAGTTCACATTCAGTTACCTTTTGTAGTTCTTCCTGTTGGCTCTTTGTCAGATTTTTACACAAAATTTTTGATTTTTTTTATTTATATAAAATCCAGCCAGTTCTCCATATTCTTGTATCTTACGAAGCAGCAATGGTGTTACAGCAATGGTGTTACATATATTTTCATTGATAAGAATTACGTCATTCGAAAATGCTCTGTACTTGTAAGAAAAACCTTTTTAATTTCAGTCCTTCTATTTCCTTATCTTCTTGTATTTGCATAAACAAAATCTCTAAAGTCATTATAAATATCAATGGAGATAGAGGGCAACCTTGTTTCATTCCTTTACTAACTACCATTTTTTTCTGTCAGATCTGCATTTATACAGAGTTTTGCTTGTTGTTCAGTATATATTGCTTTAACCATTCTTATAAAATCTTCTCCTAATCCCAATTTCTCCATCACTGCAAACATAAAGTCCCAATTCACATTATCAAAAGCCTTCTCTACATCTGCAAAAAATAATGCCACTTCTTTTTCAGGGTGTTTCTCATAATATTCAACAATGTCTATAACAGTTCTAATATTATCTCTGATTTGTCTCCTGGGAAGAAATCCTGCTTGCTCCTCCTTAATAAAATTATTCAAATGCTGTTTGAATCGTTCTGCTAGTATCCTAGCATATATTTTATAGTCATTGTTAAGTAGTGAGATTGGTCTATAATTTTTAACATTTGTAGAGTCTCTATCTTCTTTCAGTATCAATGAAATTACTGCTTCCTTCCATGTATTTGATATTTTCTCATCAATCCTTATAATATTCATCAACTTCTGAAGTTTTGGTGTTAACGTCTCCATGAGGACTTTATAAAATTCTGCTGTAAAACCGTCTGGACCTGGTGCCTTTCCCATTTTCATTGAATTTATTGCAGCTTCAACTTCAGTTTTTTCAATTGGTTCATTTAAGACCTTTTCCATATTTCCTGTTAAGGGTTTTATTTGGATTTTCTGTAAATATGCATCTATTTTCCTTTTCTCCACCTTTTGAGCTTGAAATAACTTATCATAGTATTTGTAAAATTCCCTTTTAATTCCCTCTTGGTCAACAATTTCTTTGGCTCCTGATACAATTTTATTAATACATTTATTTTCCCTTTTTTTTTTCATTTGCCAAGCCAAGTACCTTCCAGGCTTATTTGCTCCTTCAAAAGATTTCTGTTGCAATCTCTTAAGATTCCATTCTACCTCTTTATTTAACAAATGTCTCAGTTGATTCTGCAATATTGTAATCTCCCTTATCTTCTTCTTTCCCGGTCTTTTTTTAAGTTCCTTTTCTTTTTTTCCAATCTCTTTTTGAATATCCAGCATTTGTTTCTCTTTGGTTCTCTTATCTTTATTGTTCATTGTAATTAAAATACCTCTCATTACTGCTTTATACACATCCCACACAGTTTGAAATTTATCTGAAAGAAAGCTTTAGTTTCTTTTTCTAGAGACACCACTATCTCTGTTTTCTGTAGTAAATCTTCATTTCTTCTCCATCTCCTAGTCTTTTTCACACTTTTTTGCTGACCACATCAATGGATTGTGGTCAGTTCCAACCTTAGAAAGAATCTCTATTTTTTTCTTCATAAGTCCAAGATCTTTTGTAGTCCATAACATATCGATTCTTGAGAAAGTGTTAGGCCTAGCTGAAAAAAAAGTATAGTCATGCACCTTAGGATTAAATTTCCTCCATATATCTTCCAAATTTTCTTGTTTCACTAAATAAAAAAAATGACTTTGGTAATTTCCCCTCCTTATTTCTTTTTCCTGATCTGTCCAAAGTATTTACAATTGTTCCACTGAAGTCTCCCATTATCATTATTTGTTCATAAGTCACTTGGTCTAATTGTTGCCCAATATCTTTAAAGAAAGAGTCTTTTGCCCCATTTGGGGCATACAGTCCCAATAACAATGTCTTTTTGTCATTCAACATCACTTCCACAGCTAAATATCTTCCATCATCATCCTTAAAAATCAATTTTGGATCCAATTCTTGTTTAATATAAAAAATCACTCCCCTTTTTTTCTCTTTAGCCAATGAAAAAAAAATTTCTTTAGCCACAAAAATTTATAATCCACTTGTTTAATATGTACTTCTTGTAAACAAATTATACTACAGTTTTGTTTCTTGAGCCAATGAAATGTAGCCTTTCTTTTTTGTGGTGAATTTAGTCCATTTACGTTCCAAGATATTAATTTGTAATCCATAGCGATTCTTCCTTTTATTCTGTGTCCCCAAAACCCCTATTTTCTTCAAAAAAAACACCCCTCCTCATTTCTTGTACATTTGTAATTGTAATCCTCTTTCCTCCATATTCAAAGCTTAGACCTTCTGGAAATATCCATCTGTATCTCACTTTGTTCTCCCATAGCTTGTCAGTTAGTTTTTTATACAGTCTTCTATCATTTATGACCTTCCTTGGCAATTCTTTCATGATTCTTACTCTGCTTTCATCCACTTCCAATGTTTTCTCAAATTGTTTACTTAAGATCTTTCCCACCATATCTTGTGACATGAATTTTATTACCACATCTCTTGGTAATTTATTTTTCTTAGCAAATAATGAATTGACTCTGTATATATAATAAAGATAGCTAGATTGATCAAGATCCATCTCCAAAAACTCAGCAATGATTCTTATTATATATGTTCTTTAATCAGATCCTTCATTTTCAGGTACTCCTCTCAGACGTATCTGGTTTTCCATTAGATTACAGTCCTGCAGAACTATTTTCTCCTGCAATTTATTAATAATGAAATCTTGATCTTTCACTTTATTTTCAACCACATGTACTTTATTTAATGTTGCTTATGAGTCCTTTCTGAGATCCTCAATTTCTTTTTTGATTTCTGTCTTCACCACTTCTGCACTTGATTCTATATCTTTTTTTAATTATTTAATTAATTGCTTCTTATTTTCAGTAATTAAGTATTTTATCACTTTCATCATCATTTTTTTTTACCTTCCCTTAATGGCCACTGCAATTTTTCTATGGTTTTAAAATCCTAGAGAAGGCCAGGGGGTTTAAAAATTCCCTTCTTCAAATGGCTCCTTCCTTCCTTTCTTGCCATGAACTCACGTTCTCAATGGTTGAGAGATCTCGCGATACCTTTATGACGCCACTTCTTTACAACTTTAGAGTAATGTTGTTAACTCAAAATCTTTATCTCAAATAAGATTGATTTTAGTCCCGGAATGATAGATAAAGATCTTCTTACCTTGCAACCCAATATATCCTTCTTAACACCATTCTTGCCAGAAATAAATGTTTAGATATTAGAATAGTCCAAAGAAAGCTTGAAACATGATGAATTTAAGTCAATTTAATGACCACGGAAATCCTCTGTAGATGCTGGAATGAGATTCTTCACCAGGGACTCTTCAAAGCCTACAAGGAACCCCACTGGGACTCCTCATCAGCCAAAGTAAATCTCCTCAGAATTTTCCTGAGCACATCTTGGCCTTTTCCCTCGCTGAGAAAAATAGGCAGCAGGTGTTGAGGTCGCCTTCTCTACCCAGAACAGAGGCTCCAATCCGCTCCTCTTGGGAGAAGCGGCTCAACTTTCCATGTTCCAACTCCGGAAGTCTACCTCACAGGGTGTCTGTTATGAGAAGTAGAAGAAAAAGGAAATTGTAAGCTGCTCTGAGACTCTCTGTGAAGGGTGGGGTATAAATCCAATTTCCTCCTCCTCTTCTTCTGTCTCCAAGTCCATCCCCAAGAACACATCAGGGGAAGGAGGCCCTACTGAGATTCCAGTACAGCTGGGCACTGGCAGGACGAGCTTGTTCCACAGGGTCAAAAGCAGGGCTAGTGCTGGGGGTTTTGCCAGGCAAGGCTCCACCCTCAGCCCTACAGTGGGGGAGGGCCCCCAGCACCAGCCCAAATTAGGCCCCATTTGCATGGAAAGCTTCTCTTGAAAGCCCTCTGAACAAACACCTCCCCCCCCCCATTCAACCCTCCCACGGCACAGGAAGGCCAAGTGGGGACAGATTACCCCGTTTACATGAAGGGTTCCTCTTGAGGAGCCCTCCACGCAAACACCCCACACACACACACTCGACCCTCCTGCAGCGCGGAAAGGCCGAGCAGGGACAGATCACTCAGCCTTTCCCTTCCTCAGCATCCTCCGAGCCATTCTTTTGGCTCTGAGGGGTCGAGGGAGCTCCCCTAATCCCTCAGAACTGAAGGAACCTTGGCCATTTACTTACCCAGTGCCCTCGGAGGATGCTGGGAAAGGAAAATGCTGCTCTTTCTTGGCTCTGAGGAATTGGGGGAGCTGCACCGACCCCTCAGAGCCGAGAAAAAATGAGCGAGAGGCTCAGGGACGGTGTGAGCGGGGAGAGGGTGCCTGCCCTCTGCCCGAAGTTGGTGCCCTAGGCAATTACCTTGTTTGCCAATTCCCACGGACCAGCCCTGGTTGGGAGCCTGTTGAACAAGGGGTGAACATCTTCCCCGCATGATGAGCACCCCTTGTCCCACACTCTCACTCTCACGGCACAAAGGAGTGTTGACAATTAGGTGGGAGGATGTATCTTTCTCAGAGGCACTCACTGGCTGAGTCTTTCTGCTCAGCTTGAGCAGAAGGACAAGTGGTGGCTCAGAGCCCTGGGTCCACCAGACACTGCACAAGCTGGGAACAGGTGTTCAAAAATTCCATGGAGGGGGAGTGTGGGTCCTCAGCCAAGGCACTGAGTCCCTCTGCTTGGCTTGAGCAGAAGAACAGGTGCCTCAGAGCCCTGAGTAAGCACCAAACATCCCTAACTCCACACTGAGGAATTACTTCCAGCCCCCTTCTCTCTCTGCCTCTAACTCCCTCTCTGCCTAACTGCCCACTGCCAAGAAAAACAGCCGTGTGAGTTGGGGGTATATAGCCATTCTGCTCCCATAGAGCAGAATGAGAGCTCTCTTGTTGGCAGCCAGCACTGCCTGTCAAGCCTTGGAGGACCACTATTAGTGTTTCCAGGGCTGCAGAAGTCTGTCCATCCCCCTTCACCAATGATTTCACAATTAATTGTTTGGCACCAGCTTGTCTGCCTCATAAACTGCTGACATGAACCATACGAACCTCTGTAAAAACATGGCAGTTTGTGGGAGATGCAATTGCATGAACCTTGGCTCATGAATCGTGAACTGGGTGATTTTCATGATGAATTTAGGTTAGTGACGAGGTTTGTGCCCATCCCTATGGACATGACTCACGTGTCTTCTTCTTCTTCACTGTCAAGTCTTAGCCAACTTATGGTTACCCCTTAGGGTATTCAAGGCAAGAGACATTCAGAGGTACTTTGTCATTGCCCGCCTACAGGTCACAATTTTGAACCTTCTCTGTGGTTTCCCATCCAAATACTAGTCAGGACTGACCCAAGTTAGCTTCCATGATCTGACAAGATCAGGCTAGTCCTGGACAACCAGGCCAGGGCTCATGCTTCATACAGGTCATATATTTTTCAGTGGACAACTCAAGCACAGACAATGATTTCTTGTAAACATGTCTGCATGCGTGACAGACACAATGAATGAAGGGATGGGAAGGAAGATCCGATAAGAAATAATAGTCCTGTCAAAGAAGACAACAGTTTAAAAGGGCACCATCTGTTTTCTTTTCATAAAAGGTTTTCATTTAAAATGAGTAACTGCTGAGTGATAACCTACACACAACAGTGACAGCAGAAACTTATTAAATTACAGCCTCTTCGGGGACCATGAAAGAAGGACTAAAAGACAAAAAGGGGTCTTCAGATTTTCAAATAAGGAATTCATTCAGGCAACATAGTGCTTTAGCACTATCTGAAGTGTGAAAAGAAAGTGTATCTTTACAAGGTTGTGTTATATTGTTTGATGTGAAGAATGCAGGGCAGGTCCGAGTATTAACCAAGTATTGCCAAGAGGCAATAAAGTTTTTGTTATTCCCTCATAATTGCTGGGGAGCCACTGATAACTCCATGTAGAGGAGGAAATATAGGAGAGCCTCAAGGAAAACATATTGATGAGGTGGCATTTTAGTAAGAGTAGGCTTTAGCAACTGATGTGCAATGGGGCTCCTGTCATTTATATTGCCTGAGAGAGGTACTAAGAAGCAAGTCAGATATAGCAATGGTCTTATCACACACCAGCGTGCACACACATATTCAGAAGGCAGGCAGACAGCAAGCAATTTTGTTAAGAAACAGAAAAGAACTCACATTTTAGCATCGTTTTGGCATACAGAGACTAGTCTCCTCTAAGACTAATGGGTTTTCATGCAGATGGCCAAGCGTACATTTAAGTTGACCTTGTCAATAGCAGTTCAGGAGGCATCACCCAGAGTTGCCAGTTGGAGGCCTGATTTAAAAGCGATGCTGGCAAGGCAAAAAGCCCTCACTGCTGTGTACAAGTACCAGCCACAGTGCACAATGCTTTCTCCACACACACCCCACCCCCCACCCCGCTCCACTTAACAAAGATAACAGGAATAATTCACTGAATGCCTAAAGAAAATGTAAACAGCTTACAGGTCTGGTGTGAATGGGTGCTACTTTGAACTACTTGCACTGCGTGTTTGTCTTTCTGTGAAACAACATTGTTTACAGCCCTGTGAAGTAGACAAGCATCAAAAGCTTCTCATTAAATGATTCACAGGCACTCAGGGGCCCGATTTCGATTGGGATCCCACAGCACAGAAGGAGAGAGAGAGTACTTAAACCTTCCCCTCGTGCACTGTTTCCCCTAACTCAGGGGTGTCCAAACTTGCTTAATGTAAGAGCCACATAGAATAAATGTCAGAAGTTTGAGAGCCACAAGACATGAACATCAGAAGTTTGAGAGCTGTGGGGAAGGGAGGAAGGAAAACAAATAAATGGGGGGAGGGAAGGAGAGGTGGGAAGAAAGCCATTTTAACTTTAAATGCATTCACCAAGCCACTAGCAGCCTTGGCTTGGATAAGTGATTTAAGGAGAGAAATGCCTTTTCCAAGCCGGCTGACAGGGTGGTGGGGGTTTGAGAGTCACACAATATATGTGGAAGAGCCACATGTGGCTCCTGAGCCACAGTTTGGCCACCCCTGCCCTAACTGAAACATCCATGTGGAACTTCTACCTGATCCACTAGGAAAAACTATCTGTACTGATGAAGTACATGTCAGTTTCTCCAACTAAAGTTCCAACAGGGAATGCACAATGGAGGTCTGCTTGGCAGGTCACTGGGCACCATGTTGTAATGTATAGTTAAGTCCAAAGGCTTTTTAATCTGGAGGAGGAAGAGGAGGAGATTGGATTTATACCCTGCCCTTCACTCAGAGTCTCAGAATGGTTTACAATCTCCTTTCCCTTCCTCTTTCCACAACAGACACCCTGTGAGGTAGGTGAGCTGAGAGAGCTCTTTCGAGAAGTGTTCTTGAGTGAACAGCTCTGTGAGAACTTGTGACGGACCATAGGTCACACTAGCAGCTGCATTTGGAGGAATGGGAAATAAAACCAGATTCCCCCATATTAGAGTCCACACTCTTAACCACTACACAGTCATGCCATTTCTCGAGTGAAAATTATCCTCATCAAAACCTTTGCTGGACAAAAGATACACATACTTAGGACTTTGTTAATGATATTAAAACTGCTAACCATATCTACCAGAGTTACTAAGGACTTCTAGCAATTACTGCTACTATGACGTATAGTTGATGCAAAGGAGTAGAGAAGAGCCATCTTAACAGAGGGGCTGGGTGCTTCAACAAATGGGCAGTGGTAGTCGGCCACACATAGCTGCCCAGTTAGTTTGAAAAAATAATACTTTCTTAATAAATCCCCAGATCAAACTACTAGATTAACATCAGAGATCTAGTTTTCTTAGGAAAAAGTGGGGCTTGGAATAGAATTTGAAGAAAACAGGCCAACTTGAGTAACATAGTCATTCCAAATGTAGCAGTAAAATGAGAAAAGATAAAAGGGGAGCAGAGAGCTGCAACTACCTTGTTCCAGGGGGAGAACGTGTCATAGGTTTAAGGCTCAAATAGCCAATACTTAGTCCAAGTCACACATACCTCTGGTGACAGCAACAGCAGGGGCAGAAGACTCTCTCAGAAGGATACTGCAAGACCAAAGCCAGTTCTATTCAACTTTTCCTTTGATCAAAGCTAATAATTTGCACCTAGACTTGAGAAAGAAAAGGGGCAACTGTTTCAGTACTGTGTTTTGCAGCTTGCTTCCCGGCACTTCCATCAGGGCATAGTGCTTTTGAAGTATTCTGGTTTTCTAAAGCCTAGGGAACCTTGAAAGTGACACACCATCAAAACATTCAGTCACTAATTTGTGACAACAAAGGAAATTTTGCATCACGTAAAAATAGCTACGTTTTTGACATAATACAGGCTAATGGCTTCCTTGGTACCACAATGCTGAGAGAACCTTACAAAGGGATTACTTGAAGTCTCTGTTCTAACAATGCAATGTTTTTTAAAGTGGTAGTTAAGCTGAGACCCAAGAGCACTTGCTGAATGTTCTGTCATGCATTAGCAGAATACCGAGGTCACTCTATCTCTAACAATATGGTGAATAAGAAACTGCAGAAACTGGTAACCTTCAGAGTCTTATAGCAGCAGAAGTATTATCTGGGGCAGAATCACTTTCCCTCGGTATAGTATATCAAGCCATGCCCAAAAATTCTACTCAGCTAAAGGTACTGCCTTTTTCCAGTGCAAGAGGCTATTCTTTCAGTGGAAGAACCTGTTGAAATAGGGGGAGATGCTGTCATTAGCTGAGAGAAGGACACAACCAACTGGAGCTAACCCTATGATATAATAAATACATTAAAGAAAAAATAGAACTGTGCTTTGCTGCTAAGAAAACAATGGTGTGTGCATGCAAACACACAAATAAAGACAAACACAATTTTGCACATTAATTCTTCTGATTCTCTATTTTGATCCTACTCTTCCTCCAAGAAGCATAGGCATACATGGCTTTCTCCCCACCATTCCTTAAACACTCATAGTTACAAAGTTCTGCAATTAGCTGAAATTCTGTAAATGGACAGAATGGTAATGCTCAAACTTCCTACCTTCTGAAAAATCATAAATCAGCTCTTTACTAAAGCTCCCCCCCCCACACATATTTCTTTGATGTATTCCAAAGCAATATAGGACACTGCCTATGACTACTGGCCTCTTCATTATTTCCAGATTCACAGAGAATATACATTCAATGACCTCTTGGAGGTGAAGACAGGTAATAGTAAGAACATGTTATTCAGGAAAGCTTTCTTTCATTACAAAACTCAATGAGTAATCTCTTATAACTTTCCAAGAAAACAGTTTGAAAGGGACTAGAACTCTGAGAGACTAGAAAATTGTCTTTATGTCAAACACTTTCCCATTCCTAGTAAAATGTAGGCTTTTAAAAGATAGATGGGGTCATTCTCATTAAAAAGTGCATAACTCTGTCTCCTACCCAGGTGGCTCAAAAGTGTAAACCAGACCATCAATATTTGAGTCTTGATTCCACAAGTTTGTTTTCTTTCCACTGAAAACAAGGGAAAAACAACAGCAGTTAAAATATTATAATAGGCCTCCTCATAGCTAGCATGTGAGAATCTTATAAGTGGCATCATCTGGACTTGCAAATACTATCAGGATCTATGAACTTTACTGACATATGGCTGAGTATCTGTAACCTCTGAAAACAGCATTCATACACCAAATGATAGGTTGCTGAAAATTTCAGTGCTGTGTTGGTATTGTTCAATGACTTATATTATCAGGGGGGCATTGTTAGAAAATGCCCAACTGTATTCATATTTCAGTGTTGAAGTTTTACATCATTACCCTTGAATGCTCACTTGGTGTGGGCTTCATTAATGCCCTTTGCATTGTACAGAGCGAAGTATGTGGCTTTTAAAAACAACCATGACATTTTCACTTTTGAATCCATAATCAAAATTAGAGTGGATTTTCACAGTATAGCATGGGCGTAAAAGTGAGATTTGAAATGAGGAAACTTCACAAAGAACAAAAAGGATGGAGAAGGTTGCAGATGAAATGTCTTTCCTAAGAGATTTTCCCACTCAGAAGTCATGTGGAACTCGGAGGGGAGTTCCGCAGTTCTGAAGAAAAAATGAACTAAAACACAACCTCTCAACTGTGAACAGCAGAATCAAACACACTGGTGGTAGTTCAAGTGGCAGACTGAATTTTCAGTTGGGAACTTTCAAGGGTTGCATGAGATTTCAGGAAAACACTGGAAATAAAGGAAGTTAAGAATAGTATGGGTTGATGGTTTAAATCTAGAAAAAAACAACAGATGAAATCTGTTCAAAGAACAGCAAATCCCTTCAATTCCAATAGCATGGTTTGGGTTTAACACACCTGCAACAAAATGGGACCAAACAATAGGAACTGCTTATTATTTTGAGTGGCTGTAATGTAACCAATGCCCTCATGACATCTAAATTAGATTACTGCAATGAAATCAAAGTGGGGTTGTCCTTGAAGACTGTCCAAAAAAGTTAATTGGTACAAATGCTGAGGCCAGAGCATTGGCTGGAGTGGGTTGTAGGACTAAATCACCTCAGTCTTATTCCACCTATGCTGGTTTCCAGTTCACTTCAGGCTCAATTCAAGGTGCTATTTTTGAGTTTTAAAGCTATACACAGCCTGGGACTAACTGTCTTCTCCCATGCAAAACTACCCATTCACTCTGGTCATCCTTGGAGGCCCAGCTTCAGTTGCCCCTGACATCTGATGCTAAACATCAACATCATGTTGATTGAGTGATATCACTTCAAACAAATGTGCAGAAGTATCATCATATAATTTATGTGACAGTCTAGGATTTGGACCCAACTCTATGGTTTTACCGATTGGTGATGTCACTTCTGGATATTTCTGGCAAGTGATGTCAAGCCATCAATGTGATGTCATTGCCTGTCCCCTCCTTTTCCTGCTGTTTGCCAGCTGATGGCTGGTATGTACTTCGTACTTGCTTTAATTTCACACATATAATAAGGCAGTCACATAGAAACATTCCATATAGGTGAACATGTTTGTAGCAATGAAAAAGTATCCCAGTACTAACTTAAAGACTAAAATAAATAAATAAGTTCCTAATATATGGTTCTGTAAATCAGAGCTGGCTTCAAACACCTGATGAAGAGAGCTTTAAAACTCATTAAAGTTTCTGCTGGAACATATTCTGTTAGTCTGATTCCTCACTAACAGTTGCTCCACCCCCAGGTTTCTGCTTTCCCCAGCTCAAGCAAGCAATTCACCGCCAGTTGCTACACAGGCACATTTTGATCTGCAGCTCCCGCCAATTTTCCTTGCTGTTTCTTGCTCTTGTTTTTTGGAGGGATTGGTGAGGAACTGGGCTTAATCTGTAAAGTATCATTGGACTCCTGTTGTTTTGCATAGAAACATGTTCATTCATTTAAAAAAAAATAGGTAAAGGGATACAGGGAGAGATGGGGAAATATATTCTGATTCAGGAACATACTCTTTCTTCATGTCTGCAAACCACTACTTGGAATCGTGACTCTGTTTCAGGTTTTGACCTCTGGAGATTCTTCTTTAAGCAGCACATTTTTTTTATCATTGCAGCAAGGGCATTTCACAGCTGCCCTTTTCACATTACCATTTTAAGCTGGATGTTATTCATTGTTGGCCCGATTTTGAGTAAACTGATACAGGAACAGGGGTTTCATACAGCGAGTTCCCATCCATTAATCAGGTGTCTCTGAAGCACTATGGTTATTTCAAACAGTGCTGATTCCCCCCTCCCTTTTCACCATGTGATTTTCCTCAGACTTTTTTTTCCCCTTCCAAGGTGAGTGCTATCACACTAAACCACCATAGCGATTTAGAGTCAATGCATCTCAATTGTGCCACTATAGTAGTGAAGTAGTGCTCACCTTAGAAGTCTGAGGAAGTTCACAAGGTGAAAAAGGACAGTGAGGAGGAAAGTGTAATTGTAGAAAGCGCTATAGACATTTTAAATAGCACACTACTGTGATTAAGAAGTGCAATGAAGGGAATGAAAATGAAAAAAGGGAGTTTCCCTCAAAAGGAGCTCAACCACGCTTTGCTAACCCAACACAAGCAGGTTTGTATGAACAGGTAAATAAATTCTACTAGCAGCCAGTTACTAAAACAGGTCCATCTAGAAATATAGAAAAAATCCATTAGCAACCAGTTACTAAAACACAATACAAAGGCAGTTTGAAAAAGGTCAGCCTGTGTGGCAGCAAACCCAGATTTACTATAAACTCACACTTAACAGGAAACTACAACCAGCCTTTGCTCCTTCTGCTTCCATAGTGCATGTGTTCCTTGCATTTATGCATTAATTTTCAAGGCTAAACTGCAACCACCATTGTACAATTTTACAAACTATTTTTTTTGCTTAAAAACAACAAAAGGGCTAATGAAAGGTGGTTGCATTTTGTCATTCCTTCCCCCTGCCTTGTTCAGCCAAAGTTGAGTCCTACTTCCTTTTTTAAAATGATCCAGCAGCACTCAAACCTGCAGAATGGGACATGACTTATCTAACACCTTTAATGTCCTGGTGTCAACTGGAGTTGACTGGGTTTTATTGCTTGCTTGTCTACTGCTGTCTTGTTCAATTGAAATCAGTGTTTTGAGATTAAAGGCAGTTCTCCATATAAACAGGATCTGCAGCATTTCAGCAGAAGCAGTCTCCCGAAAATATTATTATTGCAAATCCCAAATATCAGTTCAAGGTAGGGTTTCAGGTGGGACATGGAGGCCAGCCTGGATTGCTGATGCTTGATCTATATCTACTGGAAAATCGCATGCAATTTTGCAGCAACATCTGGCATGATTTTATTGGATATATCTATTTGTATAGCAAACCCTTTAGACTGTTGCTACTACACCGGGAATTTTCATTGAGGCTTGAGAACTACATTGATTTAATGTTATGTCACTATGCTTGTGTCTGCTA
The DNA here is from genome assembly GCF_032191835.1 of Heteronotia binoei. Taxonomy (NCBI): domain Eukaryota; kingdom Metazoa; phylum Chordata; class Lepidosauria; order Squamata; family Gekkonidae; genus Heteronotia; species Heteronotia binoei. Next base: position 46,012,605 of record NC_083225.1, read on the forward strand.
TTTACATAGTATAAGTGAAGGCTATTTGTGTTTCTCTTGAGAAAGGTTTGTTCTCCAAAAACGGGATATTATAATTGGCTGTGTCTTAATTCTGTTTGATTCCTTTTGCTGGATCATCAGGATTTATAGTGCTTGCCACTTATGGAATTTCTGCAGACTGCACTTATCTTGTAGACCAGGGGTGTTGAACTTATTTGTTATGAGGGTCGGAACTGTCATAAATGAGACCTTGTTGGGCCGGGCCATTTAGGGCCGGGCCCTGTGTGCAACTATTTAAGATTAGGTAGCAGAGATATAAACTTTATAAAGACAAACACAATTACAGATTTAAAAAAAACCCTTAAAATAAAATATGCTTATAACATTAGCACTCATTGATCTTAAAGGTGCTTTCTTTGTATTTTTTCCATGGGATCCAGCGAACCGAGCAAAGGAAGCTCTGGCTCTTCCTTCGTTCAACAGGGGACCAGGAGGAGGAGGAGCCTCAGCCAAGAGAAGGAAGAAAGGCTTGACTCAGTAGCTGTGCTGTGCAATTGAGAGAGCCTGGCAAAGCAAGCTCTGCCTCCCCACCTTTCTCCCCAAGGGAGGAGCCTCAACCAACTGAGAAAACAGAGGTTTTACTCTGTAGTTTCTGTGCAATTGAGCAACCCTTGCAAAGCAAGCTGTAATGGAGGAGGAAGTAAGAGAGAGGGAGAAGATAGCAGATGACAGCCAGTTGCTCAGGGGCCTGTTAGGAACCCTCCGGGAGCCTGATTCGGCCCTTGGGCCTCATGTTTGACACCCCTATGACTGTTTTCTTTGTACTTTCAAAGGTGGAATTGGAATTTTTCTTCATGTACCATATGGGTTTGTGTATTTATGCATTAGTTGCTCAGTTATATATGTATATTTCTTGACTGTTTATTATTCTTATATTAAAGATTCTGTGATTCTTTCACTAGTTGCTATTGCTTCATTACTTTTAGGAGTATTCTGTTATTTTCAAACACATTTCAAACAAGTATAATGCAAAAAGAAATTTTATTGAGGTAGAGCCACATTCACAGAAGGAGGAGGAGGAGGAGGTTTTATACCCTGCCCTTCACTATCCAAAGGTGTCTTGGAGTGGCTTACTATCCCATCCTCTCCCCACAACAGATACCCTGTGAGTTAGGGGGGGGGGGGGGCTGAGAGCGCTCTTGAGAGAATAGCTCTGAAAGAAACTTGTGACTGATTTAAGGTCACACCAGCAGGTGCATGTGGAGGAGTGGGAATCAAACCTGTTTCTCCCAGATTAGAGTCCACACTCCTAACCACTACACTAAATTTATACCCCGAATTAAACTTCGTTGGTCTTAAAGGTGGTCCCAGATTAGAGTCTGCACTCCTAACAACTGCACCAAAATTATTCCCAGAATTAAACTTAGTTGGTCTTAAAGGTGCCACTGGACTCAAACTTTGTTTCATTTACTTGCTTAGGTAGAGCTGGGAATCTTCTGCACCTTGAGAATTTCCTATTTCCAGGGGGGGGGGATCCTTTAAGATAAGCTAAGAATAATATGATACAAAAATGCCAGACTGGAGAGGAATGAGTCAAATATAAAGACAGGATTCTTAAAAGAAAATGCCAAGTTATTAGGAGATAATTCCTGGTATTTTGGATCAATGGTGTGACATGCTCATAAAAGCCATCAAGGGACAGGGAAATTAGCTTTACCATTTAGAGTGGCTGGAGAGAGAAGAGCTCTTGAAGTATTAGATCAAGCCACAGCAAAAGCCTTATCTAGTTCTTAAAAACATTCTCATCTGGAGATATTACAGCATTCTGGGCTGTGATAAAGCAAAGCAGTAGAGCTGCGCTTTGTAGACAGTCATTTGGCATTGAACGTCCCAGAAGGTTGCAGTGAAGAAGAAAACATGTCAACTGCTGATTTTATTGGAAAGAAGGAAAAAGGAAGAACAGAATTAACCTGGTAGCTGATCTCATTATAATGTGAAAGTATAAAGATGCATCTGATTTCAGCAGATACTTAATGGTGAAGGTGTTTCAATATGCCATCTCTGTGCTCATTTCAGTGGAACTTTTAACAAGGGAAGCAGCTGAGCACTGAAATATAAGTACTATATCTTCCAGGTCTGATGAAAAATCAGTACTGTTAAAAAACACCTTGTTAAATATGCAAAGTTAGTTCAGTGGTATGTTCATGCATGTTAACAGGCTGAGGCCCTATGTTTTTACAGGGGCCCCTCTCTGGAATCCAGTTAAGATATCAAAGAGAAGTGTGCTGACCCTGCCCCCACAGCTCACTCTCTGCCAAAGCAAATTTTCCCTCCAAATAACATTGCAGTTACAGGACCACTATGAACATCAACGGAAAGGTTCCCCACTGAAATTCTTAACCAGGAAAGGAAGGGCAATTAGAAAGAAGCATGGAATTCCATTGCCTGTTCCTGATTCTCTTGAAAGCAGGTAAAGGTAGTCCTGAAAACAGGTAAGACATAGTAATTAATACATCTGCACTAGCCTCGTGTCTTTTTGGGTTTTTTAGCTCTGTTCAGAACCTTAAAAATGCTCAAAGGAGACAATTTTAAAATTTAAATCTAAACAGAGAGCCTGATCTGAAGAGTACATAAGCGACATCCACACTTTATTAGATACTGTGTTTCTATGTTATAGCAATAATTTTCAAGTGGATTATCTGATCCACCCAGGAAAATCAAGTTGTGAATGATAATATGATGACATAGGGTTGCCAAGTCTGACTCAAGAAAAATCTAAGGATTTTGGGGGTGGAGATAGGAGACTTTAGGGGTGGAGCCAGGAGCAAGGTGACAAGCATGACTCAACTCCAAATGTGATGGAGTTCTGATCATCACATTTGAAGGGACTGCACACCTTTTAAATACCTTCCCTCCTTTTGGAAATAATGAAGTATAGGGGCACCTTCTTTTGAGGCTGATAGAATTGGACCCCCAATCCAATCTTTTTTAAACTTGGGGGGGGGGAGTTGAGGAGAGGCACCAGATGCTATGCTGAAAATTTGGTACCTGTATCTCAAAAAACAGTCTCCCCAGAGCCCCAGATACCCACAGATCAATTCTCTATTATACCCGATGGGAATCAGTCTCCATAGAGTATAATGGAGTGCCCAGCAGACATTTCCTCCCCCCCCCACACACACACATTTTCTGATAACCCTGAAGTGGAGGGGGGGAGGCCTCCAAACCAGGGGATCCCCTGCCCCCAACTGGGGATTGCTGGCAATAAAGGAAAGTGACACGGTGAGGGAGAACCCTTATGCTTTGGAAATTGATGTCTTGCACATGTTTTCAATGAATTGAGCATTGGTTCCAGAACAGCAAATTAATAGTCAGACGAAGGACTCTTCTACCAAAACACACCTATATTTTTACCGGAAGTGTGTCACTTATTTTTGGAAGAATTATTGGCACCTTACCTACTCATGAGAATAATGAAGAATTAACTCCGATGTCAACAGGCTCTGTACGATTATCCAACTCATTGCATTGCATTATATGTTCTAAGGCAATCATGTATTGTTTTAATAAATAATTGCAATAATTAATTGTAATAATTGTTGTAAACTGTTGTGTATAAAGTAATTTGTAGAAGCATATAATTGGCTAAGTCCCAGTGTAAGTCATTAGATTAATTATTTATGTCGTGCATGGTTATCTCCAGGTCCCCAACTGGGGACTGGCAACCCTATCAATGCCACAATATCCAGTGATGTGTGGCTACAGCTACAGTGCATTTCTGGCTAGGCTGTATTACTCCAGATTGCCTCTGAATGTTCTGAATTGATATTTAAGAGACAAGATTAATGGTTAATACATGAGGGTGATGATCTGTTTTGTACCACAGGACTAGGTTTTTTGAAATGGTTTTCAGTAACTTTCAAGTTGCCAGCGATGTCAATGGACAAAATCAAGGGAAAGATTTCTCCCATTTCTCAGACAGCCGCAGGCAAACTAAGAAACAAAGAGGAAGGCCGGAGTGCCTTCTAACAGTTCTGACAAGACTGTCATCAGTAAATCTGCTAGAAAGAATCTTTTAGACTAGAGGAGAGGCAGTAATTTCTAGTGACAAGTCTCTAGTTAACTCTTGAGGTGAACAAAAATTGATTTCCTCCTATTTCCTCCTCTCTGTGGAACAATTGCTATCAATATTTGATAGGAAAAGCCTTTGTTTATTGTCACTAAATCCGTTGGCCCAGTACCATGGACATTTAGATTAAAAGCTGCAGCCCATTTTTGAGTTGCCTGTCGGTTGGGGGAGAATGCCTGAAAGAGGCAATTATTTCCCTCAGGCCATTTCAGGTATTAATAAGCAGTCATGTAGAAGTCACTGTTAGCCAGAAGCTCTGTTTTTGTTGCAGCCATTCTCTCCCCCAGGGGAGTCTCAATAAAACCTCTGCTGTCTATATCATGCTCCAATGTGTGTGTACAAGTATGTTCAGAAGCAAGGAATAGAAATGAATGTTTGCCTTGCATATTGCCATGCAAATTACTAATACTGAAGCATTAGCAGCTTCCATGGCTTGGAAGCAGAGGTCTGAACTTAGAGAGACACTTATATTAAAAGTGGTGCTTACATAAAATTATTATAGAATTTTAAACTTTTAACTCACTTTAATATTTGATTCATTTATACATTCAAGAGGTGATTAGTTTAAAAGGTCATTTGGTATCTTGGGCAAGTCACATTCTCTCAGTCTAGCCTACTACACAAGGTTGTTGTGAGGATAAAATAAAGGACAGGAGAATGATATAAGCTGCTTTGAGTCCCTACTGGCGGGGGGGAGGCAGAGTATAAATGAACTGTTGTTGTTGTTGTTCAGTCGCACAGTTGAGTCCGACTCTTTGCGACCCCATGGACAAAGTCACGCCAGACCCTCCTGTCTTCCACCATCCTCTGAAGTCTGCTCAAATTCATGTTTGTTACATCAGTTACATAAATGAACTAACTAAATAATAATATTTCTGTTTCATTTTAAGATGAGATAGGCTGGTTCCAGACAGGCAGTAAAAGCCGCTCCAGGGTTGGCTGGCAAGCAGATCTAAAAAACACATCCAAATGCACACATCTGGCTACTGTCCAGCCCCCACCCTCACCCTGTCCCTACCTGCAGTTTGGCCAGCTCAAAAAGGCATCACTACCGAAGTGATACCAAAATGTTGAGGTGCCTCCAAGGCTCCTCCCAGGTCATCTGGATGGCCAACTTTCACATGGGGCCTGGAGATCTCCTGGAATTACAACTGATCTCCAGTCTACAGAGGGCAGTTTTCCAAGAAAAAAATGGTTGCTTCAGAGAGTGGACTCTATGGCATTATTCCCCGGTGAGGTCCATCCCCCTCCTAAACCCTGTCCACCCCTAGACCTCCAAAAATTTGCCAGCACTCAGTCAGTGATCCTAACTATACACATTCTGTACACATACCATGCTAAAGCATACCCACACTATAGAATATAAGTGACAGAGCAATGGGGACTTCCGAGAACATGGAAATCAGCAGTTTTCAAACACTGCTAGGATCTCAGGCAGAAAACCAACAATAGGGGATGATCAGATGTGTCCTGGAATGAAGCTGATTCATACATGGTGACAATGAGCCTGGCTAGTGACCCATGAGAACTGAATGAGAACACCATTAATTCTGCAGTGCCCAAAGGTTCCATGGCAGACATCCTCAGCAGAAAGGTCAACATGGAAACAATGCCTTTAGTGCAGAAATACTAAAACCTGTGGATGTAAACACCGTGTTATATTCAGAGCTTTTTTTGTAGCAGGAACTACTTTGCACATTAGGCCACACTCCCCTGTAAGCTCTTGGAGGATTGGCTACATCAGGGATGGGTGGCCTAATATGCAAAGGAGTTCCTGCTACAAAAAAAAAACTGGTTATATTGTTGCTCCAGTTCTAGATGTCTAAAAAGTTCACAACAAAAATGTTCAGTGTTAGCGTCTGACCCAATGAAAAGCAGTGCTCATTTGTTGCTTACTGCATTAATTGGTTTACTGCAATGCATAAAATATTAGCTATGTTTTAATCTTTTTAAGCTGTCTCTTTTTCCATTTAAAATGAGCACACAAAATATACTGCCAATCCTTAGTATATAGAATCCTATTAGTTTTGTCAAAAATACATACCGTTTTCGCACACAGCTTACCTTGCAGTCACAATCCTGTTCCCTCCGCAGCGTCTGTCGGATTTCCCACCATCTGCGCCGGAGTTACAGGAAGTGCTGTGGCTTTTGCGTAGCAAACGTAAACTGGGTTTTAGCGGTTTACGTTTGCTACACAAAAGCTGCGGCACTTCCTGTAACTTCAGCGCAAATGGTGGGAAATCCGACCAGACGCTGCGGATGGAACAGGATTGTGACTGCGAGGTGAGCTGTGTGCAAAAACGGTCATAATCATTAAAATGTCACTGTTTAGAGTAATACCTGAAGTCAATCAAATGGTGGATCATTCTCTCCCTTCCCCCTTAACATTTTTTGAAATATTTCACTCAAGTTAAAAATATTGTAAACTATGGATATTTCATTTTCTAATACCATTTATATTATACACACTGATTAGGTCAGCAGTAAGGTTTTAAGGCTGTTTACCAATCTTTTCAAAATACACATCCAAAGTAAGAATTTCTGTCACACTCACAACTTAGGAAAAAGTTGATGAAAAGATTCCTGCTTTATGTATCCTAGTATACTTGTGTACTGAACTGCTGACTTTCACAAATAATCTGTAAAACATTTAGAACTGCGGCACAGAGTGGCAAGCTGCAATACTGCAGTCCAAGCTCTGCTCACAACCCTGAGTACCATTAAGAGCCTGGGGGGTAAAGTGTAGATGACTAGGGAAGGCAATGGCAAACCACCCTGTAAAAAGTCTGCCAAGAAAATGTCATGATATGACATCACCCCATGGGTCGGTAACAACTCAGTGCTTGCACAGGGGACTACCTTTTACTTTCTTTGTTACTTGCAGTCACCTGCACTATATCACTAATTCAAACCATTTTCTCAACTCAGCTGTCTCCCTCCCTCCTTTTGTCCTTTTCTTTTTGTTCTGTTAAGACACTACTTCTTTTGGTACAGACTTCCAGATCAAGTTGTCAGAAAATAAATTAGAAGTAATGACATTTTGAACTGATTTTAACATTTTACCGCACAACCAAGACTAAAAACCAGCTAGGACTTTTTCAGTATTTTGAATCAAATTCTGTATGTCCTACTAAGGAAATCTTTGCCATTTAAAGAAATCCCTCCCCCTGCTATCTTATAGTCAGTGAGAGCTATCCATCTTTGCCTAGCATAGATTCTTCTCAATGTCACACCATCAACACTTAACTCCCCTTGGAATTACCAGAAAAAGGGAAGCACAAGTAGGAGCAAGGCCCTCCTTTAGCACTCCTTATATAAGAACTACATTATTAAAAAAGATTAAGGTTAAAAGAGGCTAATGGTATATTATCCAGCCATGAAAGTCACATTTGGCTTTTGACCAACAGCAAAAGGTCTGGCTGAAGTCATATAATTAAAAACTCTCAAGTCTTTGCACATTCAGCCTCCAAGCTGAATGACTATGGATGCACTTACTGTCCGAGTTGAGTTCTTTTATTTACTGAATCATTTCCATGCAGAACTAGAGATAATAAACATTTCATTGGTTGACAGATAAAGAATCATGTAGACAACATGATCCAAGGAAAATATAGTTTCCTCAGCTGCATGATTTATAAGATGATTGTTGAGTTCTCTCATTTCTTCCTAGCATCAGAACAAATAGGGAAGGTTCATGTAATTCCTTATTTTTCCTTTCTGGGTGACTGGCTAGACCCTATAAAGTTGGTGAAGTAACTAGCTGACTGCTCTTGTACAATTTTCTTCAAATTATGTTCCTCTGAATTCAGGAACAGCCTGGTTCTGTATACAGTTAGGGCAATGAAACCATCCTTCACAGGATTAAGCTATAAACATGCATAAGATTGAGATTTAAGAATATAAATTGTGACGTTCTAAACTCAAACATTAGTTTATTACATTATTTAAAGCAAACTAGTGGATCCTAGGGACCATATCCCTAGGAGCCACCCTGAGTCCGCTTGCGGAGAGGGCTGGATATAAGTCGAACATAATAAATAAATAAATAATAAATACCCCAGTCTTGGTCCATCTGCCTCCCATCCGGCTAATGAGTCTTAGGACAGGCAGAGACTAAATCCTTCTCAGCAGAGCTGGCTCAGACTGAATCCTTCTAAAACAAAGGTTCTATGGCTGGGATGGGGGTGGGGGACTCTGGTGCTGCCAGCTCCCAATTCTTGATGGGGTGTCCTTGAGACTGGCACCTACCATTAAGAGCCTGGGGTATGATCCTGGACCAGGTCACAAATGTTGCCATTCTGGCTTTCTTTCAATTGTGCCAGATCAAGTAACTAGCCTTGTACCTGTCTCATCCTGACCTAGCCACTGTAATCCATGCAACGGTCACCTCTAGGCTGAATAACTGTAACTCAGTGTATGTGGGCCTACACTTGAGGCTGACCCAATACTCCAACAGTTACAGAATGCAGTGGTGCAAATCCTTACAGGGACACTGTACACAGTACATATCCATCCTTCTGGTGTAGTATCAGATCAGGTTCAAGGTCCTAGTATTGACCTTTAAAACCCTAAATAGTCAGGGACATACATAATTTCAGGACTGCCTCTCCTGGTATACCCCCAAAAGAGCATTGCACTCTGCAGATCAAAATCTACTGGTGGTACCCTTCCTGAGAGACATCCAGCTGTCCTCGACCATAGCCAGGGCCTTTTCTGCCCTGGCTCCAACCTGACAGAACACTCTCTGCCTTAAAACATCCTGCGGGACCTGCTACAGAGCTTGTGAGGCATAGATGTTCCACCAGGCATTGAGGTGAGGACAGCGACATCTCCATTCCGGAACTCCCACATCTCCTCCCCTTTCTGTAAGATTTCTGCATTACTGGTTTCTGCACCATCTTCTGCTACACTTGTTTGCTACACATTTTAAAGTAATTTTTTTGTACATGATGTACACCATCTGAGCCCAGCTTGCCAGGAGAGAGTGGTTGAAAAATCTAAATAAATAAATAAATATCACCAGTCTTAGCCCATCTGGCTCCCAGTTTGTTTCCATGCCCAATTCAAGGTGCTGGCATTGACCTTTTAAGCCCTATATGATTTGGAACCAACAAAACATAAGAGCTGCCTACTCCCATATAAACCAGGCTCATCTCTATGGTCATCTTCTGAAGCCCTGCTTTGGTTTTTAAGTTGAATTGGTGATAACCTGACAGAGGGCCTTCTTGGTCATTATGCCAAAATTATGTGCCTCCCTCCCCAGAGATATCTGTCTGTCCACTTCTATCATGGTCATTTATCAACAGGTGAAGACTGTTTTTTATTCTGTCTGCTCTTTCCTAAATGATCCCTTTTTCCTGCCTCATGTTTCAATTACTTTTAGATGTGTTTTAGTTTTACTTTTCATTTGTTTTATGAGGTACTTTTATAATGCTATGTGTTAATTGTTAGCTGCCTTGGTGGCCCCTACTGAAAGAAAGGCAGGATATAAATTTTGTAAATAACAAATATAAGCTACCCTTAATGGTGGGGTTGCCAAACCTCCAAGTGGAGGCAGGGGTCTCCCGCCACCAGGCCCAATCTCCAGCTGTGGATCAGCTGGCCAGCAGAGAGACTTACCAGGAGAAAGAGGAAGGCTCAGGCCATGTTGCCAAGAAAGTGATGTCATCATATCAGTGACATCTGGGCAATACTCTGGTATCTGGGTAAAAACCTCTATGATATAAACTGTTTTTACCATAGAGTTTTTGCCCAAATACTACATCACAGCAACATCACAGTATGTTGATGTCACTTCCTGTGCAATGCTAGCAACATGACCAAGGCCCTCCTTTTTCTCCTGGTAAGTCTCCCCATCCACCACTGGTTGCCAAAAGGGATCTGGCAACCCTACTTTGTGGCCTGTCACCTACAATGTGATGATAATGATACTTACCTACTCTACAAGGGTTGTTGTAACAACTACTGAGGTAATGTTGAGGAGTGTGGCTAAGGAAGAAAGGGAAGTATTTCAGGTATTTTTCTAATACCACTTTCCACCAAGGAACTTGTCAGAGCTAAAAATATAGTTTCTTGCCCAAAGCTCACTAAAATTTGCTGAACTGAATAAAGCACAGATGCAGAACAGTATTTTCAAAATCAGTAAAAAATACACAAGAAGCCTTTGATGTAACTTGACGTACTTTATAGGTTCATTTGCTGAAGTGGGGGTTTCTTACTGTGTGGTCTCGTCCTCCCTTCTGATGTTCACATTATCAGAGCTGGCCCACTTGAGGTTTGGAAGTGTTAAGCATGGAGCAGGCCCAAACAGGATTTGGTGAGAATAACAACTAATGAGACTAAGCACACATTTTAATAAGGTTGCTTGTCTGGAAGAGTATTTAATCTGACCCAGGCTCTCACTATACAAAAGCTGCACTACTTGCAAATTGCTGCCAATGACTGTTTTACACATGGAAAAGTTTAGGAGAAAAAGTTCTTTTACAGTAAAAACAGGATGTTAATACTGGAGCCCATCAAATCCTGTAAGCTATGACAGTCATTATATTGGTACCATTAAGAAGCAAAATAAGCAAAGTAGCACAAAATGTTTATTAAGAACCAAAAGGTTAGCAAATCTAAAGGCCAAATGATATCAGTTATAAACCTACAACATGAATGTTGTCAAGTATACAAAAATACATGCATCAGATAAAAACAGATGTAGGCCCAAATAGTAGTCTCAGATCAGGATAAAATCACACAACAATGTCAAGCATAAATCATATGTAACCAAGACCATACACATTTCAGCCAATTTGGCCTTCCTTGGTGGCTAAATGTATTTATTCCACATTGGCTCCAGATAATACAATAAATACTAAAATTAGGACCAAAAGGAAATTGTTTTATAATACATCTCTCTGACTTAAGGCAGAGATATGATACAGAGGCCTCATTTTAAATACCTTCTACCCAGGTCATGTATATATACATATCTTGAATGATACCTCAGTTATGTGTCTTTCTGTCTTGGTTCAAAGAAAATATATTTTCAAGGTATATTTTCAATAGAGGCAATAGCAAATAGGAGAGAGTTGTGCAAATTATCCTAATCCTTATTGTTACAGCCAGACATACTCTCATATTTGCAAACCAGTTAAACCAAAGTGACAGCATTTAAATCAACTGCAGTCTCCTTGTCTTCAAGCAGACTTGACCAGGGGTGTCAAACATTCAGTTCAAGGGCTGAATAAGGCCCCCGGAGGGCTCCTATCAGGCCCCTGAGCTGTCATCTGCTTCCTTCTCCCTATATCTTACTTCCTTCTGCATAATAGCTTGCTTTGCAAGGCTTGCTCAATTGCACAGGAGCTACAGAGCAAAACATCTATTTTCTCCATTGGCTGAGGCTCCTCTCTTGGGGAGGAAGGGAGGAGGAATAGCTTGCTTTGCCAGGCTGTCTCAATTGCACAGTGGAGCTCCTGAGCCAAGCCTCTCTTACTTCTAATGGCTGAGGCTACTCCCCGTCCAGTCCCCTGGGGAAGGAAAGAGCCAGAGTTTCCTTTGCCTAGTTCCCTGGATCCTATAGGAGAAATACAAAGAAAGCATCTTTAAGACCGAGTGCTAACATTTTAAGCATGGTTTAAGTTTTTTAAAATACATATATTTGTGTTTGTCTGTGTCCTGTATAAAATGTATATCTCTGCTACCTAATCTTAAATAGGTACACATATGGCCCGGCTCGACAGGGCGTGGCCCAACCCAACATGGCCCGGCCCAACAAAGTCTCATTTATGTCAGATCCGGCCCTCATAACAAATGAGTTCGACACTCCTGGACTAGACTGTTTTAAATGTACTGTGGAGCCGATGGCTTGTGATCCAGGATGGGCCTTCTGAACCAACTTCCAAAGATCAGTCTTTGTGTATCAAGACAAATAATGCTTTTAACTGAATATTCCACTGGCTGCCCTTTTGTAGTTTATGCACAAAACTGTATTATTAGTAGCTGGAAATGCTGTAATGAAATCCAAATCCACATGCATCACTTTCTCAATTTGCATTTTGTGCAATGATAACATGCTCCAGTATCAAGGGAAAAGAAAGGGAAATGGTAGAATATTGGATAACATGGGGAAAACAGATACTTACAGTCTCTACCTTCTTGCATAATTTTGTAAGAGCAAGTGTGGTTTAGTGGTTATGGGTGTTGGACTAGTATCGGAATTCAAATCCCCATTTATGCCATGGAAGCTTGCTGGGGCCCGTCATACTCTCTCAGCCTAACGCTGAGAAAAATGATTTAGATGGCTTTGGGTCCCCCATGGGGAAGAAATGAGAGGAATGAATGAATTAATGAAAAAATAAATGTAACCACACTAATTCATAATTTGAAATAGCTGTGACAATAGGAGGTGGTTAACTCTATCCCTCTGTCATTTTTCTGACTGAAAAATCCCCCTGAGCTGCTACGAGCTATGGTAGGAAAAAGACAGACATATCTTGGGGGGGGGGAGTGTTTCCCGTAACCACTGCTAATAGTTGTGACCTGGGTAGCCCAAGCTGACCTAATCTTGTCAGATCTTCAAAGCTGAGCATGGTCATCCCTGGCTAGTATTTGGATGGGAGACCACTACGGAATACCTGGAATACCAGGGTTGTGATGTGGCACAAGCAGTGGCAAACCGCCTCTGAATGTCTCCTGCCTTAAAAACCCTGTGGGATCACCGTAAGTCACCTGTGACTCAACAGCACTTTCTATGACCACCAATGCTAATAATAGTTCAGGGGAGAGATTTCTGTTGGCCAAAGGATTAAGTCCCCTCTCCTCCCATGGCATGACTTCAATCATGGAACACCCCACATCTTGCCTAATTGTGCTCTGTCCTAGTGGTATATCCACTATGATTTCAGAATAACAAATTCTGAAGATGCCCCATGCAAGCAACTGACTACTCTAAGCAGTGGAGAAATGGGTAGCTTTCCTTTCTCTGGATCACCAAGATCTAGTTTAAACACTACACAAAATCATGGTGTGTGGTGGGAGACCTACATGAATGACTTACATTTTTCCTTTCCTCAATGCTGTGATATCATAACTGGGAATCCCCAGCAACCAGTCATTACATAATTCATGGATCTCCTCTACAATATCATCAGCAATTCCCACTCCATCAGTACCTCGTTTCACATTAGTCCATTGTGAAATGATCTAATATATAAACTGGATCTGAGAGAAGTGTATCAAGTGTTGGGATTACCCCCAATCTGCTGTTTTGTGTGGAAGAAAGACAATCCAATTTGCTGGCAATGCATATCTCAGAGTTTCCCTGTGATGTACTTCATGCCTACTGTAATTTAAAGGAATACACAGTCACCACTAATTAACCCAATCTAAACAGATTATATTGTGAAGCTGGGTGTACTGTGCCTTGTAGTATATCCTGTACTACTGAAATTTATTTTTCCCCAGGTTACAAGGGAAACAAGGCAAGGTTTTAAGGTACATACATTGTGTTTTACATACAAAATATTCTACATGTTGTATACATCCGCTATCGCACCGATGGCAGCCTGTTCAACCTGAGGCGACTAAAGGCACACTCCAAGACAATGGAAAAACTCATCCGAGAGCTACTGTTTGCTGATGATGCTGCACTCGTCTCCCACTCGGTATCAGCTCTGCAGCATATGACGTCCTGCTTTGCAGAGGCTGCCAAGCTATTCGGCCTAGAAGTTAGTCTGAAGAAGACAGAAGTTCTCCACCAGCCTGCACCCCAGGAAGATTATCACCCCCCCTGCATCACTGTGGGTGAATCAGTTCTGAAGACAGTCCAGCAGTTCAGCTACCTGGGGTGCATCATCTCCTCAGATGCCAAGATCGACAAGGAGATTGACAACAGGCTGGCAAAGGCAAACCGTGCATTTGGCCGACTGCACAAAAGAGTGTGGAGCAACAAGCATCTGAAAAAAGGCACGAAGATCAATGTTTACAAAGCGGTTGTGATAACAACCCTCATCTACGGCTCCGAATCGTGGGTTTTATACCGTCATCACCTGCGACTCCTTGAGCGCTTTCATCAGCGCTGCCTTCGCACCATCCTCAACATCCACTGGAGTGACTTTGTGACCAACACTGAAGTCCTCAAGCGGGCGGAGGTTACCAGCATTGAGGCACTGCTATTGAAGACGCAGCTGCGCTGGGCAGGGCATATTTCTAGGATGGAAAACCACCGCCTTCCCAAGATTGCCCTGTATGGCGAACTCTCCACCGGTCATCGAAATAGAGGGGCACCGAAGAAGAGGTACAAGGACTCCTTGAAGAAATCCCTTAGCACCTGTCACATCAACCATCACCATTGGTGTGACCTAGCCTCAGATCGCAAAGCATGGAGGCACACCATCCACCAGGCTGTCTCTTCCTTTGAGAACGCACGCATAGCTGGTCTTGAGGACAAAAGGAGATTGAGGAAGAATCGCACTGCTACAGGACCAACCCTAAATCAGACTTTTCCCTGCAGCCGCTGTGGCCGGACCTGCCTGTCCCGCATTGGTCTTGTCAGCCACCAGCGAGCCTGCAGCAAACGTGGACTATTGCACCCTTCTTAAATCTTCGTTCGCGAAGCCAAGCCGAGAGAGAGAGATTCTACATGTTGTACTAACAGGATTGTTAGTAGTCAGTTAAAATGGATAAGAGGAAGTACTTCACCCAAAGAATTAACATGTGGAATTCACTGCCACAGGAGGTGGTGGCGGCCACAAGTATAGCCACCTTCAAGAGGGGTTTAGATAAAAATATGGAGCAGAGGCCCATCAGTGGCTATTAGCCACAGTGTGTGTGTATATATAAAATTTTTTGCCACTGTGTGACACAGAGTGTTGGACTGGATGGGCCGTTGGCCTGATCCAACATGGCTTCTCTTATGTTCTTATGTTATTACTATTTCTATGTTTAGGGTTTCAATTATGCTCAAAACTAACTGATGGCAAGTGCAGCTGGCTTAGTATTATGTGCCACATGACTGACCCCAAGCAAAAGTCAGCCAATTAAACTCCAGACCAACTGCAGATTTTGAACAGTCTCCAAAGGCAGCCTACATAGACCCTGTTACAGTCACCAGACCAGGAAATGACAAATGCAAGTATAATGGTTGCAAGTTTTTTGTACTTCCAGAAAAAGACAGGGCTGGCAAACCAACCAAGGCTCAGATCACCACACCAGGATCCTGAAAGTACATATGCCCTGCCAGAGTCTGATCTGTAGGAAGAAATGTGACTCCAAGCTAAACAGCTATGGTAAGTCTCAGTGGACATAACACTTTTCAATCTCTGCATAGCAAACTGTGTTTGCCTGGCAAAACTGCTCCTTGTTCAGGTACTAGCACATTTTCCTCTTATGAATTTGCTCACCTTCTCAGAATCTGTCTTGTACAATTCAAATTGAGACATTAGAAAAAGGGTGCCTTCAGCACGATGACCCCATCTCATCAGATCTTGGAAGGTCAAGCAGAGTCAGTCCTGGTTAGTATTTGGATAGGAGACAACTAAGGGTTGAAACACAGATACTGAAAAGTGAAGCTACCTCTGTTTGTCTCTTGCGATGGGATGGGCTAGAACTTGGCAGCATTTTCCATGAGACAAAGGACTGTCATAATTTTTGATTTCAACATGTTTAGTTGTAAATATCCTTTGATAACTACAAGGTGGTCCCATTTCTTCCAAGGCAACTAGTTCCAGAACACAAAATTTTAGGACAATACTCATTATATGTATCACATGCATACGCTACAATAAGCTCAACATCCAGCTCACTCCTTTACTGCAGTTCAGTTTGCTTTAAAGATGGTACAAAGTCTCTGCTTCATTCTGTTCCAAACAGAATGTCAAAGCTTTTGTCAAAACATCCCTTTAAAACCTTAAAAATGTGATTATGCTTAATTACCTAACTCAATCTAATTAACACCTCCTAAACCTCTAATCAAGGAAAAGTATGTGGAGTTTAGTTCGTGATCGTAGAAGTACTCTAGATCTTCCTTTTGAACTAGTTAAAGTACACTTGTTTCTTTCCCTATGAGTCTTTGATTGAATCAATTAAAAGCAAACCAGTTTACCCAGTGTTAAAATCACAGCTGGAAAAGTTTTGTGCAGGATTCTGACAGGGAAGGCTCTAGAATTTGTTTTTAAAATCAAGGCTGAGCCACACAACATGTGAAATATTAAATAATGTGTTTCAGAACTTCACTGAGGAACCTTACTCCCACCCAGGAATCTACCCCAGCATGACTGCCATTTTTTAAAATCAATCTCTGAAGAAGTTTCTCATTTCTGGCCACCATATATCCCCCCTCTCCTAAGGGGAGCTTGTTAATCACTGGGAACTTCCAAAAGATAATTCTTGCCAGACTCACTGCTATAGACATTCATGAAGAATTCCTTGGAATTCATTCATACCTGGGACATAAATACTTGAAGAAGAGTAGGTTTTTATATTCTGCTTCTCTCTACCTTAAGGAGTCTCAAAACAGCTTACAATCATCTTCTCTTCCTCTCCCCACAGCACACACCTTGTGAAGCAGGTGGGGCCGAGTGGTTCTGAGAGAACAATGACTGGCCCAAATTCACCCAGCAGGCTTCACTTTGAAGAGTAGGGAATCAAAACTCAATTATACATAGCTGACTTATCCCGGTCTTAACCACTACAGCACACTGGCTCTCAGTCATCAAGTCCTCCTCTTAGCCCAGTTTTATTACAACTAGATGGAAAATTTTGTTGATTCCCCTCTCACACAAGCATGCATGCGCGCACACACAGAGATCATTCCTTGAAGATGACTCAGGTTCTGGAGGCACCAGTCCTAAACTAATTGCTCAGTTCTGGATATGAGACATTGAACGCCAATTTATAACAGTTATTGTGAGCCATTTCTAGACTTGTGACCACACATTACATTACAATGTCTTGCCAATGTAGCATGTGGCACACAATCTAACAGCTTCAATCAGTTTACCAGAACTGCAAGTTAGTCAGAGGAACTCTTTAAATATGAAGCAAAATGACTATGCCCTCAAAGATATGTGATCTGCTGATAGTGCCCATTTTTTAATATATGTGGAGTGGTGTTGGTTTTGTTATCATTTATCATGGAAGGAGCACATCACACTGCTGGGCCTTTAGAAATATGGATAATGTGGGTAGTAAGAGGCAAACTCATTGCCAGGCAGACGCAGAGCAAAGGGCAGACAAAGAAAGCTTTCTAACGAGAATCAGTTAAAAGACAAGAGCAGTTTCAATTTTGAGCTGTTCTCTGTAGCTGGGGCAGGTGCAGTGCACCAGTGGAAAACAAATCTGGGTTAAACACATGTATGTAATGTGAAATCTCAAGACTAACTGCAGTTAATAAACCAAGTTCACTCTAGCTAACCATACTTAATGTAGTGGCCAGAGCTTTAATGATCAACTAACTAGAGTTAGTTTCATTAAACCACAGTTTTATGTTGGTTTAATGAATGTTTGGAAAGATTTGGTAATTTGTTTGGTAGCATTAATTTTGAAAAGGTTATTTGAAATATTTACTTCATGTTACCATGGAATACAAACCAGATTGTGAATTTTACATGCTTTTTCCAAGGCTTTTATACCTTTAATAATTACCTTCCATGTATACACTGCAAATAGAAACATGGCCCAAGGGGAGGAGGCAAATCTTGTTTCGTTCATGTGGATTAATGAGCAATCCCATGGTCTAACATAAATCCACAATCCAACATGATACTGGGCTGAGAATTTGGATTCAATAGGGAAACTTCAGTAGGGGTGGATTAAAGATACAAATCCTATCAACAATGGAAATACCTCTAATCTACCTTGGAAAATAAACAACTAAAGATTAAAGCTTTATTTGCCTTGGATATGTTTGGGGGAAGCCTGCACACAGGTAAAATGCAGAGATGCTGTCTGAGCAACTTAGTTAAGAAGAAAACTCTCATCTACAGGACAGCAAAAGGAAATATAGATGTATCCTATTAGCCATTTGGGAAAACACAGATTGTTAAATATGAATTACTTCTTAAAATCAGACTTTTGTATGTCATCGACTAGGATTAAAATCCCATACATACAAATAGCAAATTCACTAGCTGCTCACTTGCCTCAGGCATAGTGATCCCATCCTGAAAAGTGTCGGTTCTTGGGGAACAATGGCTTCTGTCACTTTTTCTCCTTTAATTAGATAAATCTGTAAGTAACAGTATTGTGTCCCCTTTAAGAGGACCTGAACAAGACACTATTTTTTAAATCTCCTTTACACTGTTCCTGCACATTGTAATTCAGTTTTGCCTGTTTTACTACAGTTAGGGCTGTAATAGCATAGGGTAGCTATCTAGTTTAAGGTTGGATGTCAAAATTCTATAAATTCTACAGATCTATTGCTATAGTCCATAATAACTAGTGCCAATGTGATTATCAGATTTCCCCTCAACTGGGAACAAGATGGGCTCAGGTGATGAGTGGGCACGGTAATCAGTAAAAAGAATTAGGATCCTTTTTTATCATACTACAGGGTATAATGCCTTTTGCAACCCCTTATAGTTTGAATTGGGCAACCATTTATAGAAGGAGAGCTCCTATCAGGCCCACAAGCAACTCACTGTCATCTGCTTCCTTCTCTCTCTCTCTTGCTTCCTTCTGCATCACAGCTTGCTTTGCCAGGCTTGCTCAATCACACAGGAGCTACAGAGCAAAGCCTCTATTTTCTCCATTGGCTGACCAGTACATGAAGCAATTTATGTACAAAAGTTCACAATGCCCAACCATTTATTGTTTTCCCCTAGGTCCTAGGCTCAAAGCACTGACCATGAGATTTCTGTAATGAAAATAAATTAAAAGTAGGTTTGCAACTTAGAGATACACACCTGAACAATACCTGAACAGCATACTCAAGATAGTTACAGCACACTGACTCCAGATTCTGATGCAATAATTCAGAGCAAGAGGTGTCAGTTATTGGAAACTGTTAAATAAACAAAATATTTCAAGAGTGCTAATGTTTTAAGCATATTTTAAGTTTTTTAAAAAAAATCTTTAATTGTTTTTGTCTGTGTCCTTTATAAAATTTACGTCTCTGCTACCTAGCACTACATTTTATGACACACATGGCCCAGTCCAACAAGGTCTCATTTCTGTCAGATTCAGCCCTCATAATAAATGAGTTTGACAGCCCTGCTTTATAGTGAACTCCCATTTAATTTAATTCAAGAACTCAAGTTCTTGAAAGCTATAAAGGAACAACCAGAAGACCTATGAGTACTTAGGCCATATTGTCATATGAATTGACATTTGAGAAACTGCAAGTTTCAGTTTGTGCAAAGTGAGACTAACAGACCTTAGAAACCCACATCAAAGAACCTCACATTATCGAAACATATCTCAGATAATTTGGTTTACACCTCAAAGGCTATTTTGTTTACTGTAGGAAGAATAACTCCTACTAGTCTACTGTACTGTAGGGCGGGATATAAATCATACATAATAAATAAATAAATAAATAAAAATATTACATTGTATACATTAACTTACATAATCCTTGGATTCAACCCATCAGTTTTACTGGTATTTTCTTGAGATATGGTTGCACACCATACCTCTTACATATTCAATATATCCACAACTAAATCTATATCCCTTAAAATCCTATCTTCACCCAGTACAACTAACTTGCCTTCTCATTTTTTTTTAATTGCCACTATATGAGCCCATACAATGACCTTTGTGCCTCTGTCTCTATCATCCTCATTTGGCCAACTAGGAGTGAAACCAGATAACAGTCCTGCACACTGTCAGGTCAGCACCAGTCTTTTATTTCCATTCTGGAATGATGACACCCTGCCCCAACACACTCAGAAACATAATGAGAGGACTTTTGTGAGATCTTTCAGGAGACTACTGGAACATATTATTAAGGAGACAATAACACACTTGGGTAGGAAACCCAAGAGTGGTACTGGCCAATCAAAGGAAAATTTTTATCTCAAGCTTCTTTCTCTGCTAATTAGTACACTTTTCAGAGAGAGCTGATGGGGTAAAACTCTAAGTTGCATGCCAGCAATGGTCACTGCTGCATTATACCAATGACAGTAGCAACAAATGGCAGAGGGGGGGGACCCAGTAATTTCTTTAGAGCTTAATTGTCTTAAAATACTTTTTCATATTTATGAATGTGTTGGAATTATGTCGTAATTAATAACATGAAGATTTTGCACAAAACTGAGGGTTACTAGAAAACATATAACATTATGTTCATTATGTATGTGTACTTCTACTTATATATGTTCTAGGCATTTTATGCATTTAAAATTATTACAGTGGTGCTAGTAGTGTTGCAGAACTGAAGAATTGGGGGGGGGGGAGTGCAAGAAACAATCATTCAAGCAGCTCACTTGCCTTTGATGGAAACATTGTAGCAAAATTGGTGCTGAGCAGACACAGCAGGGCATTTTTAATAAAAAGGTAACATTTTGCCATCACTTTGTGTTGGAGTCACTAGCAGCGCATTGTGCAAAGTTGTAATGGTTTTGAATCTCACATGACAGATGTACAAAGAACAACTTTGTTTGTCACTTTGGTAATTTTAGGAATAAAAAAAGAAAAGAAATCCCCATCCTCCAAAAAAGTATTTTTCTCTGCCTAGTTATATATTGGGGGATTATTGAATTCTAAAGAGTTTTCTAAATTCTGACCAGTAGCAAAAAGCAACTGGAGAACTTATGTTTTCCTCTGTAGCTGGAAAAATTACGTTGGGAATACCCTATATGTATAGCACTTCATGGATCATGCCTAGGGAACATTTGCTTATAAAGAGACTAAAAGCAAATTAATTAAATGGGCAGGAAGAAACAAATGAAAAATGGGATTTAAATATAAAAAACAGGGGCATGGATATATATGAAATCCCCTGAATGAATAAAATCCCCTCAATAAACTTCAAACATTATTTTAATCCTTTTATACAATTATGCATGTATAATATTTCTAGCCTTTTCATTCAATATTCTAGCAACCTTCCTAAACTATATAGGATTGCTGAATTTAAAACATGTTCATTCTCTAGATTATCTGTATTGTAGTATCTAGAAACTGAAGAGTGGAAATCAGTTCTTTAAATGTCTATCATTTTGTTCTGTTGTCCCTCTCCACTTTAAACAAAGGGCTATAAATTTGATTTGGAATCTAGAGGAAGAAATTTGTCTTATTCTGCTTCCAACTACATATCAAGGTAAGCAATAATCTAAATACACCAAGATTATGGCCCAGTTTTAAACAGAAGCTCATTCAAGCGTAGCGGAGTTACCCCAAAGTAGGCTTATCCCGCAAATATACCAAGCCATGAGTATGAAGCAAGCAGTTTTTTAGTGGCAATGTAGACTGATCTGTCTTCTCAGCCCGGCGTCCTCCCGATTTCCCACTATTTGTGCCAGGGCTGCAGCAAACATCGCGGTTTCTGCGCAGCGAACAGAGAACGCTAAAAACCAGATTCCGTTTGCTGCACGAAAACCATGATGTTTGCTGCAGCCCTGATGCAAATAGTGGGAAATCGGGAGGACCCGCACTGAGAAGACGGATGTGAGAGCGTAAGGTGAGTGCGAAATCGGCCGTAGTCTCCTCTTATCATTATGTGTGCCAACTTCACTTTACCTGGCAGATATCTCTTTTCCAAGGTAAAGATTCCCAGCCCCTTCCACTCCCTGTACTTAACCCTCTTCAATCTCATGAAACCAGTCTAGTTTTCTACCATGACTTCTGTTTCTTCTTCCTTGTAGGAATGAATTGTGACTATGCCACCTGTATCTTGCAATTTAAAAAATAAATCCTGTACTCTTTCCCTTGAAGAACTTTGCTCCATGAAATACAATACAATCCTTTCTTCAGATTCCTAAAAATTAGCTGTTCTAAAATCCAGGATACACATCTGGCCTCCTCATAATCTCCTCCCTGACAATCATAAACCCAACAAAATCTCCCATCAGAACAACCTTCCTCCACTTACAAACAAATGATAATTCATCATAAAAGACCTTATCTGATCCTTGTGTCTGATTTGGTGGTCTATGATAAACACTATGATAAACAACATCACCACCCTGACTCTCTCTCTTTTTATTTTCACTAAAACACTTTCAACCAACCTCTCTCCTATCAGACCATGAAATTCTTCACAGCCAGAAACTTCCTTAACATACAATGCCACTCCACCTCCTTTCCTATAAATCACATTATTTTTAAAAGAGGTTATACCTGTTAATTTTTACATTCCACTCATGCATCTCATCCCACCAAGTCTCAGCTATTCCAATCAGGTCATAATTTCTCTCTCATATTAAGATTTTCAGTTTTCAGTCTCAATCCAGAAAGACAATACAGAAGGATACCATAATTTATGGTATCAAAAGCAATTGAGAGATCAGGAAGAATCAACATGTCCTGGCACAGGTCACCCACCAGTGCAATGCTTCAGTGCCATAACCAGATCTGGAAATCAACTGAAAGGTTCCAAACAATCTGCTTCATCCAGGAATGGCTGAAGGGTGGGATCCCTTGGTCTAGCACAAGATAAGTAAAGCCACTGAACATGAAACACCCCTCATACCTGAATCCAAGAATATAGCCATACTAAAGCATAAAAAGAAAATTTATGAACTATGACTCAGTTCTCTGAGTCATGCATTTTACAAATCTTCCTTTTCTATTACTTCTTAATGTCCTTCTTTTACTTAGAACTTTTACCGTACAGTCTTCTGCAGAATTACAATCAATGGGGCTTAGACTGAAATAACTTTGCAAAGGGTTGCAGTATGTATCTTTCACAGATACAAGGTGCTATATAATCCTATCATATTAACATGTCTGAAACCTTACTCTGATATATACATCTCCTGCCTGTCAAAAAGAATGAGAAGAATGGCTCAGTTCCAGTTGAGAAGGGAAGAGAATTGAAAACAAATCAGCCAATACAGTTAGAACACTGGTTATTACCTTTAAAGCCCTATATGGCCGAGGACCTGCCTACCTTAGGGACCGTCTTTCCCCATACGAACCCCAGAGAGCACTGAGGTCAGCTGGGAAGAACTTGCTGACTATCCCCGGGCCGAGAGCGGTAAAGCTTCAGAGCACCCGTGATCAGGCTTTCTCTGTTATGGCTCCACGCCTATGGAACCAGCTTCCGGAGCAAATGCGGGCCCTGCGGGAATTTGAACAGCTCCGCAGGGCCTGCAAGACCACCCTTTTTCGATTGGCCTTCACTGACTAAGGGGGAAACTGCTAATGAAATTCACCATTTGTATAATAGTACCAGTATATTAATTTTATTGATTTTAGAGTTTTAGTAGAATTTTAATTAAAGTATTAGTTAGTTTGTTTTAAATATTTTGTAAAACTAATGTATTGATCTGTGTTGTTAGCCGCCCTGAGCCTGCTTCGGCGGGGAGGGCAGGATATAAATAAAATTTATATGATATGATATATGTCAGAGGCAGTGATGCTCTGTATTCTTGGTGCTTGGGGACCACAGTGGGAGGGCTTCTGGAGTTTTTGCTCCACTGGTGGCCCTCCTGATGGCATCTGGGTTTTGGCCACTATGTGACACAGAATGTCGGACTGGATGGCCCATTGGCCTGATCCAATATAACTTCTCTAATGTTCTTATGAGAACCACCAAGCAGACCTAAAATAAAAGTCAGCTGGAACAATGAAAAATTTAGCTAGGGGTAGATTTTACTCTATGCCAAAAGGTCTACTCTTTTACATCTCCAAGTAAAATGGTAAATCTTTTCTCCAGTGCCCTCTTAAAATGACTTTGGCCAAATAACTGCAAAGGAATTAGTAGCACATTATTTTCGACTAGAAAATTATATGGACAAATATCAGGATGAAATGGTGGTTAGGAAATGAGTGAGATACACGAAAGACCTTGACTGAGATTCTGTTTCACGCATATAAGAGTGTCTTGTAAACTTTTAGAAAGAACTGGCCCCTCAGGAATGACAAGACCAGTCTTGCTGAAGTTAATTTGTACCGAACAATTTAACGCTCTTCCAATACACATTAATGCTAGTAAGGTGCCGAATGTTACTGATGTTTAATTTTCGCTGCGAAAATTGCCATTTCAGGAAAAGGGGGCGGGGGGGTAGTAGTCTTGGGGGGGGGGGGGGAATCCACTTTTCACTATTCTCTGCATTTTTCATACTTTTTTGAGGTTACTATTTTCCCAAAACTGCTGTTACTTCAACACCATTTATTTGAGGTCTTTATTTTATTATTCAAGCCAACTGGGAATTGTAAATATGCTGATGTCTCAGCAAGCACATAGCACATTGGCTTTGGCTACATGACTGCACCACTGAGGGCAAATAGCCTTCCCACTAACCTCAACATGCATGCATGAGGGGAAAAGGGAATGCATTCTGGTTGCTCATCTGATCTGTTCTTTTACTGTACTTCGATTACCTGCTACCTCTAAGATGCAAGACTTTTGTTCTGATCCAGAACTAGCTGAGTGTACCTATACATAACTATTTGAGGCAGGATGCAGATGGTGATTAAAAGTGTGAATATGGGGATGTCATCAATTTGAACTGCATTTGTTTCAACATTGTCTCTTTTAAATGCACATCCCAATCTACACTGTGTTTCAGCTAGTCAACCAGATGAACTGGATCAGGGCAACGCAGGGTTGGCCCAGTTGCCTTAGCAACAGGGACTTATTCCCTTTTCCTCCTGATACCCGTTTCCTTGGAAACAGTTCTACAGCCACCTTGCAAAAGGAGCATTAAAATAATTGAAAAGGGGAAAAGTAAAAATGTTCACAATATGAACTATCTCATGAGTCCAGCAGTAATTAATACAAGTCATGACTTAGTCTGCAGAACTCCTTTAGTTTTCTTACATTTGCGTGATTTTAATATAAAAGTCGGTTGCAACCCTGTGCACAGTTACTCCAGCCCAAGGCCACTCTAGTCAAGGGCCTTGCACTGAACAAACTCTTCACAGGACTGCGCCTCAGTAGGATACTAAGCAGACCTTCTTAAAATTGCTTTCTTAATGTATAATATGTAAAATTCTGCCGGTTAGGACAGAAGCAGGGCCAAATATAACGACTGGAAATGTGACTAGACAAATCTTTGCTCTTCAAATCTACCTGCCATAAAATAGCAAAAATCAACACCTGGAAAAAAAAATTCAGACAGGTTGCAGCATCTGGATGAAAAAAAAGGAACATGGTGAGGCTTGTTAGAAGCCACAAAATGTGGCTGAATAGTTAGGACTTGCTTTGATGTTTCCAGTGATTATTGGGATTGTTGGAATTGAACAAGCATACTCACCAGCACTACCATGGAGGCCGCAGAGAGGCATCTACAAGAAAAAGAAGCAGAAAACAATGCAGGATAAGCCACCATCAGGAGATCGAAAAGGCTTCTGTTTTGTTTCATCTGCTACTGGAAGAAATTTCTTGTCATGCAGAATGATCTCAGCATCCACTGACATGTTTTCCTTTTCATATTCCTTATTTTGGCTAAGGTGCAGGTGTTACTCTGCTAGGATAACCCCTTCTAATGTATGCAATTGTTTCTCCTCTATTGCAGCGATCATTGAAATGAATGAGGTCCCATCACTTTTTTCATGCCTATACACACACACACACACACACACACAAGTGTGTGCATGTGTGATTATGGCAATACATTTTAGATGAATGAACACCCAGCTCCTACACATTTGTCATGGAAGGAATTTAGGAGTTGTCCAGTATCTTAATACGTTTTTTTTAAATGTCTAACTGTAAGGGGGGGGGTGTTTGTGTGTCAGTAAGAAAAAACAGTAGATCTTCTCTTTTACATGTTTTGATATTTATTTACTTCATTTATATCCTGCCTTACTGTATCTTCCCAATGGGGGTCCGAAAAGGCTCCTCTTCATTTTATCCTTACAACAAGCCTGTGAGGTAGGCTAGACTAAGTGTGTGTGACTGGTCTAAGGTCCTCAGTGAGCTTCCATGACACACTGGGGATTTGAACCTGGGTCTCTCAGATACCAATTCAGCACTTTAACCTCTAAACCGCACAGGCTCTGTATGAAGTATATTTGTAATGGTGTTGATGTGAGCTGTAATCTTGCCCCATAAATTCCACTACCCAACATAGGGTGCTTTATTAGCCATTTGGTGCAGACATTTTGAAGTGGCAAAAATGGAAGTTGCAGAGTTGCTTTCACACATGCTACGTGATGCAGTTTCAATCCACTTCAGTGACTATTTGCAAGTGGATCTTGCCATTTCACACAGTAAAATCCAGTTGCAAAGCAGATTGATTGAAAGTGTGTTATTTAATGTGTGTAAAAGTCTGAGTCTACCCCTTTACCATAATTCTGTTTGTTGACTGTATCATCCCTGATTCATCATAGTAAATTAATATGAAAGATTTTTTAACAGCTAAAACATCAATGGGTGTAACTGTGCTTAGGAAGGCACTGTCAGGAGAAAGTCTGTCATTTTCTTCATCCCAAGAAACAAGTAATATAAAAAGATGAAGTCTTCATTATTGCCAACAGACAAAAAAAAAAGATTTGAAAGAAATGCTATGGATGCTTTACCTTCCACACTTTCTCATTTAAAGTCCTCACCCAACCAACTTATTTCTCCATTCCTAGTAATTCCACACAAAAATAATTACACAAAAAATATCAATCTAAAATGGCTTACTTCTGTCAACACCATCAAATCAAAGTGATGGTGTATACTGGCCAAGAGTCAAAAGTTAAGCCTTCCTTCACTTTCTGTTCCTCTTTTCAACAATTTTTTCTTTCGCCTGAATAAGAACTGGGCAATAAAGCACTACCTTACCTAGTTTTATATTCACTTAACAAGTAGGCACAATCACCTGTATTCTTATTGTATACTTTTATGTTGGTTGGTATCCCATCCTTTCTCAAAGTACCTCAGCAGTAGTACTATTTCAGTTTACCTCCGCAGCTGAGTTTCTTGCCAAGGCAATGTAATGAGAATCTTGCCTGAGTGGAACCAGATCTGCCCAGTCACACTCCATACTCACATTTACTACACCACATCAGCTTCTAACAGCAATCTTCGGTGAAAACAGAACAAAAACCCTACAACTGAGTGGCTCACCTTGATAGCTGGATTCCTCATCTGATGAAGTGTGCTTAAGAGCAAACGAAAGCTTACGTTCTAAATAAAGATTGGTTGGTCTTAAAGGTGCCACTTGACTCCTGCTTTGTTCAACTGCTTCAGACCAACACGGCTGCCCGCTTGGATCTATCACCTTGATAGCATCAAACTATCCAAAATGCTCTCTTGTCTGATAGAACAGCTAACTACCTGTGCCATTTAAAGGGAAAAATTCACAACAGATTTCTGAGCGATGACAAGTCCTTGTTACAAGGAGAAAAAGGAAACCCTGGTTGCTCTAAATCTCTCCCACAGCTTATAATGACCTCTTCTGTACTTGTCCTCACAGTCTTATATTTCCCACTGAATTTAAACAAAAGATATTCTTTTCAAACTGGAAACATGACTACATAGCATATATAAAAACTGTGATAATAAAAGCTGGAGGGTGGCCTACTCATTCTGACAAACTTTTGCCACAAAGCATAGCAACTGAAAAGGCCTTGATTTTTCTAACAGGCTAAAAAAAACCAAAATCCCAAGAAGCAAAGGACAAAAAGCTTTGTACAATCTCTCCATATTTTTATATGCTTATTTCGCAGTTGGGCCCATGGTTTCATAACTGAGTTTCTTCTGCTGTGTTGTCCAATGAAAGTTTGCATGGAACTTTGCTGTTATAGATTCAGGTGGGCAGCCATGTTAGCCTGAACAAAGTAGGAGTCCAGTAGCACCTTTAAGACCAACGAAGTTTTATTCAGAATGTACGCTTTGGTATGCATGCGTAGCTTGTCTGAAGAAGTATGCATGCATACAAAAGCTTACATTCTGAATAAAACTTTGTTGGTCTTAAAGGTGCTATGGACTCCTACTTTGTTCTTTTGCTGTTATGTTAGCTTAGCAGAGAAGACATCTCACTGGGAACAAAATAGGTAATAACACATAGTATACTTAAAGGTACATGATAAAACAGTAACAAAGATACTAAAACCATAGAGAACATATATATTTCTAACAGAGCACTCTTTCTAAACCTATACATAGAAGCAGTTAAGTCTTCCAAAAGGGGTTCTCAGGTGTACAAACATGTATAAAAGTCCATCAATTTCATTAGCCCCTAGGAGACTGAAAAATGCTTGTACAATATTCTCCAAGGTCTCCGCTGCCCAACAGCTGTTTCAACAAATGAAGTCTTTTTCAAGGGCTGGGAGCAGGGCTTTTTTTGTAGCAGGAACTCCTTTGCATATTAGGCCACACCCCACTGATGTAGCCAATCCTCCTGGAGTTTACAGGGCTCTTAGTACAGGGCCTACTGCAAGCTCCAGGGGGACTGGCTATATCAGGGGTGTGTGGCCTAATATGCAAAGGAGTTCCTGATACAGAAAAAGCCCTGACCAGGAGTAATTCTTTTAATGAAATTAATCCTGGAACAGCTATGTCTATTTATTTTTTCTTCAATCCCAGAAACCTCTTGTAGTTAGCAAATAGTGTGTGGCTTAGGAGAACAGCAGAGGACAAATAGTCAAAGTAAGTATGTATTATACATGTGTTCCAATTTCAGAGGGTAGCTGTGTTGCAGTATAACAGCTAGATTTGAGTTCTGTAGCATCTTAGAGACCAACGAAATTTTGGGGGTCTAAGTTTTTGACAGTCAACGTTCCCTGCATCAGATACAAGTTGGCCTGGAGAAAAACTGCTTCCTGTACTAAAGTGGTGATCAGCATTTTCCTGGGCGTGTAAGAAAGCGCCACAAGAACTAAGCACTAATACAACCCTTCCTTCCCATGATCTGCTTAAATTCACAGAATCAGCCTCACTGTCAGATAGCCATCTAGCCTCTCATTAAAAACCTCCAAAGAAGGAGAAACCACCACCTTCTGAGGAAGCCTGTTCCACACTGAGGAACTGCTTTAACTGTCAGGAAGTTCTTCCTAATCTTTAGTCGAAAATTCTTCCAATTTAATTTCAATTCATTGGTTCTGGTCCTACCTTCTGAGGCAACAGGAAACAACTCCACACCATCCTATGACAGCCCTTAAAGTACTTGGAGATGGTGATCATAGCACCTCTCAATCATCTCCTCTC
Source organism: Heteronotia binoei (assembly GCF_032191835.1). Classification (NCBI taxonomy): domain Eukaryota; kingdom Metazoa; phylum Chordata; class Lepidosauria; order Squamata; family Gekkonidae; genus Heteronotia; species Heteronotia binoei. The sequence continues at coordinate 46,041,947 of NC_083225.1, forward strand.
CAAGCTAAATACACCCAGTTCCTTCAAGCTTTCCTCATATGACTTGGTCTTCAGACCCCTCACCATCTTCATTGCGCTCCTCCGGATGCGTTCCATCTTCTCTATATCCTTCCTGAATTATGGTGCCCAAACCTGAACACAATTCTCTAGGTGAGGTCTAAACCAGCTAATCTAACTATATGTGTTATACTGTACTTACCATCTGAGGCTAGCTTGATAAGGGTAGAGCAACATCTACATGAGTTGTATAATTTTTATTTCGCCTTGAAGATAAAATGTAAACAGCAGCAAGACAATGCATCTTAATATTTAAATGCAAGAGAATGTTTCTCTGTGATAACTGGGTAGCTGCAGTGGAATGGATTTTGAAACAAGGCAGGGGTTCTGAGCCCTCCTCTGCTTCTGACTTCCTGTTTGGATCTGAAGAATTCTTATAAAGTCTCAACTCTCTGTGCTTCTTACCTTGGGCATAAAGTCCTCAAACTGTGTTCTTTGAAGTAATCCCACTGAACTCAGTATGACATCATGGGAATAAGTAATTTGAGGACTAGAGCCAGAACACATACACATCTTTTTTAAAAAAAAAAAATCAGGGATCAAAAGTACAACTATATAAAACAAACAGTGTTAATTATTTCAGGGAAGAGTTTGTACGATGTTTTATAGATATTGGATGGGGTTTTTTTCCTACTGCGCTCATATTCCTTTTGAATTGGATTTCCATACATATTCAAAATTTAATGCATGCTATCAAAGATAAAGGCTTGGATTCTCCAGAACTCAGAAACTTCTATTAGGTTTGCCAACAGGCCCGGAGAAAAATGCCCTGAGGCTTAATATGTGGAAATAGGCAGGTGAAGCTTTGCACAGCACAGAAGTAATTAACACTACCAGGTAAATGTCATTATGCTATGTCTTTATGAAAGGGACAGGACTTTTTTTCTCCATATAGTTGGCAACCCTAACAATATTAAGAGTTTTAAAAATGTGCCCTCTTGGGTACACCAATCATCCTGAATGCCTTCTTTGCCTTAGAGATTAATAATAGCTCTAGACAGGGTTTTTTTAAAAAACAGAAAAAGCCCAGCAGGAACTCATTTACATATCAGACCACACCCCCTGATGTCACCATTGTTTTGCACAGGACTTTTTTGTAGAAAAGGACCAGCAGGGATTCATTTGCATATTAGGTCACACCCCCTGACACCAAACCAGCCAGAATTGTATTCCCGTGCGTTCCTGTTAAAAAAACAACACTGGCTCTAGAGATTAATAATAGCTCAAGAGATTAATAAATATAAGCATGAATACTGCATTGCCCTCTGCTTCAAAAAGTGGATAGAATTAACAGCTGACCCATTACTTCTGTAATTATATTTTTTAATACTGGAGCACATGAAAAGTTCCCATTAGTGCAGTCAATTGGGACACAGTGGATAGAACCAAAAAGACACATGTAAAGAGCACATAAGTATTTGTAAAAATGCCTGTCCCGCATTGGTCTTGTCAGCCACCAGCGAGCCTGCAGCAGACGTGGACTACTGCACCCTTCTTAAATCTTCGTTCGCAAAGTCAAGCCGAGAGAGAGGGGGATAATGGTAGTGTTATAAAAGAAGTGGCACCAAGACAAACCGAAGACTGGTCAGACGCACAGATGGAATAACGATCTTTTGCATCTACTGTTTGCATTTCATAGAGGGGATGATGTGATGCTTGGTACATCTTTAAATACTGGACCACACAAAAGGTTTTAAACAGGAACAGAATCGTGAGTTGGAAGTTTTCTGAGCAAGTGGGAAACAGGTGCACTGAAAGTGTTATTCAGTTCAATGCATGAATATAAATACAATCCAGTAGCAGCCATAATAGGCCAAACTAGCCTCCCTTCTAGGCAGGGTTAGTGCTTGGCTGCAAGGCCACCAAGGAAGACAGGGACTGCTATGCAGTGGAAGGCAATGGCAAACCACCTCTGCTTATCTCTTGAAAACCCCTTGAGGTGGAAATCATGGCTTATGACTCAACAGCACACTTTACCTTTCAAAGCTTTTCAAAATGGCTCAAATAGCACCTTTTCGATCCTACTCTTCCCTATGGATACATCATAGCAAACATTTTCACTGAGTTCTAAATGTAAACCCAAGACCAGCAAAACTTGACTGAGTCAAGTTGAAACAAATAGAATAAATCAGTCAGGGCTAACTTTAGCTGGATTGAAGAGGCAGGGTGGGAGCCACCAGAAAAGTTCATTGTGTTGGCAGCAGTGTTCCCTCTGAGCTGAGTTAGTGTGAGCTAGCTCACAATTTTTTAGCCTCCAGCTCACACATTTTTGTCTCAGCTCAGGAAAAATGGCCCTAGAGCAAGCTAATTTACGTAGTAGCTCACAACTTTAATGCCAGAAGCTCACAAAGTAGAATTTTTGCTCACAAGACTCCACAGCTTAAAGCAGGGATGGTCAAACTGCGGCTCAGGAGCCATACATGGCTCTTTCACACATGCTGTGTGGCTCTTGAAGCCTCCACTGCTCTGTTGGCTGTTTTGGAGAATGCATTTAAGTTCCTTTCTTTCCACCTCTCCCTCCCTTCCCCCGTCTATTTACTTCCTGTCTTGCAGCTCTCAAACACCTGACATTCATATGTTGCGGCTCTCAAACATCTGATGTTCATGCTATGTGGCTCCTAGGTTAAGCAAGTTTGGCCACCCCTGGCTTAGAGGGAACATTGGTTGGCAGACCACATATTTCCCAGACTTCCCCCTCCTCAAGCAGCCTGCCTTTAATTCTGAAGCTCCTCTCTGAAGATGCCGTGCGAGCAAAATTTGCCTCAAATCAAATAAAAATAACTCATTTTTATTCTCTCCCTTCCATTCACAGGTTGCATCAACTGAAAAGAGCAAAAGAAGGATCCCCCCCCCCCCCAATTGCTGCTGCAGAGAGGAGATTTACGGCAACAGTGGGAAAAGAACTTCTTTGTCAACCCCTTCTATGAATTCATCTGGTGGTTCTAGGGTTGCCAGACCCCCAGTCCATCCAGGGGATTCCTCCAGTCTTCAGGGCTCCAATCTGCTGCCCCCAGCTGGCCAGCAGGGGAAACCCCACCCCCAAACATGTAACATCACTGACACTATGACATCACTCAGAAGTGACGCCATTGCATCATCGACATCATGCAATGATGCTCTGAGTTTTGGGCAAACCCTTTGGTTTTGTAGTAAAAAAAATCATAATGTTTTTGGCCCAAAACTAAAGTGTTGCAATGGTGTCATTTCTGGGTGACATCATCATACTGTGCATGCAAAGTATGCATGGCAGAAGACTCCCAAATTGAATCAGGATCCCCCCATCAGCAGCAAGGTAGGACCTAGCAGTCGAACCTGTAGTTGTTAATTTTTGCTATTATTCTGAATACATGGAGGGGGCAGAAGTCTTGATAAAGTAAACTGTAGAAAATTATCACTTCCTTTTCTTTCCCATTTGCTTCTGCTACTACATTGTCTGTTGTATCAGTGCTCCAGTTCCTTCTGCAATGTGTCACTTTTACAATATATGAGCATTCAAAACTTTAGTGATAATTATGCAACTTTCCTGAATTTATTATTTGGTTAAATATAGTGCCTGGGAGAAGCACCCTGTCAAATATGACAGAAAGAAAAATTGTTTTGCTTGGAAGATTCCCCCCCCCCCTCCAATTCTTTTAAAACCTCAATTGTGAAGGATTCATAATGTTTCAATAGAAAGGTACTCCAGCCTTTAAGGTGTATGGTCTTCTTAGAAATAATGTTTTAAAAACTACACTGAAATAACTTCTGTATGAATAGATTTTAATTAAGATTTGGTTAGCCATTTAAGAAAACTAGAAAATGTTACTGTCTTGTCCTCCTAAAAGTCATGTGGAAGCCCAACTAAGAAAGTCATTATTATTGCAAACTGGATTAAACCTGGAAAGAAAAGTAAGCATTCTTTTCCTCTTTCAAATCTACAAGATTTTAACAGTGGTGAAACTTGTGATGTCTGGGAAGAACTTTACTAATTGCACTCTGAACAAAATTGCACACCTGAAACTAAACAAAAGGTTTTCTGATGTTCAGACAGCAGCCTTCCAGACTGACAGCTACACTTGCCCAACACTGTCTGGTTACAATTTCCTGGGAAGGCTGTGGAGCAAGTGATTCAACCTCAGGAATATATGCGTAACTGGTATTATATACTTGAATGTGTCTAAGTGAAACTGCTGTCAAGTTTCACTCAGTTGCTTGCCATGTTGAATGTTGTTGAGGACATTGTGTCTTAGTAAAAACAATCAGTTCTCAGTTCAGCCTTGAGTGAGAGTCTTCATGGAGGAGGATTTGGGGATGTTTAGCCTGGAGAGGAGGCGACTAAGAAGTGCTATGATCACCATCTTCAAGTACTTGAAGGGCTGTCATATAGAGGATGGTGTGGAATTTTTTCTGTGGCCCCAGAAGGTAGGACCAGAACCAATGGGTTGAAATTAAATCAAAAGAGTTTCCAGCTCAACATTTGGAAGAACTTCCTGACAGTTAGAGCAGTTCCTCGGTGCAACAGGATTCCTCATGAGGTGGTGGGCTCTCCTTCCTTGGAGGTTTTTAAACAGAGGCTAAATGGCCATCTGACAGCAATGAAGATCCTGTGAATTTAGGGGGAGGCATTTGTGAGTTTCCTGCATTGTGCAGGGGGTTGGACTAGAAGACCCTGGAGGTCCCTTCCAACTCTATGATTCTATGGAAGATTTTGGTACCATTATGAATATCTTACAGCTGGCAATGAGAATGGGATAGAAAAGGGCTTCTTATGAAACAGAACTGAAAGTAGCAGGGAAACAAGGATAGATAGCTGGCTGTATTGGACAAATGGGGGTCTTTGATAGCTGGAGAAGACTGACCTACGTATATCGAAAGATGGGAACAATACCTTGAATCTAATGAAATCTCCCCAGAAAAACATGCAGCTGCACTGTTAAGTATTGTGGGTGGAAAAACCTATATCCTCCTTATTGATAATTCACACCAGAGAAGCCTGCAAATAAGTCTTGTCACCCAAGCCCCTGGTTATGGCAGAAAGATATAGATTGCACAAACTGCACCATCTTAAAAATGTTTTTCCCCATAAAACCCAGCTGTTCTTTAAAAATAGCAAATAACTTTGGAGGGAACAGATATCAGGTATGAAGTCCTCCAGATTTCTTGCACTCCTCCAGTTATGTTTGTGTGTCCACCAACAGCTGCCACATTTGAAAATATAGGTTGTTTAGCTGAGCTTTTTCAATCATTAAAATAAGTGAAGATTACTGGGATGCAGGAGTAAATCTGTCAGCTCTTGTTTGGGAAATTCCAGGGTTTTAGGGCATGGAGCCTAGGGAAGTCCAGTTTTGGAAAAAGGAGAGAGCTCAGCAGGGTATAATACCATAGACTCCACCGTTGGCATGTGTGCTGGTATGCTCTGGAGTTGTGAGGCTTAATAATAGACAGCAACAGTTGCACACTGACTTGTGCTATTTATATTTATTTACAAATATATAGTTATGCTGGTACTCATTGACAAAGTGCTTCGCCAGACAACACGATTGAGAGCAGAGATGAACTGTACATTCTATTCACAGTTATGTACATTCAGCAATACAGAAGCACCAATCAGCACTCAGTGCTGAGTCATCTTGCATAGACACAATTACTCTGGACAGAACCGGTATAAACCAGATAAGGGAAGATGTCAGGAGCTGTCACAGATCAGGCATCTGACTCCAGCCTGATGTCTTACTAAGCAGCAAGCATATGCTGACATCCACACCCTCCAAAGTTGCCATTTTCTCCAAGGGAACTGATCTCTGACATCTGGACATCAATTGCAATTCAAGGAGCTCTCCAGGCCCTACCTTTTGGCTGAGATCATGTGTAGTACCTACATAGATGTTGGCAATTCCAAGAAGGCAGGATTTCTTAGTTGACTTTCCTCTAGACTAATCTCATATATACAAAAACACACTTAGCAGTGATCCCTGCTGGGTCAGAGTGTAACAAACATTCATGGACTGAATGGCTTGTGCAGTCAGCCTTGCCAGTTCCAATAATCATTTAGTGGCTTTAGAGTACCTTGCAGGTTTGTAATGCCTGCAAATGAGAACACTTGCACTCCTCCAGTTGAGTATATGTTGCATCTCAACCATTCACTCATAAGAGTTTCATCCTCCACATTGCTGAAGGGACGGCTGCTTTTTTTTCAAAAAAGCATATTTAACAAAATGCTTGATTTCATAATAGATCTGGTTGTACTTAGAACCCACAATTCAACACAAATTTATTCAGTGACTTCCACAATCAGGGTAAGTACTTCTAGCTGGAACAGATGCCGATTAGTACACTAAAGATTTAATTTCTAAAGACTTCTGAAAAGAGCTGAAAGCTTAAGAACTCTCTGCATACTTGCAAAATGTCAAAAAAAAAGAATACCCAATATCTTCCCAGAAAAAAAAAAAACAAATAGGGATAGCATAACTAGGAACTGGTTACCAGAGAACTGGGGACTGTTCCCAGAAAACAGTAGCAGCTGAAGCACTAAATAGGGATGCCAGCCTCCCAGTGGGACCTGAAGATCCCCTGGAATTACAGCTCACCTCCAGATGACAGAGATCAGCTCCCCTGAATAAAATGGGTGCGTTGAAGGGTGGACTCTATGGCATTGTACCCCACTGAAGTCTTGGTCAACTCCAGGCTCCATCTCCAAATATTCTGGAGTTTCCCAACCTGGATCCGACAACCCTCTCCACTGGTGCCCAGGGGATCCTGGCAGCCCTCTCACCCACCCACCACAATGGGTGAGCTGGCCTATCAAAATGATAATCATGTTGATTATTTGTTCAGCAAGGATATCTGTGCAGATCCTAAGAGGTAGTGATGTGTTTACTGTGTGTGCTTGTAAGGATTTATGGATAGGGGCAAGAGCCAGCGTTCATAATGCCTGTGCACTAGAGGGATACTCCCACCATGTTTCCTGTTCCCCTCCTCCTGCAAAGCTTGCAAGGAAAGAAGAAACAGACTGTTGAGATTGGGCCTCACCATTAAGTCTTGGTCACTCATGTTCAATGAACAGGGTCAACAAGTAGGGTTACCAGTCTACCAGAAGGGCCTGGAGTTCTCCCAGAGTTACAACTGACCTACTAACTACTGAGATTAGTTGCCATGGAGGAAGCAACAGCTTTGGATAGCAAGCTGTACAGCATCGTATCTCCACAGTGTTTCCTCTTCTCCCCAGGTATCACCCCCACGTGTCCAGGAATTTTCCACACAGTGGCTAGCAACCCTATACTTTCCTTCCAGTTTCCTGGCAGCAATGGATCTTCCTGCTGAGATACAACACCTGCATTGAATGGGATTCTCACAAAGTCTGATAAATATGGAGTTACAGCAACATTCCATCTAAAAGGCAGAACATTGAAAGCGACATCACTGAAAAATAAAACGTCAGGAAAATGTGAAGTGGGGATTAATTTAAGAACTCCGGTGAGCCATTTTAAATAACAACACTGTTTGTCTGCTCTGAACACAGATGAGGTAAAAATCACCCCTCATGCTCTGTCTCTGCCTTGTCTGTCTTTCGAGCCCCAAATGTATTAATGCTTTTGGGGATGGCTGCCGCATGATCCCATTAAGGCTCAAAGCTTGGTTTTTCATGCATGAAATGATTAATTTTTGTTTTAACTTACAAAATTACCTACCAGGTTCAATACAATGATTAATGAGACTAATTATGCATTAAAAACCTACTCATGTTATAATTACAGCAAAATCCATAAACAGCAAGAAACCGATCAAGGGTAGTGTGTAAATAGATCCATTTACACTCTCAGTCTTTGCTCTACTAAGATAAAAGTACTCAACAGAAAAATGAACTTGCCTTCCAAAGTACTTTTTGGAAGTGCAAGTCTGTTGCAAAGCTCAGTTTATATCTCCCTAAATGAACAACTGAGAAACAAAGACAAAAAAAAATAAAACACAATTATAGATCATCAATAGCGTCAGCCTGTCTGAGATCTACACCTCCAACTTCCTCAGTGCATCTAGATCAGGGGTGTTGAAATAATTTGTTATGAAGGCTGGATAAACATAAATGGGACTTTGTCAAGCCAGACCATATGTGTCATAAAATGCAATGTCAAGTAGCTAAGATATAAACGTTGTGAAGGACACTGACAAACATAACAGAGGTTTCTCTAACTTAAAATGCAAACATGCTTATAACAGTAACACTCTTGCAATATTTTGTTTAAAACTTTTATATCTGACACCTTCCCCCCACCTTTAAAAGATGCCAGCCTAAAATGCAAAGATGGAGGAATAGTGGGATCTAGCAATGCAATTTTTAAAATGAAACATCAAGAAAAAGCACAAGGATCACAGCAGAAACAAAAAATATTATATTTTTCCCCAGGGTCCCAGATTTTTTCACAGGGTGGTTTGAGATAATAATTTTGGTTGTCCTTTTCAGCACATGTTCTGCATTAGAATATAAAGAGGTGTCGTGTGTTAAAACTAATATTTCTCTGCAAAACCAGAGTTCCTTGAGTTTGCAGAACTCTGTATTTTAAACATGGTTGGTCTCAAACCTTCTCCCCCTCCCCCTTAAAAGATGCCTGCCTAAAATGGAGAGGTAGGGGAATAGTGGGATTGGGCAATGAATTTTTTTTAAATAAAATATCAAGAAAAAGTAAAAGGATCATAGCAAAAACTAAAAATATAACATGCTCTATGCACAGGAAAACATGAAATGGCTTGGCATTGCAAGCTTCTCTTCCCCCACCCCAGTCTACTCAGAGTGGCATTGGCTCTCCATGTAATACTTTTATGTGGGTTCCCAGGTTAGAGTACTCACTCAGGCACCTGTTCTCAGGTCCATTCAGCAGAGACAAGCTGGCTCAAAACATTTTTTTTTTTTTTGCAACAGTCTCACAATCAACAACTGCAGCTAAGGTACAAAACTGGAAACTGAAACAAGCGCTCCACCCAATAGGACCAAACTAAATAACACAGATATTAAGGGGGGAGAAGACTGTTCCATTACAAACATACATGTTACAATAAATATACCACACTCCAGGGTCTCAGGGTTTTTGTTTTTTTTTTACAGGTTGGTTTGAGATGGGAGAGGCTTGAAGGCCCGCTGGAGATAATGGGAGTCAAGAATGTCAATTTACTTGCATGGACTCCATTGAAATACACTGCAGCACAAAAAAAGTTGCAAAGAAAATATGGAATGGATTTTCCATTAAGGTCTCTGGTCCAAGACAGACTACTCTGTAAATGAAAAATCCATTCCACATTTTCTTTGCAACGTTTTTGTGCTGCAATGTATTTCAGTTGAGCCCATGCAAGTCAGTTGACATTACTGGCTCCCATTAGTTCCAATATGAAGTTACCGTTTGCAGGTAGATTTTGCCATTTCATACAGTAAAATCCAGTTGCAACGTGAATTGAAAACAGATTGAAAGTGCATTAATGTGTGTGAAAACATCCTAAGATATTTGATGAAGTAGGTAATATTATATCCTTTCTTAAGTTAGTGCAACTTGTAGAGAATGTTTCATCATGCACAAGGGAAAGAACACAAGTACATAAAGACAGCCAGTGTGCAGGTAGGTTTGATTTTCTTCAGTCCCATTTGGTAAACTGACCATGTCATCCTAAACAGACTGTTAGAATGTCATAGCTTGGCTAGGATAGTACAGAAAATTTGTCATCTTGTGTTTCACATGGATCAGTAAGATTGGGTCCAAATTAGAATTTTGGTGATCAATCACCTTACCTACATAGGGTTGCCAGTCTCCAGGTAGTAGCTGGACATCTCCCACTATTCCATCTGATCTCCAGGCAACAGACATCAGTTCACCTGGAGAAAATGGCTGCTTTGGAAGGTGGACTCCAAAGCATTATAGCCCATTGAAGTTCCTTCTTTCCTCAAATCCTGCCTTCTTCAGGCTCCATCCCCCCCCACCCAAACACCCAGGTATTTCTTTACTAAGAGCTGACAACCCTATCCCTACAGCTTTTCATTCTTTTTTCCCCAGTCACGTACACTGTGTCTCACAATTTGAGGATGTACACAGCAGGATCACACATCTTAACACCTAAAGGTTAAATAGTTTGATTTCTTTCAAGGACCAAAAAGTCCAAGGGGCCGTGGTCACAGAGAGAAAAATATCATATATAAGAGGAATCTGTCCATTCCTATTTCAACCCACCTTTCACACAATGAACAATAGTGAAGGCAATTTATATAATCTATTCCTGTTGTCAAATCAGTTCTCCATACCCCACAACAACAGTTGATGTTCACTGTTGCCTGTCATCAACCCCAGGATAAAAACTGGGAGACTGTGCCAGTACAGCACAAATCCTGAAATATGCACAATATGCTTTCTGCACATATGTTAACAAAAGCCTCCCACCCCTGGCCAGCAGAAGCTAAGAAAAAGGAGAAAATCTGGTTCAATTCAGTACTCAAAATATGAGACTGAAAGTTTTTTCTTACAATCTGAATTTTATTGAAGAACTGCATACAACTGATTAAATTATCATATATAACCAAAAGAAACAGCCTACATTATATGTATATAACTTCAAACAAGATTAAAGTAAAATATTACAACTCCTCTAGAAGTATCTAAATAATTTATATCTCTCTACTTTTTATGAGTACTAAATGTTAACTGTTCTATTCTTCAGAATCAACATATTATATATGGTCCTGTATTTACACTTTGTTCTCCCCCCCCCCTTTGCTTCCCAAAATGATCATTAATTATGCTTTAAACCAAACAACAATAGTTTCCCAAGTTCTTAAATTTTTGAAGTCTTCTATCTTCTTGTTTTGATCTGATAATACAGTAGATTAACATATAAGATATACATTGGAAACACAGATAACTGAGTAGGCCTAGGGGAGCCCTAGAACTGCGGGCTGGGGAAGAAACTTCTGCCCTGCCCGTGGACCTAGAATATGGGAGCACATACTTGACTGTAGCCTACACCTCCCGGCTCTTTAAGCTATACATATTTCAAAACTAATACGTATACAACTTACTATTTACAATAAGACATCTTCAAAATTTACAGTTAGGGTTGCCAAGTCCAATTAAAGAAAAATCTGGGGACTTTGGGGGCGGAGCCAGGAGACTTTGGGGGTGGAGCCAGGAACAAGGATGTGACAAGCATAATTGAACTCCAAGGGAGTTCTAGCCATCACATTTAAAGGGACAGCACACCTTTTTAAATGCCTTTCTTCCATAGGAAATAATTAAGGATAGGGGCACCATCTTTTGGGGCTCACAGAATTGGACCCTCTGGTCCAATTGTTTTGAAACTTGGGGAGTATTTTGGGGAGAGGCACTAGATGCTATATGAAAAATGTGGTGTCTCTACCTCAAAAAATAGCCCCCCCAGAGCCCCCAATACCCATGGATCAATTCCCCATTATTCCCTATGGGAATTGTTCTCCATAGGGAATAATAGAGTGCCCAGTAGACATTTCCCTCCCCCCCCCCACGCTTTCTAAAGGGGGAGGAGGGCCTCCAAACCAGGGAATCCCTGCCACATCCCTCTCTCACACACACAAATACTTACTAGATCTTCTTCCTGCAGAACTCTACTTGCTGTGAAAATGAAAGCAAAAGAAAGGGAGGAGCCGTTCTCCATGGAAACTATTACTGACCCTTTCCAATGAAGCCCTTCCTGTTTCCTGCGCAGCCTTAAAGGCTCACATTTTGCAAACGGATCAGGAGCTCTACAACTACATGATGCCTACCCACATGTTCTCCCCCCCGCCCCCGCTTTCGGATTTTTGGAGAGCGGGGGAGGAGGCTGCAAATTTGGGGGTCCCCCACCCGGGGGGGGGGTTGGGAAGCCTATTTACAGTACATCTAATTCTATTTCATCATCCTCTGCTTCTTCAGAAACATGAGATTTATTCCTTTTGACTGGAGTTAGTGGTGATTGAGTCTTCCTTTTTACAGCTCTAATTTACGCTTGCTCCAAAGAAGGCAAGCCCAGTGCTGTTAGTAAAGCTGATCCAGATGAATGGTAATATGCATTATATTGAACTTGCTGATAATTCACAAGCATTTTGCTGGACCGCAACCAGCAGTATTTTATACCAGCAGCCAACAGTTTAAAATAAAATAAAATAAATAAATACATATGGTGGATTTTAAGTCTCTTCGAATCTTGAACATTTCTTAAGGGAGGTCCAGGAATACAAGTACTTCACTTCCTTGAAAATCCAAACCATTCTGCTGACACACTTCCATCAAAATTTTTCTCCTAATTCAATAATCAGCAAACTCCACCACTATATCTTTGCTGGAAAAGGCAACCTTAGAAATGTTTGTTGTTTTACCAATACGATAAGCTCTCAGAACAAGAGGCATCCCTCCCTTCTCTAGTTTTAGCAAAGTGGCTAATCAAGAAGCTATAAAAATAGAAAGATCAGTTGCTGCTTCATTTGGTGAAAAACCATGGAATTTAAAGTTTCTATCTCTTATACGAGACTCCAGCATCATAATTCTTTCTCTAGACCAGCCGTCTTGAGATATTGTTCCAAGCATTTTTTTACAGGGAGGCACAACTTTCTTTACGGTTTATTTGGATTTTTTGGGCTGTTTGCTTAAGTTCAGTCTCCAATTCATCCATATCTTGAGCCAAGGGTCATTTTGTAGGAAAAAGGTGGTGGAGCTCATCCAGGGATTGTTATTCCTGTAATCCAGGAATAGTTATGCAGTTGCACCTACTATTCAATGGACAAGGTGGGAAGGAGAAGGTGGAACTGTCAGAAAGGTTCAGGAGCTGTGCTTCTGTGAGCTCCTGATGAATCTGAGGCCTGCCTTGAGCTAAGGGAGTTATCATATTCATCATATCTTGTCTTAATTCTTGACATTCCCCAACACTTCTAACACAAATGTTGTTTTTAGGACAGAGTCAGCAGTGTTTGTATCTCCATGGCTCAAAGGAGCCAAGGAGATGCTAGCTACTTCAGCCAAGGCAAAAAACTCCGCTAACGAGGAAGCTCCCCTGGCTTTCTTTTGGTTTTGATTACCCTTAGAGGCCTTAGGTGACATATTTCAAGTCTAGTTTGTTTTAGCATAGTGAATTAGAGCTTATTAAACAGCAAGAGGTCAGGGAGCAGTGGATAATGGCTTCTAGTTGGCCGCTGATTGAAGCCACGCCCCCAGAGGGAAAAGATCCCTTGAGATTGAATGTTTGAACGAAGGATGATGGTTAAAAATTGATTCAGTTATTAAATAGGAGTCTTCTCATGAGATCAGGTCTTATCATCATATCTACCAGACTTTAATTCCTGCCGCTAGTGCTTCAGTACATGAAGTGGTAATGAAATCACCAAAAGAATAAATAAAATTGACCCACACAACACCTTGAAAAACAATATTAATGGACTACATGTTTGAGAGCCAGTTTGGTGTAGCGGTTAAGTGCGCAGATTTTTATCTAGAAGAACCAGGTCTGATTCCCCAGTCCTCCATGTGCACCTGCTGATGTGACACTGTGTCAGTCACAAGTTCTCAAAGAGCTGTTCCTCTCAAGAGTAGTTTCTGTTAGAGTTCTCTCAGCTCCACCTACAGCTCTGAGACTCCCTTTGGGTAGTGAAGAGCAGGATATAAATCCAATCATCTACTACTACTACTTCTACTACTACAAGCTTCCTTTTGCTCTGTTTTTATTGATTTAGCAGTTTTCCAACATAGATATTTTAGCAATATAATCATCCTCATTAGTAATACTCATTTGCTCTTGGCTTCAATCCCTTGGGTGAACTCAGTTAACATATTTCAGTATGAATTGGATGAAACAGAACAGCCTGACTAGAGGTGTGCAAAAAATAATTGGTATTTTTCAGGTTCAGGTTTACTGAATAAAAAATGATATTTTCTGATATTACCAAATACCAGTATGGTATAGGAATTTGGGATTTTTCAGAAATCCCAATCTTTTTCAGCTCCATTATACCCTAAGGGAACCATTAAAGTCAATGGTCCCCTTAGGGTATAACAGGGAATTGATCCAGGGTATCTGGAAGGGGGGCTGTTTTTTTGAGATAGAGGCACCAAATTTGAAGCATAGCTGCTGATGCCTCTCCTAACCCCCCCCCCCCCAAAGTTTCAAAAAGATTGGACCAGGGGCACAAATTTTATGGGCTCCCAAAGAAGATGCTCCATTCTCCATTCTCCACTGGTTTCAATAGAGTAGGAAAAAGGTGTCTAAAGGGATTACGGTCCCTTTAAATACCTTCTACAAGCAAGCTCACCCAGAAGGCATTTAAAGAGACTATAGTCTCTTTAAATGCCCTTTAACTTCAACTATCAAGTGAGCCCAAAAAATTCCAAATATTTTCAGGGTATTTGGGGCTTTATCATTTCATATAGCAAAAAAAAAGAAAGAAAAAAATCTCCCCCCCCCAAAAAAAAGAAGACAACAACAACAACCAATCTACATCTGACTGAAAGAATAGCTGGGGAAAAAAACAATAAGGTATTTTTTTAAATTTTATTTTGGCTCAGATATAGATGAATGCACAGCTCTAAGTCTCACCCACTTACACGGTACATAGATTTAAGCCAATTTAATAAGTCTTTTAATAAAAGATATTTATTTTATTATGTATGAGCGGTATTGTAAGAGCGGTATTGAAATAGTTAACAATTGTTTGCTTTATGTTGTACTCAGTTCATTTGCAAATATATGCATCAGGTTTAAATATTAATCATGCATGAATACAGTTATAGAATGTGAATCCCTGAAAACTCTAGTTTTTAAGGTTTTCTAAGTTATCTTCTAAGCTGTACTACTACTAATAGTTCCACTGTTTCACTCAAAACCATCAAATGGATTACTGGCACTAATTAGGGTTGCCAGTCACTCCCGGTCTCTGGTGATGGATAGGGGGATAGGGTTGCCAGCTCCAGGCTGAGAAACTCCTGGTGATCTGGGGATGGACCCTGGAGAGGACAGGGACTACAGTGGGGTACAATGCCATGGAGTCCACCCTTCAAAGCAGCCATTTTCTCCAAGGGTACTAAGTCTGAAGATCTCTTGGTATCACTGGTATAACTGCTTTGAAAGGTGGACTCTGTGGCATTACAGCTGAGGCCTCTCTCCTCCCCAAACTCTGGCTTCCTTAGACACCACCACAAAATGTCCAGGAATTTCCCACCAACCTAGAATTAGCAAGCAACTCTCGTCAGGATTGGCCCCAATGAGTTCTCCCTAAAAGGCCAAAATAGGCCAGAAAGGGCCTTCTTCCCTTGCCTTTTACTGACAAAACCAAACTTGGTCCCTTTTACTGACAGAACCAAGCCTGGTTGCCAAGTCACAGCCACTGCCTAACAGCTTCCCCAGTGGCCCAATCCTCAATTGTCCTGGGTCTGAAGGGTGGGGTTGCTCTTTGAGCAACACACAACTCAGCCAAAGGGAGGGTAGGTGAGTCATCCCTAATACAGCTGTATAGGATGTTGCCATTTAAACTAGCTCCACTGGCTTTCTTGTCTGGCTTCCATTCAAAGTGCTGGTCCTTTTCTTTAAAGCCTTTCACAACTTGGGATCCACCTATCTAATGGATCACGTCTTCCTTTATGAGCCCGAACACTAACCAACATTTCTGCCACATTTATGCAATAAACTTCCTTTGAAGGTCAGACAGATATCTTCATTGTTGGTTTATAACAGAAGATATTTGTCTGATGGTAGTTTCTGTTGAGGAATAACCAATGGCTGGGCTGTTTAGAATATGCTTTTACAGTGCAATCCTATATAGAGTTACTCCAGTCTAAACTCACTGAAGTCAACAGACTTAGACCAGAGTAACTCTGCAGAGGAACGCACTGTTAGTAAATTACTCTTGGGCATGTTGGGCTCTAGAAGAAAAGATGAGTTAGAAACCCATTAAGACAAAAAAAAAAAATCTCTACATAATTAATTATCTGGATGTTTTTGATAAAACTTGCTTTTACCTATACATTTTGCTGTTTGCAAGGTCTTTCTGTGCTAACTGGTGCCCTGTTAATTTTCTAGTCACTGTTGTTTTATCTAGTTGCTATTTACATTGTGTAAAGTCATCACATCATGGTTTTGTTGTTGCATTTTTGGTACACTTCTTAGCAAATATTTGTATGCAGAGGCAGAGTAAAAATAGTTTTTTAAAAAAGCAAACAGTTTACTTTTGCAAAATTCTCCTAAACCCTGTTCGCATGATTTGTACACTTGTGTCATCATTGCAAAAGCCATCCGTTTTGCTTATATTCCTAGATAAGGAGGTCCTTTTAGACAATATATAGCTACAGCCTGCAGATATTTTCTGCAAATCTTTCTGGCTACTTCAGCATATGATGCTATTCTTTTGGTGCTATAATGCACTTTCAGTTCACTATCAATGCACTTTGCAATGGGATTTTACTGGATGAAATGGCAAATTCTACATGCAAACACTCACTGAAGTGGATTGAAACTGTATTATTTAGCATGCGTAAAAGGGCCATATGTGTCATTGTTATATCCGTGTTTGACAGTGGAACACAGAAGTGTCAGTGGGACCAATATAAAGCAGACTGCATAAAACTATTAACTATTCTCCACCGCACCAACAGTGCAATCCTAAGAACTCCTTCCTGAGAGTAATCAGGACTAAAAGACCCGACTAGGATTTTAATAGACATGTTTAGGATTTCTGTCTGAGAGACAAACATAGACATGAACATGAAATTACTGGGATCAGAATAAGTTGTTAGTAAATTTGGAACTTTTAAGGTTGTAAATGCTTTCAGCAAGACTGAAATTACCTAGAAGGAGTGATCAGTATTTTAAGAAGCAAAACAAAATGGAAAATAAATAGCTCCAATACTGATCGAACCATCAAGGCATCTTGTTAAAAATATGTATTATGAATAAAGTTTTTGCTAAGGGTGCCTGCAGGCACAAAAAAGTCGGGGGCCTCTAAAGTATCAAATATCACAAGATATTCCAGCACCCCCCCCAAAAAAAACCCCAACCCTTGAGTCCTACAATAGTTGCACCAAAAAATCTCCCTAAAAAATCTTTACTGCTGGACCCACCATGCATCTAACTTCTTTCTTCAGGGTGGGGAAAACGGGGTATTGTTGACAGTTTACCAGAAAGAAAGTATGATTTCCAAGAAGCAGACAGGCTGAAATGAACTGTAAGTTAGGTAAAACCCTTAATTTGTTCAATTTGATGACCTTGAATTCACCACTTATATATTTTGAAGTATATAGAAAAGACTGCATTTAGTTTTTGAATAATTAATAAACTTACTATGGAGATCAAGAAGCTCCCAATCTTTTTTAATAGCCTTCATAGGCCAATTTTGGTAATTGAAAGTAGTGCTATATAAATGGCATATAAAGGCATATTATAATTATGAGCACAAGGGGATCATCATGATTGGGAAACTCTTTTAACCACATTACTGATGTAAATGTTAAAAAGAAGAGACCTACAGCAAGAGCTGCAGTGACTACAGTGCATTTACCTGCAGTGGGGTTGGAAACTCTCTTGTCCAACCTATCTCCCAAATCACTTACAAGCTGTCTAAGAGCCAGTTGTTTGACCAGCAAAGCTGTACCTGTCATGGGCATACAGTAGCAGGAAAAGCTTCTATAACTTTCAAAGGAGCAGGACCTTTGCTGGGATGAGAAAAGCCCTCCAGAATAGCTTCAATTTATGCAGTCTATAGAATCTACACAAGAAGTTCTTCCTAATATCTTGGTGAAGGCTGATCCAAAAAGTGGGAATGACCACTGAAAATACCCTTGATCTGGCAGCAGCCAACCGAACAATCCTACAGGAGCTGGTATCTTGGGGGCAAAGCTTCTGGATGTGTTAAGACTAGGAGGAGATGGTTTGTGGGTCCTAGTTTGTGGGTCCTAGGTGATAAAGAGGTGGCAACAAGCTCCCTGAATTTATTTTATTTAAAGCATTTAAGCCTGCCTTTCACCCAGACAACTGGAAATCCAAGATATTGAAGAGATTGAAGACCATCTAAATCATAGTTTCGGAGGGCAGCTGTATATCCAGGGAGTCCTTTGTATTCATACAGAGCCTACTTCATTCATTCAACAATACAAAACACTGAATACCTAATGAAACAATTCAAATTAAATCCAGTGGCGCTAATTGTAATTAGTTTGAAGAACTGAAACAGATCCATTCTCTCATGCTCAGCTAAAAATGACAGACCTGAGATTTAAGCAACTGTATATTCTGTTGCTGAAATTTAAATCACAGTAAGAGTAACACGTCTACTGCTTCTGAATTATGCTTATTTCAGAAGTGGGGGATTATAATGTTCCAAACACATTTTTTTTCCTGCTCAGTCTGTATATTCAGATTTCAAAGCTCTAATCTTCCTACAACATTCAATGCTGACTTAAGAATTCCAAGTTTTCTTTGACCTGGGGAAAAGAGAAAGGTTCTGGTCTAATGACTACTAAGCTATAAGCCATTTGTGGTAAACAACAGTTTGAATATTTGGAGGGCTCTGAAATACCATTGTTTGTAATGCAGCTAGCAGCTCCTCTGTAGACAATAATTTTACTGATAACAACTTTGGCATGGCAGCCAGTGTGAAAAAGGGACATGGATCCTGCAGTATACCAAATGACCTCAATTTTCAGTTCTGCATAAAAAAAATGTGTGCCCTAACATGAACCTCAGAAGCTAAGTGGAGTTAGACCTGGATTCGTATGCGAGACTACCAAGGAATACCTGGATTGTGAAGCAGATGTAAGCAATGGCAAACCACATCTGAACATAGCTTGCATTAAAATCCTATGGGGTCACCATAAGTCAGCTATGACTAGATGGCAAAAAAAAGTGCAGAGAGATTGGATGATGAAATATACATGTGAAACAGGTTGGGTGTTCAGCCCCTGACATGCACACACCACTTCCAGGTAGTGTTGGATGCCACCCCCCTGGCATGCCTATGTCATCTGGAGGTGACACAAGTACACTGCCTGAGTACATTGCGTGTGTCACATCGATGTCATCCAAAAGTGATGCAAGCACATCAGGGGGTAACACGCTTGCATCACGTCTGAATAACGCAAGCACATCGGGGTGGCATTCAAAGCCACCAGCACATGATGTGAGTGCATTGCCAGAGGAACCCAAGCTGGTTCAGCTGGAGCACGGGTTTTGTTCATGAGTCCCAAACCAGGCTCCCCCATCCCTAATCTCAAACGCTAGGATGAACCAGGCCATCTTACAGCTTGCTTCCAGTGGGGGGTAGAAACATCCCAGGCTTTGAAGATAAGGCTCTGCTAACAAGCATGGGAGTGGGAATAGTCCTCTGAGAGCAGCTAACACTGACCTCTCCCAAGACTCAGGCAACTAAGCACCAGCATGTAGCAAAGATGGAGTCACCCAGGCCAATACAGCAGGGAAGATATGAAATCAAGCAGAGCTGAGAAGTCAGTTCCTTCGAGGTGCATCCATTTGTATCCAGATGAAGACAGATGTAATATGAGCATTTAGGAACATATGAAGTTGTTGTATAACGAATCCGTCTTATACAATGCTTTGATGGGCAGTAGTTCCCCAGGATCTCTCAGACAGAGGACATCTACATTACCTTCTACCCAATCCTTTCAATTGGAGATGCTGAGCATTGAACCTGAGACCTCCTGCAGGCAAAGCAGATGCGCTACCATGGAGTCACTGCCCCTCCCTATCCCGAATATAAAAGGGAGAGTGCAGTTTTGCAGTTCATGCTGCAAGCTTGCCTTCACAACTACATATGCAAACACCAAAGAATCATATTCAACTTAGTGATCAAATCAGAGAATCATATTCAAATCTTGTCCCTCCCTCCATTCTGGCTCACTCTTCCTTTACCACTGCTGCCACCTCTGACTGGTTCCTGAGACAGTCAAGCTTCTCCTGGATGGGGCACGCACCCAGCCGCAGGGCAAATGGTTCACATTTCCCAGCTAGAAGAGGAGGAAGAGGGAGGGAGTGGATGGGGAAGATCTGCACCAAGGCAAGCTTGTGCAGATGTCAACAATTAAAACCTTGATTTCTTGCATTCTGCAAAATGAGTTTTTGTATCCTTATTCACTATAATAGGATTCCACTGCAATACATCACAATAAAAGCATTTCCTTGCAATTGCTTGCCATGCTCTAACTAGATATATCTCCTTGCCTGAGGTGCAAGAACACACCTTTCTATCACAGACCATATTAATCCAAAATAATTATTTTTCTTAGGCTTGTATTAGAGGAAGTTTCAGTAAAACAGAGGTTTGGGATATACCTGTGTACAAAATTGGTTTCCTAACTGAAGCAAAGTTTAGATCATACCAATGTAAAATTCAAATGTCACCCATACTGAACAGGCAATCTCTGAACAACAGTTCAAGCACATTTAAATATCACTTGATTGTGCAAAAATGAATGTGTAAACTAACTCTGCTAAAGTGATATAAGATAATATGAACGACTGATTATTTTTAATCTATGTTGGTTCAATTAATCCAGAAAGTCACTAAGGATCACTGAGTAATGACCATGCCTTTGTGAACCACTCCTGGCAACAGATAAGAATTATACTTGGAAAATGATGATCAATGGTTACCGCTCGCTGGACTTTCCTTTGAATAGGTTTGTATGTGTATCTGACCACTGAATGGGTGGTTCTACCTGGAAAACAGAAAATTCTGGTAATCCTTCCTGTATTTAGGATAGCAAATGGGCACTCAAAACTGTGGAACTGCACCAAGATACAGAGAAGTTACATGATGAGAATCAGAGCCAGCACTGACTTGGATAGCCTAGGAAAGCCTGATCTTATCAAATCTCTGAAGCTAAGCAGGACCGATCCTGGCAAGTACTTGGATAGGAGACCTCTTTGGAATACCAGGAGTGGAAGGCAGAGGAGGGCTGTATCAAGCCACTTCTCCATGCCCCAGTAAGAATGTCCTCTATGCCCCAGCAGGGATCACCAGAAATTGCCATGCTGTCCAGGCATACATGCACACACACACAAATAAAAAAAAAAATAAAGGATCAGCATACCGTGAGCTAGGGCTGCCACAAGGGTCCAGGGTTTTTCATAGGGCCCACTGCTGGTGACACCCACATATCTTCTGACACCAGCATTCACTTCCTTCCCTTACTTGGTTGCTTGCTTGCTTGTGTTTTGTCACCCATGATCCCAGCTGCCTAGCACTGCCATGGAAGGGCATGCAGGTGAGGTACATAGCAGAGGAGCACCTAGTGGCCATGCCAATGGCACCCAAAGCTGTACCCACTGCCCACAACCAACAGGGATGGACACGCGGGCAATGTGGGCAGCTGTGACCATAAGTGGTGGAAGTGTTTCTGAGTGAGCAGAGAAAAGACACAGGCATGGGGGGCAATGGTGGTAGATAGGTAAGAAGGGAGGGGAGGCTGGTAGTGGGCATGGGGAAGCACTGGCCACTCTCACCCCAGGACCTCTGTAAACCTGGAACTGGCTCTTAAGAGGATAAATACACTACCAAGCCTGTAGTTCTCTCACTTCTGGCCAACCGTTTTACATTGTTGTGGCAGAGAATATTATTTCATGATGTCTTATCCAACTTTATAATATACTGTCAGGAATAGGGTAGTGTTTAGATGGTTAAAAATCAATAAAGTGGCTCCTCCACAGTACAAAATCCCAAGTAGAGCAAATACATTATTTTTCAGTGTTTTTACACTGATGGACATAAATTTCAGATGGCTGACACCTCTTACCATTTTCTCTCACATTCCCAGTTTATTACATTTGCCCAGGGGAAGTAAAAGGCCAGGAATCATGTGGGAAAATATTGCAAAGATGCAGACAAGTTTAAACTGACTATCTGTAATAACATGGCTTAGGTGTGATGTGTTTTATTGATGTGTAGTTATTGGACTGCAAGCTCTCTGGAGGCTATCCTAATCCAACATTTCTGTAAATTTGTGGTGCTCCTGGTCAAATGCTGTGGTACTGAACTATGGATGTCACTTTGATCTAACAAGCTAATTATAATAAAGCTTTCCTTCACAACTTAAACTTCAAAAAGCACCTCGGACTACAAAGGAGAAATATCCCCAGAGGGGAGGAAAAAGAAATGACAGGACATCTGAAAGTAGAGGTCATATCCTGACATCGTATAAGAGTATATGAGGAAAAGATACATTCGCCCACTCTCTGTGCTAAACAGACTGTACATCTAACAGTCAAAGGCTGGCTTCCATGAAGAAAGCCAAATGTACACAGTGGGGATTCACAGCCAAGCAAGCACCTAGGTAAGGCTGGATAGCCATTAGGGTTGCCAGATGGGGGGCAGGGGATCCCTTGCTTTGGAAGCTCCCCCCCCCCACTTCAGTGTTATCCAAAAGTGGGGGAGGGGTTGAATGTCCTCTGTTTATGCAGACCAATTCCTATAGCATATAATGGAGAACTGAGCTGTGAGTATCTGGGACTCCGGGGGGCTGGTTTGTTTTTTTAGGTAGAGGCACCAAATTTTCAGCATATCATCTGGTGCCTCTCCTCAAAAACCTCACCAACATTCAAAAAGATTGGACCAGGGGGTCCAATTCTATGAGCTCCCAAAGAAGGTGCCCCTATCCTTCATTATTTCCAAAGGAAGGAAGACATTTAAAAGGAGGGCAGTCCCTTTAAATGTGATGGCCAGAACTCCCTTTGGAGTTCAATCATGCTTGTCACAACCTTGCTCTTGGCTCCACCCCCAAAGTCCTCAGATATTTCCTGAGTTGGACCCAGCAACCCTAGACAGCATTAAAAGGTCTCCCCTTCCCAGCTCCTGATTGGCTGCATTACTGCTCTCTCCTTCCCCAAGTCTGATGCTTAAAGTTTTCCTCAGCTCAAAATATGCTCTTGCCAAGTAGGAATTTGTCATATGTTCCTACTGGGACAGCTGTCTTTCTAAGTAGTCCTTTGGCTTTTTAACCCATTACATCCTGACAGATCAACGTAGATGACAGCAATATAAAAACCATGTTCAGCACAGACATAGTCAATATTTTTATATGTAGAAGGTACAAATGCATGTTTAAATAAATGGATATCTTTTACATCCAGTTGCTCAATCAGACGCTAGTTCAGGTATGGCAATAGTTCAAAAGTCTGAAGTCCCTGGAACATTTCACTGAATGGAAATCCAAATTAGTATTTAACAATGAACATATTTCAAACTTTTTATAATATATACTCAAAGCACGCCAATTGTTCTTCAGTTCTTCTTGTCTGCTAGAGTCAGGTCCAAAATTTTGGGGTTCTCATCCAAGATGTTAGACTTTCCTATTATTCATAAAATGGAATCTTGAAATTAAAAATGAATTCCCATCACATTAAATCATTTTTTTTAACATGGCAAAATTATTCAGTCTGAATATACTTCCAAGATCGTTTAATAGAGTCTTTAAGAACAGTCAGCTATGCCAGACCAGGGCTTGGATGCCATCCTGAGCTCTTTCAACCTACGACTTTTAACACTTTTATCTCTCAAAGTAAAATCAGTAGGACTTCCAAAAGCCAAATTTAGTATATTAAGTCCAGCCAAATTCTAATAGCATTGAGTGCAGCCAAATTTAAGTAGTATTAAGTCCCTTGATTTCAAAAGGATAGGTAGGCACATATTTATCCCCCCCCACACACACACTGAAAGCAATTTAAAATACATAATGGTGGCTGCATGGCCAATGTGCTCAGGGAAATAGCCAACCTTAGTATCTAAGATGTTTGAAGAATTAAATGGAATGAAACAGAATACACCTGACCCACAAGCAGGCTTTTGAATACATCTCAAATGACACACTAGCCAACAGAAAACATCCCAGTGTCTTTAATGTACATCATAAAGTATCTGATGGTTAATTAGTGCAAACAAATGTTGCATTGACTTCATTGCCCTTTTAAGTAGTTAGCTGTGTATGCATGTAACCCCGAAAAAATTACTCTTTCTGTGTTTTTACACTGTAATTGTCCAAAATGCTCACATGCACACATGACATCCAAACATGCTTTGTCTGTATTTCAGCAGCAGTTGGTAGACCTATGCAGATTGCAAGAACTGCTGCAATTCCATATAGAAATTAATGCATGTACTTCTAATGCTTTCATCTGCAGATGGAGTCCCCAGAGGGAAAGTACTGTAGACTTGAACCACTAGTAACATTTGGAGAAAGCATGTTTCTGGATAAACAGGTTGCCAATACATCAAGGAGCACCTTTTGCAAACATAGGCTGTTTCACCAACTGTAGCCACTTCTGGAGTAGATAGTTCTCACCAGGATCATATATGCATTGGTAACAGGTCATTCTACTGTAATGCACTCTACAGGAGGCTGCCTGTGAAAAGTAGTGGTTCCAAATGCAATGTCAAAAGACCTGACAGGGACATGAGATAAGGAACAGATAATCCCAGCACTGTGTCAAATGTATTGGTTGCCTGGTTGTTTACAAGCACAATTCAAACTGAAGGCAAAGATGGTCTTTGAAGTCTAAAGCAGACTAGAGATGCCCAAATTAATTCTGTCTTGTAACTGGCAATCAGGAATATCCTCCAGAATGATCAATAATAGCATTGTACGATCCCCAAGCCATTTGTCGAAGTTTGCAGGATGGCTGTATACTAGCACAACTGCATGCATGCACAGTCAGCTTTAACACATGCATGGAGAAACAAAGCATAGGCAGGGCTTTTTTCCAGGGAAAAGCAGTGGAATGGAGTTCCAGAGCCTCTTAGTGGAACCAAAATTCTCAATAAAATGCTTAAACGTTCATGAGAGGCACCCATGTGTTTCTCTTTTAATTTCCCTCTTGAGAGTACTGGCACCTCTTTTTCAAGAAGAAAAGCCCTGAATAAGTTGTATTTTCCCCTTGGCTGCTTTCATAACTTCTTCCTATTTCAGGGCTCAGCTTCCAACAAGAGGGGCCTCAGTATCCAGCTAGAGGGGAGGATCCCTCTGACTTAAAGCCAAAGACATGGTCTTTCCTGCATTGCAAATCAAAACTGACAAGTCACAGTGTTTTGATAGCATGAGCATGCACCTGGATGGCCATTATAAACACTCAAGGTCCACACATGAATCCAGCACATCACACCACACATGTGAAAGTACAAGTTGGGTGGGCAACAATGAGGCAAATGAAGTTCTATGTTGGAATCAGAGCACATTGCTCATTGCAATAAGAAAAAAAAATGCTAGCTTTAAATATATTAAATATTATTATTTAAATATATTATTATTATTATATATGCATATAGAGTCTGACTTGCCATTGACAGAAAAGGTAACTGATCTTGAGGTGGCAGAAGATTGTACAGTGAAAATGTCAACAGTGTGTAGCGGCAGTGAAAAAAGCAAAATCCATGCTAGAAATTGTTAGGAGAGGTGAACATGTAACTTAGACCTTAATTTTTGTTTATATTCATTTGAAATGTCATGAAGTGAGGGAGATTCCAAACAAATGCCTTCCTGTCTTGCATAACATTTGATTTGTGTTCTCCACAGTAAACAAAGGAGTATAATAAAACTTGCCACCTCTATGTAAGTCATAAACAATATAGCTTGGCATTTTTAAAGCCTGATAAAGAATAAACATAAAACAAAGTTACTATCAAGTGACAGGTCAAGACAACATCAACAGTCTCTTTCCCAGAGAACATAGGGAAACACTAAGATTATAGATGTTTAACAGAAGAACATGCTGAACCTTAAAGGTGTACAAATTCAAATTTAAGAACAAATTCAAGAACATCCCATTCCATCTGTATAATACTCCAGTTTTGAGTGAATGGACCCTAATGGTGTAATCAAGTCTTTGTGAAGCTATCATCACTACAGAATAAAGTAAATGAAAGGTAACTGCTAAAAGTACTCCTAAGGCCTAGGCCATTTGATCCCTCTTCTAGTTCTGAAATACATGTAAGCTCTGTCTTTCATATCCCAAAATCTCTAGAGGCCAAAGCTACCAATCATGGGGGGTGTGGGGGGCGCAGGAATAATCCTGAAGGAATTCTGATAGTTCATAAACAAACTGTGAAGAGACTTCCCAAATCATTTTATTGTGCCCTACTAGAAATTCATGGCTCCAAGACAATATTAACTTAAGAGCTAGTAGCAGCATCTTTCCGTAGACCTGTAATGGCTAAATAATGGGGGCTGGAGATCTATGACTTTCTTCTAATTCTGGACAGGGCAGCATTATCATGAAAGGCACTCCCATCATTACTCACTCAACAACACCGAAGCCCAATTATCTTCCAAAGAGAAGGCCAGAGTTATTTTCTGCAATTTTGCAAGATAATGTGAGGACATTATTGGAAATTAGTATGAATAGTTTTGGCTGCTGATGGAACAGCTGATCTCCTATTAATATGACCTTGTTTCCTGGGGCAGATATAACACAGGATGCTGAACAAGAGCCAAGCTACATATGCTGCAAAATGACCATGACAAAGTTTCACCTGGACTTCAGAGCTTGTTTGTTTTTTGTTTTGTTTTTTAATTTTTATTCAACACCACAGAAAGACGAACATAAAATAGAGTTGTATACATACAAAAGAGTCAAAAGAGTCATTCTTAAATATATGTATACATATTTCCTCAAAAACCAATAGACAAACTATAACCAAATATTTCAAATTAAAACCAAAAGGCCTGCCCAGAACTAACATATTTACAATAGTAACAGAAATTTATAACTCTCACATTTCAAGAGCGAATTTACATAGCAAGGATCGTTATCTAACTTCTCAATTATCGGAAACCGTTTTGCAATAAACTTTTCATGGGCCATGTAGGGATCTATAGAATTAAGACCTGATGCTATTTTTTCCATGGCCATATGGTCCCAAATTTTGGAAAACCATTGATCAACACTTAAATAATTACGGCTTTTCCATGTGGTAGCTATGACAGATTTCGCTGCTGTCAGCAGAGTTACCAACAATGAGCGATGCCTAGATGGAATTTTTGAATCTAACCAGTTATACAATAATATGAAATCTGGAGTATATGGAATGCGAACACCCGTAATTTCTGACACCTTTTGGATAATACTTGTTTGGAATACCTTGACTAGAACTCAGAGAGCCATTAGTAGTATAGCTTCATCATGAGAGTAACTTAAGCAACAAAAAGATGAAATTCTGACTTTATAAAAGTGAGACAACAGTAGGTGGGAAGGGGGAGGAGGAGGAAGAGTTTGTTTTATACCCTGACCTTCTCAGAGTGGTTTACAATCACCTTCCCTTCCTCTCTCCACAACAGACACTCTGTGAGGAAGGTAGGGCTGAGAGAGTTCTGAGGGAACTGTGATTGACCCAAGGTCACCCAGCAGGCTTCATGAGGAGGAACAGGAAATCAACCTGGTTCTCCAGATTAGAGTCCACTGCTCTTAACCACCACACCAAACTAGCTCTCAAAAGAATTACCAGGTATAAATATCAGCAAATGTACTTATGTAAAATTAGGCATTGTTGCAGTTGGGAGAGAGATGTAAAATACCTAGAAAAGCTGAAGCCATGGAAAAAATGAAGATGGGATTTGGGGGAGGGGGGAGGGGGGAGAAAATTCTGAGGAAAACTGAATATGCAGTCCTTACTTTCCTATCAAACTCAAATTTAATTTACCGATTTAACAGCACAAAATGGATCATTTAAAATTTAATTAACTTAATCAGCATATAAAACTGTACTGCTTGGCATATTTGTATAATTTAAAACTGTAAATGTCTTACTTTTCCACAAGCATACTTGAAAACATATCCAGCACTTGAAAGAACGCTGCTAAGTTCTACACCCTATATCACCTCAATAAATATGTATCAAGGTTTGTCAGCTAAGAGGCAGAAAAAAAAAGATGAAATCAGAAAACAATTTTTTTAAATAAATAAAAGTATTACTTGGACAGAAACAGTCTCATACTCAGAACTGGACTGCCAGAATATCTGGATATTGTTAAACTTATGAATAAATGAGACTCACCATGAAATTCTTTGCACAGTTATACCTTTACAAGTCAATGATAAGACTGCGTTGCTATAGCTATTCTTGCTAAAGGTTTCTCCTTATATCAGATGGTATGCATTTTGAAGGACACTCTAGTGTCAGAAGTGGAGATAGAATAGCTCTCACCACAATATCGCCACTAAATGCAACACTTTACTTTCCGTCAAATAAATGAATACGAATGATTCACATTTATATATAAGGGGTGACACTACTGGAACTGGGATCAAACTTGCTCCTGCTTCAAGTAAGCGACATTGTTATCCGCTGAGTCTCATGTCTTCGTCTGCACGCTGCAATTTCATCTCTTGGTCTTGCCTGACATTCAGAAAATGTTGGGTTCTGGGTTTTTAAAAACTTAGAGAAGGAAACTGATCTCTTTTGCAGATGAACATAAGAGAAGCCATGTTGGATCAGGCCAACGGCCCATCCAGTCCAACACTCTGTGTCACACAGTGGCAAAAAAAATTATATATACACACACACTGTGGCTAATAGCCACTGATGGACCTGTGCTCCATATTTTTATCTAAACCCCTCTTGAAGGTGGCTATACTTGTGGCCGCCACCATCTCCTGTGGCAGTGAATTCCACTTGCATGCAGTGCAACTTGTGCATGCAGAGATTTGGGAGGAGGGCAGGCAAACACCATGTAACTCTTTTATTAGGTAATGATGACACAAAACAAGTTTTCATGTTCTCTGCAGGTTGGGGGGGGGGGTTCCGGGGTGGGGGGTGGAGATGTTTCAGGCCATGATCTTAAGCATCCTTGGTCATGCTGGAATGTGATAGAATGTTGAGAATGAACTTTCAACACCAGATGAATGCAGATGGTGAGCAACTATAACAAAGACTGGTGGCAGGTATTCAGTGTGAAATGCTGAATTGATATGGAGATTTAAAATGGTGCTGGTGTCAGATTGCACCCCTGGACTGTGCATGTTCTGCACACAGAAACACAACTCATGTTCATCCAGGATCCCTGTCAGTGCAAGAGAGTCTCTGGCATCAGGGATGAAAGACAGGTTTTGCCTTTCCCCAATACAGCTTTTTTGATTTTTGGTTGCAGTGAGAAACCATTCACTCCACAGGGGGCACCAATGGCACAAAGACTACACCTTATTCCTAGTCCATGGTAATTTCAGGTACTTAGAATCAGGGGTGGAATTCTAGCAGAAGCTCCTTTGCATATTAGGCCATACACCCCTGATGTAGCCAATCCTCTAAGAGCTTAAAAGGCTCTTTTTTTGTAAGCTCTTGGAGGATTGGCTACATTAGGGATGTGCAGCCTAATATGCAAAGGAGCTCCTGCTAGAATTCCACCCCTGCTTAAAATCAAGCCTATTCAGATCTGCAGCGACTTATCCAGGGTTCTGTTTCTTGGTCATGCTGGAATGTGATAGAATGTTGAGAATGAACTTTCAACACCAGATGAATGCAGATGGTGAGCAACTATAACAAAGATTGGTGGCAGGTATACAGTCACTCAGTCCTGTACTCCACACAAGCCAATATTCAAGCACATTGCATGAAGAAATAGGTAATTTCCTACCAGTACAAATGCTCCAAAATCTTCTTTTCCATGGTTTTGCTTATAAAAAGAGCCATCTGAATACTTGTTTATACCGGAGGTGGCATGAGATTAAGAACCAAGTAAAGAAGCTGTTGCACTATGCCTGTTTTCAGCATTTTCCATCACACAAGGCCTCTGTATAGCTCTAATGAGCACGAAGGGGGGAAAAGACAGAAGCCAGTTCAAGCTGTGTAAGCCCAATTGCCACCTAATGTCTCAGCAAGTAAAATTAACTGAAATTAATTGAATTGACTGTTACCCACTGTTGACTGCTCAGTGGTCTTATTCTGATGTAAAGCACATTGGGGGTGAAGCTCCTATCCCAGATGATGCAAAATAGTAACAGTAGCCATTTGCTAGATTAAATGGGCTTTTCCTCACATTCTAACAGTCTCTTTAATATATATATTAAACTAGAATGATTAAAGGGCTGGAGCACTTTCCCTATGAAGAAAGGTTGAAACGCTTGGGTCTCTTTAGCTTGGAGAAACGTCGACGCGGGGTGACATGATAGAGGTTTACAAGATAATGCATGGGATGGAGAAAGTAGAGAAAGAAGTACTTTTCTCCCTTTCTCACAATACAAGAACTCGTGGGCATTCGATGAAATTGCTGAGCAGACAGGTTAAAACGGATAAAAAGAAGTATTTCTTCACCCAAAGGGTGATTAACATGTGGAATTCACTGCCACAGGAGGTGGTGGCGGCCACAAGTATAGCCACCTTCAAGAAGGGTTTAGATAAAATATGGAGCACAGGTCCATCAGTGGCTATTAGCCACAGTGTATGTGTGTATATAAAATTTTTTGCCACTGTGTGACACAGAGTGTTGGACTTGATGGGCCGTTGGCCTGATCCAACATGGCTTCTCTTATGTTCTTAATACCATGAATTTTTGACCATGTTTGACACTCACAATCAGACTGACAGTAAACTGATCAAGGCTATTTTCAACTTATGTTAAGTAACTCAAACAATTGCTGAATAAGTTTGTAGCTGTATGGTGGTCAGTTCACCAGGGGATCAGTTAGGAGTGGGGTTCTGATCTTCTTGTGCTAGGTCACAGGGAAGCTTGGAGGTGAGGTATTGGAAGCTGACTCACAGCTGATGGGGGATCAGATAGAAATGGGCTCCTGACCCATCTCTCTGAAAAATTTCTACATAGTGATAATGGGGATCAGAAGCCATCAGCCTTTACAAAAGGGAAGGGAGAAAGATAATTTCTCTTTCATTCTCTCAAAGCATGTGATGGAAACAGAAGTAAGGCTTCTGATCTACCCACTGCACAAGGGAGATGGGGGAAAAGACCCCATTTGGGTGATACCAGACAGCCAGTTTGGGTTGGCTTCAAGTCGTCCCAAAGAGAGCTGGCTGGAAATGGAGCACCCCAGAGCTTCCAGCCAGCGCTCAGAAAAGGGGCGGGCCGTGGGCACCCAGGGAGCATCTGGAATGCTCTCGCATCCCATCTGCGGCTCCCCAAGCATTCTCTGGGCACCTCCCGGCTTTCCAGACAGCCGGGGAGGCGCCTCTGTGCCTCAGAGGCACCCCAGTGAAAAGGGACCACTTTGAAAGTGGTGCCTTTTTGAGCCTGCTCCCAGCAAGCCAGGGGTGGGATCAGGGTAGGACAGGAGGCAGATGTGCGTGCGTGGACACGCTTTTTTGGTCCACCTGCCTCCTGTCCCCTGGGCAGCTTTAAACAACCATGTCCTTTCTGTCCTTTTCTCTGCAACCCTTGCTACCAGCTTGGGGTGCAAAGAAAAGAAGTGATCTGCTGCTTTGCTCTCACCCCAAACTGAGAGTTCGGGCTGCAGAGAAGAGGAGTGAGCTTGTCCTTTTCTCTACAGTTCAAACTGGGTGATGGGAAGAGATGAGGGTGAGATTAGGGTGATGAGAAGAGAGGGGAAATCAGTGGAACATGCACATATATCATCAAATTTGTTGCATCTCGTTAAGTCTGGAATGCAGCAAAGTTTCCAGGATGGAAGAGCTGAAGAACCTGACTGCCAGTTGATGGCTACAGTCAGATTGGGATCAGCTCCTGATGCTTCCCCCATCACTCAAAAAACGTTGTTAAGTACAGAGAAAAATGTCCCTAGCAGAAGATCAGAAACCAGTCATAGCGATATCTGTAGTGACAACAGAATAATAGAGTCTAAAAAAAAAACCCTTGTGCTCTGACTTGCCTAGCTGTTATAGCATTGCACAGGGAAACAGCCAGCGTTTCAAGAAAAAAGTGTATCAAATACCAATCATCTATCGCATATGTTAATCATTATCACATTATAATTGATATAATAATAAACTTGATGGAACTCACCGGAAGCTGAGAAAACAAGTGTTCAGTGGTTGTATCAGAAATAAGTTCACCATACTGACCTTATGGAAGGTCTGATATTATACTTCTAAAGGCAATAGTTATCCGTTTTTCCATTGGAAACGTAAATGAAGATTCACTCAATACTTCATAGCAGCACTAAAAGCCTAGTACAAGATTTTTTTTTCTTCCTGAGTAAACATAATGCTGTAATTAACTGAGGGGGGGGGGAAGATGGAGGGAGAACTGGCTTAAACATAATAAAAGGGGGGAAATCCATTTTAATGTCAAAAATGAATTATCTTCTAGTATAGTAAAGCACAGATAACACAGCTCTATATTAAAGCTATTTAAAGACTGAATCAGAAACAGGTTAAACTAACTAACTAAAAAGATGCCGTGTGTACAGAGCCTCGGTATATGCTTATGCATGCACCATAAACACACAGCATGCCACACAGCATTAAAAGAGTTCCTACAGAATCAAGAAAAGTTCTGATGTCTAACTTAAGAGTAGGGGTGTACGCTTGGTATATGCCAAGTCAGAAAAATGTATTCATCTGAATCAGATTAGAGAATCTGATTTTACTACCAAAACACCTGCACCCAAATAGAAGCCATCATTATTTGGCTTTTATTCAGGCATGGGTAGAAGACATTTAAAGAGACTGTGGTTTCTTTAAATGCCTCCTGAATGCACCAAGTCATGCTGCCTCAGTGCATGACTCAGCAAGTGAACTTAGAAGGCTTTTAAAGTTTAAGTGCCTTTTGAACTCCATTATACCCTATGAAGATGGTCCTCATAGGGTATAATGGAGATGAATAATTTTGTGTTTCAAAAAACACAAAATGAAACAATATTAATAGTGGGATTTGGGAATGTTTGGGAATATCGGGGGGGGGGGTTGCATCCAACAGGCCCAAATTGGGGGTGGGGGGAGGTGAGGGGTTTTTTTTTGGGGGGGGGGTTGCATACCCCTAATTAAGACATGAGTTAAACATTCCACATAAAAAATGCCCACTAGTTTCTGCATCTCTGGGTCCCATTCTCCCCTACAGCACTGCTGGCATCGGAGAAATCATACAGCTTGATGGTACTGATGTACAAGGGACCAAGGTGGACCAGGTGCAAGGGACACACTTCCAGGGTACTGAAAAGGCATCTCTGTCCAAATGCAGGATCCACAAGACAGCCCATCAGCTGGACCATCATGCCCCTCCTTTTGCAGTTTGAGAGGAGGGAGCATGATGCTCCAAGGCTTTTGCTTGCCTTATACCTTTCCCCATGGGGGGAGAGAACCAGGAGCCCTGACTGTGCTCTCCCAGTGACTTTCAACTGAGCCATTCCTATCTGCACAATACTTTCTGCTGCACCCCATGTGGCTGGTGGCAGCATCTAGGCTGCAGTGAAAGTATCTCCTTTCTATCTGCTTTACTGATTCAGTGGTTAGGATGCTAGTCTTGGGCATGGGAGCTGTGGGTTCAGGCTTCATCTGTCTCCCTCCCCCTTTTTAACTTCTGAAAAACTTAAAGGTATGTGTGTGGCTTTGAGCAGGGATAGTTGTGTGTGAGCAGCACTTTTACTACCAGTCATATCCTTACCAGGGAGGAGTGGGTGTCCTGTTCACCATATGAGTGCCCTTCTCCTGTGGGCTGGGGGCACAATGGTCAGGTCATGGGCCTCTCTGGGGGTTGCGATGTCACGTCTTTCTTTCCTGTCTTCTGCCTCCCCACTTGGAGTGGTGTTGAATGGCAGCAGATATACTGGCATGCAGTGATGAGTTGCACTTTGAGTTCCACAAGGGGAAAGGCAACTAATAAATGCTTAAAATAAATAAATGTCCTTGAGTGTCACTGTCTGCTTGGTGGGTGCCACCAGGGTCGCTACAGACTCTGGCATGGTTACTAAGTCATCTATGCTTCATGTGTTATTTTCCCATGTGGAATGTTCACAGAAAATGGACCAGCAGTGCCTCAGATGCACAGTGGCCAGCTGCTTCCACCACAGTGGCCCTTAGGATTGGGTTGATGATTCTGTAATGCTCCTTGCTGTCCTAACAAGCAGTTCTGCGCATCAGCACTGCATATCCCTGGATTCATGAAACCAGGCAATATATAAGAATCTTTAAACAGAGCATTACCATGGAGGACAACTTTTTAGCAACTTCTAAGCAGAGACTAGGCCATCTGCCTCAAGGAGACAAAACTCCAGGAAAAATTCTCTCTGGTCTCTTTCTCTGCAAGTAGAGCACACCTCATGTATAAGGAGAAATCTCCTTCCCTGCCGTCTGAAACAGACAAGTGTTTTCATATATCAATCAAAAAAGTACCACATTTCACTGGAAGTCTGGGTTTTTATTTTCTTCCCTGTCCTGCTCTGACCCCATGAAAAAATCACTTGCCTTTCTCTCAGGGCGTTTTCGCACTCACCTTAATCGGTAGCGACGCCCCTCTTCACCGCGCAGGATCTGCGCGGATTTCGCACTAATTGCCGCGGAGCACCCGGAAGAGACGGAAAGTCCCGCGGCTTTTGTGGCACAAATGAAAACCGGCAAAAACCAGTTTCCATTCGCGCCGCAAAAGCCGCGGGACTTTCCGGCTCTTCCGGGTGCTCCGCGGCAATTAGTGCAAAATCCGCGCAGATCCTGCGCGGTGAAGAGGGGCGTCGCTACCGATTAAGGTGAGTGCAAAAACAGCCTCAGTGTACCAAGTACCTAGCACAAGCTTTGTGTTCGAGTGCAAAATATATCCTAGATTGCAGAAATATGAAAGAATCAGCACAAAAACACATGAATTTAACTGGAGCAACAGTAACAAGTTAACGCTATTTTCACTCGGCATAACCAGTTCCGAATGTATAGGCCAAATGAACACTGAGTGCTGGAACACACCATCCATTTGTATCTGCTTGGCTCAGATAATCACTATCTTATCAGTTACAGTCGATTTCCATATCAAACTGTTCTAATATACCACTGCAGACTGCAACGTTATAGGAGTAGCACTATCTCAGGTTGATTTTGGTCTTTGGCGTTTTGATGAGGAGTTACAATAGAGTACTGGAAAGTATATAATATTTACTTTATCTGAGGATAAATGTAGAGTTGCTTGGGAAAGCAGAATTTATATAAAGCAGAAGATCTACTACCTCCATTGGATTCTCAGACAGAGATTCTGTATTCTAAAGGACTTCTACTTCAGCCACTTAATAGTTCACTCCTATTGCTCTTTCCTTGTCCAATCGCTGTTTCTTTGCATACACAGGCTGATCAACACACCTGCCCATCCTTTAAGGAGTCACCTTAGAAACACAGAATCTTCTACTCAGAGTTGCAGCAGATTTCCAATGGCTTTCCCAGCCTTCTCACTGAAATCCTTTTAAAAACAGAAATGCCAAACATTTAAGAATATTAACATTTTTTTTCATAAAAGGCCCTCATTCATGCCAGATGTGACTATAACTAAAAAACCAGGAAAGATCTATCCATAGTAATCAGCAATATTCTGAAGATTTGTAACTAAAAGCTAGATTTGTAACTAAAATAAAAATAATCTGCAAGATAGGCATACACTAAAATAAGGAGATGCAAAATCTTTCCAATTGTGCTTTGCAGGTTACTCCATACTGTTAGAAGTAATGAAACACAAGTGCATCTGACAAATGCCGGCAGGTACTGGGAGCAAACTTCCTACTGGTGTACAATCATGATTTAAATGCTCCAAGGCTATCAAAAACAATCTCTTGCGGATAAAGTTTTTACATGTCTAATCCTGTGCTATCATAATAGCCCCTGTGAGGCCGATGATCAAGGTAGTTTCAGGTAAGGCTGTTACTAGAAAGCATCTGAGATCAGACTAAATTAAGATAACGCTTTGATCTGACATAGCTATGATGATAGCTAATGGAGAACATATTTGCATTTCATGGTTAATATTTTTCTCTGATTTGCTTGATTTAAAATACTTCTCTGCAAACAGATCCATGGGGAGCATTTTGTTACATGCAGAAATTTGTAGATTTGTGGGGGTTTTTTACATTTGCATCTTCAATATCTGCAGGACAATAGTCTTTCTCCCCCTTTTATTATTTCACTCTGCTGTGACCATGTTTTCAAAGTCACTGTTGTGAGTCATAGAATCAGAGAATCATATAGTTGGAAGGGCCCTCTAGGGTCATCTAGTTCAACCCCCTGCACAATGCAGGAAACTCACAAACACCTCCCCCCTAAATTCACAGGATCTTCATTGCTGTCAGATGGGCATCTAGCCTCTGTTTAAAAACCTTCCAGGAAGGAGAGCCCACCACCTCCAGAGGAAGCCTGCTCCACTGAGGAATCGCTCTAACGGTCAAGAAGTTCTTCCTGATGTTGAGTCGGAAACTCAGTCAGCTACCTCCTCCTCTGAGGATGAGGAAATGGAAGAGTCAGGCCCTGTACTGGTGGAATGCCTGTCTGAACAGCTGGATTTAGAGGCAGAGCCAGCAAGACACATCCAGTGATGAGGGTTGCTCATTCTGGAAGAAGATGAAAGAAATGGGACAAAAATCAGACTGCCACTCACCGCCTCAGTCTCCCAAACCAGCTGAACATAGGAGTTATCAGGTACCTTTGACAAATCCAAGTGAGCAGCCACGTTGGTCTGAAGAACGGAACAAAGCTGGAACAGTAGCACCTTCAAGACCAACGAAGTTTTATTCAGAATGTAAGCTTTCACATGCATGCACACTTTATCGGACAATGAAGTGTGCATACACATGAAAGCTTTCATTCTGAATAAAATTGTGTTGGTCTTTCCGGTACCTTTGAAAGTTCAGGAGGGGCGGAGTGCCCAACTAATCGCACAACAACGATCAGCACTAATGGCTGCTGCAGAGTTGGTACAGGAACTGAAATCGCAAGGCAGTAAAGAAGTAACACCTGTGTGTCATTAGGCTAATAAATGGGAAGCAACCTCTCTTCCACCCCAATTGTGAGCTGATTATTCAGTGAACAGACTTCTGTCTTGCCTGGTCTTGCTACTTTGAAATCCTGTTTTGCTATGCCGTGTTTGTTTCTCACTTAGGAATCCAGACCATGCATGCTGAATTGAATCCCAAGCCTTGATTTTGAATTCCTGCCTTCCTTGTTTCCTCAGACCTGTGGATGGAACCCTTGGCTTTTGGACTCAGTACCGGTTTGTGACCTTGCACTTATCCAGGGCTTGTTTTGTAGAAAAAGCCCAGCAGAAACTCATTTGCATATCAGGCCACCCACCCCTGACATCACCATCGTTCCCCAGATATCTCCTGATTCAGACCTTTCAACCCTATTCCCAAGTGGAGTAAGAAGCCCAAGGCTCTCCCCTGAATGCAACATTTGTTTGTTGATTTAACTGTGTTGGTAAATACCAAAAGCTCCTTGCTGTTTGAAAACAGGTTTGTCCTTGAATACGACAGCCACTTCAAATTACATGATGTTGTCTTATAGTGGAACAACCCATGGACCATTTAGTGTAGGAGGGTTGAACTCATTTGTTATGATGGCTGGATCTGACATAAATGAGATCGTGTCAGGCCAATCTGGGCCACGTCGGGCCCGGCCATGCGTGTACCTATTTAAGATTAGGTAGCAGAGATATAAACTTTATAAAGGACACAGACACAATTAAAGATTGTTTTTTTAAAAAACTTAAAACATGCTTAAAACATTCACACTCATTGGTTTTAAAGGTGCTTTCTTTGTATTTCTCCCATGGAATCCAGGGAACTGGGCAAAGGAAGCTCTGGCTCTTTCATTTCTTCCACAGGGGACCACAAGGGAGAGGAGCCTCAGCCATAAAAGGAAGAGAGGCTTGGCTCAGTAGCTCTGCTGTGCAATTGAGAGAGCCTGGCAAAACAAGTTCTGCCTCCCCTCTCCTCCCCAAGGGAGGAGCCTCAGCCAAATGAGAAAATAGAAGCTTTGCTATGTAGCTCCTGTGTGATTGAGCGAGCCTTGAAAAGCAAGCTGTTATGCAGAAGGAAGAAAGAGAAAGGGAGAAGGAAGCAAATGATGGCCAGTTGCTGATAGGAGCCCTCTGGGGGACAGATTTGGCCCCCAGGTCACATGTTTGACACCCCTGATTTAGTTCATTATTGTCTGTTATCAATACTGCCTTTCAGCTCTTACCTGAGTACTAGTGTTTACTGGTGCTTATGGTTTCCTATCAAAAGAATCTACTGGGGTCTGTCACAACTCTTCTTGTTTGTCGGGTTGTCTCCTTTCCTCCAAATTCTGCTCCAGTTATGTTCCTGGGATGGACTCAGCCCTTGGCATTTGGCCACTGGCCCTTCTTGGCTAGAAACTTCTACCAGGTGTGGCTGCGACTTTAATATAGGAGGAGATCTGATTCAGTTGCTATTCCCTGCTGTTTCTCTTAGGGTGCTGGTGCCATATCCAATTTTATGCAGTGGAGCGAGGTGGGGTATGTACATGTAGACATGCACGTACATACTATTGGAATGAGTGACTCAACATGCCTGGATATTGTGGGGGAGGGGAGTTGCTACTTCATGCTAAGTGTATTTAAGTGTTAAGAACATAAGAACATAAAAGAAGCCATGTTGGATCAGGCCAATGGCCCATCCAGTCCAACACTCTGTGTTACACAGTGGCCAAAAAACCCAGGTGCCATCAGGAGGTCCATGAATAGGGTCAAGACACTAGAAGCCCTCCCACTTTGCCGACCCCCCCTATGCATCAAGAATACAGAGCATCACTGCCCCAGACAGAAAGTTCCAACAATGCGCTGTGGCTAATAGCCATTGATGGACCTCTGCTCCATATGTTTATCCATATGTAAATGGGATGCTTCTCTGGGAGCTGCCCTCTGACCCCACCCCCCTCCATCTCCCTCTCTCTCCCTTCCTCTGTTCTTTGTTCTTCCATTCTCCACATAGCTTTTCATGGACTCATACCCCTCTACATGTCTCTCCTGGAGGAACAGTGCCCTCTTACACATGATGCTGGAACAGTTGGCCACTTGAGATAGGGAAAGTACTCTTTAGATTAGGCTTCTCTCTCTCCTTTCAAATGCAACCTGAATGTGAATGGAATGACAACTTGAATAAAATGTTACTTTTTGCAATATACTTCTGGGGAGATTTATTTACTATACTCACTATCATACTTCTATGAGTGGGCAAATTCAGCTATATTAACTAAATATCCCCACAAAGACATGGCACCATGGTTTGGCTAATGTTTATTTTGCTACCTGTCTTAATGGATATCAGTGTAAAGGCAGGAGACAGATATATTGCATAATAGGGTTTCATGCCACAGTAAGCCAATGACTAGGCCTAGTGACAACATTGATATATCCAGTTCTCAATATGGCTCTATTGTGGATACTTAAATCTAGAGACTGGGGCCATGGACCCACAAGACAGATCTTTCTACAAACCTTAAGAAAGCTCCAGAACTGCAGAAAAATCTGAAATCTTTAAAAATATTTTTAAAATGAGGGCTTAACTCACCCAACTGATAGAATCAGTACCTGTAGCTTTGAGAAATGAATGCTCTTGGCAGTTGTTGCAAGGCAACCACTACAGTTCTGCCAATATTCAGTTGTAGATTGTGGGGGGAGGAGATAAAGTTAGGCTGTCTAGTGGGTGTGAAGGGGGAAAAGCAGGAAAGAGGGACCATATGGGCGATTTCAGGAAAGGAAAAGAGGAAATAGGAGAGAGGGAAATGTTCTTGTGGGTCCCTCACTTCTAACTTCCAAAATCAGTCCTACTGCTAGTAATTTACGTTAGTGCTTTCCTCTGGAGACACTCCTAATTTTGCCACATGGAAGCCACATTAAAACACCCTTAAAATCTTTTTTTTTGTCAGTTTTTTTCTGGCTTTAAACTCTTCCCTACTGGTAAAGGGGGAATAAAAGGGGGGGATCCAATGGAAAATAATTAGAAGATCCAACAGACACTAAGAGCGTTTTCGCACTGACCTTACTCGGCAGCAACGTCCCTCTTCACCGCGCAGCGTCTGCGCGGATTTCGCACACGTTGCTCCGCAGAACCCGGAAGAGCCGCAAAGTCCCGCGGCTTTTGCGTCGCAAATGTAAACTGGCCAAAAACCAGTTTACATTTGCGACGCAAAAGCCGCGGGACTTTGCGGCTCTTCCGGGTTCTGCGGAGCAACGTGTGCGAAATCCGCGCAGACGCTGCGTGGTGAAGAGGGACATCGCTGCCGAGTAAGGTCAGTGCGAAAACGCTCTAAGAAAGCATCTTCTCTGTAATGGAAGCTGTCATCTTAGAAAACTAGTAGAAGAAGCAGAAGCAGTACCACAGCCAGTGTTACAAACAGCATGTTTGTAATTTTCCATATCAGAACTGAAATTAAGTACAGGAAAATGGTATATACTGAATACACACCTTGTGTACTAGGAAACCTTAACTTCATTCAAAACCAATTCATTCTTCACACTAAGATTATCACATGAATAGAACAACTGAGCAGCAGCAAAAAGAGAGAGAGAAAGCAGGTAGTGCTGACCAAAGAAGTGTGGGGAGGGGGAAGTAGGAGGAAGCAGCAGTTACGGCTCAATTGCACATCCACGTATCTATTTTTTTCCCATTGTACAGTATAATCCTGAGTTGAAAACTAAAATTAAGAATATAAAACCCAAACAAATTTGCTCTTGCAAAACTGGGCATGCTATTTGAACAGAAATTTATTCACAGCACTTATGTTAAAATGTATTTCCATTAAATGGAGATTATTTCATAATTGATCATGATAGAGAATACTGTGTTAAATAATTTGACTGATATATCACTGCTGCATAGACCTAGATTGATATGAAATGCTACATAGCTGCAAAGGTGCTTTCTGTTCATTTCTGATCTGTCATCACAAGCCGGGCTTTTTTTGTAGAAAAAGCCCAGCAAGAACTCATTTGAATATTAGGCCACATCCCTGACATCACCATTGTTTCGTACAGGGCTTCTTAATGGGGAAAAAGTAGGAACTTATTTGCATATTAGGCCACACCCCATGACACGAAGCCAGCCGGAACCGTGTTCCTGTGCATTCCTGCTAAAAAAAAAGAAGCCCTGATCACAAGAGTTTTAGAATAAAATGTTAACAAGAACCAGTATGGTGTAGCAGTTAAGAGCAGTGGAGTCTAATCTGGAGAACTGGGTTTGATTTCCCATTCCTCTTCCACATGAAGCCAACTGGGTGATCCTGAGTCAGTCACAGGTCTGTCACACCTCTCTTAGCCCCACCTACCTCACAGGGTGTCTGTTGTGGGGAGATGAAGGGAAGGAGACTGTAAGCTGCTCTGAGACTCGTTCAGGTAGAGAAAAGCAGGGTATAAAAACCAACTCTTCTTCTTCTAAGAATATAAAAGCTATGCCAAGCCAAGAGAACCTCTTGAAATTATGGGGGTGGGAGCGGAATCCCCTGCCTTAGATGTGCTAGCTCTGATGCAGGGATGACAAGTTAAAGCTAAGGAACATCCACAAACACATACTGTACGGTGTGAGCATTTTCTAACAGAGAGCCATTTATGATATTCGGGGGGGGGGGGGAGAAAAAAATACTAGCAAGTTTTTTTCTTCTTCAGAGTTCCTTATTTTTGTACATCTGCCTTTTACTGTAATTACGTTGTCCAAAGAGACATAAGGAAACCTGTTTCAGAGGAAATCTGTTTGGTCTTCACTCTCCGCTACAATAGCTAGATTGGAGTCTGCCTTCAGATCTTAAATCAAAAGGCCATCAACTAAATAAAATTCAAGACAACTAACTTTTTGGATCTATTTGAATCTTGTAAATATTTATTTTCCCTAAAAGCAGATCTGTAGAAACCAGATATTTTGTGTACTAAAACTGGCTTGGGAACAGCACACCTAAAGGTAGCTATTCCCATACAAACCCAACCACTAAGGTCATCTTCAGGGACCCTGCTCCTAAGATTAGACAGCTGGCAATGTGAACAAGGGCCTTCTCTCTGCAGAGATATTCATCTGTTGTTGCCTTCTGTCAGTGGTAAAGACTCTGAACGATTACTCACTAGCAGTTGCTCCCTCCCCTCCACGCCTCAGGGCTTCTCCTGTCCTTGGCTCAAGTGATCAATTCCCCACCAGTTGCAGCACAGGAGCATTTTGATCCATGGCTCCCCTTGTTAAATTTTGAAGTTCCATGAAGTAAAATGGAAATGTGTCATATTGGTTTGTGGACTTTTGATTTGAAAGTCAGTGCTTAAATTCTTGTTTAACATTAAGAGTCATCAGAAGAATATGATTAAATAACAAATCCTTACAATAAGTTACAGCTTCCAACATTTTTTTCAGTGGATAGCAGCGTCGATAGATTTTTCAGGCAGCGTGGATAGATCTGCAAGCATATCACATTTTAAGCTCTTACCTGGGTTGTAAACAATTCGTAAGAACAACCCGTTATTTTATACTTATTCTCCCCCAGAGGGATCCCTACAGGATCCATTCAGGAGATGCAACAGGCATTCAACTCAATTGGCATTCACTCTTATTTATCTCTGGTTTGTTACAGTGTCCTGTGAAGAACACCCATTACATTCATCTTGTTGACTGGGATAGAGAGACTAAGAGACTTGTTAACTTGTTGATAAAGAGACTTGTTGACTAATATAAAGAGAACAACCAAGAGCCAGTGTGATACAGAGATCGATATGCTAGATTATACCCTGGGAAGACCCAAGTTCAGTTGTCACCTACCATGAAACTCCCTAGGTAACTTTAGATCCATCAGCCTCTGTAAGTTGAAAATATAAAATGGCTGAACTCCAACAATGAAGGGTGAAATAAAACTACAATAAATAAATAAAATGCAAATTATAGAAGCAGGTGTGAAGATGGTGGATTCATACACCACCCTTCATTCTCAGAATCTCAGAGCAGTTTACAATCTCCTTTACCTTCCTCCCCCACAACAGACACCCTGTGAGGTAGATGGGGCTGAGAGAGCTTTCACAGAATCTGCCCTTTCAAGGACAGTTCTGCAAGAGCTATGGCTGACCTAAGGCCATTCCAGCAGCTGCAAGTGAAGGAGTGAGGAATCAAACCCAGTTCTACCAGATAAGAGTCTATGCACTTAATCACTACACCAAACTGGCTAAAGCTAAAATGTTAAGTGTTTTAATGTACATTAAAATGAGAATTCTGGAACAAATCTGGGGAACATAAAATTATAGTGAAGCAATTAAAGCCATTTCTTAATAGCTTCACTTGTCAAAGTACTTAAGCAGTTTAGGTGGCGTATGTGGTGTGAGATGGGGGAGTCCATATATCTAATTTACCTCTGGAATTTTTCTACTGTATGCCCTGACCTGGATAGCCCAGGCTAGCCTGATCTCATGAGACCTCAGAAGCTAAGCAGAGTTGGCCATGACTGATGGGAGACCACCAAGCAGTACCAGAGTTGCTACTTAGAGGCAGCTACAGTATACCACCTCTGCACATCTCTTGCCTTGAAAACCTTAGGGAGTTGCCATGTTAGCCACAACATGATAGCAAAAAAAACAAAGAAAAGAGTTTGTGTGTATCTTACCCTTGTTGATTAATTTGGCATTTTTATGTGAGATCTGTAACATCTGTTATCAACTTTCCACACACAGCAGCATAATTCCATGAAAAATGTTCTGTGTTAAGAGAGCCATTTTGGCGTAGTGGTTAAGTGTGTGGACTCTTATCTGGGAGAACCAGGTTTGATTCCCCACTCCTCCACTTGCAGCTGCTGGAATGGCCTTGGGTCAGCCATAGCTCTCATAAGAGTTGTCATTGAAAGGACAGCTGCTGTAAGAGTTCTCTCAGCCCCACTTACCTCACAGGGTGTGTTGTGGGGGGGGGAGGTAAAGGAGATTGTGACTGCTCTGAGACTCTGAGATTCAGATCGATTTTGCACTCACCTTATGCCGCTCTCACATTCATCTTCTCACCGCGGCTTTCTTACGATTTCCCACTATCTGTGCCAGGGCTGCAGCAAGGACTGGCATTTTTGCACAGCAAACGGAAACCGCTAAAAACCAGTTTCTGTTTGCTGTGCAAAAATGCTGATCCTTGCTGCAGCCCCGGCGCAGATAGTGGGAATTTGGAAGTTGCCCGTGCTGAGAAGACAAACATGAGAGCGGGGTAAGGTGAGTGCGAAATCTGTCTCAGAGTATAGAGCAGGATATAAATCCAATATCTACTCCTTCATCTTCTTCACATCATGCCTTCCTATGGTGGCTGCTACTTGTAAGAATCAATGTGGCAAGCCTCTCTTGAATTATGCAGAATATACTGTGGACTCTCTACCATGCAGAAATAGATTTTTTTTTAAAGCAAACATACTGCATCTGTGTCAGTTGCATTGCGTGTAAAGCAGCTCTTTAGGAAATATTACAGAATGCAGTTATGTGACAAGATGAGAAGAAGGTCACCATG
Organism: Heteronotia binoei; assembly: GCF_032191835.1. Classification (NCBI taxonomy): domain Eukaryota; kingdom Metazoa; phylum Chordata; class Lepidosauria; order Squamata; family Gekkonidae; genus Heteronotia; species Heteronotia binoei. The sequence goes on from NC_083225.1 coordinate 46,086,329, forward strand.
TGAGACTGTCAGTTCTTTTTAATCTTCTCAAACCAGAAATATATAGTAGAAGGACACAGAACATTCATTGCCTTACAGATGGCATCCTGGAAAACTTTGATGTCAGTTGCTTTCATAGCCAGCAGCTCTGCTTCTAATACCATGTTAGCATAACTGATAAACTTAGAGGAAAGCTTTAAAGCTTGTGTCTGTATCTAAGAATGGCCCTTTGCCATGATGCCATCACAGAACATACATTTTATTGGCAGAATTATGTCCACTGGAAAAATGATGGTTGTTTAGCTTTCCTAAAGTCTGGAGAACTAGTTCTTCACTGGGAGCCTTTTCACATTTTTTATTACCAGTACTATTCATACTCATGTACTGAACAATGTGTTTTTGGCACTATTAAGTGCTTCATTTCTTATATAACTTGGCATCATTTATGTAAGATACAGCAATGCACCAGAGCATGGCAGACTACCATGCTGAAAGATCATCTCAAGAAGTGCCGCACTCAGCTCTCAGAAGTGTGGTATTTTAAAAAAAGAAAAAATGCAGTACATATATTGATCTATTTGCCCAAAAGACTTCTAGTTCAAAGTGTCAAAAATGTACTGTAAAAGGATTTGAGTATCACATACCCTTTTCTGTTCCAAGACATAGACTAGTCTTGGAGGAACTGTGCAACATGTTCAGTTCTTAGGGTCCCACTGGAGTCCGACATGGGTGGATAAGACAGACAATTTGAATGCAATAACAGTTCAGCTCAAGCCACTCTTTTTCTTTCTTTCTTTTTTTTTGCAAATATTTCTTCCAGTGCTCAAAACAAAATCTCTTTTTTTCCAAAGAATTGTCAGCATTGTTGCACCAACTTGTTTAAATCAACTGGGTTTTTTTGTGACAGTGACATCAGCATATAATTGAATCTGACTGTCTACCTGCTGCAACAATGTAATCCTGTTGGCTACTTGATCCCTGACAAGAAGAAGAAGAGGAGGGGGAGGAGGAGTGGATTTATACCCCACCCTTCACTAGCCAAAGGCATCCCAGAGTGGCTTACAAGCTCCTTTCCCTTCCCCTCCCCACAACAGACACCCTGTGAAGTAGGTGGGGCTGAGAGAGCTCTGACAGAAACTGCTCTTGAGCAGAACAGCCTTGAGAGAACTTGTGGCTGACCCAAGATCACATCAGCAGGTACATATGGAAGAGTGGGGAATCAAACCTGGTTCTCTCAGATAAGAGTCCATGCACTTAATCACTACACAAAACTGGCTCTCAAACTGACTAGGTGGAATCACTGAGATTCACCAGGGAAGAAAGAAGCAAGAGAGGCCTGAGGAATCTTCACCCTACCAAAGTTGCTAATTACTACGTACTTAAAAATCAGGAGCAGCACGCCTTTCTCCAGATATGAAACTTCAAACTGAAGTGGCATTTTCTAAGATGGCTTTCTTTAGTATTCGGATCATAGATCAAGTCCTAAAGACTTTAAAATACGGTGAAGCCATCCATGCTGAATCATTTGCAAGCATGTGGATACCTACTCCGAAAGAACCAGAAAGATGTGGTTGGTTTTTAAAAATTTCAAAACTATGGTGTGTGTATAGAACATTTTGTCTTGCCTGGCTGAATAATTTATATTCCAGGTATAACAGAAGTGTTTTTGTCTCTCTCCCTTTTGTCAGCTACCACCTGTTCTCAAACCAACAAGCCAGTGTAACACTTCCATCCTCTAAAAAGTTTTCCTTTTTCCAGGCTCATATAATTTAGTTTCATTGTGTCCACTTCCTTTGCTCCTTAACAAACACACTTCACAGTAGTAAATGGAGGGAAGGACTACCTTAATAAGGGCATTTCTCGGAGAGCTGTAATAAACCTAATGACACTTATCAGAAGAACTGCTGCTTAATTGGTATGGCGATTTGATTTAATTGGGATGCCTGCAGGTCTTCAAGTATAATCAATTAAGGATATCTTTGGAAAGAAAGGTGGTGCTACATCTCTTTTTAGAATAGCTGTGCAGTGCTTATTCAGCAGGACACAAACAGTTCTCCCAGACAAATACTTCAAACTGCAGGTGTGGCACACATAAAGGATAACCAACATAGACAAGGTAGGATAAACATTAATAACAATGCAATAACAATGAAACAAATATGATGACCCACTTAGAAGTTATTATTGGTCTGACCAACAAGTTACTTTCATTGGGAAAATAATCTCTCTCCATTCCCTAGCCACTGTGTTTACAATCTTCAGCTATATAGATCACATTGCAGTCAAGAGCTGCCATTGACAATTTGCACAGTCTTAAAGGGGCTTTTAAGTAAATATTGTCAATTGGTAGGCATTCCCTAAGGAGCCAATAAAACCTTAGTTGTACTGTAGAAATCTTTGTTATGGGACATTCCAGTTACCGAAAACTTTAAACAGCTTGCATTGGCTATGTTCTCTGATGATTATTTGGACCTAGGGAAAGGATCCATCTTCTACTGTAGCTTTTCTGTAGCTTTTAGCAGCATGAAAACTCAGAAATGTAATGTTAAATGAGTCATTCTATGTGAATTCACATCTTTCTATAATTTTGTACCTGTAAATTTATATATCCTGACCTGGATGGCCCAGGCCAGCCCAATGGACTTTTCAGTTCTCAGAAGCTAAGCAGCATCAGCCCTGGTCAGTATTTGGATGGAGACCACCAAGGAAGTCCACGGTCATGATGCAAAGGCAGTAATGGTAAACTGCCTTCAAACTTCCCTTGCCTTTAAAACCATATGGGGTTGACATAAGTTGGCTATGACTTGTCAGCAAAAGAGGGGGAATGCATTGCAACATGATAAGGATTTGAACATGTTATTGCTGGGGGGGGGGGGGGTTAAATTCACCAAGAACATGCTGGTCACCATGGCAACAGTAACCTGGTGTCCATTCCTTAGAACGCAAGGTTTTATCAGTATTTATTTTCACAGCATAAGCTGCTCTCTATTAATCCTTACATATTATAGTGAAACACCTTTGCTGTGTATTTTCCAGAAGTTGGTTGTTCAAAGTATGTGTTTCTATTTTGTTAGGAACTAGGAATTCTATGTATAGTACTGGTGCTATACTCTTCATCTTCTAGAAACCACAGTTAAGCTTTTTCCTGGAAGTAATACAATTGGCAGCACACATTTCATTTATATTGATGGGAGGAACTAAAGTAATCCTGGGATGAAGAGCTCTGTTGTATATTAAAACAATTATACATGCATACTTCTAAAAGTAAGGCTAGGTTAAACAATTTCTCTCTTTCACTGTTCAGTTACTATTCCCTCTTTGTCAAAAAGTAATAACAGTGCAACAGGATTTTGATTTGATGCAAATTGTTTTGTTATATGCTGGTTGCATGTAATATTTTATTTTATTTGTGTGGTTCTATTTTTCATAAAGAGAACTGTCTGAATGAAACAATTATAGATCACAGAGGATGATGCTTTGGGACAGAGGGAATCAAGGATTCACTGTTCCTATTGACTAAGGAGGCTTAGGGGTGGTGGCAGTAGATGAAGAATGTTACTGGTTTCTATACTAGATGAAGGATAGGGTTGGTGAGGACTAGAAATGACATTAGCTGAAACCAGTTAGGAGTTAGAAATAGTTGGTTGATTAGACACCTAAAGAGATTGGGGAGTGTGGGACAGATTGCATATTTGGTTGTAAAAGTAAGGTTACATTATATCATATTCTCTCCTTCACTATTTGGTGATGTCTGAATATCAGTGTCTAGCAAACAATAACAGATAGGAATAATTTGTATTTTTCTTGATACTTTCATTTCAAATACTGCACCAATTAATTAAGCAGGTCTCTGGAGAGGCAGCATATATATATATATTTCTAGTAAATAAATATATAATCTTATTTATTAATATGTTCCCGTGTATATGTCAAATAAAGTTTCTTGGAGCATTCTGTCCCCACATTAGCAGAGCTTTCAATGGTGATAAAATTACCGTAAGTAACTGTTTAAATCTGTATACTTAAAGTAAATTTTTAAAAAAGTACTTCATCAGCTAGAACATCCAAGGAAAAACATCTCTCCATCTCAGGAGGTAACACACTCTCCTCTGTTTGCATTGCTGCAGGGAATCTATAGGTATAGATTCTGAGCTATTAGATTCCTACATTTGAATCACATGTGTTTGGTGGGGAATAGAGAAGGTAAGTAGTTGCTTCTGTCAAGCAGAAAATGGTCCACATAGCTTTTCCCCAATTTTATATGCTGTATTATGTAAAGAAGGTGGTAGCTCTTGAATTAAATCCTGACAGTTAGCTCTGAGATATACAGCAGCAGCCCTTATCTTGCATTATGCCTGAGTATGCCACTAAAAGGGATGATGATGATGATGATGATGATGATGATGATGATGATGATGATGATGATGATGATGATGATGATGATGATATAATACAGCAGCCTTCATGATCAACATGGATCAATAACATAGGAAAGAACACATGACACCTGTAAATTTAAGTTGCATCCATTTGCACACTAACCTTGGGATAAGGCCTAATGAGAACTTGTAAAAATATACATACAGGATCGGGCTGTTATTGTGACAGCCATATGTTATACCGCTTATTATACACAGTTTAGGGCACAGAATATATCAACACAATTTTGCTACAAAACCTCTTCCCCCTACCCCATACAGAGAAATAATTTATAAGCTGTGCTCAATTGTCAGAGTTCCACAGAGCCTCTAAATAACAACTCCATAATGTATGGTGCATAAAGACTGATGAAACAATCAGATTGCAATGAATGAGGACATTAGCCATTCATGGGGTCATTATTACACTGAGCCTTGTAGAGCTCTAACTGCCTCCGCCTATATTGGGATTTAAGAAGGGAAAGATTCCACTTAATGGGCAGTAATTATATCAGCTTCCTGGAAAGACATTTATTTCCAAATCTCTCTGCTTAGTAATCCAAAGGATCCAATGAGTTTTCATTTTCAGCTTTTCGCCGGTTCTCAATGACTCACTGTGACAGCAAGTGCCTCCGGAAATAAAGTGTGTGAAGCACACACACACCAACCTTAAATTTGGTGTTAAGTAGTTGCTTAGGCTCCAATTTTGTCAGGATAGACTGTGGATGTTGAGCTGTCTGTGGGTAGGGTTGTGGCTTAGTAGTAGAGCATGTAGAATACCAGAACATCTATCTGTGGTATACTCGGTTCAAAGGATTTGGAAAGCAAGGGATGTGAAAGAACTCAATCTGAGACCATGGTCACTATCAGAATAGACAGCATTGACTTTGATACAGCAGTGTATATATGCATTTTATTACAGATTATATCTAGGGATGGGCACAGACAGAAACACAATCCATGGTTCATACATGAACTGGAATCACTAATTCATGAAATGACCCTCCCACAAACTGTCCCTGAGAGTTCATGCCTACCCTTGGCTTCCCCAGGCCAATCCCAGGAAAAGAAACAGTTTAAATTGCCCTCCTGTGCTTCCCCAAGCCTTCCGCCCTGGGGAGGGGAAGGGAAGGCAGCTTGAACTGCTTTCCCTCCCTGGACTGGCTTCCACAGGGAAGTAGCAGAGCATGTAGAATACCAGAACATCTATCTGAGGCCCAGCTGAGCCAATGGGGAGATCTCTGATTGCAGGATCAACTCTTTTGTGGGCTCTGCTGGAAGGTCCAGTTTCAAACAGGCAGCCCAGCAGAGCATGTGGAGAAACCCCTTCCCAATCTTTCTTCCATTCCCCCGCCAGCCAGGGGAAGGGAAGAGATATCAGGGAGAGAGATCTCTCCATTGTACCCAGTGCAACTCAAGAGAAGGGGTTTAAAGTTTAAACCCCTTCTCTTGAGTCACGCCGCAGCAGTGGCATGATCCCTCCATTGTACCCTATGGATTCACAGGGTACATTGGAGAGATTATGGGATGCAGAAGGAAGGTGGAGACATTTAAATGCTTCCCCCACCCCTCTCAGCTATATGGCTGCTGCAGACATGATGAATGTTTTGAGCCTAAGACCCAGAGGAAAACATGAAATGGCTGAGCACTGCAAGCTTTTTAACATAAGTTGCTTCATGTGCTGGTCAAGAACATGTGAAGGCACCATGACACAGACTGAGGGCTATGTGTTTGTCTTATGTGACACAGAGTGTTGGGACTGGATGGGCCATTGGCCTGATCCAACAGGACTTCTCTTATGTTCTTTCCCAGAGAAATAATTACAATTCCTATGAGGCAGAACAAGAATACAGAAAGAGCAATGTATAGTGGTCAGTATCAACCTATTTATATGGGAAGCCTAGGTTTAAAATCCCTAGTCTGCAAAAGAAATATGCTGGGTGAACTTCGTCTGGATACATGCTCGCAAACTAATCCTCCTCACTGGCTTGTTTTTATTCCTAATGCAAAGAATTTACATTGGCTACTAACAGACGGGCATTGTGGGCACATTGGAGGTTTCCAAATTGGGCCATATCAAAAAGAACTGTCCCGAAGCCTCCACACACTCCCCAGCGAGGTGGCCCTATCCCATCTGTGAGGTGGCTTGGTGCAACAGGACCACTCTTTTTTTCCCTCAACAAGTAAAGCACTCAAGTGCTCATGCACTCAAGTGCTCATGCACTCAAGTGCTCTGGGCAGTATTTAAGGGGGGGGGGGAGCTAGAAGTGGCTTGGGGCAGCTTGGCTGCTTCATATGCCAAGGCGTCTCACTTGCAGCCTTTCACTTCCAGATGGCGAGGAGGCAACTGACGTACGACTTTCAAAGTGGTAGCTTTTTGAGCTCCTCTCCAGAGGCTAGAGGACGGGGTGAGTATGGGATGGGGACAGGCAGGAGATGTTGCCATTTGGAGGGATTTTTCTGGTCAATTTCAGATGCGTCTCTGAGTCGTCCAAAGAGCCGCTCTGTAAGCAGCCATTGCTTTCTTATTGAGAAAGGTCGGATCATGAAGTCATGAATACAGTGAAAATCCAATTGCACACAGGAGAGCCTTGGCATAACAAGCCAGCAAAACACACACACACACACTGTGTAGCAATGCAAGAAGCTCATACTATAAATAAAACATTGTTGGTCTTAAATATGCGTTGTATCGCTGCCATGCAATCAAAGGAACTGGGCAAATGAAGCTCTGGCTCATTCCTTACTTCCCCAAGGAACAAGGAGGGGGAGGAGCTTCAGCCAATAGAAACGGGGCTTGGATCAGTAGCTCTGTTTTTGCATTTGTGGTTCTCCTATGAGAGAACTCTGCTGTGGGATTGAGAGCCTGGCAAAGTAAACTCTTGCTCTCCCCTTCCTCCCCAAAGGAGTAGCCTCAGCTAATGGAAAAAACAGAGGCTTCACTGTAGCTCCTCTGCGATTGCGCAAGCCTGGCAAAGCAAGCTGTGATGCAGAAAGAAGCAAGAGAGAGGGAGGAGGAAGCAGACAACAGTGAGTTGCTCATAGGCCTGATAGGAGCCCTCTGGAGGCCTGATCCAACCCACAGGCCGTGGCATCTTGGCTCAGACTGAGTCGGCTGAAACTGAATCCGACGAAGACGGAGGTTCTCTACCTGAGTCGGGGTGGTCCAACGGGAGAGATCCATCTGCCGACTCTTGACGGGGTGCCACTAATACCGGCCCCTAAGGTAAAGAGCTTAGGCATGCTCCTTGAGTCCTCCCTTACAATGGAGGCCCAGGTAGCAGCCACTGTTAGATCTGCCTTTTTTCATCTTCAGCAGGTGCGGCAGCTGGCTCCTTTCCTGGAGCACAATGATTTAGCGATGGTAATCCATGCTACGGTCACCTCAAGAATAGATCACTGTAATGCTCTCTACGTGGGGCTACCCTTGACGCTAACCCGGAGACTACAGCTAGTGCAGAATGCTGCGGCACGGCTGTTAATGAGGCTGCCACACTGGGAGCACATTCAGCCAGTGCTGAAAGAGCTACACTGGCTACCTGTTGTGTTCCGAGTTCGCTTCAAGGTGTTGGTATTGACCTTTAAAGCCCTTTATGGTCAGAGACCTGCCTATTTACGGGACCACCTTTCTCCATATATCCCCCAGAGAGCACTGCATTCAGGGGCAAAAAACTTACTGTCCGCCCCCGGACCAAAAGAAGCCAGGTTATGTGTGACAAGATCTAGGGCTTTTTTGGTGGCAGCACCAGAACTTTGGAACACCCTCCCAGAGGCCATAAGGGCCCTGCGGGATCTGTCTGCGTTCCACAGGGCCTGTAAGACCGGATTTTTTAAGCAGGCCTTCAATGTTTAACTGAAAGAGGACTGCCACTGGACATCATATAGAATGCTGGTGATCGCTGTTTGAAAATTCAATGCCGACTATATTGTACTGATGCAGCACCACAGAATGGTTTTTAAAAATTGAAAAAGTAAATTATGGTTTGATATGTTTTATTGGTTTAATTGTATTGACATGATGTTGTGAGCCGCCCTGAATCCGCTTGCGGAGAGGGCGGGATATAAGTCGAACATAATAAATAAATAAACATTTGACGCCCCTGCCCTAAGCTGCAGGTTTGAAACTTAAAAGTCATGGTAGAAAGTGCTACCAAGTCACAACTGACTTAGGTTTTTCAAGGCAAGAAACATTCAGAAAGGGTTTGCCATTTCCTCCTCCAAATCATGACCCTGTTATTCCTTGGAGGTCTCCCATCCAAATACTAGCCTGAGCCGACCCTGCTTAGGTTCCCAAATCTGACAAGACTGGACTAGCCTAGGCTATCCAGGTAGATCCTGCTATTATTTATGGGATAATTTTTACAAACATATGTATTTAGGATTAGGATGATGATCCTCTTTATAAAGAGGATTAGTATGAGGAAAAATAGATTAAAAGGTGATGAGAAAAGCTACTGAGTTTGGAGGAGAATAGAACAAATTGTGTATATTTCCCTTTGAAATTACATGTAAATTTTCTTCCTGTTTACTTATACTTACATCATGCTTATATCTTTACAATAGAATGTATTTTGTATTGTAATGGTGAGAAAAACTAAAACCATTTACAGATATCTTCTTTTGCCTTTCACTCTGAAAACATCTACTAAAAAAAAGATTCAATGAAATTCCTTGACATTGGCAAAGAAAATGAAGGTCAAAAATAGAGTATTTATTATAATCATTTTTAAGGACTTCTGAAAAAACATCTGGCAACTTCAAGCCATAATTGTACTTCTGTCTTTCATTAATTGCTTTTAAACCTATCATGAATATATATTATCTTTTGATTCCTGTTAAGTGCTTGATAAACTCTGTTGGAGAGCAATTACATTTTAAATGTTTTAAGGTTTCCATGATAAAGAATAGCCAGAATGTATGCATTCAAATGTATTAATTTTGTCATACTCCTTTATAACAGTGTGGACATGCTTTTGTCTAAAATTCCCAAAAGCAGATGGGAACTGACCTACAATCAATAAATCCCTTCCAAGTTAGCATTTCTAAAGTGATTCTGTTAAAAGATATTCTGCTTATAATGTTTAAAATAAACCAAACAATATTTTTCTTCCCCTTTGAAATTAGATTAGTTCAGATAAAGACATATAATGTCTTATTGGACATTAAAGGACTGAATTAATAAAGTCACACAGAAAAAGCTCATAAATTTGTAATTAACCTGAAACACGCACAAAGGTGAATACACAGAGTTACCTTATAGTGCATAATTCAAGACATTTACATTTTCACTTAGCAGCATAGCATAGTCTTTATTTTACCAAAGCAGAACTCAACTGAACTCAACTGCTCAATGGTCTCTCAGTCACTTTACTCCTCCTTATGTTTCAAACATATGCTATGCCAGTTCTTGGCATGAAGCAGGGCAGTTTTCATACAGAGAGAAGGGACATAAGTAAAGATATTATGATTTCTTTTTGTCAATTAATTTATGTTGCAATTCATTTTTCCTGAAGCCAAAATTCCCACAGCTTTCAATCGTGCTGGATTCTACCCTTACTTTTGAAGAAGTCCTTAGCTTTCCTAAATCATATAGTGATGACCATAATGTTGGATGGAAAAAGAAATTTGTCTGTCTCACATATCATACCATGATATTCCCCGTTACTATGTATTGGTGTGAAAGTTAGACAACAAAGAAAGCTGACATAGAGTAGACTCTTTTGAAATGTTATGTTGAAGTAGAATTTTATAAATATCATGAACCACTCAAGACAAGTGAGTGCGTTCTAGATCAAATCAGGCCTAGCCTCTCCCTAGAAACTGAAATAACTAAACCGTGGCTATTGTACTTAGGTCACATTATGAGAATACAAGAGTAATTGGAAAAGACAATAATGTTAGAAACAGCTGAAGGCAGCAGGAAAAGAGAAAGATTCAATGTGAGATGGATTGACTCAATCAAGGAAGTCACAGCCCTCAGTTTATAGCACTTGATTGAGCAAGGCTGTTAACAACAGGATGTTTTAAAGGACATTAATTCATAGAGTTGCCATAAGTCAGAAGTAACTTGATGGCACTTAACACAGCTAGGGTTCCCAATCTCCAGGTGGTGGCTGGAGATCTCCTGGGATTACAACTGATCTTCAGGTGACAGAGATCAGTTCATCTGGAGAAAATGGCTACTTTGGAAGGTGGACTCTACTGCATTATATCCCACTGAAATTCTCTCCTTCCCCAAACCCCATCCTCCTCAGGCCACCCCCAAAATCTCCAGGTATTTCCTAACCCAAAACTGACAACTCTAACATACACATGTGCTGCTTGCAAAGGGAAGCTCAAATACATGTTTGTGGCTATGAAGAAGTCAGAAACCATGTAATACAGGACTTTGCATGTCTGCACAATTTCCCCATCACTGCTGAAATAATATATACATTATGCAAATACGATCAATGTAACTTGGCCACATTTCTAATTTTTTTTTTTCTCATAAGCTGGTGAAGTGCAAAGAAGTAGCCATACTTGTGTCAAATGCCAAAATTCCCTGGAACCCTTGTCAGATCTTAATGTATCTTCTTGAAAATTAGAGTAATTCTTTCAGTGAAATATAATACTAAGTGAGATTAAGCTAAAATTTTCAATGTATACAATGAACAAGAAGTCTATTTGTAGAAGGATCAGTGTTGATCAATTCGACAATTCAAGAGCCAGAAAATGCTTTCTTGTGCAGTCTTCCAATCAAAAGTTTTTAAAGAAAATGTGGCTGTAAACATTAATTTTCTGCAGCACTAGACTCAATATGCAGCTGTGATATCAGGGATTTTATTACACGCAGCATCATGAATAATTGCCACCTTTATGAAACTAAAATTTTATCGATGGTGATGCTTGATGCCTTGATGCTTGCATAGCAGCAATGAAAAGAGGTGAATTTTAGCTCTCCCTTTCCCAATGATTGCCAATTAGTAAAAATTAATTAGACACTTTAATACCACTTCTGCTTACAGCAGCAGCATGCTCAGTAATTGGATGTTATTAATTCATTTCATGTTTTTGCCCTACCATGAGAGAAATCAAAATATCCAGGACGTTTGACATACCTGCAAGAACACAGCAACAGTTTAATATAGAATAGTATGCGGAGTGGGGGGGAGGGAGGGAGAGAGAGAGAGAGGAGATGATGACGAAGAATGATGATGATTATGATGATGACAGATGGTTGGGTAGGTAGATGACAGACAGACAGGCAGATGTAGATATTTATCCCCCAGTAGGGACCACAGCAGCTTACAACAGTGCTCTTCTCCCTCCATTTTATCCTCACAATAACCCTGTGAGGTAAGTTAGGTTGAGAGAAAAGGAGTGGTCCAGAACCACTCAGAGAGCTTTTCTGGAAGACTAAGGATTCAAACCTGGTTTTCCCAAATCCCAGTTCACTGTCTGTAGAAACATTAAATTCAGGACCATTTAACCAGATTAAGTTATCCACCATGCCATCCTATGTGACTGGTCTATTGCATCACCTACAGCCACAAGCTATCTTTAGTATAGAATGGTTAGAGAATGGTTTGCAATAATGCCCACTATAGTCTCAATTAATCAAAAAATACCAAAGGACTATAAAAAAATATCCAAGAAGGAAATCCAAGAACTTATGTTTCTTGAAAGAGCTTCCAACACAACCTACAGAGCTACTGCCACAGCAGAACTTGAGTTCATCGCGATTAAGCACAGCAGGCTGCAAATGGGGCATCCTTCCATTTGTTACAATCCGGGGGGGGGGCACTGAGACCCATCACACTAGTGGACACAGTGCTGGAAGGAACTGGACTGCACCCTAGCTCAAGCACAGAGACAGCAGCAACTACCATAGACCTTGCTGCAGAGACTGTCGGAGCGGGAGTAGCAGAGTGAGGGAGATGACTTGCCCGACACAGGGCTTCAGGAAAGAAAATCAGGCAGACACGTGCAACTAGTGCCAAAAGGTGTATTAACATATATACACGACAAGTGCTCTCTTGTGCAGTCTATACAATATCACCTCCACGGGCAAAGTGCTTCGCCTAACCACCATCTCACAGGGAGAGACCTGTGTGATGCACACACAGATCATATATAGTCCAAGCAGCCAATCCTGGCCATGCTGACTCAGCAGATTGCATCACTTGGCTTCTGCCGGCTCAAGCCGGTCTGCTGATCAGGTCACTGTGACCTAGCCTGGCAGCTAGATCACCAGCTGTCATACTGTAGCTGTCAGACTGGGTTTATGTAGATTCTTGCTCCAACACACCTCCTAATCTATTTAAACCCAGTGCACCAAAACACTTTACACAGTTTACATACATGTCCACCAGCAACATTACAGTTCATATTTACGTAGCTCGGAACCCTTTCCGGAATTCGTTCAGGAACTCATCATGATTGTAAAACACATAATCGTGTTCCTGTTCAGCCAGCTCTTTCAGACGCTTGGCTTCAGCCTCCTTCTCCCTTGCCTCGCACTCTGCCACCCAGGCTTTCCATTTCTTAGCCTTTTCTTTTAACATTTCCTCAAATCCGGGTGGGTCTGGATTGACAGTCAGAGTGACATAGGGGCACTTGTACCTAGCGGGACGTTGGCCTTTGGTGGACCTGGCAGACACCCGTGGCCCTGTGCTTGGACCAGCTTTGTCTTCTTCGGGTTGCTCTGTTCCCACCTCCTGGGCTGGTTGCTCTGCCCCTGTAATTGGGTGTTGAACCTCCTGACTCTCACACTTTACCTCCAGTTCCTGCATTTGAGGCTCTGCCTCCTGACTCTGCTCGTCAGGCTCTGTGCCAGCATTCGGCTCACCTTCTCCAGCCCCACTGGGTGCCACCTCCTGGGCTGGAGTTCTGGGCTGCGCTCCAACATCGTTATCGCTACTTGGCAGCAGGACAAATTGTTTCTGCAAGGAGTGCAACCTTGGCCAGCTGCTTTCTTCATTGAACTGGGCACTCTTACTAAGTGTTATCTTGCTTTTGCTATTGCAGAAACGATAACACCTGGCCCTTGGCTTGTAGCCCAGAAAAATTAGGCTCTCTGCCCGGACATCCCCCTCCCCGCTACTCGTGGAGTGGATGCCAACCCGAGCCCGTGACCCAAAGACTTTTAAAGAACTCAAATCTGGGGTCTTGTTCAACAGTAACCTGTAAGGCACATTTTTCACAGTATTACACCAAACCCTATTTTGCAAAAAAACAGCTGCATGTATGGTTTCTGCCCAATAGGTCATTGGCAGTTGTGCATCCTCTAACATGCAATACATCACATTCTGCAATACAGCCCCATGCCCATTTTCTCGGGGCGTTGCCGGGTTCGTCAGACGGTGGGCGATGCCCTTGTTCTCCAGCCAACGTTTCATCTGGTTAGATAAGAATTCCCCCCCTCTGTCGGTTTGTACAGCTAGGAGATTAACCCCTAATTGTCTCTCCACTGCTTTGACCCACTTGGTGAATGTCTTATACACCTCAGACTTATGCACCATGGTGAAAACCCACGCGTACCTCGTGTGGTCGTCGGTGGCCACCAAGCAGTATCTCCTCCCCGACAGACTCTTTGGCAATGGGCCAATAACGTCTAAATGGACTAGTTCCAGGGCTCGTGTGCTTTCCCTTGAGCTTTCTTTAGCAACAGCACACGCCTTGCTTTTGGTCTTCTTGCAGACCTGGCAATCCAAGTAACATTTGCAAGGATTTACTTTCAAACTAGGCACAAGCTCCAGGGTTTTCTTTAACGCCCTAAATCCGCAGTGCCCAAGTCTCCTATGGAGCAAATGTATACAATTATTGTGCACAGGCTCATTCGACACCTGAGCCACCTGGGCACAATCACTCTGGACCACATACAGTTTACCTTCCCTCTTTCCTGTCACAAGCAACTTTCCCCCACCTCCCAGGATTTTGCAGCAGGTTTTCTCAAATCTCACCTGGTATCCCTGGTCAAACAGTGTGCTAACACTCAACAGGTTAGACTGCAGTGAGGGTACATACAACACATTTTGCAACATACATTTCAGTGCAGGAAATTCCACATTGCCTGAGCAAACAGAATTGGCAGTGGTCCCATCAGCCAATCTCACATACTTATGCTCAGGACTGTCAATGTTTTTCAACAACTCCTTCTCGCAGCAGAGATGGCTCGTTGCCCCGGAGTCTAAAATCCAAGCAGACCCTGTGCTCTCTACTGCAGACGTGACCAGCCGGGTTGCTTCCTCACACGGGCTGGCGGTCCTCCGCTCTCGCCGCACACGCCCCCGCCTCTTCTCCCTCTCAGGGCAAGCTCGGAGCAGGTGCTGCGACGACCCGCATCCATAGCAGCGACGGACTGCAAACGCAGTCGGCTCCACTTCCTCCACCTTCGGACGCCTGCCAGCAGCAGAAGCTGGCTCATTCTTGGCTGTCTTCCCGGACACACCGATAACAGCACGCTGCCCGGCCGACACCCCCGGACAGCTCACGGCCGCAATTCTCTCTTGGAAGTCAAGCAGGTGGGCACAGACGTATTCCATGGTCAGGGTCGCTACGTCCACCGTCTCCAGAGAAGTTATCAGGGGAGTGTACTCAGGTGGCAACGACGACAGCAAAATGTACACTCTGTCGTCTGGAGCTACAGTCTTGCCTCTTGCCTCCAGCTCAACGAAACAGTCCGTTAGCCGTTTGATGTGATCTTTCACACACCCTCCAGCCGGCATAACGGTGCGGAACATCCTCCTTGTCAAGGCCATGAGGGAACCAGCAGTGGTGCTAACATGCACCGCACTCAACGCGTCCCAGGCAGCCTTGGGAGTGTCCTTCCCTCGCACATAAACCAGCTGGTCATCTCCTATAGACAGCACTATGTTGGCCAGTGCCTTATCCGATAACACAGTCTCGGCAGGAGATAAGTCAGCAGGGGGGTTACTCACGAACAGCCATTGCCCTTCACGCTTGAGGTAGTGTTGCATTCTCAGGCTCCACACCGCGTAGTTGGCTGAGGTGAGCTTCTCAACGGCTACTCCAAGCTGTTGCTGAGCCATCGTGCCGACTCCTCCTCACAGCTGGCTGCCGACGTCCCTCTGGCTCTCAAACAGAGAACGGTGGTGCTTCTGTGTCCTTCACCGGCGTTCCTCGCCTCCGGCTCTTTCCAAACTCACAGTCAGCTCAACTCTCAACTCTCTCCTCCGCGCAGCGGAAGCGCCCTGGGCCCATAACCCTGTCGGAGCGGGAGTAGCAGAGTGAGGGAGATGACTTGCCCGACACAGGGCTTCAGGAAAGGAAATCAGGCAGACACGTGCAACTAGTGCCAAAAGGTGTATTAACATATATACACGACAAGTGCTCTCTTGTGCAGTCTATACAATATCACCTCCACGGGCAAAGTGCTTCGCCTAACCACCATCTCACAGGGAGAGACCTGTGTGATGCACACACAGATCATATATAGTCCAAGCAGCCAATCCTGGCCATGCTGACTCAGCAGATTGCATCACTTGGCTTCTGCCGGCTCAAGCCGGTCTGCTGATCAGGTCACTGTGACCTAGCCTGGCAGCTAGATCACCAGCTGTCATACTGTAGCTGTCAGACTGGGTTTATGTAGATTCTTGCTCCAACAGAGACAAGGCACCCCACAGCGCATGTGCAGGAGATATGGAACAGATGCTTTGAATTATGACCCATTTGGCTTTTTTCAAACTAATGTCTTTGTATAACTTCACTGTGTTTTTATAAGCAAAGGTTCTACAAAGAAAAAAAATGTATGGATAATATGTCAGAGTTGTCCTTCTTGTCAGAATCAGTATGGAACGGTGCAAACATTAGCAGGCAACTTTGAAGCCTAAGATACTTGTTTCCTTCCAAAATGAATATAATGAAAAGGAAATTGTTTTATATAATGAATAGTCAATCACTCTTTAATTCAATTGTCGGAATGCTATGGTTCCTAATCAATTCTTTGAATATTCAGTTTCTAAAGGTATAATAACTAGGGCTTCCTGAACATAACTTCATTTTGGATGTCTTGAATTTTTCAGAATTAGGTCTACAAGGAAATACTGGTTAAAAGCAGACTGAGACAGTGTGCTGGTTTTACTTTCCTGATATACTGTATGCTGTCCTCAAAACAGATCCTTCTCTCAATAAAATCCAGGCCTGTGGGATTTCTTAGACAATTCATTTTTTAAAAAATGTATTTACCAGTGGTTCAAAGTTTAGAACATGATGTTTGTTTTCAGCTGACTTTAGATCACTTTTTTGAATAACTGGGAAACAATCTCACAAGAAAAACCAAATGAGGAAGAAAGTTTCGTTAGATTCATGTACCTGGCCCGGAACAAACAAATCTTTTCCGTTTCTCACATTTTTTTTCCGCTTATCAGTTTCAGCAGGCAAATTTTTCATGCTCCGCAGAAGCAGTAAATTTTCTTTGTCTTGCCATTAAGGTTGGCTGAGTATTCTCAGAACCTGGAACTGGCTGTAGCAAAATTTTGTATTATTCTTCAGGTATGTTACTAGCTTATTTACAAAGTTACCCAGAAAAGGAATTTTGCACCCAACAAAGTTTGGTCAGGGAGAAGCACTTTCATGGAGATGAGGGCTACACTATCCTGTCTTAGGAACTTCATTAGCTGTTGTGTGGAGGGAATGGTTGAGGTTTCGCAGCAAGACAATCAGCCTATAGCCACACATTGGTGCTTTCTATGCAAAATTGCTAGGTGGCTTATGTTTGCTGGAAGACAACTGAAACAACTGGCTCATTTATATTTGCATGCAAAATAGCTTTGTGATAAGCATACTGTGAGAAAGAGGAAGTCCCTTTAAAATCTTTTATAAAATTAGTGAATCCCTGTACATATATTTAAATAAATATTTCAAGTGTTGCTCTCACCACCAGTTGCTGTAGAGTATTACCAATTTCTATTATGTGCTATGGTTCAGGTTTTGTTCTGAGCTCTGTTCATAAAATATCCTAATTAAGATAATATATCAGGTTGGAGAAGTTAATTATTTGACTATTTCCTGTTGGACTCATTAATGACCCTATTTATATCTCTTCCTCTCTGCTCCATAAGAAGCCACCTAAAAACTGCAGGATAGTCATGGGTTTTTTTTGTTTCACTTCAGAATTATCTAGAATTTAGCCTCCACAGCAGACTTTCTAAATTTATATAGTTTTCAGGACTGGATTGAACATGATATAATTCAGTATTGCTTTTAGAACAACAATCACCCTTTTTATACTACATTGTGTGTGTGTAGAATCAAAAATGTTTATTTGATCAATGTATTTTGTTCTTGCTCAATATTTCCACTCATCTCCTGGTACCATCCCCCAAAGAGAGAGAAGAACTTGCTGGTGTTCCCTGGCCCAAAACGTATCTAGTTGTCTTCAACTAGAGCCAGGCTTTTCTGGCCCTGGCCTGGTGGAACTTTCTGCCAAATGACTTGCATGCTCTTCAGGATTTAATGCAGTTCTGCAGGCCTGCAAGACAGAGATGTTCCACCAGGCCTATGGCTGAGGACAGCAACAGGTTTCTATCTAGCCTGGCTTTCTCTTCATGCCTTGTCTTCCCAATGCAGAATGATTACTAACCTGTACTGTATGTGCCATCTATATGCTGTTGCTGAACTGTTAGATTGTTTTTACTGAATTTGTATATTCAAAGTGTTATCCTCCACCCTGAGCCACATCACACAGGGGAGGATATGAAGGAGGAGGAGATTTCCACATTTAGTAAACTAGAACTCTCACCTGTAGTTTAATGTTACAATATTGCAACAACAATGCAAATCAACAAACAAACTGGGCTATATAGGAAAAGCACTGAATGTGAAGGTCATTGGTTACCAATTATTTACCTGAACTATATACTAGATGTTACAATGTTAAGAAAACCATATCTTAAAGCTATATTTTTTTCTAGCAGTGTGGGCAAGAAATGTGTAGGGAAGCATACACTCAATTTTATAATGCTCAATTATTCTCCCCCCCCCCCAATTATTATGCAAAGGACATAGTTGAAAGAGAAAAGGGATAGAGAGAACTGGAAAGAGACCAAGATGGAAGTCTTATCTTCAAGTCTGCACAGCTGGACATAGGAACAAAGAATTTTACAAAGCCAGTTTAAACCTATCATTTTTAAAAGAATCAGACAGAGCTCCTCACAACTTAAATATGGCCAGTGAATTGAGTTGCCAGCTCTGGGCTAGGAAATACCTGGAGTTTGGGGGTGGAGCCTGGTGAGGATGGGGTTTAGGGAGGAGAGGGACCTCAACAGAATACTATGCCTTCAAAAGCAGCCATTTTCTCCTGGGAACTAATCTCTGTAATTTAAAGATCTACTGTAAAAGCAGGAGATCTCCAGGCCTCACCTGGATGTTGGCAACCTGACAGCAGTGGCAAACCTGGACTGTGCACAGTATATTGGACAGTGAGAGTTACAGAGCAGTTTTATGCAGAGTTATTCAAGTCAGACGGGGCAATTCTAAAAACATTTTCCTGGGAATAAGCCCACAGAAAAGACCTGAGTAAGATTCTGAGTAAAGGTTGTCCTTGAAAGGGCAGCTGCTATGAGAGCCCTCTCAGCCCCACCCACCTCACAGGGTGTCTGTTGTGGGGGGAGAAGATAGAGGAGATTGTAAGCTGCTCTGAGTCTCTGATTCAGAGAGAAGGGCGGGATATAAATCTGCAATAATTCTTCTTCTTCTTCTTCTTCTTCTTCTTCTTCTTCTTCTTCTTCTTCTTCTTCTTCTTCTTCTTCTTCTTCAAGGGATGCCAGTCTCCAGGCGGGGTAGTACAGAGATCAGTTCCCCTGGAAAAAATGGATGCTTTGAGGGATGGACTATATGGCAATGTATACCACTGAGATCCGCATTTCTCAACCTACAGCTGACATCCCTCCCCACCCCCCATTTCCTGCCAGTGGCAAAGGGCGAACTGGCAAGCCTACGCCCTTCCAAGCCCATTGACTTCAATGGACTTAGAAAGGTGTAGGTATGCAGAAAAACATTTGTGCTTATGAGACCATTCATATTTTTAAAGATGGATCTGTAAAATAATATGCAACATACAAATAAGTTTTACATATAACTGTAAAATATTTTCAAAAGCCAGCTCTACCCTCAGTAATGCAATGGCTGTTTAAAAAGAGTAGGATCGGTCAGTATGTACAAACTGATGCAGGTATTTAAGATTAGATGGGCAGTATCACAACAGTAAGCAGCCCCGTGGTGCAGTGTGGTAAAGCTGCAGTACTGCAGTCTGAGCTCTCTGCTCATGACCTGAGTTCAATCACAATGGATGCTGGGTTCAGGTAGCCAGCTCAAGGTTGACTCAGTCTTCCATTCTTTCGAGGTCAGTAAAATGAGTACCCAGTTTGCTGTGGGGAAAGATGTAGATGACTGGCAAACCACCCCATAAAAAGTCTGCCGTGAAAACATTGTGATGCAATGTCACCCCAGAGTTGGAAACAACTGGTGCTTGCACAGGGGACTACCTTTACCTTTATCACAACAGTGGACACTTTAGATACATGGTTCCCATTTGTGGATAAATAAGTAAGTAAGTAGAAACAGCTGGCTTGGATTTGTCATGTCTGTAAGAGGTGGTATAAAGACTGATATGTTGTACACCATGCCCTGAGCCCCCCTTGGTAAGGGCGGGCAGTCTAAAATCAAACAAACACAAATATAGACATATCCTGCCCTCTAAATATAGACATATCCTGCCCTCTAAAGCTGAATCCAGCGAAGACAGAGGTCCTTTGCATGGGTCGCAGCGGGCCAGGAGGGGAGGTCTCCCTACCGACTTTTACGGTGTGTCACTGATACCAGTGCGCAGGGTCAGGAGCTTGGGAGTGTTACTGGAGCCTTCCTTGACAATGGAGGCCCAGATAGCTGCCACTGCCAAATCCGCCTTCTTCCACCTTAGGAGGGCAAGGCAGTTGGCCCCCTTCCTGGAACGCGGCGACCTGGCAACTGTGATCTATGCAACGGTCACCTCGAGGCTGGACTACTGCAATGTCCTCTACATGGGGCTGCCCTTGTACTGAATGCAGAAACTACAGCTAGTGCAGAATGCAGCGGCCAGGCTGTTAGTGGGACTACCATGGTGGGAACACATACAGCCTAGGCTGCGGGAGCTGCACTGGCTGCCAATTGTGTACCGAGTTCGTTACAAGGTCCTGATTATTACCTTTAAAGCCCTATATGGCCGAGGACCTGCCTACCTTAGGGACCGCCTCTCTTCATATGTTCCCCAGAGAGCACTGAGATCCAGTTCCCAAAACCTACTATGAATCCCTGGACCAAGGGAGGCCAGACTGAAGATAACAAGGGAGCAGGACTTCTCCACAATGGCTCCCCAATGGTGGAATCAACTACCAGAGGAGGTGCGAGCCCTGCGAGACATAAATCAGTTTCGCAGGGCTTGCAAAACTACCCTTTGTCAGCTCGCGTTTAAGATGGAACCCGGAAATGACACCTAGCCATCTTATACATATACTAAACTGTGGCACTTTAATCTGTAGCTGTTAATAATTTTAATTGTTTATTTAATTTAATGTATTTAACTATTTTAATTGACTTTAATTGTAATGATTGGATTTTAGTGTAATCATGGTGTAAACCATGTCATGTGAGCCGCCCTGAGCCCGCTTTGGCGGGGAAGGGCGGGATATAAGAATAATTTTTATTATTATTATTATTACACTAAGGATGTAATGTTTGTTTCTATATATTTATGATGCCTAAATGAATAAAAATGAATAACACAACTTTTAAAAGTAGTGAAGATTCTTTTCCATGTAGAAAACATTATCAGAACAGTGATCCTGCAGGCAGGTGCCAACCCAGAAGATACTGCATCTGTTGAAGGCCAGTTCCGTCTCCTTAGCATTACCATGGGTGTGATCAGATGGGCTGTTTGATCTGATGCCATTGCTATGGATTTAAAATGCACAATCAGACTGCATCATCCCCATCCTGTCCCGCAGTCATCCCTCTCCCCCAATTCTCACCTTATCCAATTTGGAGTTTTTTGACACCAGTGAAAGTCTGGGGGGTATAGATTTATCTGGGTTCAGTGTGCATTTCCAGCTATCTGAACTTTCCTTGCCATTTACTGTATGTGTTTGCAATACTGCAAATGACTTCCTGTGCAATAAGTGGGGAGGCAGGATTGTGCTGGACAGAAGCGCCCTTTTGCCGTGATGCCACCATTTGCATCACTGCAGTGAGAGGGATTAAATGTGCTTTATACGCTAAGATTAGTCCAATTCAGGACAAAATAACATAGTAATTCTTTCAGGTTTCAGAACTTCAGCCTATTTGTCAGCAATGTTCCCAAGGCTTTTAGAAGAAATCCCACAAACTCCCTTTCTGATGTCATTTGCACTGCTCTTTGCAAGACAGCAAGACATTTCACTGCTGCATCAAGCCCAACCCAACCTAACAGACACCTGATAATTTGTGCTTCTCTTGGCAGGAGCGGCAGCTCACAAGGGACTTCATAAATCTCCTGCTCATGTTGCTTGACCTGGACTGCAAAATCAGGACAGTTGTCCAGTACTTGGCAAGACACAAGACATGGTTCCTGTGCTGTATTCAGCTTGGTGAATCACAA
Source organism: Heteronotia binoei (assembly GCF_032191835.1). Classification (NCBI taxonomy): domain Eukaryota; kingdom Metazoa; phylum Chordata; class Lepidosauria; order Squamata; family Gekkonidae; genus Heteronotia; species Heteronotia binoei. Next base: position 46,108,340 of record NC_083225.1, read on the forward strand.
AACTGACCTAGACACAATAAACTGCATTTTTAATCCAACTGAGGTTTTGTTTTTAATGTTTCATATTCTGAGCCTCAGAGAGAATTTTTAAAAACTTTTAAAAAAATAAAAATCAATCAATTATGGAAATTATGCATATCAATTGTGCTGTCTGATTAGGGTTGCTGGGTCTGGGTTGGAAAATACTTGGAGACTTTGGGGGTGGATCTGGCAAACAAGCACTGAAAATAGGTATTAATGGAAGAGCTGACACCCCTATTGATTGTTATGTTTCTCAGCAGAGATCAGCCTTACACTTTGAGACGGTTTGGCACAGAAGATAGACTGGCATGATGTGAATTGTTTTGAAAACGATCTGATTGTGTGAACCTGAAGAAGTGGACACTTGCACATGAGAGCATATGTCCCGAATCTCCACAGTCCAGGCCCATCTGCCCACCATTGATTCTGTTTAACTCTAAAGGTTATGGAAGGAGAGACACACTGGTCTGTGCTTAGCAAAGTCCAATAAACAAGGAACAAGTTCTGATTCAAGTGAGCCTGAAGGCAAATCTGTGGTTTTGCTGCTAGAAGGATCTCATTCCTTGCATATCCCATATAACAGTTCTTACTAGAATGATCTCTTACAAATCAATACTCTAACATTTCAGTCCAGTTACCTGTAAAACCCCTTCAGTGTCCTTCCCCCAATAGAATGAAAGGTCTTGTTGCCCAGTTCCCTGCTTGCTGAATGTAGAACATCTACACACTGGTCCCTAGACAATAGCTTTTTCAGACCTTTGTTCCTTGAAAAATGGACAGCAAAACATGAGAGTGTATCAAGAGGGGTCCAACTGCAGACAAATCAATATTGGTTTAACTGTTTCATATTAGATATAAATGGTTTTGGAATAAGCCTCACAAGAAAACACTGTTTAGAACGTAAGTGCACAGCTGTTTTATTTAAAGAACATTTTATTTTTTTTCCCTGGCACTTCCAGGTGGGAAGTGTAGCTGAAAAATATTTTTAGAAACAACCCTCTTGACTCTGATAAAGCATCAACTCTGTGACCTCCTTCTTATTTCTTTAGTGACAGAAATAATTGTAAAAGGGAGGTGATGTGCAAAAAAAGTCTTACAAAACTTTTATTTCTTCCTCATTCTTGGGGGGGGGGGGTTGGGGGGGCAGTTTGCACAGAAGGCCTTGTGGATTTAGTCGAAATAAACCTTATGGTACTTTCAATACTTGAATTTTTCAAGGATATGAGCACTCTAGCCCATTTTTAAAAAAGAAAGAAAGAAAGAAAACCAGTTCCTGACTATCAGGAAATAGTAAGGATGCAGTATTCTGTATTTCACAGAGAATACCCTTTGCATATTCTAACTTCAGTGACTTTTCACTCACTGTTTATGACCTGCTGTGCATTTAATTGGATTCACTCACTGAGAGATAGTCCCTGCAAAAAGTTTGTCTCCCCAGGTATTCCTTTGGAAAATTATGTCAGAACTGGCTTTCCAGGAGTATAATTCAGGAAGCATGACACACTTCTAGCTTGCTTTCCTTCACAAGACTATTTGAGGAAAATTTGTCTAGGTGACCAGTTCTGTAAGACCTGGTTTGTAAGTCTAAAAGAAAAATAAAAGATGTATGTATTCTCATTCAGATTACTTGAAGAGCACCACTGCTCCTACATAGGATAGGTAATTTAGCACTTTATTATTACCAGGCTGTCCCAAACAAACCCAGATCATGATTACGAGACAGAAAACAGTTCCATTTCAGAGAGTAAAAAATAGTTTGAAGGAGAAAGCATTGTCCATAGGGTGTGTAATCATCCACTTTATCCCCAAGAACAGGTTTTTATGTTGTTTTGACATTCCATTTGCCCAGAGATGAGCGTGGAACAAACCCTCAGAGATTAGAGTGTGGGGGAAAGTTATATCTCTTTCAGCTCTCATTAAAAAGTATTGTCTGTTCCCAGCCTAAACTATGCATTGGCTTATTTCTTAGGACATGAGATGCCCCTGGTAGAGCATGTTCATCATATATGTAATTTTGTTCTTGGTCCTTAGTGAGATTTTAGCTTCTCAAATTATTTGTTTTATATGAAATTCAGGTGTCTTTCTGAACTGTACTAGAATTTTTAGATAAAACTTCATAACTCTTTTCTTCATCTGAGGACTGGTGATAATTTCCCAAAGATTCCAGGGGCCAATCTTGAGCTATATGTACAAGCAGAATAAACATATATTGACCAATATAGTCAGTGAGCTTTAACATCATCAAGATATCTTATTCTCAATGTGACCAAACCTGTGCATGCTTAAATCCAGGGACTGGGACCATAAACAGAGAATTCAGATCTTCCTGTAAGCCTAAGAAAAACCCCAAGTTTGCAGAAAATTTGAAATGTCTTTTTAAAAAAAAACACTGGGTGGTGGTTTAAAAACCCTTCAAAATAATAGAAGTAATGCTTGTAGCTTTAAGAAATAAATGCCCTTTCTGACCATTGCTAGGTGACTACAACACTATTACTATATGACTTGGTTTCTGTCAGTAAAAGATGGGGAGGAGGCAGGGACCTGCTAGGACTGTTTATGGCCTTATGGGCCAGGCCTGGCAGCAACCACTAGGTGATACCACGTAAGTTTGACGACTCACCCATGCCCAGCTGCTTGCTGCTGTTCAACAGAAGCCACCATATAAAAGCGAATGTGGTGTAGTAGTTGAGTGTCAGTATAGGATCTGGGAGACATAGATTCAGATCTTTATTCTGCCACAGAATCTAGCCAAGTGACCTTGGCCAATCACATACTTCCAGACTAACCTATCTCACAGTGTTGTTGTGAAGATAAAATAGAAGAGAATGATGTAAGATGCATTGGGTTCACATTGGAGACAGATAAATATAGTTTGATTGGAGGGTGAGAAAGAGAGATGGAAGCAGGGAAAGATGAGGATATAGGGTCTGGCAGGAAGATGAAAAAATTCACACAATAGGACTAAACTACAGAGATGGGAAAACCCTAGGTTTGCAGGGGTAGGCGGAATCTAAAAAGACCAGGGGTATATGAAAGACAGAGAGCTCTCCTCCAACTTGTGAGATTTCAGTCCCCTGTATGGAGATTGTCTTACAGTCCCCATAAGCAAAATTGGCAAGATGCTGAAAGGAGGCTTCAATGGGACGAGCAAGGAACCGGGCGGGTGGGGGGGGGAGAGAGAGAGCAAGCCCATTATGAAGGAAAATACAACAGGCTCTAGAAAGAGGCTCTGAGTGAGTGCCTCCACCCACCCTTGCTGTCTTTCCACCCACCCAAGTGAAGGCATTCACTTCCCCCACCTCCAGGGAAGCTAATGTCTGTCATCTGGAGAGCAGTTGTAATTCTGAGTGATCTTCAGCCCTCACCTGGAGATTGGCAACAATGGTTCCCCAGGAGGAAATGGCTGGCTTGTAGGGTGGAATCTATGGCATTCTACCTGTCTGAGGTCATACCCCCTCCTCAAAACTCACCCTCTCCAGGCTCCACCCTTCAAATATCCAGGAATTTGTCAACCTGCAGTTGGCTGTCATAGGGGGGCTGCTGCTGAACAGGAGCAAGCAGCCAGGCCTAGTTAAGTTATGCCAGCTGGGTGGCATCAAGTCACCCAGAGGGTGCTGCCAGGCCTAGGGTAGCCAACCTTCAGGTGAAGCCTGAAGATCTTCTGGGATCACAACTGAACTCCAGGCAACAGATCTCTCTCTCTCCATTCTGGAGAAAATAATTGCTTTGGAGGGTGGATTCTATGGCATTCTATTCACCTGAGGCCTCTCCCTTTACTGACAAAAGATGGTTGCCTAGCAACAGCCTCTGGCTAGGGGCAAAGCTGAGGGAAGGAGGGAGAGAGGGACAAGGAGAGTGGCCTTGCTGCCTAGTCGCATTATGGCGGCACTGGCTCACTGGCTATTTCTGCAGCTTTCAGAGACTGCGTGTGCTGGGAGGCTGGCTGTGTGGGCCATTGATGGGGCAGCAGAGATCTGTTGCCAGCAATGCTTTTCATGAGGCCAGTCAACAGACAGGAGACAGAGAAGAGTTGCAGATGTGTGTCTCTAAGCTAAGAATATTTTGCTGGTTCAATATTTCCAGGCCTGCAGTAGGGCGAGGGCAGGGGAGTCAGCCAATGAGAGGCCAGAGATGCTGAAAGAGCCATGATGGGCCAATTATTTGTCAAGTGCATGGAATGCATCTGTTAGCCAATGGGAGAGCTCCATTTGGCCACCACAATAAAGGAATTATATATAATGATGCAAAACTTGATTATCCACCTTAAAGAAGTAGTGATTTCTCTTCACCTTAAGAAATCAACGTTATGTAAGTGGATCTGATTGGTACTGGACCTATATCCAGCCTCCCAGGTTTGGAAAAATTAATTGTGGTTGTGGTGTCAGAGCAGCTCCAGGAATTGCTGGATGTCACATCTCAACCTATTCTAACCTAGTTTCTGGCTTGATTATGGTTCAGAAACAGCCCTGGTTGTTCGTGTGCATATCTTTCATTTGAATATTGACAGGTATCCTTGCCAATTAGACTTCTCAGAAGCGTTTGATTATGTGGCTCATGCAGGGTGTTTTTTAACATTATCACCAACTTTCTGTTTAGGTTTGAGTTTTCTGTTGTCTGAAAACACACAGCAACTGGCCACTGGAAATGACATTTCAGCTTAGACAGAACACTACGGAGTATCACAGAGTCATATGACATGTCAGTCTTTTTATATGTCTATATAAAGCAATCTATATGAGCAATCTACTGTAGTTTCAACATAAGCTGTCATCTGTCTCTCAGCTTTACAGCTTTGTTACCATACATCCAGAAAGTACCACATCTGTACTCAACCAGAATTTGAACACTGTAGCCAGATGGATGAAGCAGAGTAGACTAAAACTGAATCTAGACAAGTCAGAGGTAATACCCACAGCAGGCCCTCAGTTTCTTTAAGTGAGAAAATTATCTGCTATTGATGAGGTTAAAGTTGGAGCACATACCATTTATTCATGTTCCATTTTTTCCCCCACTGGGGGCCCAAAGTGGTTTAAAATGTTCACCTGTTCTTCATTCTTACAGTGGGGTAAATCAAGCTGAGAGTGTGTGACTGGCCCAAGGTCACCAAGTAGGCTTCCAAACCAGTGTGGGATTTGAATCTATGACTCCCAGATCCTAATCTAACACCTGAACAGCTACACCTCACTGGCTCTGATAAACCTGTGCCTATGGCAGCTAGAAATACTTTCTATCAACTTTTTCTTTTATGTAGATTTAGACTTCTTCTGGTTAGGAGGGATTTAGTTACGTTAATCCATGATTTCATAATCTCCAGACATGGCTACTGTATAGCTCTTCACATAGTCTGTCCTTGAAGATGACTCAAAAGATCACAGTTGCATGTCTCCTGATGAATTCTGGAAGACATGAACCTATTCAACATGTACTATAAAACTATACTGGCTGCCTATTGTGCTTCTGAGCACAAAGAAGCTGCTGAAAACAGCCTTAAAAACCCTTCCTAGATTAGGCCCCATGTACCTCAGGACACCTCCCTATGCTAATTACACTCCTTGAAACAGGCTGTACGTCATGCCCTGCTCTTACACAGAGTAAGATTTATCATGACAAGCAGCAGATAAAAGCCTCATCGTGGTAGTTACTCCATGACTATGGAGCAGGCTCTATTCAGAAGTGTACAGCTCCTGGTTCTCTTTTGCTTTCAGAAGTGGGTGTAAGACGCACCATCTCTTTCAACTCACCAGGATCCTGTTGGTTTATCACAGATTCGATTTTTAGGTATTGAAGCATTTAACTGCCAGAAAAGGTGGTATAAAAATGTTTCAAATAGTGTTTCAATGGAGGCAGGGAATGGCAAACCACCTCCGCCTGTCTCTTGGCTTCAAAATCCCACAGGGTTGCCATAAATCAGCTGGAACTTGAAGGCAAAACCCCCCCACTTTTAATAGCATTAACTTAATTTAGGACAGAAATAAGAATCCAGTATAATATTGCATCTCATGTCAAAAGTCCCTCTTATTGTTTTTAAACTTCTGAGTCTTTAAGGTTTTAGGTCATTCAGCTGAATAATCCTGTACAGTGCAGTGATTAAAACAAATTAAGAAGAACTGCATCAAGAACACCCTACTAGCCCTGACCTGGATAGCCCAGGCAAGCCCAATCTTGTCAGATCTCAGAAGTTAAGCAGGGCCAACTGTCAAGTACTTGGACGGGAGACGTCCAAGGGATACCAGGGCCAGGATACAGAGGTAGGCAATAGAAAGCCATTTTTCTGAACATCCAAGCCTCAATAGGGGCCGCCATATACATATATACACACATACACACACAAAAACCCTCACCAAAAAAGAACACCCACTAGCACCAGCAGAGTTCTTATGCTCAAGCGCCATTCAAGTAAATGAGCTTTGCCAGAAAGAGTGCAGCACCTTCATCATAAGGAGCAAAATACACCACAAACCATTCGTGTGAAAGCCCTTGAATTACTCTCTTTGCAAGCTTTGCAATGGAATCTACTTGGGGGAGGGGGAAACCCTCAACAATTTTGTTTTCCAGAACTCCAAAGCTCTGCTTATACCAGGCATATCATTTCAAACTGCAGAGCTCCTGCTGAAGAGATGGATCCCCTCCAAAGCTCATTAGGAAGCCTGCAGAAGACAAAGTCACCCATTCGTAAAATTTAATAGCTCTGCACTGCACTCCACTCTGGTAAGCATATAGTAACTTAGAAGCAAAACAATTTTAGTCCTCCCCCGCCCTCTTCTTTGTAGCAGACCTGCATTTCACAACATAACTACATCTGTGTCAGCTATGTCCCGGAGGGGGGAGCCTTCTCTGCCCAGAAAAGGCCACAGCTGACCCCAGCTACTGCTATCACCTGTTTATCCAACAGGAGGCTGGCAGTTCTCCTCAACTCCAAACCTGCTCCTTTATGGGAGTGCAACCCCATCCACAACAGGAAATGTCCCAATTCCTGGGTCAATCTCCCCCCCTCCCCTTGCCCTAGGTTTGCCAAGTCCGCTGCAGCCTCCGGTGGGGGAATGTTTTCGTGTGCACAATGTCACTCTAGGAGCTTCCAGGAAAACTCTATGGTTTTCCCAGAAGCTCCTAAAGTGGCCAGCGTGCAATGTCGCCGGCACAATGACATCACTGTGAATGATGTCATCATGCTGGTGACGTCGGGGGAGGATTCCCCCCCACACACCGGCCCAATGCAGGCCAGCAGGCTGGTAACCTCCAGGGCGGCCCGAGAACTTGGCAGCCCTACCTTGCCCACTAGTAGCACCTCCATTTTGTCAGGATTTAATATCAGCTTGTTAGCCCTCATCCACCCCAACACTGCTTCTGTTTAGGAGAGAAAATGGAGATATCATAAAAACATATTGAAGCAAATTCTTTCCAGCTTCACTTTTAGTTTCATCAAGTTCATCTGGGAGATTAAAACATACACTCAGCTCTGCCATTAAATTCAAGAGGACAGGCTCTGCATGATTTCCTAAGGGTTTGAAAATGGGTGAAAATTAGGTTTAAGCTCATTCTATTCATTTAAAACATAACCAAGAGATACAGACAGACAGAAAGAGAAAAAGAAAGCACAAGCTTTTTTAAAAACAGAGTGGAACATCTTAGCACATGCATATTAGTGGCCATTAGTGACTGAAACACCAGTTTGGGAAACTTGTCAATTTATAATAATCATTCATATAGTAAGGTTTATATAATTTTCTTTTATTTCACAGGAATTCTGTGAAGCAGATCATGACTTTTTAACTCCAGTTTTCAGACAAGGAACCTAAGATTCAGCAATTTGTTGCATGTTCACCATCCCTGCCAGCTAGTCATGTGGAACAAGGCTGGGAAAACTCATACCATCATGGCATCATATTATACAGTGGGGATAAATAGACATGAATATGCTGTTGCTTTTTTGCTATTTTTTGTATATTTGTAGATATTTGACCTCTGATGACTGACCCCTACTGGGGGCCTGGAGGATATTCAGAGAGGTAGTTGAATAAAGCATGCCCCTGTCCCCCTGACTGGGTATTTCAAGGACAGTTTCCCATTCAGGTACTAATCACAGTCAACTCTGCTTAGCTTCCAAGATCTGACAAGATTGGGCTTGCTTGGGCTATCCAGGTCAGGGCATGAATATGAAATGTAAAAGCAAGCACCAGTCGTTTCTGACTCTGAGGTGATGTCGCATCATGACATTTTCACAGCAGACTTTTTAATGGGGTGGTTTGCCATTGCCTTCCCCAGTCATCTACACTTTCCCCCCAGCAAGCTGGGTACTCATTTTACCAACCTTGGAAGGATGGAAGGCTGAGTCAGCCTTCAGCCGGCTACCTGTAGTTCCCCATATAAACACTGTACATTGAAAACAAGATAATACATACCAATAAATACAACAACAAACTACAGCGCTTCATTTCCCAAATCCATTAATTTTACTATGCAAATGCCCTCCTGAGTTATTCCATTTTACATGTTCTGCAGAATCCTAGTGGTGCAGAAGCATTCCTGACTTCCTCAGGTAGGCCATTCCACCACAATAGAGAATGCTCAAGTATTTTCATTAGTGTGAGGACAGTTTCTCATCACTGGCACTCTCAGAAAAATACAAATGCACATTTGGAAATGCAACTTACCCTATTAAAATAAATACCATGCACAGCATCATCAGGATTTTATAAAAAATACCTCTGCCTTGTACACTAATTATCATACATAATGATCATACATTTAGTTCATGTACTTTTAAAAGAAAATGCAAGTTTAAGATCTACAACATCTTCTGAAGTATTGTTCTCTGGTAATGTCAAAGGTGCTATTGCCAGTTTGGTGTCGTGGTTAAGAGCTGTGGACTCTATTCTGGAGAACTGGGCTGATTCCCTACTCTTCCACATGCAGCCAGCTGGGTGACTTTGGGCCAGTCGAAGTTCTCTCAAGAGCAGTTCTCAGAGCTCTCTCAGCCCCACATACCTCACAGGGTGTCTGTTGTGGGGAGAGGAAGGGAAGGAGATTGTAAACCACTCTGATACACCAAATGAAGGGCAGGAATAAATCCAACTCTTCTTCTTTTGCATTATTGCATTTTTGTTACTTAGTATTTAGTTTTCGTTAATTAGTACTTAGTAACATTGAGCTATGTTAGAAAATGGGAAAAGTATTTGCAAATTATGATCATAGAAGAGGAATGGGGTTGGTTTTCGAAAACAGCTGTTCTAGACTACTGTCAATTAGTCTTAAAGAAAACATGTATAAATTACTTTTCCATGGTACCTAATTCCCCATGATTCACACACACACACACACATAGGGATAAGTGCTGGAGATGTAATAGTTCCTCTGCAGATGTGTTCCAATATAGTTCTTGCCCTAAGACTCAAGTAAATTATGTTAATGAAATGCTGGGAAGGGAAATACCTTTTGAACTAAAATTAATTATTCTGGGGGGTTTTAGAGGCTATGTAGATGATTCAGATTTGGAATTAGTACTAAATTTATTTACAGATGCAAAGAAGGTTATTAAACTAAACTAGAAAAAGCCAGAACTACTAGCTGTCAGTGAGTGGTTTAACAAGATTTGGCTTACTGCACTATTATCTAAAATTCTAAATTAACACACTATAGAAGAAGAAGAAAAAGACTGCAAATTTATACCCCACCCTTCTCTCTGAATCAGAGACTCAGAGTGCCTTACAATCTCCTGTATCAGGGGTGGCCAACGGTAGCTCTCCAGATGTTTTTTTTGCCTACAACTCCCATCAGCCCCAGCCATTGCCCATGCTGGCTGGGGGTGATGGGAGTTGTAGGCAAAAAAACTTCCGGAGAGCTACCGTTGGCCACCCCTGTCCTATATCTTCTTTCTCCACAACAGTCACCCTGTGAGGTGGGTGGGGCTGAGAGGGCTCTCACAGCAGCTGCCCATCAAGGACAACTCCAGCGAAAGCTATTGCTGACCCAAGGCCATTCCAGCAGCTGCATGTGGAGAAGTGGGGAATCAAACCCGGTTTTCCCAGAAAAGAGTCCACACACTTAACCACTACACCAAACTGGACTAGTAACTTTATGGAATCAGATTTATTTACTAAGTATTGGTTATTATTCATTTTAATGAAAAAATATGATAAGATATACCCATTTGCTACTTATGATTTCTTGTACAAGTACTGGAGAATTTGTTTTGTGTATGTGCATGTATACGTATGATTGTATGTACTGAGTGTATGTTTGTATTGAAATAATAATAATTAAAAACATGACATAAACTGATCTAATTTATTATTTCCACTAGCATGATGCCAGAATGCTGGGAAAACACACCCAAAGCCAAAAGATACAGTTTAGTTTCAGTTGTAATCTAGCTTTATCCACCAGCTGTCAAAATAAAGAGGAGCATGAAGATTAAGCAGCCATGGTTTCACCATTGCTCAAAACAGTGTTCAAAACTTGATTTGTTTGGAATCTGGATAGCAAAGAGAAGTTTTATTATCATGCATATGGGTTCACAAGAGTGAGACTGCTAGAGGCTGCTCTTTTCACAAGGATGTGATTTCAGCTTTGACAGACATCTAAAGCACTGGGTGAAAGCCTGCTGTCAGATTGTTAGAAAGCTCAAACAATGAACAAAACAACCTTTTCCTACCAAGTGTTTAAGGCAAATTAATAGAAACAGGCAATTTATGTCGAATATATGAAGAATAAGTAGTCACTATACATATAAAACAATGGATTCTGAAAGAAGCTTTAGCACTTTGGCTCACCCCTGGAGGTAAACAGATGAAACTAACAAAAGGTGCCTTTAGCGTTTTTCTTCTTCTTGCTGTCTGCGGGCAGCCTGATGTCCCAATCAAGGACAGATAGTCAGTAGAATGCAAACCAGAACTTACAGAAATTTCAAGTCAGTGTCTGGGAAGACAAATAAGTTTTCTCTGCACAAATTTCTCTATTTTTTAACAACTGATCACTTGGAAGAATGTACTATCTTACATTTCCACATCTCAAAAGAAATATTGCTATTGTTATTATTAATTTAAGCACTTAATTATATATCACTATCATGTGCTATATGACACTTTTTGGAGTGCAAAAATGTATCCTCTTGGGTTTTTCATAGAACAGTGAATTTCAAGTTCTCTCACTTCAGAGACCACCTTCCATACAAGAATAAGCCAATCCACTGCAGAATACCCGCACATTGGATAGACTATCCTAGGACACAGTGCAGAGCCACACAGTTTATGCAAGGTCTTCTCCAGACCTCCAGGACCTCACCATTGCCTGACATGCCTAGGTGCGCACACTGCAAGAAAAATGTTGGTAGAGGAGGGCTTCTTTTTTTCAGTGTGTGTGTAAAGTGCTGTCAGTCACAGGAAAATTATGGCAACCCCACAGAGTTTTCAAGACAAGAGACTAACAGAGGTGGTTTGCCATTGCCTGACTCTCCTTGGACTTCCTCCATGGAGAGTCTGAGCTCTGACAAGATCAAGGCAGCCTGGGCCACCCAGTTCAAGTCTTTGGAGCACCTTACTAATAACCATCAATATTTTCACTGGGTATCCAGCTTCCTCTAGGTTCCTTAGAACAATTTGAAAATCGTGCCCAGAATTATTTCTTTGGAGACAGAAGGCTTCAGTCTTGCATCTAGTTACTTTCTTTTGTTTGGTTGACAGGTGAATTGGGGGGGGGGTGTGGAATTATTCAGCTTGACATACATTACATCTTACACCTATGCTTCAAGGGAATCTGTTATAATATACATATACAAACAAATCTGAAGAATAACAAGCACATGTATCATCTAAAATACACATATTTTAAAACAGCTGTCAAAAGACAGTAGTAGGTGATCCATGTAAAAAATACAGTCGGTACACTGATATCCCAACGGCCAGGAGCTGATTCATATCGAGTAAATCCATCTTTTCACAATCCTGTTTGGATTGAAATGTAATACGAAACTTTGATTTAATTAAAGTGACAAAGGTTAGCTGATCATCCAGACATGGAACAATCTACTAACAATTGTCAGACAGTGGTCACGCGAGAAGTTCATGCTGGTATAGTTGCATTAGCTTTGCAGATTTAAAGAGTACAATCAGACAAAAACATTTGCTTTCTGTGCCCCAATCATCAGCACACTGCTTTGCCTTGTAGATCCAGTATTGTCAATGCCAGCACTTCCATTCTGTGTTTCCAGCTACCTGAACTCCCCTCTTGCGAAGTCAAACCATTTGGGAAGTCTGAACCTTCTTTTCCCTTTCTGCCTCCTTTTTTTTGGGGGGGGGGGGGGAATCAGGCACTAATGTTCGCGGTGACGGCCCGTGGGTGCGTGACAACCCCAGGCAGGCTCCCTGGCCGCTGCCCCTCACAGCCGCCCTCCCCCTGCTGTGGCCGCCTTCCGTTCGTGGTGCTGCAAGGCAGCGCCACGCTTCGTCACCCCACTACCACTGAGGCGGATCCTTACCCCCCCTCCTTCCCTTCGTGGCACTGCTTTGCAGAACCACGCTCCATTGCCCACCCCCCAGGCTGATCCTTACCCCCGCAACCCCTGCCTCCCTCCCTCGCATCACAGTGCTGCAAGCCAGCGCCATGCTTCGTCGCCCCCCACCGCCGCTGGGCCGAGGTTGGTCCTTACCAGCTTCAGTGAGGCTGGTACAGCTTCTAATCCTTTGAAGGGCCTGAGGAAGGAGAGTTCACTCCCCCTCCTTCCTGGAACCGGAAGTGAGGGGGAGCAAACTCTCCTCTCACAGGCTCTTCAAAGGATTAGAAGCCAGGCCAGCCGCATTGAAGCCAGTAAGGACCAGCCTTGGCTCAGCTGGGGGAGGGGTGGAGCACAGCGCTGGCTTCCAACACGACGAAGGGAGGGAGGAGGGCAGCAGCGGAGGGGTGGCGGGGGGGGGGAGGGAGGCAGGCAATCACCCAGTTTGCATAGTGGTCAAGCCGGCCCTGAATATTCGCATAAGCACATAATCGGCCCTAGTGTTGTCAATCACCACAGTCAAGTAGTCAATCTGGATTGGGAGTCTCCAGGGTACTTGTTTTCAAGCAACAACCCCCCCCCCCGCCCTCCCTCCTGTTTCTGCATTAAAGTCTGAGAGTTTCCCATGCTTGACACAAGGATAAATGCACAGAAGTCAACAGGACTACTTTCGTGTACATCTGCGCTTTGCCCTCTCCCTAAGTATTCCATGGAAGAGAGGTGAAGGGAAAGAGACTGACAGGGGCCAGAGTACTTGGCAGAGATATTGCGGAGCTGTCAAAAAGGAGCCAGAGTTTTTTATACACACTTATGCGCATGGGTGAAATACACCCTTTCCCCCACCCCAGAAAATGCCACAACAATCTGAATGGTGGACAATGGGGCGAGCACACAATGAAGCCAGTTCAGGGTGAGTTGTCTGATCAAAACTTCCTGCAACTATTTAAACTGCCACAAACAGAGGCACAGTCAGATTGTGCCAAGCCTCCAGTGTGACCACAGCCTCAGAGTCTATCATACCAGGATCTGAAGCTGGGTTACTAACCACAGTTAGGCTAATGTTATGCATGAATGTGGAATCCTGGTTTTACTTTTTTTAATCCTACATTGCTCCCTGCCACTACTATGTGCCTCTCACATTTTACTGTCTCTTGCTAGCAGCCTTCCTAGCCGTGCCTTTGGCTCCTACCTGGCAAAACCTATGACAAAAACAGTTGAAGAGTCCCAATGAACCATCAGACTTCCACTTTCTTATAATCACATCTTAATTGCACAGAACAGCTTTGTAGGGATGCTATTTTGGGGGGGGGGGTCAAAAAACGAACTTTACATGCACAATGTGTAAGTGTTTGTAACAGTCATTATCATCGTGTCTAAGAAGAAGAAGAAGAATTGTATATTTACACCCCGCCCTTCCCCCTGAAACAGAGACTCAGAGTGGCTTACAATCTCCTATATCTTCTCCCTCCACAACAGACACCCTGTGAGGGGGGGGGGCTGAGAGGGCTATCATAGCAGCTGTCATTTCAAGGACAACTCCTGCGATAGCTAAGGCTAACCCAAGGTCATTCTAGCAGCTGCAAGTGGAGGAATGAGGAATCAAACCCAGTTCTCCCAGATAAGAGTCCACACACCAAACTGGTTAGTGGTCAAGTGTGTAAAGTAGTGCAAAAATTTGTACCTTTAAGTATGGTTAAGTAGTGTAAAGATTTGTACCTTTAAGTGTGCTTTGCCAGAAGCCAGTTACCTGATTAGATACAAGGTTGGTTAGTCTCAACTGTATGATATTCAACTGACAGTAGATCATCTAGATCTTAGCTTTAACAGCAAGTTAAAGCTCTAATTAGATCCTGTTTGGGATTGGCTAATGAATTAAGCCTGTCAATGATAACAACTAGAATATAATCCAGTCAGAAGCCACATGAAAGGGAGAGCTTCTTTATCATCTGGACAATGAAATGGAGCTGTGCCTGACCAAAGAGCGTCAAATGAGTTAAGACTAAGGGTAAGCAGCCAGGAGATATTGCACAGTTAAGTGTAGGAGATAGTTTGGCTAGCTGCCAAAAGTCTTTTGTTTTGACTGTTTCTCTTCTCTCTACACTGTTATATCTTATGTTTGTTTTATGTTTCCCTTAAAAAGGTAAAGGTAACCCCCTGTGCAAGCACCAGTCATTTCCAGCTCTGGGGTGACGTCACATAACAACATTTTCATGGCAGACTTTTTTAAGGGGTGGTTTGCCATTGCCTTCCCTTACACTTTTGTAAATAATGCATATTTTTTGGTACAATCTGACTTAGTGTCTTGCAGACCAGTAACCATTTAAAGCCCTCCAGACCATAAGAACCCTCAAGGCAAAAGCTTGCAAAATATAAGTTATTTTCTGTTTTTTTCTTCTACTCCCCTCCAAGGTTTGAGAAGGCATAGCCCAAACCCTCTTGACCTGTTTGATGAGGAGAAAGAGGAAATATGCCTCAGTCATGTCTCTGAGTGCATGGGATGGGGTTGCATCTCAGTGGTATAACATGCAGAACCCATGTTCAATCCTCAGCATCTACAGTTAAGTGGACCAGCTAGTAAAAAATATGGAAAAACCTCAGTCTGAGACAATCTGCTGCATCTCCATTTGAAAAGATTAGGTAGTAGATGATTTGAAAGACCTCAGCTGAAGACCCTGGAGAGACTTTGCCAGGCAGAGTAGACCAGGGGTGGCCAACAGTAGTTCTCCAGATGTTTTTGCCTACAACTCCCATCAGCACCAGTAATTGGCCATGCTGGCTGGGGCTGATGGGAGTTGTAGGCAAAAAACATCTGGAGAGCTACCATTGGCCACCCCTGGAGTAGACAATAATGACCTTGATAGACTGCGTATAAAGCAGCTTTGTGTATTTACGTAGCTTTTACAAGACTAGGCTACCCTTTTCTGTAGTCCTAGCAGAATTTGAATTTTTTTGTGTGGTTTGTAGTGCTCTTCAAGAAGTCTTTGTTTGGCATAGAAGAGATCTAAGAGATTTCTTTGCAAGACAAGCTAAAACAAAGTCATTATCAAATTCAATGCATTAAGTCTGAACAGCATAGTTTAACTCTTACATGATAATTTTGCAGGTCTAATTTATGGCAGTGGGTGACAAAATGAAAGATTAGCACACTTCCAGGATACATGCATTTCAGAATCTGCTTGTGTATTTATTTTCCATTTCAAATGAAGAATAATTTTTATGCCTCTGTTCCTTGGCAGACAAAAAGCAGAAGAATTTATTTGAAAACAATACCTTTCAAGGGTTTCCTTTAAATAAAGTATCCACTTCATGTACCTTTAGGAAAAAGGAAGGGAGGAAAAGGCTGTTTTGATGGATGAAGAGGAAATATAAGTACTGCTTTCTGAGTTATTTGCTTTCATTCTCTTAAAGGACTCTTTCTAAGCAGGTTATAAAATTACAGAATCACACAAAAACTTCAAAGTGATGTCTCTGAAAAGGACAAGAGAAAATCCTTGTACTGTGTATTAAATTCATTGTATCTCACTTTTCCAAATGAAAACAAAAGTTAAAATGTGTCAAGAAAGCATCAAACAGCAGTCAAATCCTACCAACTAAAGGCCTAACAAAACAGAAACATCTTGGTATTGAACTTCAAGGTCCACACTGAAGGCATCAGGTAAGAGTACCAGAAGGCCCTGTCCCCAGCTAATACCCTCCTCACATCAAAACAGAACGGAATCCAGAGACAAATCTTTGAGACTGATCTTCCTGAATAGGCAAACCCATGTGGTGACACGCGTTCCTCCCTATACTATGGACACAGACCACTCCACTTACTATTAAAGTTGCTGCAGTTCTATTCTATAGAATCACAGAATCATAAGAGTTGAGAGGGACCCCCTCCCAGGGTCATCTAGTCCAATCCCCTGTACAATGCAGGAAATTCACAAATACCTCCCCCTAAAATCATCTAGCCTCTGTTTAAAACCCTCCAAGGAAGGAGAGCCCATCACCTCCCAAGGAGGTGTTCCACTGAGGAACCGCTCTGTCAAGAAGTTTTCCCTAATGTAGAGCCAGAAACTCAACTATCATTCCCTTGTTGTTACATTTTACGCCAAATTCAACATCAGTCAAAATTTAATTTATTTTACAGATGTATCCCAAGTTACGTCATGCTGTGCTTTTCAAAATTTAAAAGAAAATTGTGCCTGTAAGTAGTGATTCTTTCCCATGTTTGGAGCAATTCCCCAGCTTGATTAGACCCAGTTAGGGCTTTTTTTGATATAAAAATCCCAGCAGAAACTTGTTTGCAGATTAGGCCACACACCCTGATGTCACCACTGTTACACACAGGGCTCTTTCTGTAGAAAAAGCCCAGCAGGAACTCATTTACATATCACACCCCCTAACACCAAGCCTGTTCATATGCATTCCTGCTCAAAAAAAGCCCTGATTAGACCCAATGAAACTTTGTGGCAGTTCAGTAAGGCACCTTTGTATTTAGCAAGGGCAAGAGTAACAGGAGGCTTGTTGGTCACGAGTGGCTCCCAGAAAGATGCTATTTGACCCTCCAAGTCAGAATTTATAGAGGCATAGAGGGAGCAGGCAAGAGTTATTAATTGAGGGTGCAGGATCTGTGGAATTAGAGTTATTAATTAATCCATTCTTATTACTGAGGAATGCCAAGCACATTCGATAAAGGGTCATACCCAAATTGGGCAGGAGCATCTTAGGTTTATTTTGTAAACTATTTTACTTCCGCGTAAGATGTCTACTCACTCTTCTTCCAAGGAGGAAACCTCACGACAGTGATGTGAGGTATATCCGGGGAAGACCAAGTGACCCTTGTGAGATCACCTAATAAACACGATGGGTGAGCAGGGATTTGAACCTGAATCCTCCATGTCCACACTCAATATATGTCCACACTGGGTGGCTTCCTTTCTATTGGGATTTTAAGGCACTGTTATCTGCAGGGTCTTTCCCTCGGAATGCAATTGGAAAGAAAATTAAATCTATTAAATGGAATGTGAGTTACTAAGATTCCTAATAAAAATTCGGGAGAAAGGTTACAGGCATTCAATAAAAGCAGTCTCCAATCATTTATTTTTTCCAATAAACCCTTTCTAAAGAATCTTATTTGCTAGGAAATCCTCAGGAACAAGTGCTTTAACCGCTGCAATACAAAGCAAGAAACAAAACAAAAATTAGGAGAAGGAGAAAGGGAGGGGGTTGTTTTGCCTGTCGTTTGAGGCCAGATAAATAATCACAACAATGCAATGCATTAGAGCCAATTCAATTTGAGCTAACAGTAGATATTAATAAATGGAATCCCAGTCCTAAGGCATTCGATCTTCTTAATGCTAACTCTAATCAGATATTCCACTTTCCAGACAGTAAAACCACTGGGCGAAGCAAACCTGAACAAATTAATGTAATGTGCTGCCGCTTTTGATAGCATACCACCCAGACTGCTGATTGTATTAGGTATGAAAAACAGCAGCACATCTGTCTAACTTTGTTTGAACGCTAACAAGAATTTCAGTGTGAGGCTGTGCCTGGGAATTTTAGAAGAGATAGGTGAGGGGAAGAAACTGAAAATGTTTAAACTGTACAAACTTTTTGATTTAAAAAAAAAAGCATTACAGAAACTTTTTGTACTTGCATTGCATCCTCAGCACATATCACATTAGTATTTTGCACTTTCTCCTTCTACCACTTATGCTTTAAAAGAGTGTATCTTGAAATATGCCCTCCCAACAGACAGTTTGCATGTAATATCAGGGTTCTTTGTGATAAACTTCCTGGTGCTTCTGCATAAATCTCTGTACTCTGATCAAAGCTGCATTCACAATGGCTACTTCTGGAGAATACACACAATCAAAGGCATGTTTAAGCATTCCAGTAGACACAGTTTTTCATAATGTCCAGTAAGTTAAAACAACAGCACATGATAGAAATGGATCCATTTTTACACTAACCTTAAGAAAATACTTTATATGAAACATTCATAGACTGAGAAAACAATCCACTGGTGACCTATATTCCTAAAGATGAATTGTGTTGCACGATTTATCTTTGTTTAGTTATTACATACATCATAACAAAACAGAGAAAAAAGACCATAAAAAGTGCATAATACTTCTGGTGCATAGTAATCTATCAGCCGTTTCAATAAATCCATGTAATAGTTCTGTGACCCTAAAGTTTCACAATGCTAGATGAGAGTTTTAGATAAGTCATTCGTACAGTTAATAGGATATTCCTGAAAGTCAGCTATAAAGCAGATTTAAAGTGGTAAAAACATACAAAATTAAAACTGTATGACCATAAAATCGTTGATAAAAACATAAAATACAGTTGTAAAACTACAAATATAACAAAACAATGCAGTTACAGCAAACATTTGTTACCTGGACTGGAAGGTAGCAAATGTCACCCCCATCTTTAAAAAGGGTTCCAGAGGAGATCCGGGAAATTACAGGCCAGTCAATCTGACTTCAATACCGGGAAAGTTGGTGGAAAGTTGGTAGAAAGCATTATCAAGGACAGAATGAGTTGGCACATTGATGAACACAAGTTATTGAGGAATACTCAGCATGTGTTCTGTAAGGGAAGATCTTGCCTCACTAACTTGTTACAGTTCTTTGAGGGGGTGAACAAGCATGTGGACAAAATTTACCTTGACTTCCAGAAAGCTTTTGATATAGTTCCTCATCAAAGGCTCCTTAGTAAGCTCCAGAGTCATGTAGTAAAAGCACAGGTCCACTTGTGGATCGAAAACTGGCTAATTAATAGGAAGCAGAGAGTGAGTATAAATGGGCAGTCTTCACAGTGGAGGACGGTAAGTAGTGGGGTGCCCAAGGGCTCAGTACTGGGACCCATGCTTTTAAACTTGTTCATTAATGATCTGGAGTTGGGAGTAAGCAATGAAGTGGCCAAGTTTGCAGATGACACTAAATTGTTCAAGTTGGTGAGAACCAGAGAGGATTGTGAGGCACTCCAAAGGGATCTGCTGAGGCTGGGTGAGTGGGCGTCAACGTGGCAGATGAGGTTCAATGTGGCCAAGTGCAAAGTAATGCACATTGGGGCCAAGAATCCCAGCTACAAATACAAGTTGATGGGGTGTGAACTGGCAGAGACTGACCAAGAGAGAGATCTTGGGATCATGGTAGATAACTCACTGAAAATGTCAAGACAGTGTGCGATTGCAATAAAAAAGGCCAACGCCATGCTGGGAATTATTAGGAAGGGAATTGAAAACAAATCAGCCAGTATCATAATGCCCCTGTATAAATTGATGGTGCGGTCTCATTTGGAATACAGTGCACAATTCTGGTCGCCGCACCTCAAAAAGGATATTATAGCATTGGGAAAAGTCCAGAAAAGGGCAACTAGAATGATAAAAGGGTTGGAACACTTTCCCTATGAAGAAAGGTTAAAATGCTTGGGGCTCTTCAGCTTGGAGAAACGTCGATTGCAGGGTGACATGATAGAGGTTTACAAAATTATGCATGGGATGGAGAAAGTAGAGAAAGAAGTACTTTTCTCCCTTTCTCACTATACAAGAACTCGTGGGCATTCAATGAAATTGCTGAGCAGTCAGGTTAAAATGGATAAAAGGAAGCACTTCTTCACTCAAAGGGTGATTAACATGTGGAATTTACTGCCACAGGAGGTGGTGGTGGCTACAAGCATAGCCAGCTTTAAGAGGGGATTGGATAAAAATATGGAGCAGAGGTCCATCAGTGGCTATTAGCCATAAGGCATATGTGTATATACATATACGTATGTGTGTTTGTATATGTGTGTGTGTGTATACACACACATTGGCCACTGTGTGACACAGAGTGTTGGACTGGATGGGCCATTGGCCTGATCCAACATGGCTTCTCTTATGTTCTTAAACAGATTAGCAAAAGGTGTTTAGCCATTTCCTGTCTGAGCTAATCGAGTTTTTCTTATTCTTGAGGCAAGCCAGCCAAATTTTGCTAATTTGTATGTAACCTCAGGGTTCTTATCATCAAGAAGATTCTTAAGGAGCTGCAGTTTTTGGTACTGGTAAAAGGTACCATGGAAATGGAAGAACTTCACAATGGACATTATAAGCCTCACAGTCAAATATGACATGGACTAAAGATTCAATGCCACCATTGCAGCAGGGACATAATCGTTCTTGAAACAGCACTTTTTTGTATCTCCCCTCCACCACCACTGAAGGGAGAACGTCCCACCTTGTAAGAGTAAACGTTCTCCTATATTATTTGTTAAGTGGTACTTGATGATACTTTCCACCACTACTATTTACAGTCTTGCTTATGGGTACTCTTTGATCTTGCCTTACCTTGGGGAGGGACGATGGCTCAGTGGTAGAGCATCTGCTTGGGAAGCAGAAGGTCCCAGGTTCAATCCCTGGCATCTCCAAAAAAGGGTCCAGGCAAATAGGTGTGAAAAACCTCAGCTTGAGACCCTGGAGAGCCTCTGCCAGTCTGAGAAGACAATACTGACTTTGATGGACCAAAGGTCTGATTCAGTATAAGGCAGCTTCATATGTTCATATATGTTCATATGTTCATATATGTACCAGTGCATACCACTGGCAGTTGGGCTATGCTGTTTTGAGCAGGTGAAGCTCATCAGTTCTCCTGGAATGAGCAGAGGAATATGTGAACACACAAATGCAGAACATTTTTAATCCAATCTCAAATCACTGACAATCATGCATACATTTTTTTCAAAGTATGAGGACCCCGCTTGCCATTTTTAAACAAACTGCAATCTGAACAGAAGGATGATTGCACATCTCTGACTATCCATCACTAAACCCCAATACTTCCTCATGCACCAGCCTATGATGCCAACAAACCACTCACTTTTTCCTACCAGAGGTCATCAGCTGCACCAGACACCATCACCATTGGGAGCAAATCCCCTCTCAGCACCATCCACTCTCCCACAACTATCCAAAGGCAGTAGCCACATGAAAAACAAAGGCCTGTAGAAAGTATCTCTGGATTAGTCAAAAGGCATCAAGAATGATGTAATACTTGTCCAGTACATATTCCACAATATTTGTGAAAAAGGGGGCATTTCTTGCTTATGGAGAACCTGAAGCTACATTTTCTTTATCCTGCTGCCAACTCCACACTCCCCAGCTATAACCTGGCATCTTGAAAGAAGTGGGGTGAATCATGAGGGCCATTACCAAGTTCATTAAGGACAGGTACTCCCCATGATGAAAGTTGAACATAAACTATCACTAGTTTATGTTGTTTTTAATTATGGACACAGTTACCTACCCTTTTGCAAATTCCATGTTCTCATCTGCATCTGAGGCACTGTTTGTTCTCTGGCACTGTTTAAATAAATTTCTATTGAGCCACAATGTGTTTCTTATTTCATTAAGGGAAACCAATACAAGAAGGGAGGTGTTTGGCCAAAATAGGGATTGCATGCTATTACAATATAGCCAGGGTGTTTCATGGCCAGATTGTTTACAACCCACAAAGAAACACAGAGAAGGGAAGTGGGGTGGAAACCTTTGGAGAATGACTAAACTGTGAGTCAACAACACCAGAGGGATAAACATTTTTTGAAAAACGCAGTATATAATGTGTTAGGATACACTGCACTTTTAAAAAAAGAATCAACTTTTTATTATTTCCAGGATAACATATACAGATAGGTTAATTTGTCAACAATCTTGATAACTCAAATAACTATTTACAAACAGTAATCTAGAAATAAATCAAGTACAATAAATACAGTATGTTTTCTGGTAAAATTTCTTTGTTCAGTTAGGTAAGTCACCACCGGATGCCATAAGTCTATAATCTTCTTTTCATATAAAATTGGGGGCATGTCTTTGTTTAAGTAAGCCATCTTGGTACGGATGAAACAGTCCCAAATCTTGCTTTTCCACGTGCTTACAGACAGTATGTTGAAGGATTTCCAGTTATACACCAAGAGTGTCCTTGCAATTGCTAATAAGATTGATGTACTTTTCCTTTCTCTTTTAGGTATTGCAGAATGAGTCCAGTTTTCCAAGAGGATCATTTCAGGATTATAAGGTAAGTACACATTTAGTATAATGTTGATTTCTGTTAGGATACACTGCACTTGATGTTGCAGTGAATGTCTATATGAGGGAGGGGAAGAGTTCCTGCCACTGAACACCACTATAGAGATTCTTGAGGTGGTTTGGGGGTAGAACGTGCCATCACATTGCAGCAAAATTATGGAGACAATATAGAGTTTTCAAGGCAAGAGATGTTCAGAGGTAAGCTTTGTCATTGCCTGCCTCTGCATCACACCCCTGGTATTACTTGGAGGTCTCCCATCCAAATATTGACCAGCTTCAACTCTGCTTAGCTTCCAAGGTCTGATGAGATTGGGCTAACCTGAGCTATTCCAGTCAGGGAAAAGTACAGCAATGGACATTTCATGAGTGCTTGGTGTAGCCGTTTTTGTATGGAGGATTTTCTGTATATGTTGTTCACCTGTAAGTTTTCTGCAGCAAAAGTGGTACAGTTTGTCAGGGGAAATACCTAACATATACATCTCATACATTTTTTTCTCTTATTTTTTTAAATGAAGGGACAATCCACCAGTAGTCTCTTGAGGGTGGCAGAGAACAGGACTAAATCTTTACTCCTGTTCTAAATCAGACAAAAGAAATTTTTCACAATTGCAGATGTTTAGTTTCTTCCTTCACTTCCACCCCTCATTGTATTATTATTATTATTATTATTATTATTATTATTATTATTATTATTATTATTATTATTATTATTATTATTATAAGTATGTAATCTTGTGGTATAGGGGAAGATTCTAACTGAAGAAAGTTAGCAGATCTAAGAATTTTTATAGTTGGCAGTGATTTTCCCCTTTCACCTGTTTCTCAAACCAGTGAATCTGGAAGCTGTGATGTCAACCTTTTAGCTGAAATAGGCTATACGTTAATGATTCATGGAGCCAGGACCAGTTCAAGTCCTGTGGCACCTGACATCAGCTGTATTCTTACGCATTTGGGGCAAAACAAATGAATTAAATTTTCAAAGAAACACAAGCAGTGAAACTGCCTTGATAAAGAGGACAATATGCAGCATGTATGTTGAACTGAAAGACTGTAAGTACTGCCTGTCAATTGAACTATTTTACCACTGATCATATCCTTCCTTACCAAGAACACAAATCACCATTCACTTTGACAAATGCCTTGTAAGAGGCAGGGGGGGGGGATTCATTATTCAACCCATCCATAACTTTCTTGAAGCAGTTAAATTGGAGCAGTAAACATCTCACTTTAAAAAAAAAATTCCAGAAAGATGGCTTCTTTCAGATATTTTATTTATAAGCCTGCAAAAAAAAGTTTGCCTGCATAATTTGGTGGGGAGAAAAATAAAGAGCAATACCAAAGCCTTAAGAAAAGAAAACTGTAGTTAAGGAAAGCACTCGGCAAGTACTTGCCTCATAAAAATAAGCCTGAAGCATTTCCAGTATGAAACCTTTTCCAGAGACGATTATGAAAATGGTTATTTGAACACAAAAAGTTTTAAAATGACTGTTAAAACAAAACAAAAAAATCTGATTATATACATAATGGGGTATTATAGACCAAGACTTGGATGTCAACTAAAAATTCTACAGATCAAAAGCAGTGATTTTATACTGATTCTCCCACCTCATTTCTGACCTCTCTGTTCCCAGGGTCCTCCCTCCCTCCAGAAGTTGCATTTCAGGCAATATTTTATGCTGCAGAAAGATGGTAGGCTGTGTCCCACAAATAAAAAAATCTTTCTGACCATGAAAATGTTAGGCAGAATCTAAGCCTAAATAACTAAGACATGTCTCCTAAGAAATGATTTAAAACTTAACATTTTTTATTTCAAAAAGTATCCTATATTATTTTCTGCCTCATAAACCTTTTACACCATGGGTTAGGATTATCTGGCACACCCTAAATTCTAACTGGCATTATATACTAAATGATGTTAAAACATCTACATGTGGAAATATTAGCCATTTGTCAAACTTCAAGGAGCAAAATAGAGAATATACACTAACAATTCTGATGAGTGGAAGCCAGTCCAACATGTGAGTAAAACCTGTTCAGCAACAAAACTTGTATATGGATTACGATATCTGAAAAACTATGGAAGCAAACAAAACAAAATGGAATAAAAACCAGGGCTTACCTTTTGCTTATCATGTCAATCCCATCCTAGACTGACTATATTGCCTCACAAGGCTGTGCTGAAATCTGCTCATCTTGTTGAGGAGTCCAAATGCATGATAGGGAAAATTTGGGATGAGAAAGAAAGTGGCAGAGGCACCTTTTATCTACAAAGCAGAAACTGTCTAATGTGATCAGTTTTAAATGTATGGGATGAATTCCCTTCACTTTGGCATGCAAGGGATCTGTCGCTCGCTGAAATCACTTGCTGGGATGATTGGTACTTGGAGCCATTTGCCACTTTTACATACAGCCATCTTGTGTCCCTTCCATAAGGACAATAACAATAGGAAATTACTTTTATTCTGTTCCCCATTAAATAGGAACATAAGAATTTACTGTGAAAGGTCTCTCAACTATAATAATGAAACACCATTATGTAATAAAACCAACAATAATGTATCTAGCCTTATGAATAATTTGAAAGCTTTCTCACCATTCTGCACTATTTTTGGATGGTCCCAATAAAATAAAAAACTATTACTTTACTGCTGTTTTTAGAATTTCTTCTACAAAATAACAGAACAGCCAATGATTTTTTCCCATTATATACTGTATTGGTTCATTAGGAAAATGGTGAAGATTTTCATTCTCCGGTTACTCCTTCGTATATAAAGCACTGCAGAAAAAGTCTTCATTATTTCCTTCATCAAAGATATATTGTGATTACGTGTCACTAGGTGTGTTGTTGTTTTTCTACTGCTCCAAAGGCAAGATTATTAGCTATGATTTTAGCTGAGTCTAAAAATAACCAAATGAAGGTATCAGTTCTTCCATTATTATATTTTCAACAGATTGCCAGGCTCCCAGAGGTCTTTCTGCCATACAATTTATTGCACACTCATGTCATAGAATAAAACCTTTGGAATTGCTGCAGGTTGAGTAATGTCTTCAACAATACTGCCTACTTAAAAAGTGTCATCCTGAAAGGTGACTTAAAATAAATGCAGTTTCAACAATGGAAAAAAAATGTTGCAGTAAAACAGCACCAAGAAATGTGATTGTCCAATTGAGACTGAACTTGTGTATGACTCTGAATCGATTGGTCCTTAATATTCCAAGCCCTTGGAATAAATACTAGTATCCTTCACCTCACATCCTGTTATGTTTTGCAACTAATGCCAGCATTGAGGAATGCTTATCTGTAGAGATTGGTTGACAGGACTTCAGTTCTGATATTGTGCTCCATCTCTAGTATATGTTCCCTAAGGATAAGATGGTTCAGAAGTCTAGAGGCCTTTCTAAAGTCCTTCATATAAACATTATTTCTCCACAGAAACTGTTCAGAGAGAGGGAAAGTGCAGTGATAAGAGTATTACTTAGACTAGGGTCTGGGGATCCCAGCTTTGAATCTCCACTCTGTCCATGGAAGTTTTCTGGATGACCTTGGGCCAGTCACACCCTAACCTACCCTACAGGGTTATTGTGAGGAAAAGTGGATGAAAGGAGAATGATATAAGGTACTTTGGTTCCCCCTTGGGAAGAAAGGTGGGGTATAAATGGAGGACCAAGTTTCATCATGAAATTCTAGTCTGTCCTCTCATCTGCCAACAAAGTTCATGACTGTTCTATTTTTATTCCAACATAAGATTATTTTAGCCAAAGCTACAATGCAGTTGGTGGTAGGAAGGCTTAATGTTGTCCTCCTAGGAATATCTGTTCAGACTCAATCAAGGCTTCTTCTTGTAAGACTGCAATGTATAGTGTGACCTCACATCAAAAGCAACCAGACATGCCCAATCTTGTATACGACTGATATTTTGATGACATCTAGGCTGCAATCACACACACTAAATAACGCACTTTCAATCCACTTTTGATGTGCTTTCCAACTGGATTTTACTTTGTGAACTGGCAAAATCCAGTTGGAAAGTGCATTGAAAGTGGATTGAAAGTGCATTATTTAACGTGTGTGATCACAGCCCTAGAGAATTATCAGTCCATGATTTAATTTTGAATTTAAAGGGACTCAAAAATCATTAATATACTAAGAAAATGGTCAAAGAATGAAGTTACTGCTGGAAACTCTAGGATGGCCTAAGGGTACAACACTCCCTTTGTGGATTTTTCTCTGCATAATTTAGCATCCTCTTCTTGTCCTTGGAATACTTTATAATCAGTTATGCAGTTGCACACAGAAATAGCCAAGAACAATCACTAGTAATTAACATAACTGAGGAAGCAAAAGATATGACTAACTTAATTCATTTCTTGACCTGCCTCTGTTGGAGCAATACTATTTTAGTATAACACTCAGTGTACTCTGTATCTAAGTGCAGGGTAAAAGTCAATCTGCCAGGTCTACGACTATCTTTTCCAACCCCTCTTCTGTTCAGAATTAAAACAGGGTGGTGGTCATGTGAGATATTGTCCCCTCCACACCTTTGCAGCTTTCTCATTCTCCCCTCTCCAGAGGTCTCAGATTGTGGAGGATTTAGCCTCACCCATCTCCTCCTCTGCCTCTGGTCAGTTTGCTTCCCGCACTCCCCCATCTCTCTCAGTGCTGGTATCCTGAAGAGAAGCTAACCCAACCTCGTTGTCCTCCCCCTCTGGCTGAGAAAGTTTAAATAGCTCCCAGAAGCCTGGACATTCCCTGTTTCTCCACTCGCAACAGGGCTGGCATCAGAATACCCTGAAGTGGGGCAACTGCCAGGATCCAGGGTTTCTGAGAGAATCCACAGCCCCCCACCACCACATATTCTCAAGGAAGGTCATGCAGGTGGTGTATAATAGTGTACTCCTGGAGGACACAGTGGTGGTATACTACATGCCACCAGCATTCTCGGGGAAAAGACATATGATGAGTGAGAGGGAGACACAGGCAGGTGGGGATGTGGATGGGCTGGAAGGAAGATGTTCAGAGGAGGAAAGATGGCCCCTGGGCAATCTCTGCCCAGGACCCCCCAAACCTGACTCCCAATCTTGCAGGCCTAGCCAGTCTTGCAGACACCTCCCTCAAAGGTTCAGCTGTCTCCATAACTCTCAGCCTTCTCTTTGTCCCTTGGGATGGATGCTCAGCTGATATTACCTTGCTGGGCTACAGGCGTGCCGCTAGCAGGCCACCATGGTTCCATGAAGACACAGTAATGGCTGGCCAGTTGAGTGGCAGCAAGACTGGGTCCATTGGCAAGCAACCTGATTCCAGATACCTGGAGTTTAAATTTGGTTATAAGTCTGATGTTAAACTTACACTTCTACAGTGTCATCCTAACCCCTCTAAGTCCATTTTGAAGTCAATGGGCTTACAATGGCACAACTTTGCCTGGGATGTTCTATAAATCTCTTAAAAACTCAATTTATGCTGCTATGTAGAAACATGTTAAAGTCAAATTTTCAATGCAAATTAACAACACAAGAATATATATATATTTTAAAAAAAAAATATATATATATATATATAAAAGAAAAACCACTTCTAATATGTGATGCTAAAACTTTGGCCCTCCCTTCCCATGGATTCTATCTTCCTCTATCATTGTCTTCAAACAATGAAAGACATCATTGTTTTATTTGTTATTCCCTCAATAACTGTAATTGGTCCCGGGCCCTGGTTGTGGCATTATGTGTGTTTATACATTTTTATCAAATAATACTGAATATATACTTTATCTTGAAGGCTGTTCTAATATTAAAATGTTCCAATGTTTTGATGTTTGCCAGCTTTGGGGACCCTATTTGAGTGGAAAGGCAGCACATAAATTGTTTGAATACATAAGTAAATAAATAAAAGTTTGTACAATATAGGAAGCCAGGGACTGGCAGTTCAGTTGTATGTAGTCTTTGTGTCCAAGAGATACCATCTGGTACATCGGTAGGATAATTATTCATGATGCCCAAAACTTGCATACTTCAGTTGTGGTAAGCGTTACCTGTTCAGTAATTTGTTCCTCTCTAACTTTTAATATTTATTCTCTATAAATAAACAAGGATATTTCTTTTTTTATTATGCTATTTAGAAAATTTATATGCTGTGTCTCCAGATATCTGCTTCACAAACCTCACCAAGTAAAAACAGTATGACAAAATAATAAAAACAGCAACATAATCATCAATATTTTAAAAAGTGATTTTAAAACTATCCCAGTAACATAAAAATAGCACTGATCGGCTTAAAATATCCATAAAGCAGTCTTCAGGTTAGAAGCAGACCATAAAAACGGCTTTTTTAAAATAAAAACCCTTTGTTAAAAACTTGGCAAAAGGAAATGTTTTGACCAGGTCTCTAAAGAACAGTATAATAAGTATCAGACAATCATTAAGGGAGCAGCCATTCCAGTGGTGTAGTGAGGGTTGCCAGGTCCCTCCAGTGCATGGGGTTTCCCCCAGTTTCCAGCACTTATAGAATCATAGAGTTGGAAGGGACCTCCAGGGTCATCTAGTCCAAACCCCTGCACAATGCAGAAAACTCACAAATGCCTCCCCCTAAATTCACAGGATCTTCATTGCTATCAGATGGCCATCTAGCCTCTGTTTAAAAACCTCCAAGGAAGCAGAGCCCACCACCTCCCGAGAAAACCTGTTCCACTGAGGAATCGCTCTAACTGTCAGGAAGTTCTTCCTAATGTTGAGCTGGAAACTCTTTTGATTTAATTTCAATCCATGGTTCTGGTCCTACCTTCTGGGGCCACAGAAAACAATTCCACACCATCCACTATATGACAGCCCTTCAAGTACTTGAAGATGGTGATCATATCACCTCTCAGATGCCTCCTCTCCAGGCTGAATATTCCCAGCTCCTTTAACCTTTCCTCATAGGATTTGGTCTCCAGACCCCTCACCTTCTTCATTGCCCTCCTCTGGACTCATTCCAGCTTGTCTATATCCTTCTTAAAATGTGGTGCCCAAAACTAAACACAATACTCCAGGTGAGGTCTTACCAGAGCAGAGTAAAGTGATACCATCACATCATGTGATCTGGACACTATACTTCTGTTGATATAGCCTAAAATTGCATTTGCCTTTTTAGCTGCCGCATCACACTGTTGACTCGTGTCCAGCATATTATCCACTAAGACCCCTAGATCCTTTTCACACATACTACTGCTAAGACAAGTCTCCCCCATCCTATAACCATGCATTGGATTTTTCCTACCTAAATGCAGAACTTTACCATTTATCCCTGTTAAAATTCATTTTATTGATTTTAGCCCAGTTTTCCAGCCTGTCAGGGTCATCCTGTATCCTGTCTGTCTTCTTCCGTGTTTGCAACCCCTCCCAATTTAGTATCATCTGCAAATTTAATAAGCATTCCCTCTATTCCTTCATCCAAATCATGTATAAAGATGTTGAACAAAACAGGTCCCAGAGCAGATCCTTGAGGCACTCCACCTGTCACTCTTGTCCAAGAGGATGAGGAACCATTCACAAGCCATCACTTCACCATCACCACCTCTGGTGCTGGCCAACTGGCTGGTAGCGGAGGATTAATCCACCCCAAAGTTAACCACAGTCCAGGATCCACAAGAACCCTGAAGCAATGAACCTGCTCCTTTGGGGTATGCGCCACACCCTTGAGGGTGACTTCTTAGTCCTCAAGCAGTTTTGTCATGGTCCAACAGAAATAAGTTAAAATATATATATATCATTATAAACATACTATACAAAGTATAGCCTCAAAAATTATTAATGCTCAATTTGGCTGTATATTAAGTTTTAATAGTTAGATTAACTAAGCAGTATGATGCTTTATTTAAGGTTGGTCTACTGCTATGTCAGGAGACTTCCCACTGGCAGGCACTGGGGAAACTTGAAAGTGATGTGAGGTAGTTCTAGGAATCAGGTAAAACCATAGAGTTTCCAGCAATTCCTAGAGCTACTCTACATCACTTCCAGGTTTCCCCTGGAATAAATGTAGTGGTGCACAGAGCATCACAGCCCCCTCATGTCCCTTCTCCATAACTTCCTGCCAGTTGCCAGGCATGGCCAGCCAGCAACACTAGCTGCATTGGGTATTGAAAACATGAATACTACTTTCATGAATACATGAAAACAAACACCAACACAACTTTAACAGAAAGGAAGAAGGCATTTCCATCCACCAACCTTGGTATCCAGCTCTGCAAAACACCCTACAGACTATAAATTGCAGAAAGTCACAGAACAACCAGCAAATTCCACAGAACAATCAGCACAGTCAACAACCATCTTCCTTATCTTCACACCCCTTCCAACCCTCCCAGCAATTAACCCAGAACAATGGTCACATTCAACAGCCAGTTTCCTTATCTCTTCCCTTCCAGGAAGCCCCACCAAACAATGGGCACATCCACAAACCAATTGCCCTTTCACCACACCCCCTCCAGCCTAGAAATAGCAGCTCTCCAGCAGCCCTGGCCTCACTCAATGCACAGCATCCAAAAAGGTCAGAGCGCCTGCTCCGGCTGCAACGCCACTGAGGATGTTCTCCACAACTGAGAATGAAACGTCTGGAAGAAAAACTTTCTCCAGTAGAACACGGCACTTGAGCCCGAAAGATTCTACAAACCCTAATGATGAATACTACCAATGGAAAATGTGCATTAAATCAGTGATCTTTTTAAAAAGTTGGGCCTTCTTATTGGTGATTTAAATCATGGTTCAAAATTAAATCTGCTTAATTTACAAGGCCAGAGTGTTGTTCAATATGGTTCAACTAAGCTCCCAAATTAACAGGCACAATCCTGTAATTCCCCACCCCCAGCTACAGCTGAAACTTAGGCCAAGAGTAATACTCATTAAATAACAGTGTAAACCATAACAGTTACACCTTTTAAGCCCATTGATTCGTCTTAGGCAGGTACTGTCAGTAACTATATTAGATGCTAGCTACAGCAACCACACCACTGCATTACATGCTGTATCAAAGCAAGCAGCTGGAACAATTCACTTCCACATGCCTTTTAATAATCAAGCTAATTACACGTGCAAGAGTATAGCGCAAATCAATAATGCAACTAATAAAGCTGGAACTAACCACACTGACTATTCCGTTTAGGAAATCGTCTGATAACTGACGCCCATGTTTTAATATACAGGTTGGGATTTCCTAAGTGCCCAATGGGACTATGAAGTGGCTGTGAACAGAAGGCAATGAGTTCTGAGTTATGTGACAAGGTACCATAAATCACGTTTTTCCCCATGCTGTTTAATTTATGGGAGTGAATGGCTCATTTTGCTGTAGAACTGCTGCTGCTGCTTGAATTAAATAAGCAAACCTGGAGGGAACGAGTAGGACAAAGATAACCCCACTGCAGCTGGTGCTTAGCACCTGTGTCTGACATGCTGTTCCAAATCTGAAACAGGCCTGTTATTGGCCATGTTTGGGGGTGGAAGGGGTGGATGCACTGAGAATCTCATATTGTCTCTTTTTTAAAAAAAATGCAATTAGAGTTCTCCTATAGTAAATCATCCATGCAAGAGTCTGGCTTCTTGCAACAGTTTGAATTACAAGTTAAAGTGAAACATGCCTATAAATTATTCAGTCTAAACTAGGCAATGGTGCATAAAATACACATTCCGAGACTGGCAGAGACAATGGCAGAGTTTGTTTATGAATACCGGAGGTGGAGTAGATGGGACTTTCCTTGATCACATCTATTAATTACTTAATCCACAAGCTGACACAAAATGAATGGGAATTACTCCTAAACTTCCAGCACATCCACCCATGCCATGAGGGCCAGGCCTCTTTCTGTAGGGAGAGATTTTCTGACCTTGGACCTCCGTTCCCTGCCATCAAGCTGGCGGGGGGGGGGGGGGATGAGGGAGTCTTTAAGTGCTGTGCCAGCATGCAACATGACTTCCACCACAAAACTGGACGTGATGTCATCTTGTCGAGATGACATTTCTAGGATTAACCCTAGCACATTTAACCATAGAGTTTTGAGTGAATCCAAGAATGTTACCCCAACATGAGGCCATCACTTTCAGTTGCATTCTGAAGAGTTTTTCTCCACCACCCCAAATTCTCATGCCAGGGTGGCAGCCAAGGGTGGCAACCGTAACTCGTGAACAAAATGTTTAGCACCAGAAAGTCTTTCCTCAAGTTGCAAAAGCTGCATAGTGGCTGGCAAATTCAAGTCCATGGGAGCTACTGTGCCTATGTCTGAGTCACACAAGGGCCACCAGGCCTGACAAGTCTTCCTCCTCTTTCCAGGTTGCTTTGTCCTCCCAGTTTACCCCTGCTCCTCCTCCACAGTTTTGCTTTATAGAAGTCAAGATTTGGAAGGTTCAGCAACATTGTCATGGTTGCCCAGCAATCCCCAAAATGGCCACTGATAGGACAAAGGGCATTATTTCCTTATAGCTAAAGGTGTTGCTTCTGTTATTTGGGGAAGTATTAATTCCCTGTTTTTTCTTTAAAAAAAAAGATTTTCCTGCAATATAGAGACTTCCTTCAAGTTTGTAAAAATGAAAATCCCATCTGCCTCAAGTTCCGTTTTGCAGACCTAATGATCATACAATTTATGGTCCAGTTTGGAATTAGGTATAATGCTTGTTCTACAACTGGGATAATCAATGAACCCTAAAGTGTTCATTGCTGTACTTGTGTCAATGTCCTACCCAGTCAATTTTTCAGAGTCAGAAAGATCTGCACAGTGACAGACCTCTATATGTGCTATACATTAGCACAGGGGTGTCAAACTCATTTGTTATAAGGGCTGGATCTTGACCTTGTGGAGCCAGGCCATGTGTGTCATAAAATGTAATGCCAGATGGGAGAGAGATAAACTTTATACAGGCAAATACACACACACAGCCTAATTCACTTCACTGGTTTGTTGAGCCTCACTCGACAGAAGGAAGAGAGGCTTGGTTCAGCAGCTCTGCTGTGCAACTGAGAGAGCCTGGCAAAGCTAGCTCTCCTTCCCCCACTTCCTCCCCAAGATAGGGGCTTTGCTCTGTAGCTTCTGTACAATTCAGCAAGCCTGGTATAGCAAAGCAAATTGTGATGCATAAGGAAGCAGATGACAGTGAGTTGCTCACAGGCCTGATAGGAACCCTCCAGGGGCCTGATTTGGCCCCTTGGCCACATGTTTGACACCCCTGTATTAGCATTTAGCTATGGAAAGTTTTGACATATTTTGACATAACTTGGGCTGCATCTTAGCACTCCATTCAGTTAATGACAATACAGTCTTCCACCACAAAAACTCTTCCTCTGATACAAAAGACAGCATTGTATAGTGGTTAACAGTGGCAGATCCTAATCTGGACAAATGGGTTTGATTCCCTGCTTCTCCACATTAAGCCAGTTTGGTGGTCATGGGCCAGTCACATTTCTCTTAAAACTCTCTCAGTCTCACCTACCTCACAAGGTGCCTGTTGTGGGGAGAGGAATCAAAGGAAATTGTAAGCTGCTTTGAGACTTCTTACGGTAGAGAAAAGCGGGATACAAAAAGATGCTCTTCTCCTCCTCCGCTTCTTTGTTAGAGACATGTTCCAAAGAAGCACACCTCAGTTAAATAGAATGACAGACTGAAGCCCTATATATTTGTTTTGGGGAAAAAATTCTTTTTAACTTTTCTAATATGTCCTTTGCCTTAAAAAAATAGCCATTATTGAACTACTAAAGGGAATTCTATCTAAAGGAAAGTAAAAATATTTAGTAAAATCTGTGACTCCAAAACTGATTTGAAAATTCTCCACAACACAGACTTGCTGCTGCAAACCTTATAACATGTGCCAAAGGATAATGAAGTTGAGATCAAACAAACATTAACACTTACTACGAACAGCCTCACAATGGTTTCAGTTCTCTGTCAATCTTCTCCTGGACTGCTTTTATCCATGCATCCATTCATGGAACACTGACTTCCCTACTCTCGTTACACTTCTCCCATTTTTTCCCCAGGGAGGGGGGACTACCATTCTTGTATCTCATAGTTTTTCTCATCACTCTACTGTTGATGCAGATAAGGCTGCCAGATCCCCACTCCGGCCAAGGGATCCCCCAGTTTTTGAGGCTCCAATACACCAGATGCCAGTGGGGGAAACACCACCCCCAAACAGGGATGTCATTGTGCAACATCCTTGATGCAATGATGTCACTCGGAAGTGATGTCATCACGTCTCTGATGTTGCACGACAGCACTCTGTTTTTGACAAGTTCTATGAACCAGGTCCAGGATCCCCCTGCAAGCAGTGAGGCAGGACCTGGCAACCCTAGATGTAGTCAAGGTATCTACAGCTCAAACCTTGCCTAGTGTCTCAGTGG
Source organism: Heteronotia binoei (assembly GCF_032191835.1). Taxonomy (NCBI): domain Eukaryota; kingdom Metazoa; phylum Chordata; class Lepidosauria; order Squamata; family Gekkonidae; genus Heteronotia; species Heteronotia binoei. Next base: position 46,143,260 of record NC_083225.1, read on the forward strand.
CACTTTGCGCTGCAACATGTTCATTTGCTCTGACTTGAGAGTCCGGCTTGTCTGCATCTGATATAGACTCATGTCATCCTCACAGTTTCTGTCAAGGTCTTTCTTGGAATTTCATGAGGAATAGATTCTTTCTGATCTTTTTTTATTCCTGAACGTTTGACATCTGCTGCATGGCTGTGCCGAGTCTTCAATTCAAGCTCACATGCCTGGCTGATGAATAATTTCTCAAGGCCTTCCTTTACACAGTTCAACAAATCCCCTAAGACTCTTCTGTATAGTAGGCAATATTTCTATCCTGATGTCTTATGGCACTAGGATTCCATCATTTTAAATAATGTGTCTACCATATACAGTTAATTCTTCTTCAGAATGCCAGTAAGTCCTGATATTTTCTGGAACCTCTTTCTGGCCACCCCTTAGAAACAGTAATTTTTAAAGGATGTATGAAACTCTATTATCTGCAGTACCCATTTCAAATACTTTCAGAGGTGTTGATAAGATCAGCAAAAAAGATGTCATGATGTGTATAGCAGAGAACGAAAAAGGAAGGGGAACAAATATGAATTAAGAAACTAAAAGGTTAAATACCCACAAATAAGAGGACCCAATCTTAAAATCAATAGATATACAAGCATTAACACACAGATAACACAGGTTATAAAAAATGCATGTATTTATTACAAATGATTTAAAAACAGTTATAGGCCCAAATTAGGGTTGCCAAGTCCAATTCAAGAAATATATGAGGACTTTGGGAGTGGAGCCAGGAGCAAAGTTGTGACAAGCATAATTGAACTCCAAAGGGTCATCACATATAAAAAGGACTGCACATCTTTTAAATGCCTTCCTTCCATAGGAAATAATGAAGGATAGGGGCATCTTCTTTTGGGGCACATAGAATTGGACCCCCTGGTCCAATCTTTTTGAAACCTGGGAAGCATTTTGGGGAGAGACACTGGATGCTATGCTGAAAATGTGGTGCCTCTACCTCAAAACACAGCCCCCCCCCAGAGCCCCAGATACCCACAGATCAATTCTCCATTATTTCCTATGAAAATAAGTCTCCATGGGGAATAATCGAGTTCCCAGCAGACATATCCCTCCCCTCCCCCCGCTTTCTGATGACCCTGAAGCGGGGGGAGGGCCTCCAATCCAGGGGATCCCCTGCCCTCACCTGGAGATTGGCATCTCTAGCCCAAATGTAGCCTCAGTAAGAATTAAAATCATACAGCACAATCACTTGTAATAAATATATGCATTTTTGATAACCTGTATTATCTATATGTTAATGCTCTGTATCTATTGATTTTAAGACTGGGCTCTCTTATGATGTATAGCAACAACAACTTCCTCATAAGTAACTCAACCTTTTTCTACTTAGGCCCTGAGTAGAGCATCAGTAACTCTTAAACCTTTGCCTCATCTATATTTCACTTGTAATAGTGCTCTGTTACACTCAAAGGTTTTTGTGAAAATTATATTTAAAAAATAACAGCCCAACTGAATTAGTGGAATCTTGTATATCTAAACACTACTGCAAACATTTCTTTTTCCATTTGGACATAAATTTGTTGGTTAGCTGCCAGTCAGCTGGAAACATTCACAATAGGGAAGGAAGGACTTCTGCAACAATCTGACACGTCACCCTATAAAAAGGCATCTGTTGGCACAGCTACTGGTTCTTTCTCATTGTATGTTTTAATTAGTAGTTCTTCTAGCTCCTTGAATACTGTTCCATGGAATAAAATTTTCTGAAACTCAAAATATTGAGACAATATTGATGGTGTAATGAAGTTTATCATGCCGAAGTAGAACAAACTCATTTAGGTCAGTGTCCATCACCAGTGATCTTTGTAGATCAGCATAATTCTTTGTACTAGACATTTCAATACTGGATATCTATTTCAGCTGCCACAAGTTTTCAACACTTCTTTAAGAAATGTAGGCTTTCTACATTACATTTCTTCAGATACGTGCCTCCACAGCTCTGATAGATAAGACTAGGTATCCCTCTCTTTGATCTAGCAGCTTGTTTCACATGATCAACAAATGCTTAAGGAAGACCACAAACAGGGTAACATCCTCTTTTGCTGGCCCCTGTCACAAAAAATCCTGGATTCTGTATGTAAATCTGGTGGTTCCATTTAATCACCATGGCTAGAAGTTGCTGAGTATTCATTACCACATCTTGAGGTATTCAGTTCTATAAGCTACAAAATGCATTTCATAATTCATTATTTTGTTTGTCCTGAATCTACAGAGTAACCCTGAATTCCTGTAATACAGGAAAGGGGATAGAATTCTTTCACCATACCACACATAATTTTATAAATGTACAAGTGGGACCCACAAGGACTTGCTGGGGGACATTTCCCCCCTCTCTCCCACTATTTCTTCTTTCCCTTTTCGTGGCAGCCCTCTTAGCCTCTCCCCTTTTCCTGCTTCCCTCTCTCCTTCCCACCCACCAATAATTGTACATTTGGCAACAGTATGTTTGTGTACTGCAACCAACTGGGAGGACAAACCTCCCTATTTAACATTGCAGAATGTTAAAACTTGGGATCTTATGGTTATGAAGAAGATTTCTGTAATGGTTAACCCTACAGTTTTAGATTCTAAGTTCTTTTCTTCTTTTTTTTGGACACATGGATGCCAATTATTATTTGGAGGGAATCAATATCATAGTGGTGGGGAGATCCCCTTCAAATATAGGTTCCTTTTTGAATGCCTGTTATTCTATATGTCCTATCATACTGTACTGTATTTTATTTGTTTTAATTAGTAAAACATAAATTTATTACCAAAAAAATTGTTCCTTTATCTGCACCCATTTTCTGCTTCCCTTCTTACCTACCCCTGACAACCTCTACCCAAAAAAACCCTATACCCTAATTGTGTGGTTCTGGCAACCAGTCCAGGTTCAGCTGCATGGTGAGAAATTTGCAAGGAAATGTGGGGCACACTTCATTTTCCCCTGCATAGTCTTCCCTACAGTATTTCTCTTTTGCTCTTCCTGGAAACCTCTATCATCATTCTTTCTGGTTTCCTTCATTCTTCACACACACATTTATCTGCCCTCCCTCTTCAGCTATTTTATTTATTTTTTAATTTATTCTTCAAATTTCTATCCTGCCCTCTTTGTGAATGGACTCCACCTTTCTCCATAATGGGACACAAAGCAGCTTACATCATTCTCCTCTTCTCCCTGTGGGGTAAGGTAGGCTGACAATGTGTAACTGGCTCAAGGACGCTCAGTTTCCACAGTAGAGTGGTAATTTGAACCTGTGTCATCCAGATCCTTGTCGGAAATGCTAATCAATACTTTTTTTGTGGAATGAGGAGCTGTTGTTGAACAGTAGCAATCATCCAGTCCTGGTGAGTCATGCAAGTCATGTTGTAGCAAATTGCCCAAGAGCTGCTGTTAAATCTGGCTCTGATGAGTCCTTCCTCAAAGGCCAAAATACCCTTGGAAAGGGCCCTGCTCTCTCTCCTGACTTTTTCAGATAGAAACCAAGGCTTGAAAGCTGGTAATACTGTTTGGCTGCCTAGCAACAGCCAGTGAGAGCATTAGTTTCTTAAAATTACAGGCACTTCTTGTTGTTTTGTGCCATTTTAACCCTAATGGGTTTTTACCCAGATTTTTCTGTGAGTCTGGGATGCCTTCTGGGTTTGTAGAAAGATCTGTCTTGTCAGTCTGTGCCTCCAGTCTCTGGATAATTATCCACAGATCGGGCCATGCAGAGAACCCAACCCACACACACTGATTTAACATGAAAACACAAAGTATAAAGGCATTTTCTTAACAGCCAGGATTAATGAAGTTTTATTATACTCCTGCATGTGATGGCACAGAGGCAATATAATATCCTATAATCTATTCAAGTTTTGTTCAACATTAATAGATAATGTGGGGTTGAATCCGGTAAACTCGCACCTTCCTCTTTCCATAGCAATCTCAGAAAAGGAATTGTTGGAAAATGGGCTGATCCTTGGGGACAAAAAGCTATATATAATGGAAGAAAACTTCCCATCTTCCCCTTCTACCAACAGATCCTTTTGATCCTGGAGAAGCTGCACTGGCAGAAGGAGACGTGGTCACTTCCCTTCCTCAGTGTAGTCTTCTGTACCACATTGGCCTTCATCCATGTTGATTCCCTGATCTCCAGCAACAAATTTCCCTGGAATGCCACGGAAAAGTGGAAGGAGATCTGTTCTTATGAGCACTTTAGATCCAAAAGTCATAGGATCCAACTAATGGTATATGACTTGGGCATAATCCTCAAAGCTTTTAGATATCTTGCGACCTCACACACATAGGTGGGACTTGCATAAGGTGTATGTCGTTGAATTCTTTAAAAGAACACATATACTTACAATATATCCAGATTAATAAATATATAGAGAACCCGCATGACTTGCTTTATAAAACAATTGCAATAACAGCCCATTAGGATTTCTCCTGAGGAATTATCATTATAGACCTCTTAATTAGACACTCTTATTAACAAGAATGTTGAATGAATTAAATACCACCCAGGCATCATTCTCCAGTACACAAGAATGAACTGTAAGATTTATGGCCCTCAATAGCCACGTAAATGTAGTAGGTAATTACTCCCCCATCAAAGATTAAATAGGAGCAGGCCTTTATGCAACATCAAGGAGAATTCCTTTTATAAGCATATGACTATTGCTTCTACTGCCTGCTATTCTTTGTCCTTCAGAGGTTCTTGTGCAACACAGTCATATTCTACTGTTTCCTCATTTCAGAAAAGCTAAGTCCTGGGCACCACTGCAGTGGAAAGAGCCAAGACTTAGGCTGAAATCAGATGGCCTGTTTGGGCCAACACAGGAACTCCCCACAGCTGGACTTAAATTGTGCAGTCAAATGTGCACATCACTCCCACCTTAAAAAGATACCAGTTACTAAGTGGTAGCAAATCTCCCAAGGGCTTCCCTGTCACCTTTCCCAGCCATCTGAATAGGTGGGGAGCACCTGGGAAGTGCCTACCATGCGCTTGAGTGGTCTGACGGCTTCTCCAGAGCATGCACAGCCCATCCCTCTTTCAGAAATGGGGCATGCACTGTCTGACCGCCCCAGGGTGCCTCAGACAGTGACATTTTTTTTTCTGTGCTGGGAGGTGCTGCCCCAAGCTGCCCATGTGTACCTAGTCTTAGAGAGATTACCTTGAAGAAAAATCAAAGTTAAGGTGCAAAAAAAAAAAAAATCAAAACCCAGAAAATAATATATTTCACAAGTTTTAGTCCAACTGTTATTTAAATACTTATCAAGAACTATAGCATATTATTTACAAATGTAAAAACATTCACCATTTTTAAAAAAAATAAGAATGCGTATGTTCCTTTGGCGCACATAGGCTGATAACAGCCATTTGGTTTGGGGCAGGTTGCAGCCGCCCCGAATACAGCTAGCCAGAAATAGAGCACCCCGGAGCTTTTGGATGGTGCTCAAAAAAGGGGCGGGCTGTGAGCACCCAGGGAGCATTTGGAACACTCACGTGTCCCATTTGCGGCTCCCCAGGCATTCTTCAGGAGCTCCCCAGCCTTCCAGACGCCTGGGAGCTGCCTCAGAAATGCCCCAGCAAAAAGGCATCACTTTTGCCATGGTGCCTTTTTGAGGTGGGTGGAGCAGCCTCAAGGACAGGGTGAGTACACAATTGGGATGGCCACCAGATGTTGCCATCTTGAAGGGTTTTTTGGGCCGACTTCAGAGGCATCTCTGAGTTGACACAAAGTGCCGGTCTGTAATCAGCCATATGGAAGGGAAGGAAAGGTCCCCTGTGCAAGCACCAGTCGTTTCCGACTCTGGGGTGAAGTTGCTTTCACAACGTTTTCACGGCAGACTTTTTACGGGGTGGTTTGACATTGCCTTCCCCAGTCAGCTACACTTCCCCCCCAGCAAGCTGGGTACTCATTTTACCAACCTCAGAAGGATGGAAGACTGAGTCAACCTCGAGCTGGCTACCTGAAAACCCAGCTCCCACCGGGGATCGAACTCAGGTTGTGAGCAGAGCTTACAACTGCAGTATTGCAGCTTTACCACTCTGCACCACGAGGCTCTTCAGTCCACCATATAGACTCATACTAATGATCTGTGTACCAAATTTAATTTCAACTCCTTGCTGAAGTAAAGCAAAATATTATGTACTGTTTACTGCCCTTCACTGGAAAACAATGTACTAATAGGATAGCATCTGTGTATATTAAAAGTGCCCTGACTTGGATGGGCCTAAATTAGCCTGATCTCATCACATCTCGGAAGCTAAGCAGGGCTGGTTATTACTTGGATAAGAATTCCAGCGTTGCTACACAGGCAGGCAATGGCAAACCACCTCTGAATGTCTCTTGCCCTGAAAACCCTAAAGGGTTTGGCTGTGACATGAGAGCGCAAAAACAAAAAATGAAAATCATCTAATTTAATTGATGGACACATAAATGTGTGTGGTTCGACAATCAGAGAAATCTGTCCTGAGAATTAGAAATCAGGTACTTGGATGTAGGCTATAACAGTCCAACTAACATGCTGTCTTGATAAGGCTGTCAGAAAGAGACATGTCAATTCAGGGCATAAAAGCAAAATGCTGTTACAGTCTTCTCATGTGCATATATGCAGTAAGAGATTTTATTGCTTTAAGAAAGAGCAAGCAATCATGCTTACCAAAATGAATTACTGTAGAAGAATAAAATGGACTGGGAATGCCAATGGATTGCAGGAATTCTGTAAACCGCTGTCCCATTGGTTTTCAATGGCAACATGGTAACTTTTGGCACTTCCAAAAGAGGTCTCACAGTACAAGCTGGAGCATTTTTGTGATAAGAATAGTGGAACACACAGCTTTGTTGAGACAATAGACCAGGCACTGTCTGGTGCAAATCCGGAGTGAACAGGGCTTTTTTGTAGAAAAAGCCCAGCAGGAACTCATCTGCGTATTAGGCCACACACCCTGACACCAGGCCAGCCGGAACTGCGTTCCTATGCATTCATGTTAAAAAAAAAAAAAAAAGCCAACAGTGAATATCCCTGATCTTTACAGATACCAGCAGAGGGCTCTACTTCATGAAAGCAAACATTTATACCTGGAAATTGTTAGCCTATGAATCTAGGGGGGCGGGGGGGGGGCGGGTTTGATTGCATTTCAATGAAATGAGTGGTAATGAGAGCACATCACTCCAGGAGCACGTCTGCTGGTAGAAGCACAGAGATGCCCTGAGGGCAATGTAAATAAGGGCCTTTACAGCCTGTGTGAAAACCTGACTCACTCTCTGAATATACACTTGCCTTACCATTGATTCAGAAGTGCTTGAGGAATGTGCAGCACAGGAGAAATCACTGCCATTCCCTCGTCTCCACTACTCACTTTCTTAAATGGATGGATAGCCACGGGAATGGAAAGCAGAGAGGCTAATTCAGAATCAACATTTTACAATTGTGTATTAGCTGGCAAGGTGAGCATGCCTTTAACAGCTCTGTAAACACATCAGCAAAGTTTCTCCTAACAGACTTGTCCAAAAGTACAGGATCTCCTGCAGAAAAAGTAAGCTGACAACTGCAGGCTATAATTACACTTCCTGAGCCCTGTTCCACAGGGAAGGATGTTCTAAAATAAATAAGATGTTTTAGTTGCCACTCATTCAAAGGATCTTGCAGTGACTTACAACAGGGGTCCCCAACCCCTGGGCCATGGACCGGTTAGCACCCAGGCCATGAGTTGTATAATTATTTCATTATATATTACAGTGTAATAATAATAAGACAACATTGGATTTATATCCTGTCCTCCACTCCGAATCTCAGAGTGGCTCACAATCTCCTTTACCTCCCCCCACCCCCGCAACAGAAACCATGAGGTGGGTGTGGCTGAGAGCTCTCCCAAAAGCTACCCTTTCAAGGACAGCTCTGCCACAGCTATGGCTGACCCAAGGCCATTCCAGCAGCTGCAAGTGGAGGAATCAAACCCAATTCTCACAGATAAGAGTCCACACACTTAACTACCACACCAAAATAAAGTGCACAACTGTATCATCCCGAAACCATCCTCCCCCGCCCCCGGGCTGGTCCATGGAAAAATTGTATTCCACAAAACTGGTCCCTGGTGCCAAAAAGGTTGGGGACCACTGACTTACAACATTAAGGTAAAACAACATAAAAACAAATAACAAATATAAAGTATTAACATTGAAATGTTAAATTATTAAACTATGTGGCTATCACCACACCTCTAATAAAAACAGTCCAAACATGTGGTTACCCTCCAAAGTCCCACTTAAACAATTTATCCTTGCATGCCCTGTGGAAACTAAATAAGTCACTGGATGCCCACTGGCTGCTCCTGTCCCACTGTCCTCAGCAGTAGTGCCACTTCCTCATTTACTTGAACAGAGATCTGGCCCTGAGTTCTAAGCAAAATCATCTGGTCTGTTGCTGTCATTATGGGGACTGCACAGCCCTGTTTTCAGCAATGGTTTGAAGAATCAGAAAAAGGCATTAACATCACCTCTTCCCCCTTCTCAAGGTTATTTCCCCTTTCAATTTCCTGTTTAACACTAATCATAGTTTGCCATGAGCAGCAATCCATAGCCAGTCCTTTCCTTCTACAGTGGTTTTCTGATTCTGCTTTGAAGGAAAAGTACTAATCAGTTACAGGTCACGACAGATATCCTGACAAGCAGCTAGGAATGAACAGGGAACGGAAAAGAGAGGAGGAATCCTTTATTTCCAGTCCTCCAAGCAGTAGTTCAGAGTTTTGTCTGAACTTAACTGCGGCAAGGGGAGAATAACTTCTGAATTGACTGGCACCAACTTGGAACTATAAGAAGGCATACTGTAAAGTCTGCCAAAGGCTAAACCATGCCCTTTGTGCTGAGGACATAAGAAAGAAATATTTTACTGTGTCCTAGCTGTAACGGACACAGCTGCGGCCAATCAAATGACATCTTGAAAGGATTCCCAACAACTTGGCTAGTCCACAAGCAGAGAAGTTTGCTGAACCTGAGATGCTGCTGGAGGAATGGCTGCATCCTACATCAAACAAGGTAGTTACTATCAAATTACCCAAGCTAACTCTTATATTAATTCAGCTGGGTGTGGTTAGGGAATCCCGACAGCTACCGAAGCTTGGTGGAGAAACATCACAGACAGCAAAGCTGCAAATAATTTGACTCTAGACACAAGCACACGTCTTTATTTTCGATACATCAGTTCTCTGCTGCATTCCTCTAGGATGCTCTCATGGTAGGACAAAATCCAATTGATCTGCATTAGGTTTTGCTTATTGCCAGGGCTTTTCTAGAAGAAAAAGCCCAGCAGGAACTCATTTGCATATTAGGCTACACATTCCTGACATCACCATTGTTTTGTACAGGGCTTTTTGTAGAAAAAGCCTAGCAGGAACTCATTTGCCTATTAGGCCCCAGCCCCTGACACCAAGCCAACCGGAACTGTGCTCCTGTGCGTTCCTGCTCAAAAAAAGCCCTGCTTATTACTGCAAACATTTTCAACAAGCCACGGTAGCCCTGTTTTTCAGTATCCTGGTATTCTCCTGTGCTTTCAATAGCAGCTTGTAATAGCCTGAATAGTGCAGATTGGGCTGACTTTTGGAAGCTAAGTAGGGTTGGTCAAAGTCAGTCCTTGCATGGGAAATCAAAGAAGGCCAGAATTGCTATGCAGAGACAAGGCAATGGCAAACCATCTCCAGTGTTCTCCACTCATCTCTTGCCTTGAAAACCTATGAGAGACCACCGTAAGTTGGTTGCGACTTAACAGTACTTAATTATCATTATTATGGTTGTGTCTATATAACTGAATGCTGGGAGGAGCTATGAGTCCTATAGCTTGCAATTACACTTGAAAGCTACAGGACATACACCTAGGGCTAAGGCAGGCTTTCACAATTTGTGATTTACTAACCAGGGCTGCTCATCCATCATGTGGTCTGGCTTGTTGCTTCTCAGTATTTACTGACCATCAGGGCTTTTTTTGTAGCAGATTTTTTTTTTTTTGCATATTAGGCTACACCCCCCCCCCCCCGATGTAGCCAGTCCTCCAAGAGCTTACAGTAGGCCCTGTAAGAAGAGCCCTGTAAGCTCTTAGAGGATTGGCTACATCAGGAGGGTGTAACCTAATATGTAAAGGAGTTCCTTCTACAAAAAAAGCTCTGATGACCATGCAAGAGACAGAGATGGTCTTGTTAACCCCCAATAAGCAGAGTGAGGTGTCATTTAACCAGGTGTGTAAAACTACATTTCTATTTAAAGAAAAGCAGATGTCTAAAAACCAGAGCTACCCAGCACAACTCAATGGCAGGTGCTGTCCAGTCTCTTTATAAAACCTTCAGGTGAACTTTATTATTTCTTCTTTTTTTACCAGGGCCTCTAATCCCTGTGCTATTATGACTTTTATTTTCACCCTTCTGCCTACAGCTCTATAACTTCCCAGCTTCTCTGAGTAGTAAAATGTTGATCCCTGATCTTTTTTTACCCCAAGGCTCCCAGGAGATTAATTGGTCTTGACAGAGAAATGTGCTGGGGTGCTTCTCGAACAGGACATTAATTCACATCATAAGCAGACCGGTCTCTCTGAAAATAAAACACAGCTGTGGCCAAATTTTAATTAAAAATAAACTGGGGAACTGCCACATCTTCCACTGCTGCATTTCATTTGCACACAGAAAGGATGTGAAAAGGTTTTTATTGGCTGTTGTTCCACTTTTCTCCCCGTTAAAACTACCATAATATTTCAGAATTCGTCATGTGTCATCACCTTTTGGTCCTAAGGTCATATCTATCACCTTTTACTAGAGACACTACACTGAGAGATACAGGAATTCTTTCATTAGGTTCAGTTTTGGACAAATTACTGGAGCATTTCATTTCCAGATTGGTTGGATTCAGACAACTTTTTGTTCACTCTCGCCCAATTGTCGTCCTCACTACAACCTCATCCCACATGGCTTTTGTTCCTGCAGGCCTCAAGAACCCTATCATAGTCTTTTGGGGTAGTCAGAAGTGGGATCCAACCCATTATATCTATTACATCAAAGAAGACAGGAATGAACTCTACATCATGGCTTGTCCATGCTGCTTATGTGATAACGGAGTGTTTTGCAGATGTAGGCATACCACTTTCAAATTCTGCAGAAGATAGTATGCTATATTTGGAGATTCTCTGTGTTCTTTAGGACATCGTAACCTTCATGGAAATTAATTCCAAAGGCTGGGAAGAACTGAGGCCAATAGAATGAGTTTTAACAGTATCGAAGCACCATGGGTCCTGAGGCCCTACGCTCATTTTGCGTCCACTTGATAAATCTTGTTTTGAGATTTGTAACATTTTAAACATTTGCTCCTTTCTCCTTTCTGCAGGTTTTTTTCCCCCTCAGACCACATTTGCTGCCTCTTTCACTGAATATTGCAGCACCCTTTCTTCTTCCTTCTCTGACAGTTCAGTCCAATGCAGAGTTATTCTGGGCTAAACCCAATGAAAGTCATCAATCCAGAGTAATTCTGAATTGGCTCCCCATTCTGTCTTCTGTTCAGAATTCTGTGCTTGTAGATATTTTAACCTTTTATCTATGTATAAACCATACTATCTGAAAGTGAACCTAGTTGTCCATCCCCTCAAATAGTAGAGAATATAGACAACCCCAATAGACCAGGGGTGTCAAACATAAGGCCTGGGGCATGGAAACTGCTCATCCTGGACTCTTATGCAGCCCTCAAGCAACTGGTGAAAGTGAGGGAGTGCTGGGTGGAGCCACTCCACTGTGGCTTCAGTACAGCAGAATGGCCCTGCCTGCAGCAGTCAAGAAGTGTAGGAGCATCTGCCCAGCACTGCATTGCTGCCTCTCCAGTCCACCTATGCTGGTTTTCCTCTGCACTCTCCTCCTAGCCCATAGGGCTTTGCAATGAGGATACTCCAACTCGGAGCTTACCAGCTGCTGTCCTTTATACAGTTTCTATCTCCAGTACCTGGCATTATATTTTATGACACACACGGTCTGGCCCAACAAAGTTACATTTATGTCAGCTCCAACCCTCATTAAAAATGATTTTGACACCTTTGGACTACACTATAAAGTTCCTTTGTAATCCTCAAATGTGGGAGATCATTTTACATGCTGAAAAATAAGAATGTCCCATATGCTGTTCGGTACTTACTTCTAACATACTTATGCTGTTGTATAAATTGGCATTGATTGGATGGTGTTCTGGTGGAACTAATGGCTACTTCCGGGAGAGTTTGTTTTGTAATGAGCATAGATCAAGCCAGCATGGTATAGTGATTAGAGAGGCAGGTATCTGGGAGACCCAGGTTCAAATCCCCACTCTACCATGGAAGTTCTCCAGATGAACCCTGGACCTTCTTCACAGGGTTGTTATTGTGAGGATAAAATGGAGGAGAGGGTGATGCCGCTATAAACCACCAAAAATATTAGAAAGCAAAAGGAATGAACAGAGTGCTGCCTAGAAATGATAATACAAAATGAAGGTCTTGTCCTTAGGTCTCCTCACCACGCTTTCCATAAAAAAAAAGTTAAAGAGTGGTGAACACATCAGATATCAGACTTGTATATTTATGCTTATGCAATATATAGGCATTTAAAATTAAACATGTCCTAATGCTTCAGTCTTGCATGCTTTCTTACCCCCTCAGTAGGGTTGTGGGTATTTTGTTGAAACTGAGAGATACAACCAACCCTGCAAATATTCAGAGGCATTCATTATTAATACTTTATATAATAGTCCTTGGCTTAGTCAAGACACTCAGAATAAGGCAGAGCGGCTCTCTCAATGATCCACAGCTGTGATCAAGTTACAGTCTTGACTTTGGTTGTTGTTGTTTTTTGTTTGGACCCTAAAATGGCATAATCCCAGGATCAATTAAGAGCAGAATTCTACTGGAAAGATCCAAGGTTCTACTTACGAAGACAGTTTGTTGCACTGCAATAGTGTTTGACCATGAAATGTGCCAAAGACTGGTTTGTTTCAAAGCAACACATCTCAGTGCCTTTCATTTTTTTCCTTTAATGGTTTGCAACATGTGAGAATTAACTGAGAGCCAGTTTGGTGTAGTGGTTAAGTGCACGGACTCCTATCTGGGAGAACCAGGTTTAATTCCCCACTCCTCCACATACACCTTCTGATGTGACCCTGGGTCAGCCACAAGTTCTGGCAGAGTTACTCTGCTCAAGAGCAGTTATGGAAAAGCTCTCTCAGCCCCACCTACCTCACAGGGTGCCTGTTGTGGGGAAGAGAAGGAAAAGCAGATTGTAAACCAATCTCCTTTGTATAAATCCAGTCCCCTCTTCTTCTTCATATCCTTTATGTGCTACAAGCTATCAGAGCCATAACTGCTAGAATGATATTAGCTTTTCATTTATTCTGCAGTTGTCCAATCGTCCATAAATTTGTTTAAGTGGTTGATAAGACACAGTTTTGCCAGGTCTCCAACATGTTAAATAGCATTTATTTACAGGGGTTTTTTTAAAGCTTCCAAACTGGAAATGGATTTGATGCTGCATAGAAAAAAATTATTAATAAGAAAGATGTTATCAGAACATATTGTAAAGCAGTAAAATTACAGGTCAAGAACAAAAAAACTGGACTTCATGAGTGAGAAACAAACTTAAATTCTATGTTCCCAAGGCTACTGTTAAAACCCCCACTCTTAAAAATGTAAAGGTGAATTAAGCTTTTCTTTATCCTTAATACAAAACACAAGTCACGTCAAAATATTATGACACTACATCCAGTGACAAACATAAGTGTTTTGCAACTACTACTAAATAAACACAAACTGTTTTCAAAAGCTCAAGTATGCAGGCTGTAAGCTGAAATCAAAAGAGATTGCTCAAAGAACCCCTTTTAGTACTTTAACAATAACCAATATTTATGCAGCACCTGTCAAATTACACCCCCCCCACAAACACATACACATGTATTTTTTTAAAAAAAGAGAGAAACCACTTAGTTTTAAAGTCTTCTGACTTGCCAGGACCTTTCTCAATTCATGTGTCAAATTTTCCATTACCAATCATTCCCATACTTTAGGCTCTAACTTCTTGGTATTTCCTCTTGAACTGATGCATTATTTTCTCTTTCTTCTGGTTTGGGGAGGCACACAGACACACACACTATGCCTTACTAAGGAGGATGTATGGTTTCAGCCTCTTCCAGAAGAAATTTAAAAGGCAGCTACAGAAAAGATCTCACTTAGATCTCACTTGATCTCATGCCCACACACGCAACAGAAATTATTCCACACAAAACATTTTTATGGCAATTCACAACCCATTTACCATCATAGCTTCTTCCCTGTGAACTCCCCCTTCAACCCAACTCCCTTTTATATTGCCAGAGAGAGTAAGTGAAGTGAGCAAGAATTAAACCCCACATGATGCTGGAAGTTTTGCAAACAAGCTCCTAAGCAATTTTCTCCCTTTATAAAGTAGGCATATGGTGCCCCAATTAGGACTGAGCTGTGTCATGGAGGGAGGGTGGTTTTAACGGATTCACCCCCATACCATTTTCCACTCCTGAAATGGCCTCATAGAACTCCATTTCCCACTGGGGTAAACACAGGGTTAGATCTAGGCAGAGGTTATTTTACCCCTCACTCATTCTTATTCAATTCACCTCCATGCTGCAGCCTCATTCTACATTTGTACATTTAAATCACAGTATAACCTTTTAGTTTGTTTCAAAGAGGGACTTTTCCTTTGTTTTTCACCAGCAGAATAGTTGGTTGGATCCAACCCATACATTTGAGGTTCCTATGCAGGACATGTCAGAAAAGGATCTTAGCCTGAGACCCTTGAGAGCTGCTGCCAGTCAGAGAATACAATATTGAGACAGACACACCAATGATATTACTCTCGCCACAAGAAGAGAATCACTGTTCAAGACTCCAGCCAAATTCAGAGAAAAATATACAAAAAAGTATAATTTATAAGAACTGCTACTTCAGGCCAACAAGGCTACTCACCTGAGTCTATCAGACTGTTAGCCTCAAAGGAGCTACTGGACTCTTACTCTTTTCTACTGCTACAGACTAACACAGAGTTGCCAACTTCCAGGTGGTGCCTGGAGTTTGCCCACTATTACCAACTGATCTCCAGGTAACAGAATCAGTTCACCTGGAGAAAATAGTCACTGTGGAAGGTAGTCTCTATAGCATTATACCCCACTTAAGTCCCTCCCCTTTTCAAATCTGGCCCTCCTTAGGCTCCACCCCCCAAATATCCAGGTATTTCCCAACGTGGAGCTGGCAACACTAGACTAACAGGCGCATCCACTTTGTTTTTATTAAGTAAGCCTCAATAGAAATGTAATCCAGAAACAATTATGTATGCTTAAATTTCACTCAAAGTGCTGAGGTGTTCTTGAATTGTCCCTTAAATTCCACTGACTCTTTTAACTTCCTCTGGTTTACAGCTCACCAGATTTTGTGAATCAGGCCTAACTCTGAAAGGTAATGAAATGCTCACAAAAGAGAAAAAGAACAGTTTCCCTCTGCATTCCATATCCTCACTTTATCCCAAGGTATGGACACTGGCAAGAGACAGTGTTATTTGCATGCAATTTATTGGGAGATCTTTTAGTGTTTACAAAATCATGAACTTCAGGAAGATCTGTACAAGCCTAACGGCTGGCCATTGTTTTACAGGGCACTTGGGTGATTCTTCCTTTTTCACTGCGTGCAGTGCGTGGACGTAATGAAAAATATTGCCATTTGTGAAGTGTAGTGAAGGTCCAATGTCTTGCAGAATGCACAATCAGCCTGGCCTCAGGGCTGGAATTTCAATTTGCTCATGGAGCTTTATGTGGAATACCTAAATAGGAAAGTAACTAGAGCATTAAAACAGAAGGAATACCAAGAATATTTTCTGACCACAGCAGATACCATAGTATGCATTTTAAAATGTTGAGTACATGTGTTTATTCAGAAAAGCCACACGGCAAATACTACCTAGTGACAGAACACAGCTAGCAAGGTTTCTTCTAATAATACAGGTCTATAACACTTGAGGGAAGCCTGAAAAACAATCAGTTTATTTTGAGTGATTGTTGCTATGCTATAATTATCTCATTTGGCAGCAACTAGAGCAACCCATCGATCATTCAACTGATTACATAATTATTTAATGGTGCACACCTTCTAGCTACTGGCATACTGTGTGGAGGGAAGACAGTGCTAGCAGCTGCTTACAGAGCATGTCTTTTATAAAATGTTATTTTAATCAGCAGAGGGAAGAATAGGGGAAACACTTTAGGAAGTGGTCAACATTTTGTGTGGCTGGAAACCTTAAGGAACATTGTTCTTGTGCATCTAGAGGATCTTATTAAGATTTCTGGGCTTTGGAAGCAGATTGGAGTTCAATGGAAGGGATTCTGCTGGAAGGACAGGACAGAAGCCCTGCTGTAAATACAGCCTTCAACAAGCCAAAAACTATGACTATAATTACATGTTAAATAAAACTTGCTGTCTGTATTTCGGAACAGAAAGCTCACCATCCTCAAAAGATTCATGCTGCCCTTCGTGTATTAACAGTGCTTTGTTGTCCTTACTTGTGGCCAACAACAAATAAAGGCTGTTTGAATGTCATTAATTAAAAGCTGAACACTGTCCTCAGGAAACACAATGCAATGTTATAGGACATGAAATAAAGCAGTCAGACTTCTCCTGAACAAGACATCTAACTGTCCTGTGAATTCTGAACATTTAAATTGAATATCTATAATAATTGTAATCTTTTAATTGTTTTTCTCAAAACAGTATAAGATGCAAGAATGTCCCAAAGCAGGTTTCATCTTTGTCTGACCTCCCATCTCACTTCTCTTCCCCTTTTAGACCAGACAGATTGTACACCACTCCCCCTTGAGTTTTATGCCATCTTTTATTTCATTGTTATTTATTATATTGACAGTTATCATGTACTATATCAGGGGTGGGGAATGTCAGGCCCGAGGGCTGTTTACGGCCCTTGAGATCACTTGGTCTGGCCCTTGGGGATTGCTGGGCCGAGCCACATGGTAGCCTCTCTGGGGCCTGGCTGGCCAGCAAGGATCGTGCGGCCCAGCTGCATTCTGCAGCAGCCTCCCCAGGGACTGGTTGGCTGGCAGGGATCATGGGGCCCAGCCACGCTGCGGCCTCCCTGGGGTCTGGCTGGCTGGCCAGGATCGCTGCAGGGTCTGGAAAAGTCAGTGTCGAAATTCAGGTAAGTTCCCCCCTCATTGCTTTATTTCCCTTTCTTTCTATTTCTTTCCGCCATTTCTTTGTTTTCTTTAATTCTCCCTTTCCTCCCTTTCTTTATTTTCCTTTATTACTCTTTCTTCCCTCATTTCTTTCTTTTCCTTTCTTTCCATTTCTTCCCCACATTTTATTTCTCTTTATCCCCTTTTATCCCTATTTCTTCATTTCCCCTTATTCTCCTTTCTTCCCCTCATTTCTTTATTTTCATTTCTTTCTCTTCCCCCTATTTATTTATTTTCCTTTATTACTCTTTCTTTCTTTCTTTCTTTCTTTCTTTCTTTCTTTCTTTCTTTCTTTCTTTCTTTCTTCTTCCTTCCACCCATTTTTCTTTCCCTTTCCCTTCCTAATATGCCTGCACCTAATATGATCTAATATGCCTGCACCTAGGCATTTGCCTAGGACGGTGGGGTGGGGTGTGTGTCTGTGTGTGTGCTGAATTAGGTTCACCCCACATGACTTCAAATAGATAATTTTGTATGGCCTACAAATGATGTTATAAATATCCAAATGGCCCTTGGCAGAAAAAAGGTTCTCCACCCCTATACTATATAATAGTTATAATGTACTGTAATATTAGGTATTTTAGTATATTTATTGTATTATGTTTTAGAATGTTTTAATTATGTTACCCTTTCTGAGCCTGGGCATAGAGAGAGCGGGATATAAATTCAATTACCCTAAATAAACAAATAAGAATTTGCTAATGCATACCTACATATATATGTGTATAAACTGATGGTGGGAAGTGCTATCAAGTCACTACCCCAGAGAATTTTCAAGGAAAGAGACATTCAGAGGTTGTCCATGTAGTGACCCTGGACTTCCTTGGTGGTCTCCAATCCAAACCAGGGTCAACTCTGCTTAGCTTCTGATGAGTTTAGGCTAGCCTCAGCTATCCAGGGCAGGGAAGGGAAGGTACAAATTACAGAAAAGGAAATAATAAGTAATCAAATTATAGAATTCACTGTCAGTGGTGTAAGCCAAAATGCTCTCAAAAGAGGTTGGGGAATTGACAGGTGGGCACCTATGGCTTAAAAAGGACCTAGAATCTATGTATACAGGATTCCACCTCCAGAAATTATTGCTTAAATTTACCAAGGACACTATTTAAATAAAACAATTACAATTGTATTACAGAAAAATATAGAACACACATACAAGTTAATGGATACATACAACACACATACAGTCCTAATAAAAATAGAGAGAAATGCATAGAGGTAACATAAGGATGGACAAACAGGGTGATAATTACCGATCGCAGTCTTCAAGGAAGGCTCTAATGGCGACGAACGAAGACCAGGGGGAAGGGACCCTCAACTAATCAAAAATCGGGGATGTATCTAAACAGCAGGAATGGGGTACTGCTAGATACACACCTGTGGGGAGCTGGGTCACAGGTTATAAGGACTACCTTGAGCCCTTAGGGGATGGGAGGTACAGGGGCGGAGGACAGATGGTCAGCTGGTACATGACCTCAGAAAAAGGGGGGGCTCCGCAATGACCAAAAGGGCTGGACTTATGCAGTAGTCAATAGCCAGTTTATTGGGCGCACCTGATTGGATGCCCATACCTGGCCAATGAGCAGCCTTGGCCCTGGTTACCTGATTGGACTTCCAGGTAACAATGGGCCAAAGGAAGAGGCTCCAGAATGACCATTAAGGGAAAGAATGGGAGAAATTATTGGGATGGAGGTGATTAAGGCTATCAAAACTTATCTAAAAGGTGACAATAGATGGCCAAATTGCTACCTAAGGTAACACCTTGGGGAGGGATGGTGGCTCAGTGGCAGAGCATCTGCTTGGGAAGCAGAAGGTCCCAGATTCAATCCCTGGCATCTCCACTAAAAAAGGGTCCAGGCAAATAGGCGTGATAAACCTCAGCTTGAGACCCTGGAGAGCCGCTGCCAGTCTGAGTAGACAATACTGACTTTGATGGACTGAGGGTCTGATTCAGTATAAGGCAGCTTCATATGTTCATATGTAACACCCGATCTATACAAAGAAACTTGGCTCTGGGTGAAGATGTTCTTCCTCCTCTTCATTCCTCTACTGGCACCAGCCTTTGTCTTGGGTTCCGTTGGACAAAGGCTTAGGCAGTCTGACAGGATCCACGCCTAAGATAAGCTTGATTGCCTTATGCATGGGTGACATCTGTTGAGTACGTGAGCCTCCCGCTTTGCTGTAATAGAGTCTGGCACAACAGGAAAATAGCTGCTGGTGATGTTAGCCTTCCCATATGGATTCTATGGTCAAGGCTGGAAACCGCTTGCCTGGACAGTTCCTGGAGGCGCACCTTCCTCCGCTGCAACGGCTGAGATGGTGATCGCACGGAGAGACTGGAAACTCATCTGTTCTCCTGGTTAGCACTCTTCCAGAGACACGGAGTGCTGCTGCAACACTGTGGCTGTTTGTATTCACATAAGTCCCTACATTCTGGTACACAAAACCCATGTTCTCCTGGCAGATGTGTGTGAGTTGAATCTCCAGGCACCCTGGCAACCAAACAGGTGACTACGATGTTCTGAAATTAGGGGTTTTTTTCTCACAGTGGACATAGTGATAGCCACAAGCATGGATGGCTTTAAAAGCAAACTAGATAGTTTCATAGAGGACAGGTTTGTCCCAGCAGATACCCTGCCTGTTGGAAGCTGTAGCAGGTTGGATCTTGGAGTACTATTAGGCTGGGGGATTTCAACGTTCATGCTGATGATGGGGCTTCCTCACAGTCTACAGACCTAGTGTCTTCCATGGCAGTACTGGGACCCTCCCAAGTTGTATCAGACCCCATGCATCATGCAGGCCACACGCTGGATTTGGTCTTTGGGGCAGGGATGGATGTGGATCAGGATGCAATTGATGCAGGCCCATGGTAGGACCAATTCATCTTGAAGTTTATCTGACTGTTCCAGCTTCTCTCTCCTCAGGCAACAAGCTAATTTATGCTTGCCTGTGGAGACTGATGGATCCAACTGCTTTCCAGAATGATCAGTGGGATACAATGTCCCCTAGAGACTCATCTGATGTGCTGGTAGAAAACTGGCACAGCCATATTTCTGAAGTCACTGATAAGATTGCTCCTTGACAAACACAACCTTTGCTCCCACCAAACTGGCTCCTTGGTATACCTTGGAGCTCAGGAGGATGAAATGGGAGCCAGAGTGAGTTTGGCAACAGATTCATGACAAAGCTGCAAGAACATCTTATAGGACATTTATGAAAGCCAATGAGATGGCAGTGAAAGCAAAGAAAGAATTCTATGTGGTCTCTATTGTGTCTGCTAGCTCTTGTCCAGCTCAATTATTTAGGATAGTTAGATCATTAATTTCCCTCTCAGAGAGAAACCAAAAAACTAGAAATCTGGAAACTAGCTGTGAAGCTTTCGTGAGCTGTTCTGCAGATAAAATCTTGCTGCTCTGCCAGGACCTGCCTGCCAATGTTGATACAGTATGTGAACTGGAGGACCCTTTGGATTTAGAAATAAACCAATTCAGCCAACAATACCAGCTCCAGGTTGAGAGAGTTCTGGGCATTGTTAAGCCCACCACCTGCATCCTAGACCCATGTCCATCATGGCTGGTGAAAGCCAGCAGAGATGGAATCCAGATCTCCCTGGTGAATTTTATCAATCTATCCCTGAGCTCAGTGGTTTTCCCAGGGGCTTTAAAGAAAACAACAGTGAGGCTGCTCTTAGAGAAGCCATATCTGGATCCCACTGAACTATCCAAACTACTACCCAGTTTTGAATCTTCCATTCCTGGGCAAGGTAGTTGAGAAAGTAGCAGCTAAACGGCTCCAGACATTATTGGATGACTACTCAGCCCTTGCTCCCTTCCAATCTGGCTTTTGCCCTGGCTATGGGATGGCACTGGTTGCCTTCATGGATCATGTCCATAGACAGCTGGACCGAGGTGGCCCAGCATGGCCTGGGACCAACATATTTATGGGACCATATCTCCCAGAGATCCCTACAAACAACAACCTCCTAATAGTCTATGACCCCAAAAGTATTTGTCTTGCCTCAACCCGGGCCAGAGATTTTTTGGCTCTGTTTCACAGGGCCTGTAAAACTGAAACAAAAATCAGGCATATGATTGAGGCAGTGAGGTTTTCTATCTAACCTGCCCCCTCTAAGCTCTCCTCCTTCCTCCACCCCACCACTCATTGCATGGTGTACCAACTCTCTAAACCACACAGTTGTATAAATCCAACTGGATACTGTACAGTTAGTAGCTATGGCACCATCTGATTTAAGCTTTGATTATTACTGTATGGTTGTTTTTTTTAAAGTTGTTTACTGTTTTAACTTGTTGTACCTTGTTTTGAACCTTGCTACACAAGGGAGAGAGGGCTAGAAGTCAATATAATTAATTAATTAAGACTACTAGCCATGGTGACTAAAGGAAACTTCCATAATCAAAGGCAACAAACATCTGAATTCCAGTGCTAGGAGGCAGCTTTCATGGAAAGACCTGGGCCTCTATGCCCTTTTGGCCATGGAGGACAACTGGTTGGTCACTTCATGAAGATAGTTTCAAGTGGGTAGCCATGTTGGTTTGGAGCAATAGAACAAAGTTCATGCCCAGTGGCACTTTTAAGACCAACAAAGCACATAAAAGCTTAAACTGTGTTGGTCTTAAAGGTGCCACTGAACACAAACTTTGTTTGGCTACTGTGTGAAACAGGATGCTGTATTAGACCACTAGTCTAATCCAATGTTTCTCAGTGTTCAGAGAAATGACAGAAGTGGAGAAACCATCAACCATGACAGCTTCAAAGAATTGGTTGCCCCTTTATAATGTTTACCACTGACTGTTGTTAATGTTGATGTTGGCCGGGATGCCCTCTATGTTTCTACTGAACCTGAGACAAAACAAAATGGCTAACATCTCAAAACTGTGAGAATGACACAGTTCTAACTTAGCTAAAGGGAAAAGGTTCAGCATTAAGAATGCTGCTGCTGTTGTTGTTTGAGGGTATTGGTTTCTGCACTGTAAAAACTGTTTCCCTACAGCTGACAAAGGTGACCTTGGAAAAGGTGTCAATTTCTCCCTGTCCTCTTGTAGAAGTGCTATCAAGCTGTGTGTATATGCCTTATCAAACCTTTACTCTTCTGGACTGAAGATAAGAGAGCCAAAGATGATAAATGTCTCTACAAATATGGGGAAAATTTTGTATTAAATCTAATTCTGTTTATCTCAAATTCTTCCAGCCTAAAGTTTGCAATAGACTAATCTAAAGTCTGCAGTAGGTTTTTTAAGTGGTCTGCAAGCTCTTAATCTTTCATGTTAATGAATATCCTAGGCTAGCCCACTGATAGTACGAATGGAATATAGTCCCTGAAGTTAAGGAACCAATGACTGGAAGCTTTCACTAAAACTAGAGTTGTTGACCCAGCACACTATTCATTTATTTATCATATGGCAGAGTTACACAAAGGAAGCATATAATAATATAAAATATGTAACCAAGATAAAATGAATATGCAGATTAATTGGACAATCCCCCTAAATACTAATATCTAGCATTTCAATCCATTCAGTCACAGCTGGGGAGAGTTCAAAGAGCTCCATCACATCTCCCTAGAAAGCATGACACTAACATTCCTATGACATATGAAAAATAATTCAGTGGGCTGTACCACAATCGCATTTGGGCCCTGGTATTTTGCCCCATTTAAACAAGAAGTCGGCACAACTGCCAAAGTCTGTCTGTATTCTATTACCATGTCAAAACAAACAAATAAATAAATAAGCCCAGTAGTTTCAACGTAACTTCATCCTTTCCTTGTGCCTAGTCAAATGGCTATCTGGACCAGAACTCAGGCGAAATCCCAGTCAGTCAGCTAGGACTGTACTGTAGGGAGAGTGCAGATGAAGATGAAAGCTGAAACAAAGTACTGGTATGCTCCTTCATAGGAAGCAGGGAAAGAAGAGGAGGAGCCAAGAGTCAAATAAAGGGCACAGAGCAAAACCTTGCAAAGAAAGAGCCTAAGTCAGAGGAGGGAAAGCAAACTGAGGGAAGGAAAAGAACAGAGTTTGAGTCCAGTGGCACCTTTAGGACCAATATAGTTGAAATCTGGGTATAAGTTTTCATGTTCATGCACACTTCAGTGTTCATGGACACAAAAGCTTTTGCCCAGAATTCTTAAAGGTAAAACTGGACTCAAATATCTTTCTGTTGCTTCAGACCAACACAATTACCCACCTGATGGAAGGAAAGACAGAGTTCACAAATGGGCATTTGTATACTGGAAAATGCTAAATTGACTGGCATAATGAGCGCATCTTCCTTTGGACCTCCCTGAATCCAACAGAATTAAATACGCAGCTGGAGGTAAAAGAAGAAGTGTTGGTTTTAATACCTCACTGCTCACTGCCCGAAGGAACTTACAACAAACCTTCCCTTCCTCTTCCCACTACAAATAACCTATGAGGTATGTGGGGCTGAGAGAGGAGGGAATGCTCTTGAGAGAACTCCTCTGAGAGAACTGTGACTGACCCAACATCACCCAGCTGATTGCAGGTGGAGGAGTGGGGAATCAAACCTGGTTCTCCAGATTAGAGTCTGCCGCTCTTAACCACTACACTAAACTGGCTCTACAGCAAAAGGCCCATTGTGAATATTAATACTCTGTTCCTTATAGCAGCAGTGTGATCTTTAAGAACAAAAGGCTGTTTTTGAAAAGGGGAAAATCACTGTGGTCAAGACCACAAACATGTCTATAATACAAGCAAAATATTAGCTATATACCTAACTATGTCAAAACAATACCTTATCAAGAAGCATGAGTCTACATACTGATGTTATATTATATAATATCTCTGGGGGGAAATATGAATTATTGGCTTTTGAAGGCCAGCAGTTTTAACTCAAATTGTATGTTCTTGCGTAGAACTTTCCCATTCCAGATACAGGCTCATAATTCACAACTGCTTAAGAACAAGGACAGGTTGTGGTTTCCCCTGGAGCCACCTATACCTCTAGGACAAATGCAGCCAGAGATGGAGGCAGACTTCACCTTAAATTAAACCAGAGAAGCGTGTTTGGAAATAAATGCAATAAAATGTCATTTCATGGTAAGAGACCCTGGTCTCCATGAAAAACTGTCACCCCACTTAATCAAGGCATTGTCAGTTGTCTCCATGGGATCTCCCCACTCAGGCCAAACCGAACAACTGGTGCTTGTGGAACATAGTTCAGTGTTCCTTTCACTCAAGATGCATACCTCACAATGTTCCCTCTAAGCTGCAGAGTCTTGTGAGCAAAAATTCTGCTTTGTGACCTACTGGCATTAAAGTTGTGAGCTACTGCATAAATTGATGTACTCTGGAGTCATCCTTCCTGAGCTAAGACAAAAATTAGGGTTTGTAGAATCTTTCGGGCTCAAGTGCCGTGTTCTACTGGAGAAAGTTTTTCTTCCAGACGTTTCGTTCTCGGCTGCGGAGAACATCCTCAGTGGTGTTGCAGCCGGAGCAGGCGCTCTGACCTTCTTGGCTGCTGTGCATTGAGTCTCACTGTGCATTGAGTCTCTGTGCATTGAGAACGAAACGACTGGAAGAAAAACTTTCTCCAGTAGAACACGGCACTTGAGCCCGAAAGATTCTACAAACCCTAATGATACCAGCCGTGAAAACCTGAAATCTTTGATAAGACAAAAATGTGTGAGCTGGAGGCTAAAAATCTGTGAGCTAGCTCACACTAACTCAGCTTAGAAGGAACACTACTCACAATATAATCCTGCCCAGTAATCAAATCACGTCCTTAATCAACAGAATAGTTTTATCTCCTGCACCACGGGTACATATTTTATGTATAAAAGGGGGGATAGATTTTTAATTGTTTTATATTTTGAGAGCCAGTTTGGTGTAGTGGTTATCTAGGAGAACCAGGTTTGATTCCCTACTCCTCCACCTGCAACTGCTGGAATAGCCTTGGGTCAACCATAGCTCTTGAAGAAGTTGTCCTTGAACGGGCAGCTGCTGTAAGAGGTCTCTCAGCCCCACCTACCTCACAGACTGTCTGTTGTGGGGGGGGGGGTAAGGTAAAGAAGACTGTGACTGCTCTGAGACTCTGCGATTCAGAGTATAGGGCAGGATATAAACCCAATATCTTCTTCTTCTAAAGATTATTTATTGTATCTTTGTATTGTTTTTATTGAGGGTATGCTTTTAGCTACCCCAGGTCCCATTTGGGTGAGAGGAAGTGGAATATAAATGTGATATATAAATAAAAGTAACCCCTCCCCCTTTAAGTGTCAGTGGTTCCTTCACCGCTGCAACTGTTAAAGGCTCAGGTTAAGTTTAGTAGGTTCAGTTTCTTCACTATCTGCTGCTCCCAGGATTGATTCCTCCAATATCATGACTCTCACCAAGATACCTTTGGTTTTCAAAGATTTCAGGTTTTCACGGCTGGTAACGTCATTAGGGTTTGTAGAATCTTTCGGGCTCAAGTGCCGTTTTCTACTGGAGAAAGTTTTCCTTCCAGACGTTTCGTTCTCAGCTGCGAAGAACATCCTCAGTGGCATTGCAGCCGGAGCAGGCGCTCTGATCTTCTTGGCTGCTGTGCATTGAGTGATGTGCATTGCTCAATGCACAGCAGCCAAGAAGGTCACAGCAGCCAAGAAGGCTCCGGCTGCAACGCCACTGAGGATGTTCTCCACAGCTGAGAACGAAACGTCTGGAAGGAAAATTTTCTCCAGTAGAACATGGCACTTGAGCCCGAAAGATTCTACAAACCCTAATACTTTCTCTTCAGATTGTTTACTTTCTCTTCAGATTGTTTCTGCACCACTGACACTTCAGGAACCTCTTCCATGACTCTTGACTAGACTCATGCTTCAGATCAGGAAATATGGATCTTTCCCCCTTATCTCTTAACTCCTCTTCCCCCTTCTCCTCCCCCCCTTTCTCTCTCTCTGCCATTCTCAGTCTTGGACCAGACCCACCCCCCCATCATAGACCCCTTTGCTTGTTCGCTTTTCTCAACTGGATCCCTTCTCCATAAATTCAAGTAAAGGTTCTCTCTCCCTTCCCCCCTCTCTCTCCCTTCCTCTCTCACTTGTATTTCCTCAAATATCACTTCAAGCCTGTGCCTTGTGGGATGCTGCACCAGGATCAGGAGATGCATGTGTAAAAGCCACACAATGTAAACACACAAATCCATCAACTTGGGTAACATTTTAATTATCTTTTAATCTCACAATGTCATCTGAAGTAGGTAACTACCATTGCCATTATCTCATACAGAGAACAGCAGCTAGGCCATGTTGCTTTAGACAGCGATGTCTGGCCCCCTCAGGCCACCAGCAGGAGATGGAAGGGTAGGGTTGCCAGATCCAGGTTTGGAAACTGCTAGAAATTTGGAGGTGGAGTCTGGGAAGGACAGGAACCTCAGTGGGCTACAATGCCATCAAGTCTACCCCCCAAAGCAGCCATTTTAACCAGGGGAACTGATCTCTGTACTCTAGAGATGAGATATAATTTCAGGGTGGATTTCCAGGTTGTTAAATGAGCCAGGAAGTTAGTCCAAGTCTCCTTGGTTGTTGGCTTTATCACAAGGGATCCTACTTCTTTGGACAATTAATGTTGTACAGTTAAGTGGTGGGTTTGGCAAAGCAAACCCCTTCTTTCCACATCTCCACTATATAAAATGTTACTGAAATCTTGAGCTAGCCAGAAATATCAAACACATCAATATCTGAAATACAATAGCCAAGTCTAATGTGTTGCCAATGAAGATTGTACAGCACTACTTATGGACACTACCACTGTAGGGCCAAGAAGAGGGAGAGGTAATGATAATCTAATACATTAGACTGTGGTAAACACAGTTTTGCTGCCACCATGAATACTCAGTAGGGATCTATAGCCTACCTCGACTCTGAACAGTGCTTTCATAAGTTAGATACTTAAAGCAGACTTTTAAATTTTCACTTTATGCTTTTAGGTTTACGCCAAAACTATTTTATGTATTAAGTGGCCCAAAATTTGTCAACGAGAGAAAGTGTAGGAGACTAAGAGAATGGGGATTGAAGAGGAAAGATTTCTGTTCTGCTTTGAAAGAATGCCAAAACAATGTGTTTGCAAGAAATAGCCAATGTATGACTATGAAAACAGTCCTCTGGAGAAGGTAATTCATTATAGATCCCTGGATATTTTGTAGACTTTGGGTGTTGTCTTCTGATAAGCCATGAAATAATTTGCTTCTGTAAGCACTTGTTCCAGTGGTCTCTTGGAGCACTTTCACACATGCTAAATAATGCAGTTTCAATCCATTTCTGCAACTGTTTGCAAATAATTTTGCCATTTCACACAGTACTATTTACTGTGTTATTATTACCAAGGTTGTGGCCAAATTATGGCCAACGTAAGAAAAACAGAAGACTGGTTCAAGGTGGAATTTTTACTTCATAGCAAGCACAGTATGAGCTAAGTGGAACAACAACATCTGGCTTTCTGAAAGAGAGGTTAAAAATATTAAATACTGTACCATTCTTCCCACACACTGTGCCATCATGAAATCTATTTAGGATCAACTACCTGGAGAACCATGAACTGAATAGTGTCTGAAACTGGATACTTAAAGTTAATCCACTTTCAATGCACTTTCCAACAGGATTTTATTTTGTGAACTGGCAAAATCCAGTTGGAAAGTGCATTCAAAATGGATTGAAAGTGCATTATTTAGTGTGTGTGATTGCAGCCTAAGTTATCCACCTCTGATAATTCAGTAGTTTCAGGAGGGTAGTCATATTGGCCTGCAGTAGAAGTAGTAGATTTGTCCAGTAGCACCTTAGAGACCAATCACATTTTTGGTACATAAGCTTTTGAAAGTCAGAGCTTCCTTCATCTGAGAGAGTTATGACTCTTGAAAGCTTATACCTAAAAAATCTGGTTGGTTTCTAAGGTATTTCTGGACTCAAATCTGGCTCTGATAATTCAATAATATCTTTTGATGTCTAGCTAGTCAGAAATCCTGAAGAATAACTTCCATCATCTTGCCAGAAGGATAGCTCGAAACCAAGTTAAAATATTAAGTAGTTCTACAAAATAGCAGCAATTCAAACAGCAAAGAACCAAAAAGTTATACAATGACTACAGTACAATAAAATGTTGGTGTGGGTGGGTATTTTCTACTTTCTCTTCCCTTTAAAGGTAAAGAATCAGCTAAAATAGCCAAGTAGTCTACACAGATCATTATTGTATTCACATTTACTTAGAAATAAGTAAAGTGGGATCACAGGACAGTTGCCTTAAAACCACTTAGTGGAATACTCTCCTTGAGATCAGTGGCTACTTTGAAAATCTTTTTCGCTGCCATAAGCAAGGATACCTATAGTACCCCAGGCAGGAAATGGGAAGGAACAGGAAGACATGGATTTCACCCATGGGGTCCTGCACTGGGATCCATGGCTGTGTCCCTTTGGCGAGCCATATGGCCATGGGATTAGGGCAGATGATAAGAATTCTTCCCACTGGGGTACACTGGACACTTAAAGAAAGCTAGAGATTGGCCAAGGACTTCAAGCTAGGAATTGGTAAACTTAACCAAAAGAGAATAGGCACCTTCCCACCCATAACAAAAACCCATCACAGAGAAACCAGAAAGCAACCACCCCCCCTTTGATGTAGACTTAGATTATGCTTTACCTATGACTACAGTTGGACAGCGAGGAAAGATAATCTGCATAATTCTCTGAAAGGTATGGTTTAGTCCAAACATTTAACTACAGACGTTTAAAGGATGGGAGCAAATAGAAGGGGGTACAATCGGGGATCCCTGGGCTTTTGCTATAATGCTTTTCCCTCATATGAAGAATATTGGCTGTTGAAATGTTTACTAAAACAAAAAAAAAGTCAGATCTGACTGTAAAGGTTTACAATATAGTTATATAAAACAATTAAACAAAACACATAAGGGTATAAATTTCAGACACTGAATGGCAGTGAGGAAATGCCGAAAATGGGAGAGGAAATGTGCCTACAACCAGGGTTTGTTTGTTTTTTTGAAAGAATGCTCAGAAATGCAGTCCCGGCTGACTTGGTGTCAGAGGGTGTAATCTAATATGCAAATGAGTTCCTGCTGGGCTTTTTCTACAAAAAGCCCTATGCAAAACAATGGTGATATCAGGAGGTATGGCCTAATATGCAAATGATTTCTATTAAAAAAAACCCAGCCTACAACCTACTGTACCAGCTGTAGCTTCTGGACACTTTTCAAGGACAGGTCCATGTAGAGCACACTGCAGTAGTCTAATCTAATAATAATAATAATAATAATAATAATAATAATAATAATAATAAATTTTTATTTGTACCCCGCCCTCCCCCGCCGAAGCAGGCTCAGGGCGGCTAGATGTTAACACAGCATGTACCACAGTTTCAAGATCACATTTTTTCCCCAAGGAAAAGCCATAGTTGGTTCACCAGGAAAAGCTGGCGAAAGGCACTCCTGGTGACTGATATCTGCTTATCCAACAGGAGACACAGAATCAGCAACATCACCCAAACTACCAGCCTCCTCCTTTAGGGAGGGTACAACTCCATCTAGAACTGGAGACACCTTAATTCATGGGTCAATCATTCTTCTATTTCCTTCCTTCAGCAGTATCTCCACTTTGATGATATCACATTTCAGCTTTAGTCTCATCCATCCCAAAATTGGCTTCAGGCACTAGTCCACAGTTTCCACAACCTCTCTAGGGTCAGCCCAAATCTCTGGATGATCCTTTCCCAGTAGCTTCATGTAGACTTATTTAAAAACATAAAGGACAAGTTGGAACCTTGAAGGACTCCATAAGCCAGAGGCCAAGTTGAAGAGCAGAAGTCTGCCAGGACCACACTCTGAGAACTACCTTCCAGGTAGGACCAAAACCACTGCAGAATGGTGCCTCTCAATCCTACCTCCACAAGGTGGTCCAGAAGGATACAGTGATCAATGGTGCTAAAAGCTACTAAGAAATCCAGGAGAATCCACTGGGTTACATATGGTTCTTCTCCAATACAGCTCAGACCACATTGCTCTGCATGTGGCTCTTGGTATTAATCAGTCAGCTAAAGAATAATCAATTTTTTAAAAACCCACATAACTCCTACACAGCTGCAGCAATAAATGCTGTTCTGACATGACATTTCCAGGTCAGAATGACAGCACAATTCTGGGACTGAGTTACCAATTACTTATTTGCTTGTAAATAGGATGAAGTTGCATAACCCTTAACTCTGCTTTCTTTTCACTGTAGAGGTCCTTGAACACAATGCTGCAAAATGAGCTTGACAGCAACATGAGAGACACAAAGAAAACATTAACATGCTGGTCACCAGCAGTATCAGCTGTTATATAATGTTGTTCTAAAATGATTTCCTGCTACTAGAAGGCTGGAAATAGCACTATAAACAAGAAAACCAATAAATTAATCTTACCATACATAGTTTTCACAAACACAGATGATTTTGGTGGGCATAATTATAAACATCCATGAAAATTCCTCTTCACCCCAAACAGGTATCTAAGCAGAAACACTGCCCTGCACTTAAAGTAACAACTCTCCTGTAATACAAATAAAACCAAAGCCACTGCTATATTTTCAAAATTGTGTTATTTCGCTCATAACATTTTGTGCCAGTGTTCCTCTAGGGTTACCAGCAACTGAAACCAGGGATCAGTACTTGGATCAGTCTGGGGTTTATATCACATGTGCAGTTGTACATGCACTGAATGTAATATGAGAATTATTTAATGCAATTTTTTTTAAAAAAATCGAGCAAAGACTAATTGCAAAAGTCCTGCTCATACATTACACCGAACCTTTGTACATACATGTATCTACTTATACCAGAGCAGTATAAGTAGAGTGTGTTTATTTTACAAATGAAACTGGGAACCTGTACCTATATAAATGTGCAGTTTTAAACCACACATTGAACTATACATGTATTGGATATAACATGAGAACATGTACATTGATTTTATTTGCATTTATTGTAATTTGTAAACTGGGCAAGATTGTACATGTGTTCATCGTAACTTGTGAATACAGATACTGCTAGTGCAGAAGCCTAAATCCAAGTAGCACATTATCTTCAGTACTTAGGAGAATTCAGTTTAAGTTCAAAGGAATGAGTATGGGCTAATATGCTTCAGAAGTAACAACTTGATCAAAGGAAGGATAGGGGGAAAAACTGGTGACAAGGCCTTAATCTTTTTATGACAAAATCAGGAAAGGACAGTACCTTTCATTCTTCAAACCATATCATTCTGTGATCAATTTTTTCTACTGTAAAAGCTGTCAATCTAATTCTATATTTAAACTGTTTATCATCAAAGTCAGAGGGGAAGATTAGGGGGTTCCCCTTATATTTAAGTTTTCCAAGAAATATATCTGAATATAAGAGGTGCCCTACTGCATCACGGTGATTGTCTATGTAGTCTGGCATCCTGTTTCCCACAGTGGCCAACTGGTTGTTCTAGAAGGTTCATTTCTACTACTGAATACTTATAGAGGTGTAAGCTGCATGGGGAGAAACAACCATTAGCCTTAGTAAAAGTGATTTATATCACCCTCTTTGAGTGGAATGTTGGGAAGCATTTTTCATATAGATATCACCATGGCAAAAGGCCAAGATCACTGCAGATTTCTTTGTTTGCTTTTAGCCATGGGCTGAAACTGAAAGAAATAAAAAGGTAATCTTAGAAGATTCTTCAGACAGCATTGGAGGCTTATTCATTAGAGCAAACCGTTGTGGATGATCCATCCACTGTGGGAAATTACCATCCATTTGTCATCCCTTCTCCTTGCTAGCAGGACCTTATAACCTCTCTGATAGGTCCTGCCATCTGCTTTCGGATAACAGTTAAAGACAGTAAATGCCTCTAAACAAGGAATTGTTGTTTTTATAGGCTCATGCTCCCAATATGGCTGCCACATGAAAGTCTGTGTGAAACTGTCACCTTTACAGGAAGTGGACCCATCAGCAACACGATGTAGTTTCCATATCTCTGCCAAAAGGTGCTAAGAGAAATCCGGGGCTTTTGTAGTAACTGTAAGCTGCTGTGAGACTCATTAGGGTAGAGGAAAATGAGGTATAAAAACCAGCTCTTCTTATTCTTCATCTTCTAATCCATCTTGCATGGCATCATTTTTTTGCCCAACTGAAGGGGATTAGACCATTGCATTCACTGTTCGAATGACAGCATGAGAGGTTTTTTCCACCATGACCATGGGGAGGGGCCATGATTCAGTGGCAGAGCATGCAGAAGGTCCCAGGTTCAATCCCTGGCATCTCCAGTTAAGAAAACCAAGCAGTAGGTGATGTGAAAGACCTCTGCCTGAGACCCTGGAGAGCTGCTCCCTGTCTTGAGTGGACAATACTGACTTTGATGAGCCCAGAGTCTGATTCAGTATAAGGCAGCTTCATGTGTCCAAGTACTCTGAAATTCACCCATTATTAAAAAAAAAAAATCACATGGCTTTAAAGACCTCTGTGTACAAAAACAGTAACACGGGAAGTCATTTCAACTGCTGGTGCAGTTCAGACAAGAAAGAAAAACTGGAATAGGAACTTCAGCAACTGTGGAAAGACAACGGAAGAGGCCAAATTGCCAAGGAAGTCATGGATAATAGAAAAGAGACAAGTTGACAAAATCAGCAGGCATGAAATCCAAAGACATGTCCATGCATGGCAGCCCATCTGCACAACCCTACGCAGATGCCATATATCATTTCCAGTAGTTGGCAAAGCCCCAAGATCCACTTTGGAACAAACCAAGGCATTCAATTTTACAGCCCAAAGCCTTCATTTGTCTCAAATGTGATCAAGCAAAAAACCCACTAATGATAGGTGTAAGGGTAAGTGCCTAGTTGCTCTCTACCAGAATATTCAATGGAAAGAAGTTGGGGGACAGCTCCAAGAATGGACTAGCAAATTACCAAGATGTATTTTTTCCAGCCCTTATGGAAAAATGTAGGAGTGATTCTAGCAGCAGCCTTGACCATCAACAACAAGTGTCTGGTTATTTGACTAAGACTGATCATCAGATTAGCAAAAGAGCATGTATATGCCCTAGTCACCACAGCTAGCACAGACTATAAGAGTGTTGTTACAAATAAGAGTGTTGTTACACTGTTGTAGCTTATCAGGACACAAATGAAAGACTAATGACTGGATCCTTGCCCTTCTTGGCTCTTAAAATTTTGCAAGGAGTTGATAGGAACCCCATCGTGGAAGGTTGTGAATGCTTCCATGGATCAAGCAGACTGTTGGTGAGTCTTTGAACCAGCATCTGAAGCAAATGAGCTATCTGTCCAATTGAAAACCTTGTACACAGTTAAGAAATACTATGCTAGCATCAATGGGAAAAAAGGCTCCGCTGCTGGTCACAAGTTCATATTGACATTGTTTCAAATAACATTATGTTAATGATTATCTGAAGTTTTTTCCTCCCATGTGACTTTCTAGAAAAATACTAATCCCAATCCAAGAACAATCAATCCTGCTAAAGTCCCAGGGAAATTACGAGGATTAAAATTTGTTTCTGACCCATTGACTTCAATGGGATTTCAGCACTAATAACTTCCCCTGAACTGAGGCAATAAAAGAGGCAGAAATCACTCTAAATTGCAAACAATTCATGATAGACAGTTATGCTAAATATTGGGTGATTTATTTATTTTTGTAGCCCCTGGCAATCAGCTCCTACGGAAATTCAGCTATCATATATTGACAAAAGCATCAGCTGTGACATTCGTGAGTTCAGGAAGGTAACATAATCTGACATTTCTTGCAGTGTTTCTGGTCTGCAAGACTTGGAATGAAGTTAAAAGTGACTAAGCACATCTTAGTCCCACAAGAATTTATTTTAAATAGCTGTATGCCTGCGCAAATAGCAAGGAGGATTTTTTCCCCCTCTCCAAAAAACTGCTTCAGATTAATTAATCAGCATTTTGCCTGTGTAATGATAATAATATGAATATCTGTTACTAAATAAAAGATCCCGCTCAGTCTTTACCTTACGTGACTACGGGTTTGATATCATTGATAACATCTCAACACGGAAGCACTCAGAACTGTCATGAATATAAAGAAAAGGGGAGCAGGGTACATCCTTCTATTAACCATGTCTGTATGCTTACCTTCCTCTAAGGAAATCTGGATGCAATACATGGGCCTGTTCCATTTTAGCCACACAACAATCCTGCAAGGTGGATATCCACATTCCTCCCCCCCCCCCCCCCGCCAACAACAGATGGAAAAGCAGATTGGAAGCAAAGCTTAGGTTTAAAAAAATGGTTATAATTGAGATGAGACACACTAATCTTTCTGAAAGCACTGAGAACCTCATAATTTGAATTTCATCTTTTAATCTTAAAATAGATAGTATAAGGGATGGTGTGTAATCCTGTCTGTTTCTGATTTCATTTGCATATGCAATTATTTTTGTGTTATCGTGATTCCTTCCTGTTTACTCATTTCAAGAGAGATTAGATTGATTCTTTTTTTAAAAAAATTAAAATATAAACATGAGTGGTCTTTGGCTAGGATACAAGGTTTTCACTTGACACACGGAAAAGTAAACTTCTCATCTCTTCCGTCAGAAGGGTTGATAACCTATAGAGGTTGGTTATAGAAGCATAATCGCTGTGATATCGATGAAGAAGATGATATTGGATTTATATCCTGCCCTCCTCTCCGAATCTCAGAGTTTCAGAGCGGCTCCTTTATCTTCATCCCCCACAACAGACACCCTGTGAGGTGGGTGGTGCTGAGGAGACTCTCACAGCAGCTGCCCTTTCAAGGACAACCTCTGCCAGAGCTATGGCTGACCCACGGCCATTCCAGCAGGTGCAAGTGAAGAAGAAGAAGATAGAAGATACTGGATTTATATCCTGCCCTCCACTCCAAAGAGCCTCAGAGCAGCTCACAATCTCCTTTACCTTCCTCCCCCACAACAGACACCCTGTGAGGTGGGTGGGGCTGGAGAGGGCTATAACAGCAGCTGCCCTTTCAAGGACAACCTCTGCCAGAGCTATGGCTGACCCAAGGCCATGCTAGCAGGTGCAAGTGGAGGAGTGGAGAATCAAACCCGGTTCTCCCAGGTAAGAGTCCGCACACTTAACCACTACACCAAACTGGCTCTCCAAGTGGAAGAATGGGGAAGTGGAAGAATGGGGAATCAAACCCAGTTCTCCCAGATTTGATAGCCTCGTGGTTTAGTGTTTAGTGCACTGCTTAAGAACTGGCAAAAAGAGAATTTGTTTCCATGCGTCTGTTTTCAAAAGAAAGCTTCCCTCACTAGTGTATATGTGGAACAAAGTTTGAATTCAGGGGCAGCTTTAAGACCAACAAAGTTTTATTCAAGGTATCAGCTTTCACGCACAAACAAACGTCTTCAGGTATCCGAAGAAGCTTATACCTTGAATAAAACTTTGTTGGTCTTAAAGGTGTTCATTTAATTCAAACTTTATTCTACTGCTTCACCTGGATTGCAGGTGGGTAAGGGTCAGGGTAAGAGCCCCGTGGCGCAGAGTGGTAAGCTGTAGTACTGCAGTCCAAGCTTTTCTCACGGCCTGAGTTCAATCGGGTTCAGGTAGCTGGCTCAAGGTTGACTCAGCCTTCCATCCTTCCAAGATCAGTAAAATGAGTACCCAGCTTGCTGGGGGGAAAGTGTAGATGACTGGGGAAGGCAATAGCAAACCACCCCATAAAAGTTTGCCCACCAAACGTCCTGATGTGACATCGTCCCATGGTTTGGTAATGACCTGGTGCTTGCACAAGGGACTACCTTTACTCTTTTTTTACCTTTAGGGGTGGGGGTGTGGGGGTGTGAACAGTCCTGCCACAAGTCTGCCTTGGCATAAACATGGAACCCTCAGATCTGGCCATACTATCAGAATACTAACAAACTCAGAAATAGAACCAGTGTGGCATGATCCTTAAATTGCCATTATTTCCTGATTGAAAATTGGATGTTTTCAAAGTTTTTAATATGATAATTATAATTTTATGTTGTAATCCAACCTGAGCCTGTTCACAGGGAGGGCAGGATAGAAATTAAATAAATAAATAGCATTTATTGATGACTGATTTATACAATTTGTGAGTGATCTAATTGCCTACTGAGCAGAGCAGTTATGTAGCAAGGATGGGAAAGCATATGACTTCAATTGAATTGTATGAGAACCCACATGTGCAAAAAGCCAACTGTGATGTACCTTGTGCTTAGTAAGGCATAGAGTGAAGCAACCTGCAGAATTCCCACAAACAGCTCTATGATCTATTGAACTGACAGTTGAAAACCCATGGTTGCGGTCAGACTGGCAGGTTAGTGCACTTTGGACATGCCCCTAATTACCTTGCAGCATTTTGTGATGGAGCTTTTCATTCAGGGCGATTTCCCACACAGCTTACCGAGGAGCGAAGTTCCTCCTCACCGCGCAGCGTCTGCTTGGATTTCCCACCAACTGCTCCGCGGAGTCAGGAAGTGCCGGACCTTTTGCCTCAATGGAAATCGCTAAAACCGTAGTTTACATTAGCAACGCAAAAGGTCTGGCACTTCCTGGATCCGCGGAGCAGTTGGTGGGAAATCCGAGCAGACGCTACGCGGTGAAAAGGGACTTCGCTCCTCGGTAAGCTGTGTGGTAAATCGCCCTCATACTCTCACCCAGATCTGACCACACCACATGCTTCTTCTGTGGTTGACTATTGAAATTAGTGCTGCTGCATGTCAACTACAGAGTGCTCAGGTTGGGTCTTATTTTTAAAAAAAAAAACCCTTTGACCTCCTTTTGGAAAACATTTTTGGGTGCACATATGCTCTACCATTTTGAAAAAAAAAACAGAATGGTGAAACCAGAACTAAAGGTTCACACTTTCAAACTGGTTTGAGCATGCGCAGGGGGAGTTCAGACATCTGGAAACACAGGGTGAATGTGTGAGGATCCATTAGTACTGGAATACAACTACTATCTATTTACTCCAATCTGACTCATCTTATGACAGAGTGAGTGTGGAACAGCTGCCAGATGTAGCTGTGTGAGAGAGCCCTTTTAATCTGCTAAGGGAAAGCAATTATATCTGGCCAAGCTGCCCATCTGATCACAGCCCATGTCCCTGTTCACAACTAGCAAACAAGGCATGAGCCAAACTGGCAGATATCTCCATAAGTTGATAGTCATTCTGAAACTTCCAAATGGGTAGTTTAGGAAGTATTAGAAAATACTATGAAACTACATGAATACTAGACAGACTGTCTTAATAATTCAGCGGAGAGCAGCCTGATTTATATCACAATGCAAAGGCTGCTTTCTGATGTGACAAAATGAAAAACCTAAATATATTCTCACTTTAACAGAAAATATGCTTATGTCTATGCTTGCTTTCTACCCATTCCTTACAGCCACTGCTTTTCCTCCTGGCTGTGCCAATATATGCAAGACAACTCTACTAGTGCAATCCTAAGTAGAGCTGCACTCTGTGATGTCCATTGAAGTCAATGGGCTTAGAAAGATGTAATGCTCTTTAGGATTGCAGTGTAAATTTGCAATACTATGGCACTATTTTAAGGCTGTCCTTTAAACCAGTGGTTCCTTTGCCTAGGTACAATGATATTTGTTGCCAAGTCTGCCCTGGATACCAGTGGGAAATGGGGGTGTAAAAGTTTCAGATCCGGGCTGGGAAACTCCTGGAGATTTGGCAATTGGCCTGGGGAGGACAGGGATCTCAGTGGAGAACAATGCCATAGAGCCCACCCTCCAAAGCATCCATTTTCTCTAGAGGAACTGTAGTCTGGAGATAAGCTGTAATTCTGGGAGATCCCCAGGTTCTACCCGGAGGCTGACAACCATAAATGTTATCCACAAATTTTATGTCCTAGGCAAACCTGGGATCCAGGATGTCATCTGAACCTGGGCCATTTGTCTGAAAAAAATAGAAAACCATCACTGCAAAGACAGGTCAGGATTTTTCAATTGTTGATACAGGAAGCAAACATATGTTCAACATCCTTCCCATTTGTAACTGGTGAAACAAGCTTGGAAATCAATCAAAAGTGAAAGAACAACATCCTCAGATATCACCCCTCCATTTTCAGATGCAGCATCATTACAAATCTAATATCCCATAAAAATTGGCTCCTGAGAGACCAAATGAGGGTACTAAATCCTTTTGGCTCACAGCTGATATAGCCACAGTTATAAATCATCACTAGGATTGAACAGACTTTGCAAAGTACAGGACACAATGGAAAGATGTGAATAGCAAAGGGCAGTAAATTAATTTTAAAAAATAATATTACCCACTTTGTTCCTAACCTCACTGCAGTCTACCCACTGATCAAAAATGTAAACAATGTGGTCTGTTATTTTTTCTCCAAGTTTTCTACTGACGCATGACTCTCTACACCAGCATAGTCTTATCTGGCTTTAACAGGACAGCTCATTCATTGATTTTGAGCAGATGACTCATGTCAGTAAGTGTTTTCAGGATCAGCGCACTGAAATGACCAAGACAAATTTAGGGCTGACAGATTAAAATTTTTACAAACAAAAGATGCTCCTAAACTGTCTGAAATAAGTTAACAGTGATCACTGTCTCTAGAGATGCAATATTTTGGAGTTTTATTTTCTTTAAAACCATAGAAAAGATGGCTGGTGCTGGAGGAAGGAAACAGAAATGTCTGCCAGCCTTCTGCTTATGTGCTTCCCAAAAGCATCTGGGTGGTCACTCATTAAAAAAAGAACACAAGAGTTCTGTGCTGGCCTCAATTTTCATTTGTACCTGTTCTATTGATTATAGGGCTGTTTAATAAATGAAATGAGTAACATATTGACCGTTTTCGCACACAGCTTACCTCGCAGCCACAATCCTGTTCCCTCCACAGCGTCCGGTCAGATTTCCCACCAGGAAGTGCCGCAGTTTTTGCGTAGCAAACGTAAACCACTAAAACCCAGTTTACGTTTGCTACGCAAAAGCCGTGGCACTTCCTGTAACTCTGGGGCAGATGGTGGGAAATCTGACAGACGCTGCGGAAGGAACAGGATTGTGACTACAAGGTACGCTGTGTGCGAAAATGGTAATTGTCACCCTCAGTGTGTGCGAGGGGAGCAATTGCTTAAAACTCAGAATAAACCACTTTCCTTAATGTCTCTCTATGCTTCAGGCAAGCTTTCTGCTCATCATGGGCTTTAACCTGCCTTTATTCATACACGTTGAGTCCCACAGCAGGGCCAACATTTTGCATGTCAGCCAACTTGCTTGTCCATGGATAAAGAGACAGCATGCCATCCCCTTGAACTGGTACGTTTTTTTCCAGGAGACACAGGCTTCTGCCAGACCTATTCTCCTCCCACTCAAATCCTTCCTCCTCATTGTCCTCTGCTAATCTTAATGCACTGGCAGGTTCTCCACTGGGGCTGCCCTACCAACAGGCCTCATTTTGGGCAGGAGCTCACAGGACCAGAGCTCCAAAACCTCTAAATTTTATTGTGCTCTTTCTTTCTTACCCCTCCCCCTCCAATACTTGCTTCTGGGCTCCATCGTTCAAACCCCTGTGAGAATTTTGCTGAACTTAAAGATATGATGAACTTTCTAAAAAATTTCCCCACAAAAAAAGGGGAAATTACCAAAACACATAAAGCAGACAGATGGAAATCTTCATCATGGCACTGTGGCCACATAGGAGAAAGTTATTTTAAAATTATGATGGGAGTTTTATTATGACAATTACAATTCAATAAGCATTTTAAGGTATAATTTAGTACACCTTCTGGTGATGTCAGGGGTGTGTAGTATATGCAAATGAGTTGTGCTAATGAGCTCCAGCACCTCTTTTTCTACAAAATGACCCCTGCCTGCCAACATCCCTTCCAGTCTGGCCATGTTCCTTTCCAGCCAAGTTAGGAGAGGTGAAACACCAATGGTTGACAACTGTGCGGTCACAGTCAGATAATATAT
Organism: Heteronotia binoei; assembly: GCF_032191835.1. Lineage (NCBI taxonomy): Eukaryota > Metazoa > Chordata > Lepidosauria > Squamata > Gekkonidae > Heteronotia > Heteronotia binoei. The sequence continues at coordinate 46,183,483 of NC_083225.1, forward strand.
ATTCATAATATTTTAAAATGTACAAAATTAATTCTATTGAGGGTTTTTTTTAAATGATCCCTACTGAAGACTACTTTCAGATGTCACAATCTCTGGTGATTTTTGAACAAACAATAAATTTGATTTGATGTCACAATCAGAGCTTTTTTTTCTGAAGGAACATAGTGGAACAGAGTTCCAGAAATTCTTTGTGAAGACGAATTCTCAAAAAATGTTTTAAAGTTCATGAGGGGCACCCATGTGTTTCTCCTTCATTTCTACCCTACTTGTCTTCACAACTCCAGCAACTCTTTATACAGGAAAAAAAGCCCTGGTCACAATAAACTTATCTTTGCCCAAATGGGTCTGAGTGCCGTTTCTTTTACTCTGCCCTTCCTCTTGTGCAAAGCACGACTGAAAGCATCTTGATTTGGGAAGTATCAAAATGAAATTTGCTTCAATATTCAAATCCCTTCAAAAATTGGAGTTTGATTTCTTTGCACAACCCTGCTTTTTAGTGAAGAAGCACCCAGATATCTAACAGTGCAATCCTAAGCAGCGTTACAAGCAAAGAACTTAGTAAAAAGGTAAAGGCAGTCCCCTGTGCAAGCAACAGTCATTTCCGACTCTGGGATGATGTAGCATCATGATGTTTTCACAGCAGACTTTTTACAGGGTGGTTTGCCATTGCCTTCCCCAGTCATCTACACTTCCCCCCCAGCAAGCTGGGTACTCATTTTACCAACCTCGGAAGGATGGAAGGCTGAGTCAACCTTCAGCGGCTACATGAACCCAACTTCTGCCGGGATCGAACTCAGGTTGTGAGCAGAGAGCTCGGACTGCAGTACTGCAGCTTTACCACTTTGGGTCATGCGGCTCCTAATGAACTTAGTAGAAGAGTACAAATGGGGGATGTATAAGCACTTTGGGGAGATGGCATCTCATTTTCCCCTCCAACACTTTGTCCTTTTTCCTTTCCCTGAAAGCCCCCACAGCACATTCCCATTTCCTGCTTCTTTCACTCCTTCCCACCCACCAGCCAACCAATCTTTTATCTGCCCCATCTTCAGCTTTCCCTCCTTCACTCCCTTGGCAGCCCCTTCCTGAGAAAACTCTGCTCAGTTCCAGCCACTATACAGTGCCAGTCCAGCCATCAGCCCACTATCAGCGCCAGCTGCTGGGCTTGTCCAGCTGCAGGTGGGGAACCTGCAAGGATTTGTGGGGGCATCAACCTTTTCCCTGTACCCCCCTCCCCACTATTTCCTATTAACCTCCTCTTGGAAGTCCCCTCACCTTTGCTGCTTCCTCCTTTCATTCCCCACCCACCCACCCTTTATTTGCCCCCACTTTTCAGTTATATTTATTAATTCTTTACTTCATTTTTAGCCTACTTTTCTTCACAATCAAGACCCAAAGCAGCTTCTGTCATTGTCCTCAATTTTATTCTCATAACAATCCTGTGAGTTAGGATAGTCTGAGAATATGTGACTGTCATCTCACGCAAACTCATCAGATCTCAGAAGCTAAGCAGGGCCAACTCTGGCAAGGACTTCGATGAGAGATCTCCTCAGAATGCCAGAAGTCAGGAGGCAGGGGCAGACTTTATTCAGCCACCTCTCTGAATATGTTCCAGTAAGGGTCAGTTACCAGAGGTCTCCATGACTTCCAGATGTGCATGCACGCACACATGTGCACATAGAAATTTTAAAATACCAAAAGAGGGAGAGAATGTGTGACTGTCCTGAGCTCACCCAATAAGCTTACGTGGCAGAGTAGCGATTTGAATCTGGGTCTCCTTAGATCCAACCTGAAATTCTGATTACTACACATACTGGCTTTTGTGGGGTGGCTACTATTGAACAGTAGTGAGCACAGCCTGTCCTGGTGAGTTATGCAAGTACCACAGTATCAGGTTGCCCAATAGTTTCTGCAGGACCTGACCCCTTCCCCTTGCCTTTTACTGACAGAAACCAAGGTTGGGAGGCTTGGCAATACTATTGTGGCTGCATAGCAATGATCACTAAGGACATTCATTTCTTAAAGCTACATACACTGCTTCTATTATTGAGGGGCTGTACTTCCAAAAAAAATCCTCAATGTACTTTTTGTTAGACTTCAGATTTTCCTGCAAACCAGGGGCTTTTCTCAGTTTTGTCTGTTCATGACTCCAGTCTCCAGAATTATATATCCACAGATGGGACCATGTTAAGCATTATACATATTGATAAACTCTGCTTAGAATTTCCAGTATTATAATCCTACTGGGGGGAGGGGGGATTTCAGTTCAGGTGCCTCCATCTGTAAATGAAAGTTAGACTGAAAAGTCCCCAAACCAAGATGTTTTCAAATCATTCTCTGCATCCAAGTAGAAGAGACAGAACATATGCAAACAGGGAGAACAAACTGTGGCCAGGCCCAGTGCAAACAAACAATGTTTATTGTGACATCCAAATGTGGTGTTGGATTTGCAAAGTGTGATGAAGTTTAGGGTAATTAAATTCCTCCAGATGGTGCAGATAATTATGATTAAAAACCACTGCAGAAGATTATATATATGACCAAATTTGCAGAGTGCTAAAACAACATGTTTGTTTTTAAAATGAAACTTCCCTCCAGGTTATCTTGTTAGAATGAACTTAAAATATAGGCCTCTGGCAGACAAGCGCAGTAAACAAACTATGGGAAATCAACAACTCTGATGTTCCCATTCAAGAGCTCCTGGTATATTTTAGAAACACAGAACAGCAGGGCAGCTTCTTGTTGATCCTCCAACTCCTAGAAAGGGAAGCAGTCTGCAGCTTTTCTGTTCTATCTTGAGGTATGCTTGTTTGTGACAATAAATAAGAGGAGTCCTTGAAGAAGAACATCTGTATGCCTGCCATGTAATTTTGAGGTGAATTTGCCTATTGTTTTGATGCTGGTGACATGTTGGAAAACCAACAGAAATTATGGTACATTATCATGCAGCATCCAACACCATCCACTGATAATGCAGGCTTAGATTGTGCCAGGGTGTGAGCAGGTGAAGAGGTTCATGTTTATCAATGTTACCAATAATATTATAAGCAACACATATTCAAAATTACAGATTTCTCAATGAAAAGATCTTTTAACAATAACTGAGTCCTTATTTTAATGAAGTCTTCTAACAAAATTTCTTTACCCAAACACTCTACTTAGGCACCAAAAATACCTTTAAGGACTTTTCTGTCACAGAGACTATGATTAAATTACTATTTGGTAGTGAGCATCTTCAGTTCTTCTCATAGCAAATTTTCCTCAAATTCTGCTCAATGTAGTCACCTTCCTAAAGTATCACAATAGTGGTCAGAACCTTGTCCTTATAACTTCATCTCTGAGTGAAAAAAGAAGTGAGGTCCACTCAGGAATCAGAGGCACCATCTCTGTTCTGCTCTCCTGTTACCTCAGTATTTTGAAGTTAGTGTAACTTGAAAATCATATTGGTGAAAGAAGGAGCCTAAAGTAATTGCAGGTAGAACAAGTAAGCAAACCTTTCTGATTTGAAAAAAGTTTAACATCACCTGACTGAAAAGAGCTGAAATGTTCATCTGCACAAGTATGGCTGGGCCTAGACTGGCAGCTATGGGAGCACCAGAAGCATCCCAAATCAGACCAGTTTAAAATGGAGCAGACCATCCCCAGTTGGAGGCTTCCACCGGAATTGCCCATATCCTGCACAGGGGGCACTTTGGATCAGTCAGACAGCTGTCATGCAATATCCCCTAAGCTCAGTCTGGGTTTCTTCCCCACCCCCCCTTTCATTTTAGCGGTCATGCACATATGCATGAAAATCCCCAGAAGTGGCCATGGATGGATTGCCTGGTTTACTGTGCTAATCTGCCTTGCTTGCATGCTCCCGCATTCAGACGCCCAGAAAAGTGGATGGTGTGTGGTAGATGAATTTGGAAGTGGTAGCTCTTTGAGCCTCCTCAGAGACACCGGAGGACAGGGTGAGTACAGAAGCTGGACAGGTGGCAGATGTGTATCTGGACTTGATTTTTTAATCTGCCTGGGGCTGTGCCTATGTCAACTTAAACTTAAGATCTGTACCCAGCCTATGATTCATACATGCAATTAAATCAGCTTCTCTAGTTACTTTCTCCACACACTGACATAAGCATGAAGCTGCTTTATACCATGGCATATAATTGACCTGTCATGGTCAGCATTTTGTATTCAGAGTGGCAACTACTCTCCAGGGTCTCAAGAAGAAATCCACGGTAGGGTGGTGGGTAGAGTTGTGCTAGGGTAACAGAGATCCAGGTTCACATCCCTATTCTGCTATGACCCTGATGGATAAATCATACTACACAGGGTTGTAAGGATAAAATGAGAAGAAGAGAAAGATATAAACTGCCTTGGGCTCCCACTGGGAGGGGTGGAATTAGGATATTCCGCCAGGTCTTTGGGTGAGGCGGTGGGCATCTATCTATTAGATCGGTTGGCCTCCCCTACTGTACTACCCTACTGTGCTGATTTGCTGCACTGTCCTGCTACACCATCTTATCATATTGTTCTGTCAGATTATTCTGTTGTATTGAATATTATAATTGATTTTTTATTATTCTGCTGCTGTGATTTTATTATTTATGTTGTGCTCTGCCCTGAGCCTCTATGGGAGAATGGACGGAATATAAATATACTACCAATAATAATACTAATAATAATAACAATAATATTATAAATGAAATAAACAAGCAAACAGATATAATTTGCTACCTGATCCTTTTCAACTGCAGATGCCAGGAATTTAATCTGAACATTCTGCATTAAAAAAAAAAGATATTCTACCACTGAGCCATAGCCCTAAGTACCAGAAGAAGATCAAGAACATGCACACAGACATTTCTTCCTGAGAGTAAAATCTGGCCAAGGTCTAAGTCTAAAGGCTGTTTCAAGCACGCAAATTCCCATATAGAGAGAGCTTCAACATGGGAAACTGTATGCATCCCATCTGTCGAATGACTGTTATCATTTATGACATTATATGCTGAGGCAATTTCCATTTAGGAATATTTCCACATCTGAAGTGATTGTAAGTTGTAATCACCTTGGAGAGGGTCTGGCTTGCAGACTATGGCCATTTTGTGGCACCCTAGTTAATCACTGTCCATGTTTTGTCCCTGCTCATTACAAATGTGAACTGGAATTGGCATTCATCTCACACACACACACACACTCTCCTTTTCTGAGTCTCTAGAGGTTAAATATCTAGATAGAGAGAAATGCATCACAAGAAATGAGACTCCACGATACAACACTTTGCTTCACACTTGAGAATGGTTCAATCAACCACCCGCATCAACAATCAATGTCATTTGGAGAAGGAAAAATATTTTACTTCTTACTTATTGAATAGAATAAAAGTTATTCTGCCTGTATCTGGGTCTGAAAGTCTGCCCAAACTTTGACACACACTAAACACATGTGAAGCAGCTTCAGCCACACAAATTCCTATATTGAGACAGCTGAATTAGACCATCAGTCCATCAAGGTCAGTACTATCTACTCAGACTGGTAGTGGCCCTCTAGGGTGTCAGGCAGAGGTCTTTCATGTTATGGGGGTTGCACATGGACCTTCTGCATGCCAAGCAGATGGTGAGCCACTGCCGCTCCTCACTTTTATAAATGATTTGACAACTACTTAATCGCTAGAATGCTAATGAACACCAAGCATTTATTTTTCTATGTAGGTTTCTATTTTCTCTGTCTCTGAAGACTGATAATCCAGAATGTGTTGTCTGCTCTAATGGTCTGCTTGGCTATCTAAAATCCGCTGCAGTGTAGCTATTTAAAAAGTATAGCACTTAAGTGCAACAGATCTCTTCATTTCTACACACGTTCCTCTTTGCCTTGAGAAGCATACATTAGCTGAGCAACACAGTGCATTAAACAGACCTGCAGCAGTCGGTTATTAAGGTGCAGATTTCCAGACAGTGCAAATGACATGGAGCTAATAATAATCGCATTAATTAGCACTTTGGTGGCATTTGGCACTTTCAAAACTCTGGCAGAAACATTGACTAATTCATTCTCACAAAAACCTTGCATGGAATGGGGAAATGGGCGTTTTAAAATTCCTACTTAATACAGAAGGAAGAAAGAATAATTTTTTTAAAACTTTCATAAAAAGAATGTTTTAAAGGCATGACAAAGGTAAGGGGAGATCCTTGATTTAAATAACACAGTGCTCTGTTTTATTGGAACTGGTGTGTTTTTGACAACTGTCAATGATCTCTGTATGACAACTAGTTACTATTAAAATTATACAATGTTCTCCAATTGTTAGTCTAAAGCAATATTCACTCAACCATGAAATGGAGGCTTTTCTTTCTTGTATATCACCATTTTCAATTAATTTGAAAACATTCCAGGCTAAAATATTCATAGACAGTTCTGTGATGTGGCTGGGTAGAGACAGTGAAGACAAGTAGTAAAAAATAATTCACAGGTCTCACTATATGTATAGAACCGGCTCATTAAATGGCAGAGTACGGCCAGTATGACAACCCCTCCCTTAAGAGAAATGATACAATTTCCTGAAAAAAACAAATTTAAAAAAAGGGACCTTGAGATGAAACTGTAAAATGTATAGATTATGAGTTGCAGGGCACATACTCAGAGATGACTGCAAAGGGGTAGCAGTGCTGGTCTGTTGTAGCCCAATAAAATGCAAGTCCAATATGTATATGTGTAAATTGCTATTAAATCACAGCTGTTTTACGGAGACCCCAGCAAGGGGTTTAAGGCAAGTGAGAAGCAGAAGTGGTTTGCCATTGCCTTCCTCTGCAGTGTATTCCTTGGTAGTCACCTTCCTAGTACCAATCCTGTTTAGCTTCTGAGATGTGACTAGATGTGACTATTTTCCCTCCCAAAAGTCCAATATGAGCTTCTCTCAAGACTCCTCACAACCTCCTAACCTTCCTCCATAATATTTCCAGGTATGATTTTCCATCACATTATCATTCCAATAAAGAGGGTTGTGATTCATGAAAGCTCTCATGGAAATACTGTTTGTATTGAAGATGCCACTAGACTTCTCTTTTATGCACACAAAGCTTTTTGGAGATCAGCCTCACAGAAATTAGTCTGGACACACACCTTGAGTAAAAATTGTATCAAGAGATACAGAAAGAAGGATGTAGTAGGATGAAGAGAAAGTAAAAGAGAAAAAGCAGGGGGAAAGGAAATGGGAACATGAGCCCAGGCGATATAACTCAAGGCTCTATGTACCTAAGAGATACAAACAATAGAATCATCATAATACAAATTTTGCACATGAGGACATGTAATTTGCCAAGCAATATTTATGTAACAAAACAACTATAAATCAAGTTCTTGCACAACATTGCTCCACGAGTGCTGCTTTTTTGTTCTGCCACTGAGCAAAAGGAACACTGGAGAAATAATTAGCTCAGATTGCAGGGATTTAGTCCAAACACTCTAGCCTAAACTAATAATTTCCCCCACTTTTAACAAATACTTTATAAATATAATAAGCCGTACTTGAGGCTACTGTCATTTTCTCATTTGGCTGACTAATAAATAAAAGCCCATGTTGCAGCTTGCCTTCTTTATTCCATCCCAGCTCCTCAGTTTCTCCTACTGATATTATCCCAGAAAAAATGAGAGAGAAATCATACAGAAAGTAAATATGGGCAGCCAAATACCTACAGCCCTATATTCCCCAAAAACCCTAATATCCAATTACAGCAAGAGTATTATACCTTCTTGTAAATATATACAAGAAGCTGCCTTATCAATTCTTTAGGCAGAAGATGGGTTGCATACTCTTACAGACCTACAATAACATTAATAGCAAACACACTCATCCTTGTTTCCTACTTGGAAAAAGGCAGCCGTTACATATGTTTTTCAACTTTTTTCAAAACGAAAGTTACTAGACAAAGCTCAAATAGAAGAAAAAATGATGACCAAGATTCCTTGGTTTGAATACTTGTAGCTGAGCCACTTCATGAACAGTCCCTTAGGCCGTGAACTTTCTTCCCAGCCTCAGACAGAATTTGAAAGCCTTTCTTCCAAATCCTACCCTAAGTCAAATGGACTGATCTCCCAAATTTACGATATATTAATGTCCAAAGCCTATGGCACGTTACCTGCATACTGTACACGCTGGCACCAGGAATGCAAAATCTCGCTTTCGAGCTCCCAATGGGAAGCCATTTGGGAGACGGAAGCCTTTCACACAAACGCAATAAACATAATTCAACAAAATTACAAAACAATGGCACGATGGTACAGTACCCCCCACCAGCTTGCCCACATTGATCCTCTTTACTCTCCTCTCTGTTGGAGACAATGTAGCTTCCCCTACTCATTGCTGGTGGGATTATCTAGTCACTCAAACTTTCTGGAGCAAGGTACTACCCCTAATTGAAAATATCACAGGTGTAAAGGTCCCCAAGCAGTTTGATGTTATTCTTTTAAACAACTGGCAGCCTGTCAAGACATCTTCTTCCAAAATCTCACTGCTTATTACACTCATAACAGCGGCCAAAACTATTATTGCTCAGACTTGGGAATCCATTAACCCTCCGAGCGTGGATAACTGGATGTGCAAAATATGGGAGTACATTAACCTAGAGAAAATCATGGCTGACACAGATTTGCATGACTCAGTAAAAGCAATTGGAAAATTCTATGCAAAATGGTACCCGGTATTAGACAAAACTGACACAGACCCCCTGTATACAGGTTCAATTAATAAAAGCGCAATTCATAAGATTATTATAAGGATGTGTTCAGACATGCCTTTAGTTCTGACATAGGCACGTTTCCTATTCGGAGCACTTCAGACTTCCACATCTGTTACTTGGTAGCAACTCATAGTCATTCCAACCTGCCCTGGATTGATCTCGCTGCAATTTGACCCCAGAGAAAGTCCGGTCCTTCCTGCTTGGTGCGGCAAACAATCGAGTTACGGCTCATCTGCAATGCAGCCGGTTTGCACTTCCTTCAAACTGCAACCGTTTCTGGAGCCATTATTAACAGACGAATTCATGCATGCGCATGACCACATAACCATTTAGCAGAGTTTTGCATTTTCCCTGTCAATACAGGCTACATGGGAGCAGAATCTTTCTTTTTTAGAGGAACTGGAATATAATATCCCCATTATGTGGGATCTCCATGTGTCAAAGTCCCACTTCTCCCTGAAAGTAGTTCTCTGCTGATCGGCAATTTGAATGTGTCTGGCTAGGCTTCCCTTCCCCCTCCCCTCGTGAGGATCCCTTCCCACTGTTTTTCAACTGCACAAAATGCATTGCAACTATGTCGGGCTTTTTTTTTTCATACACACACACTTAAATTGTCATTCTCCAGGAAACACTCCGGCTTCCCCACACACTTTCTTCCAAAAGTTTAACTGCATCCTTCAGCTCGCCCTGTAATAAAAGAACATCATCCAGATTTGACTCTTTCTCTTTTTAAAAAGATTTTGGAAAGGGCTGCTTTTCTTTCTTGGAAAGTGATCTGTCATTAGCAACAACACTAATAACGGGAGAGGGGGAAGGGTTGCAGGAGGTGTGGAAAGCAAGAAAGCCCTCGCCACTGCCCGGGGTCTGAACCCAAGTCCTTTTCCTTCGTCATCCATCTACAAATGTCTTGAGTTCTAGAGCAACCATATTGACAAAGAGATTGCAACCCCCCCCCCCCCATGGGAGGTGTGTGCATGTGTGTGCGCATGGTGGGAGAGGAAGAAAAAGGGAATTCGGGGATGCTGCTTTCAGCTGAGGGTGCAACGTGCAATCCAGCTAATGGTTCCTAGGGAAAGAGGCAATCGGGATCTCTTCATCCCCACCCCTCCAAATGTGTGCACATGTTTTCTTTTCTCTCCACTCCACGTTTTGCCGGAACTTGTTATTTCAAGCACAAGGAAGAAGCGATAAAGGTCTGAAATGTCTGATCATTCAAATATGGGACCAGGGCGGGACTGCTCTCTTTTGAGGGTGGTCATCTGATCAGAAATGCGCCGATACAAAATTGGGCGGTTCAAATTGGAGCGTGATGCATCCGCTTTTAGTGCAATGTCTGACCACACCCATATTGTCTTGAATTATGTTGTAAAGGAAATGTACTATGTAACTGTAAGGCTATTTATGCTTGACTGTTAAATAATGGCAGAATATAATGTTGTGTATGAAACTAATGACTGATTATTGTAATACATTGGATTGAAAATTATAAAAATAAAAAATTGTTCGTGAAAAAAAAAATAGCAAACACATTTGGTAAACATGACCTCTAGCAGCTTTCAAGGAAGAGCTATTTGTAAGATACCTACATAAAATAACCACTGCCTTTTTTGTTTCTTCATTTTTAGTTTAGATTTAAAAAAAAATCTCCAGAACAGAGTGCAGGAAGGAACATTTCCTTGTGAGATAACCCTGCTTTAAATGACCTATCAAGGAAGAAAGTACTGCAAAACACCATAAGGTGAAAATAGTCTTGATTAGCCAAGCACAAGTTCTCATCCCCTGCTCTTCTTGACTTCATGGGTGATTTTTCTCCTTCTCTGACTTCCCCCCCCCCCCATAAAAAGGAAGCACGCTCTGAACTCCTGCAGATCTCCTTCCCTTAATTTCTCCCCAGTCTCTCTTTCTCCTCAACACAAAAGAGAGTATGTATCTGCCTAAGCAACCATATTAGCATTAGTACATTTTCCTTGCTGCATCATTGATCAATGCATTTAAGGTATGTCAGTGAAAGCTGGCCCTTCCACTGTCACAAGTGTAGGGCAGCCTCTCCGCTTGCTTTAACACTGTAACAAAAAAAAAACAAAGTAGGAGTCCAGTAGGACCTTTAAGAACAACAATGTTTTATTCCGAATGTAAGCTTTCATATGCACGCATACTTCATCACACTGGAAGAAAGGTCAACCGTATGAGACAAGGTAAAACGGCTCGCAACTGGGCTGTGTAAGCCAAAATGCCTTCAAAACGAGGTTGGGGAATTGTCAGGTGGGCACCTGGCTCACTCAGGATCTTTTTTACCTGTGAATACAGGATTAGCACGTCCAGAAAAGTAATGCTTAACAGATTAGGGACTCTAATATTAAGTAAACCAATTAAAATTTATTAAGAAAAATATAGGCTTCCATACAAGATAAAATACTCATCAAAACACACATTCAGTCTTAGGAAACATAGATAGAGAGATAGGGGGACACATGGGCAGACAGGGTGATATTTACCTGTCGTAGTCTTCGAGGAAGGCTCCAATGGCGACAAGCAAGGAAGTGGGAGAAGGGACCCGAAACTGATCAGGAATCGAGGATGGATCTATGCAGCGGAAGTCGGGATACTGATAGAAGCACACCTGTGAGTAGCTAGTCCACAGATTATAAGGACTCTCTTGAGCCCTTAGGGGATGGGAGGTACAAGGGAGGAGAAAGGTGGTCAGCTGGTGTGTGATCTCACGAAAAGGGGAGGTTTCGCAGTGACCATAAGGACTGGACACTGCGACAACCAATAGAAAGTTCATTGGTGGCACCTAATTGGGTGCTTGCTCTTGACCAATGGACTTGCCTGGATCCTGGATACCTGAGAGAACTTTCAGATTGAAACGAACCAGGGGGAGGCTCCAAAGTGACAGTTGGGGAGAATAATAGAGAGATTACTTGGGTGGGGAGATGCTTAAGACTATCTGACTTGTCTGAAAGGGTGACAATAGAGAGTCAAATCATAGCCTAGGTAACACCCAGTTTGTACAAAGGAACTTGGCTCTGGCTGAAGATGGTCTTCCTCTTCTTCTGTCTTCTCCTGGGTACCAGTCTTTGTCTAGAGTTCCGTTAAACAAAGAAAGTGGCGGTTGGACGATTAACCACTCCTGGGGTGGGTAGGTTGCTTGCAGGCATAGGTGACATCTGGTGTGTATGTGACCCGTCCGCTTCGCTGGAATGGAGTCAAGCCTGGTAGGAAGATGGCTGCGTGGTGTTAGCCCTCCACGGTGGATTCCATGGTCAGAACGTCATAACCGTTCGCCTGGATAGCTCCTGGCGGCGCAGTTTCCTTCGCTCCAATGCTGGGATGGACGTCATACGGAATGACAGGAAGCCTTCCGTTCTCCTTGTGGGCACTCTTGTACCAGTCTAGAATGACTTTGTAGCGTTATGGCTGCTTGTACTACATAAGTCCCTTTTGCCCCTGGATAGGTTTACCCACACTCTCTGGCCAGACGTGTGCGAGTCACTTCTCCAGCTGCTCTGGCAACCAAGCTGATAATCTCGATGTTCTATAAGGGGGCTTTTCCTCACAGCTGAGGGATAAACTTGTTCCTCCAATTCCCTGGTCATTAACAATCCAGACTGCTCTCAGTTTCTTCAAACATTATAAACTCCTTGTGTTTGTTGGGGAACAACATAAGACCTTCATACCACATGTGTGATGGGAGATTTATGCCTCTCAGACTGGCTCTTTTCTCTTTGTGACTGTAGCACACAGGGAGAAGTGGCTTTAGTCACTCCTGCCCTCCCTCCCCCCCTCCCTCCCTCTCTCTCTCTCTCTCTCACACACACACACACACACGCACACATTGTTTTTTGTGTCCACTAACCATTTCACAGAGTTGCTATTGGCTCCCTTGTAAAAATCCTGTTATTTACCTAGCTGCACCTTTCGCAGTGCAGCAAATAGCTCTGGGTTCTGATTCTGGTCATGCAGTTCACAGTGTAGCGAAACATCGGAGACTGGGACAGAAGACTGGGAATCAACTTTTATCTTCCTATCTGTCCTTGAAAAAATAGATATTATCTTCTGAGCACATAAACCAATCTACCGGATTCCCCTGAAATAAGGGAAGCCATGTCACCTTCTCTCAGCATGCAGTCTTTTTTGCCTAGGACTTTGGCAACATTAGCAGCTTCCTATGGTTTAAGTAAACTAGAATGCAACTGTGAGAACATCCCAGTTGTGCCCTTTCTAATACTAGTGACCAGTGCTGACAAGTGTAAATATCCCAAGATAGACCCTGTTTATTTGATCAGAGATTTGGCTTCAAGAATGAGTCCTATAACTCTGAGAAAAGGAGCCCAATAAAACCTCTAGTAGTTGATGCTGACTGCTGTGAAGCCTACAGAGACAAGAACTGACCTGCTTCTGAACTCAGATAACTGGCAATTCAGGCCTCTAGCAGAATCTCAGGTCCTCTTTCTATCAGAACACAGTTTGTCCCCTATTGCATTTTTCCCTTGGTGAAACAAGAGACTCAATGACAGCTTTTGCATCTAGAAGTCACCCACAGCATCTATAGCATTATCATAATGCGTGATCACGTTTTTAAATCGCACAAAAATTCTTCCTCATCTCTGTCATTTTATGAGATGTCTGCCATCCACTCTCCTACCAAATATTTTAGGGTGGCAGTCATCTCTTTATTCTCAAGACAACCCTGGAAGGTGAGTCTGATCTCCCTGATCCGGGTCTTATCTCATATTCTTAATGATTCTCTTAGTCAGACCTATTGTACCACACAAAGGCTACCCAGACTTTTCAAAATTTCCTGATGAATATACAGTTGGATGAACCAAGAACTTTATTTATTTATCTGAAAGCAATGAGAAAAAAGGACAATGTCATTAGATCTCTGATACATAAGGTATAGCACTGCACATAGAAGCAACCATGCCCAACCTACTTATATACTGGGCAGAAGGTCAAGTATATTTCTTTGTGAACCCCACCCCATACTATCAGATGGAAAATAGCTATTTATCAATGCAATCTTCCTATACAAAATAAAGCTTTGAATAATGTTTTTGGGGGCCAGAAATAATCAGAATAAAACATTACTTGTAAATGGTGTACTTTTAATCTTGTTAACTGCCATTATTTTCCCTGTCTCTTGCTGCAAGGACAAGTTTTCTTCCCTTTGTAATAATTCCTGGTGCTTTCTCTGAAATTCCTGGTGCTTTCTCCTAAATTACTGAGAGGGTGATCCCTGACAGTCTTGGTCACATAAAGAATGGGATGACATCATGATGCTATGTAGCTAATCCATTCTGGCTATGCAGTAATGTCTAGGGTTGCCAAGTCCCTCACAACCTCTGGTGGGGGACTCTCTTTGCGCGATTGTACCATAGAGTTTTCCTTCTTGAATGGCTAGAGGGTCTGGGAAAACCATATAGTTTTCCCAGAAATGCCTAGAGTGGCCACCATGCGACGTTGCGGGTTGAGAACCTCCCAGGCGGGGGAAACCCCACCCAGACCGGAGGCTTGGCAGTCCTAAATTTCACAGAAGGAAAATTTGCTACAAGAGGCTTCCTCCGCACAAAGACCCCCATATCAATGTGCACCCCAACATGCTCTAGCTTTAAAAATAAAACACCTCCATACAATATCAAAACAGGGTTGCTGAGACTGGCAGGAACTTCCCTGGATGCTCTAGGGTGGGAGGAACCCAACTGCCCAAAGGAGCACATTAATCAAACACCTTTCATCCAAGTCTCCAGACAGCCCTCATACCTGTGGCCATAAGTAAATGATTCAAGTGGTCTCAGTTTCAGAGAGCAGCTATACTGGTCTGCAGTAGAAGAGCTGGATTCAAATCCAATAGCACCTGAGAGATCTTTAGAGTATATACTTTCAAGAGTCAAAGCTCTCCTTGGTACGTAATGAAGGAAAATTTGGGTTATTACAGACTGGCACTCTGAGCCAACTCAGAGACGCCTCTGAAATCAACCCCAAAAATCCCTCCAGACAGCAACTTCTACCGCCCGTCCTCCTCCCGTACACACCCCATCCTCCAGGCTCCTGAAAGTGGCTCAAAAAGCTACAACTTTAGCAAACCCTTGAGCTGGAGAACAACATAAGAACTTCATAGCATCCTCAGTATCTGGATGGGGAAGGGTGCAAGCAAGGCAACTTGGCTGTGTGAAACCGCCAAGCCATTTCTAGCTTTAAAAAAAAAAAACCCAGTCAGAGAACTCGAGTGCTTGAGCACATGAGCACTTGGCCCATGGGGGGGGGGGAATAGGAGTCCGGCTTCTGAGGTGCCTCCCCGTTTGGAGGCACCTGGCCACCTCACAGCATGCGGAGGCTTCGCAATAGCTCTTTTCAAGCCAACCAGATTTGGGACGCTTCCACTCTGCCCCATAATGACCGTCTGTTAGCAGACTTTGACTCTCAAAAGCTAATAGCCCCCAAAGCTTGTTGGTCTCAGAGGTGCTACTGGATTTGAATCTGAGATCCCAAGATCTCCTTCCCAATACAACCCTCTTTGGTAATTCAATTACAACCCAAGGAGAGGCCATTAAGTCAACTGGCCTTAGCCATCCCACAGTGGCTAACCATCTAACCAATCTAACCAATCAGATTTGGCTATGTGCTGACATTGACAATACACCCTCTGGATGAGTGAACTTGTCTGAAACAGTTTCCAAAATAGGAGAGGGGAGAGTTCTTGATACTGCTGAAAATGTTCATCAAACAAATAAATATCATCACCTCAACTGCAATTCAAAGAATTATCCAACCACAAAAAAGACTAAAACGTTATGTATCTAGAAATATTATAAAGCTACCTAACAAGTAGCATTGGTTGTTTGTGCGGATCAAAAGAATAAGACTCAGAACTATTGTCAGAATGTTTTATGGTCTCATTATAAGCTCCTGTAAGACTTATGGCTAACAGCCTCTAAGCATGGTTCCCAGCCTCTGACATTGTGCTATCTACTGTCTGCAATGTCTCTCTTAAAATCAGTTTTCCACACTTTCATCATCTGCAAGCACAACAACTGATTATACAACATTTGTGGCATCGTTCTTTCAGGCAGGTGAGGGAAGGACTCAGATAAACAAAATTTATTTTAAGGAAGGTCTCTTGCTCTCTAAAAGAGCAATCTTACACTGTTCTACTTAGAAAACAAGTCCCTTTTGATTCAAAGGACAAACTCCCAGTAAAGTGTTCTTAGGATTGCAGTTTAAGCATCTATATGTTTAAATGTTTTTGGGTTCAGGACTTAAATGTGGTAATGCAACCCCTCCCCCCCAAAAAAACAAAGGTAGACAAAAGCAAAATCTTAAAAGCATTTAAAAGTTATTAACTCTTCTATCCAAAGTATTAGGGGAAATATTTATCTTGTTTCTATTTGCTCCTTGTTTTTCCATGCTGCTCTTCATTAATACCCTTCTGATGTCCTAACCTCTACTCTTTATATTAGGCTAGGAATAAGGCCCTTTGTGAAGGGGGAGTACAGTGGGTTCTAGAAAGAGGTTCTGGGCAAATGCCCCCCAACTTTGCTGCCTCCCACCCACTCACCGAAGTGAGGGCATTCACTCCCCCCAGCCTTGGTGTCTTCCCACCCACCCAAGGCAACCATTTTCTGTAGAACTGATTTGACTTCAGCTTTCCATTTCCTCCCCCCTCCCTGCATCATCTACCTAGGAAAAGGATGGTCTTTTCCCACAGTGGGGACCATAGCAGCTTACATCATTCTCATCTTCCTCTTTTGATCTGCACAACAACCCTGTGAGGTAGGTTAGGCTAAAAGTCTGTGACTGGTCTGAAATCACAGTGTGGATCAAAGCAAGAGGCAAGCAACCTCAACAAGGTATAATGACACAGAGTCCAGCCTGTAAAGCAGCCCTTTTCTCCAGGGGAGTTGATCTCTGTCATCTGGAGAGCAGTTGTAATTCTGAGTAATCCCCAACCCCCACCTGAAGTTTGGCAACAATGGTAGCCCAGGAGGAATGGCTGGTTTGAAGGGTGAAATCTATGGCACTGTACCTGTCTGAGGTCCTACCCCTCCTCAAATCCCATCCTCTCCAGACTCCGCCCCTCAAATTTCCAGGAATTTCCCAACCTGGAGTTGGCAACCCAATCTCTTTCCCAGCAGCAGTAACAAGCAGCCACGCATAGGGTAGCCAACCTACAGATGGTGACTGAAGATTTCCTGGTATCACAACTGAACTCCAGACAACAGACCTCCCTCCCCCTGGAAAAAACAGCTGCTTTGGAGGGTGGACTCTATGGCATTATATTCAGTTGCGACCTCTCTCTCCCAAACTCTGGCTTCCATAGACTCTTCCACAAAATCTCCAGGAATTTCCCAACAACTTGAAGCTGGCAACCTTAGACAGGACTGGGCCCAATGAGTCTTCCCTCAAAGGCCAAAAGAGGCCTGGAAAGGGCCTCCCCTCCGTGCCTTTTACTGAACCTAGCTTAATTGCCTTTTACTGGCAGAAGCAATATCAGTTGCCTAACAACAGCTACTGCCAAGTAGTTTTCCCAGTGGCCCAATCCTCATCTGTCCTGGGTCCAGCAGTGGGTGGGGGAGCAGAGCATAGCCAGCAAATGGCATGGGAGAGCAACTGAGTCACCATGGGAGAGCAACTGAGTTCACGGGCCAATCACTAATGGAGTGCACACTACAGCCAATGGGAAAGGTGGACTGTGCCAATTCCATTAGGAAATTATCATCTATGATATAGCAGAGTTTCTGTTTTTAATAAATACATAACTTTTCTGTTTTGAATTTTGTTATAAACCACCTTGACATTCCTAACTGGAGACAAACAGCAAAACAAATAAAATGTTTGAGACCTCAATATTTATCAAAGAGAAAATAAATAAAAAATATAATGCTACCAATACCTATATTCCTATAAGTTTAAAAGGATCCTTTGAAGTAGGTCAATTTGGAATCCTATTCGGGTCTATTCAAATGTTCAAAATGTTCTTAGGATGGCACTGTTTGTCAACAGCTCATTTTATCACTGGCCGGTGTTTATGTACTTACTACATATTTTACATTTACATAAGATTATTCAATATATGAATATATGATATAAATATTCAAGATATAATAAATATTCCATAAACAAACATCCATGGTTTAGTTACTGATTTTCTCAGGGCATAATACATTATTACTTACCATTTCCCATTCCCTTGAGAAGATGGGTCAAGTCTTAAGTTCTGTGTTTTATTTTGCAATCATTCAGAGTCACTGATGATAATTCTGTTATTGTTTGTGATCATAATAGTGTCATTACAAAATAACAATAAAGGAAAATATTTTTAAGACAATCAGTGGCTTTGATTGAATACATAATATAAAGCAATACTTTAGGCCCCTGCTCTCTCCAGAAAGAAGAGATGATTCATGAATGCTGCAGAACAGAATAGGAGGTAATTATATAGGGTAATCAGGTCTGTGTTGGAAAATACTTGGAGATTTTGGGGGTGGATCCAGAAGACAGTGGGGTTTGGGAGGGGAAGGGTCTCAGAATGATATAATGCCACAGAGTCCACCCTTCAAAGCAGCCATTTTCTCCAGGGGAGCTAATCTCTGCCAGCTGGAGATCAGTTATAAAAGCGGGAGATCTCCAGGCCCCTCCTGGAGGCTGGGAACCCCAGAAGTAAGGTCGAAGGAAAAGAAAGATGTTATGGGGTGGCACCTTCAAGTAGTGATTTTACTGTCTATACAAGACTGCCATGTTCTGATGCTGTGACTTATGTTTGTAAAAAACTACTATACATGTGATGTGGTTACAATACAGTGGTTAAAATACAAAACACTGTATTTTTATTCCTATTTCATAGCACAGTAACCTAGGATTCTATTTGATGCAAAGCCCCATTTATAAATCTGATTAACTGTTGTTTTAAAATGTTCTTCCATTCAATTTTAGACCACCACCACCCCAAGCGGGGCTGAAAATCAATCTCCACAGAATTGATTGGCATCAATCACAATTCAATAGTGCATATGTTTATGGCATTAATGTCAATGGACCTGGCGCTTCTCTTAAGGTGGACCCCACCCCCAGTAGGGGCTGCCCACTCCTAGGACCCACCTCTCCACCACCAATCAATGTGACCCAAAAGTGATGTAGGCATCTCTGGATGACTCTCTGGGTTTTTTGGGCAAAAAGCTCATTCTACCATAGAGTTTTTGCCCAAAAGCCAAAGCATGGCCCCAACATCCCTGACATGCCTTTGTCACTTCTGGGTCACACTGGAAGTCACATGGACATGTTACGGAAACATCAGGTGAGCTCACTCTGCATAGCCTGCCAGCTGCCAAGACAGACCTGCCAAGACAACCCTAGCTTCTGCATAGATCCCAGTAGGCAGCCATGTTGGTCTGAAGCAACAGGACAATAGAACATGGCCTGGACACACAGTAAAGCAGCCCTGGATGCATTCCACCAAGTATTCAATGACTTTCATCCTACCATCAATCTGACAATGAACCAGTCTATGCAAGAAATACATTTTCTAAACACCACTGTAAAAATACATGAGGGACGCATAGACACTACCTTATACAGGAAATCTACTGACCGACAAACATACCTGCATGCCTCCAGCTACATACCAAACATACCAAACGATCCATTGTATACAGTCAGGCTCTACGCTACAGCCGCATTTGCTCCAATGCTACTGACAGAGATTCTCACCTGAGGGATCTACAAAAAACCTTTTTGGAACTAAAATACCCACCTGATGAAGTCAAGGACAGGTTAACAAAGCCAGAATGATACCCACAGAAAACCTGTTACAAGACAAACCCCGAAGAGACAATAACAAAACACCACTAGTGGTCACACACAACTCTCAACTGAAAACAGTTCAACGTATCATCAACAACTTACAGCCTCTATTGGACAGTTACAGCTCTCTTTCAAAAGCACTGGGGGGGTAAACCTTTCCTTGCACACAGACAGCCCCCCAATCTCAAACTCCTCACCCACAACAATACAACATCGCATCTGAGCAGGAACACCGGGACCAGAGCTTGCAATAAACCCAAGTGTCAACTTTGCTGCCACATAGACCCAGACCATACAGTCACTGGGCCTAACAGCATTAACTATACCATCTCAGGATCATTAACTTGTTCATCTTCCAATATTATATATGCTATTAAATGCCAACAATGCTCCTCAGTTCTCTACATAGGGCAAACAGGACAAACCCTACGCCAAAGGATAAATGGACACAAATCTGACATCAAGAATTACAGAACTAAGAAACCTGTTGGAGAACACTTTAACCTTCTTGAGCATTCAATGGATGACCTCAAAGAAGCTGTTTTACTGCAAAGGAACTTCAAGAACAGAATGGAGAGAGAAACTGCTGAATTACAAATTATCATGAAACTTGGAACAAACACCTTCCCCAGGACTGAACAGGGATATTGGTTTTTTATCTCATTACATATACTAAACCAACTCTCACTGAGTATAGCTGTGCAGCCACAGTGTTCCAATGTATTTTTCTTTTAGAACAGTGTATCAGAATAATGGGTTTTGTGTGTGTGTGTGTTGACATGCTCAAATGAGGGATGTGAGCTGTTTGTCTCATTATATATACTAACCCATCTTCCACTATACTTTAATGCACCCTGTTTTTCTAAGGGCTAACCTATATTATTTCTATTTTAGAACAGTGTACCAGAATATTTGGGGGTTTTGTTTGTTTTTTTGTATTGACATACTCAAATGAGGATATTGGCTGTTTGTCTTATTGCATATACCAACCCATCCTATGGCAAACTATATGGATGTTATAATCTCTTGAGTAAACATGCCCTCTATTTAAACTAACAAAGCCAGAATGTCACCTAGATTTATGGCACCCCTACAATAGCAGTCTGCTTTTTATCACCTAGTATTTTTTTTCAGCCGTTTTGTCCTACACTAACACACACAGAACCTATTTGTGATTCTTTTAATCTGCTAAAAACATTCCCATGATTCCACACTGCACACTTATATTAAGAATTGCTGCATCCAATCCCATATGTCTGATGAAGTCTGCTTAAGAGCATATGAAAGCTTACATTCTGGATAATTTCTAGCTTCTGCAGTTCTTCAAATTTAAGAATGGAAGCTAGAAGAACTTGTAGGAGTATCCTAAATGTTTTGCACTCCTATATTTAACAAAATCACAAGGCGTTAAAATACTCCCTCTAAGCTGTGGAGTCTTGTGAACAAAAAATCTACTTTGTGAACTACTGGCATTAAAGCTGTGAGCAATTGCATAAATTTGTTTGTTCTGCGGCCATTTTTCCTGAGCTTAAGACAAAAATGTGTGGGTTGGAGGCTAAAAAACTGAGAGGGAACACTGGCAGTAGTACTCTTTCCCCAATAAAGGGCTCCCTGCATGTGAGACAAATCACAAGTATCTTCTCCATCCAGCTTCCTATTCAGTGTATACCGACTGTGAGTGACAGATGATCATAATATTTAGCCAAATGAGATCAAACCATGGGAAAGTGTCCTTAAGTTTGCTGAGAATGTGTGTACAGGTAATATAGGAATATACCCTTAGAACCTGGATGTATCAGAATATAATCTTTTTACTGATGTGACCTATCCAAATTGGTCCCATGCATCAGCACTCCCCTTGCAATGGAAATCAGTTCACTGCTGACTTCATCTGTACCAATATAGTTCATACAAGCACATGCATAACTAATTTTGTCTTTAACTGATAGGTCAGTGCTTAACGGTACTCAGCTGAGTGAAGAAAGTGACTCCATTCAAAAAAGCAGATGTCTGAAAGAGTATGAAACTTTAACTGTAGTTCACCTTTAATGGCTGATCCATACATGCATGTCACTACTTGCTGCTACTAACTAAGAGTCTGTATTCTGTTAACAGGACAAGAATCTAACTCAAAGATCTTTGACAACTCCGGCTGTTTTAGACATGACTAAAATGTCTCACGGTGCCTCAGACTGCCACATGTCATTTAACATTAAGATGTTCCTCTGCTTTCACAAATAAAAAAGACCTACAAGACAAATGGCACGCAGGTCAGGAAACACCACTCTCACCAGCTGCTGATACTCTTGATACAGTGTTCAGCGCTCTCAGCAGGCACTAATCATATTGCCACTAGAACATGAAACTCTATGTCCAAAAGGACACTGCAATCCATTAAGAAGCACAGAGAAAAACGGTAATTGCCTGCCCTACAAAGGCAGCTGTTTGGACTAAGAATAGCCATTTTTCAATGCAAAATTTATGAAAATCTATTAGCTTCTTAACAGGAACCCAACATCTTCTCAATGTATGACATTTCATTTTCAGAAAGACTTCCAAGAGTCATGCTCTGATCATTTAGCATAATAAATCATTTCATTCTATGCTCTGCCTTACATGCACTTTGCTGGACAGACTTAAAGGTTCGAGGCAAACTTTGGACTTAGGCTACCGATTTTTATCTTTTTTTTCCTTCCTATTATTTTTCTTCTCAGTAGGGCCACCCTTGATACAGATGTGTATATTTTCTTGCCAACGGAACATCAAGTGGTTATGCTAATTGATCTCTTGCTGTTTTGTTAGACTCAATTAGAAAGTTAGGTCACTCATGTTTCTTATAACTAATAGATTTTAATTGCAAACTTCCACAGCTCTTAGTTTTTTTCTTCTTTTGTGTTCAGGAGAGGAAATCAATGCAAAAATGCTTTGGAGTTGCTATATTCTATATACCACATTGCTCATTATTAAAATATGTATTCATAACAAAGCACTTCCTGGAATATGGCAAGCTGAACAGATAATTAGCCAAATACAATTTCCCACCAATTTTGCATATCAAAGATAATACATTTTTAAAATTGCTTCAAGTGATTTTTGTTAGATCATTTTAAAAAGGAGTATTTTTAAGAAAAATAAAACATTTATATTTTCTTATGCAAGGGCATCTCTAAAAGTATTTCAGGCAGATTATTTAATATTCAGAATATCCCTTCAAGGCAGCACATTTGAGGAAATGACCCCTTTCCCAAATTCATACTGTCATTTTGCAAACTTTTCCCTAAAATACATAACACAAGCAATGGCTTCGGAAATTGCTATCTGTCAAACATAAGCCTACAAGTATATTTTGCTTTCAAATAAACATTTACTGTGTAAAACAAATTCCATTTCCTATGAAATATGTAACAAGATATCAAAGAGCCCACTGATCCACACAATGTAAATGTCAATAAAGCCTGTTCTTCTGTCATGATGGTAATTTGTGTTGACAATTACTACACTTTTTTACAAAGTAATATGATCAAACAAATTATTTCTTTCCCTATCTGTTTCTCTAAAGCAATAAGAGATGTCTTACAGTTTTTACTGATTCACGACATCTCACATGAATAATCTCACCATTTTCCTTGTGATTTGGAATTGTAAGATATGAAATGAACAACAAAAAGAGATGTTCCCCTTTTCATCCAGGTGACTGGCTTTTGCAACTTTACACATAATCTTCCTACATTCTAAACTGTATCATATCTGGAAGTGAGTGCTTTTATACCTGAAACTGGGAATCATGCAGAGAAAAATGATGAATATTTTATTTACAAGAAAAAGGCTACAATTCTAGAAACTTTTCCTGGGAGTAAGCTCCAATGAATAGAATGTGGCTGCAAGCTGCAATCATTCAATCTAATTTGCAAAATAGCCCCATGTGCAAATATTTGGCTGGGTACAAACAGGCTGGGCACACCAAAAATGCCCCAAACTGTGCTATCCCAAACTGGAGCGGACAAAGAGCAATCAGATGCTCCTGTGCAACGTGCCTGTATCTCGCACAAGGGGCACTTCAGCACAGTCAGACAGTTGTTAGTGTGGTTTGAGTTTCTTTCGTTCCTTACTTTTCTGTTCCTTACTTCGTTCCTTTAGTGTGGTTTGAGTTTCTTTCGTTCCTTACTTTTTTTTAGTAGCCATGCACTCATAAGCCCATGCGCCAATGGGCCTAGGGCAGTTTAAAAAAAAAAAAAAGAATACTGGTGAGGGCCTAGAGCTGATTGGCAGGTTCACACCACCAATCTGCCTCACACTCTCTGGCCTTTAGAAGCCCAGAAAGGGGAATGGCGTGTGGCAAAAAAAATTGCTACCACTTTGTAAATGGTAGCTTTTTGAGCCGCCTCAGAGCCATCAGAGGACAGGGTGAGTACAGGAGCCAGACAGGAAGCAGATGTGCACGTTTGGACTTGATTTTTTAATCCATCTGTGAGCCATCTCTGTGTCTGCTTAAACTGCCAGTCTGGACCCAGCCATTAAATATTTAAATCTGCAAATACTAAATCTGCAGATTGGGGCCATGTAGAAAGAAAGGATGTTTTTCTGCAAATTCGGGGAACTCCCTCTGGGTTTGCAGAAAAATATGAAAGTTCAAGAAATTTAAGTTCCACAAAGAAATTTAAGCCACAAAGGAGCCACGCAAGCCCATGTGCCAAGGAGCTGACTCAGGCACTGTCAGTGTATTGAGTCCTCCTTCCACAGCATGACAGAAGCAAGAAGCAGCAGGTGGATCTACGTTGACAGTATCTGACAGGTCAGGTCAGATCAACCTTGTGAGCAAGCCGGTTCTGGCTGGACTGTAACCAGGGGAAAGCACCTGCTGAAGTCAGCAACTGTATGGACTGCTGTGATTGGCTGACTTGTATATATAAGCACTACAGTGCCAGACTGTACTCCTCTCAGTCGAGAGTTGGTTCCTGGCGTAGCACTTTGTCACTCAGTTTAATGTTATTCACCGCACTAGTTGTGTTGTATATAGTCTGTAAATACACTACTTTTATACTAGGTGCTGGTGTGTGGCTCAACTTCTTCCCGGAGTATACTCTTGCACAGTTCTCTGTTTTACACTCTGCACATGCACCGCCAATACATTGCAGACTGGCAGGCTGGCAAGGAGGATCAGGAACTGCTGCCACCACCACCCTCAAGATAGCTGTGCTGCAGATGGAAAGGAGAAGCAGGAAGCACTGCTTCCCTCCCCATGACTTGAACCAGCTAGGTAGGCAGACAAGTGGACAGGTGGGTGAATGGGAGCCAGTGGCTCACCCCTTCAACTGAATAATAATAATAATAATAATAATAATAATCTTTTATTTATATCCTGCCCTCCCCCTGAAGAAGAAGAAGAATTGCAGATTTATATCCCGCCCTTCTCCCTGAATCAGAGACTCAGAGCGGCTTACAATCTCCTATATCTTCTCCCCCCACAACAGACACTCTGTGAGGTGGGTGGGGCTGAGAAGGCTCTCACAGTAGCTGCCTTTTCAAGGACAACCTCTGCCAGAACTATGGCTAACCCAAGGCCATTCCAGCAGGTGCAAGTGGAGGAGTGGGGAATCAAACCTGGTTCTCCCAGATAAGAGTCCGCACATTTAACCACTACACCAAACTGGCTCTGAAACAAGTGAGGGGGTGAAAATGTTCACCCCAGAGGCTACTGTTGATGTCATTTATATATGTTAAAAAGGAAAGGGCCAAGAGGCATCTTTGACAAACATCTCTATGCTTGTAAGTGGTGGGAGGAACAAGAAGACAGGTGGGCATGTGGCGGTGCAGTGACCACTGCAGAAGCCACCTCATTCCCCTCTGCCAACTGCCATGTGAGTAGAGGTAACCATGCTGCAGCTGGGTAGGCAAGCCAGTGAGCAGCCCGTCCACTGAGGATGGCAATAACTCCAGTGAGTCTCAAAGATCTCTGTGCTGACTGTGAAGAAGTGCTGAGGGAAGTGCTCCTGATGTAAAGGATTATAGAAAGCAGACTGTGTAAGTGAATAGCCATCACTTATGGCCTACTTATGGTGACCTCAGCTTGATAGTGGATAGATTTTAATTGGGACAAATTTTTAATCATATTATATTTTTAAAGTTTATCAGGAGTTTTAATATGTTGTTGGCTGCCACAAGACCCATACAGGGGAGAGGGAACAGGTTATAAATCAGACAGACAGATAGAGAAGGGCCTTTCAAGGCAAGTGAAAAGCAGGGCCCGTAAAACAGAGATGTTCCATCAGGCCTATGGCTAAAGCAGAATTAACTTATCTACAATGGCCTCCTCTACCCTGCTTTAGCTGCTTTGCTTTAATCCAGGGGAGTCAAACTCATTTGTTATAAGGGCCAGAACTGACATAAATGAGATATTGTCAGGCTGGGCCATGTTGGGCCAGGTCATATGTCTACCTATTTAAAATTAGGTAGCAAAGATATAAACTTTATAAAGGACACAGACAAACACAATTAACAATTTAAAAAAAAACTTAAAATAAAACATGCTGAAAACATCAGCACTTATTGGTCTTAAAGATGCTTTCTTTGTATCTCTCCCATGGGATCCAAGGCAAAGGAAATCCTGGCTCTTCCCTTCCTTCCCCAAAGGACCAGGAAGGGGAGGAGCCTCAACTAATAGAAGGAAGAGAGGCTTGGCCCAGTAGCTCTGCTGAGCAATCGAGAAAGCCTGGCAAAGCAAGCTCTCCATCCCTCCCCCTTCCTCACCAAGGGAAGAGCCTCAGCCAAAGAAGAAAATAGAAGTTTTGCTCTGTAGCTCCTGTGTGATTGAACAAGCCTTACAAAGCAAGCTGTTACACAGAAGGAAACAGGAGAAAGGAAGAAGGAAGCAGATCACAGTCAGTTGCTCGGGGGCCTGGTTTGGGCCCCGGGCTGCATGTTTGACACCCCTGTTTTAGTCCATTACAGCTGTTTTCTTTACCCACTCACTTACCTTGCCCTGTTCCATCTGCCACTACACATAACCATGGCCTCCTTCAACTCATCAAATTATGCAGCTGATGCCACTTAATGCTCCATGTATTAGTACTGTTTAGTAACTGAAAGATTTTAAAGACTGTTATATTGTAACTTTTTATACATTTTAAGATTATTGTAACCTGCCCTGAGCCTGCTGTGCAGGGAGAAGAAGGGAGGGAGGGAAAGAAGAGAAGAGAGGGAGGGAGGGAGGGGGGAGAGAGGGGGGAAAGAAAGAAAGAAAGAAAGAAAGAAAGAAAGAAAGAAAGAAAGAAAGAAAGAAAGAAAGAAAGAAAGAAAGAAAGAAAGAAAGAAAGAAAGAAAGAAAGAAAGAAAGAAAGAAAGAAAGCTGAGGTGGTTTGCTATTGCATTTCTGTGCAGAGTCTTCCTTGGCAGAGTCTTCCTTCCCTTCCAACTTACCAACCCTGCTCAGCTTCCAAGATCTGACGAGATCAGACTATACTATGATGCCTTGCATGCAAAGGTTCAAAACAGAAAAATACATATTTGTCAAGACTGATTTTTACAAACTCACAGATAAATGTTTCTATCTTAAACATCAAAGGGAGAAATAACCACCAAACAAAAGTTTTTGTTTTGTTTTGAAGAGCAGAAGATGGATAAATATATAGTTTTATCTCATAGATCTAACATCAGGGAATCAGTAACTATATTACATAAACACTAGAGTCTGTTAGCGATTATATCATAGATGCCAAGAAGGCAATCATGTAACATAATATCAACTTTGGAGTTTATTTGGAATATGGATTTCTGACAAGAAGTCCCACTTTAGAGTTTTCAAACAGTGGGATGCATAAAGAATGTATTAAACATCCAGGGCAGTCAGTGAAAATAAAATTTCCTTCCTGCTTCCTCTAATTTCTTCATTGCATAATCTTGCCAGGTTGTTAAGCAGTGAGGCAGTTAGTTTCCATGGTCTGTGCCACTCCCACACGTATCCTCCTCGCTGACAATCAAATTAAGGTAGAGAATTCTACTAATTGTGTGCCTGATGCAGTAGCAGTTCAGATTTAACAGCAGCCAAAACAGAAGAGAACCCAACCCCTGTCTATGCCCACACGCGCACATGCACGCACACACATCATATCTGCTGAGCAACTCACCAGTATCTGCAAAAACGCATGAATAAGCCAAATGTTCAGAGCTAAACCTAATTTTGCTCTCCTGTTAAATAGCAACTGCAACAGATTGCATCATATCCTTCGCAGGTCAAAAAGGGATATGTGCATAATGGATGGAGAAATAATTCTGCTATAAAATGCTCTTCCTACGGATTTTTTCTCCTGTTATACCAAAAGCCTGGTATGCATAATAATGATAAATATTTATGTTTTAAAGGAGAACCAAGGGCAGATGTACATGTACAGTTTGCATGGGCTCATTTTCATCTGCACGGTATTCCCACAAGTGAAAAGCAAGCCTGTTACTTACCAAAAATAAAATGTATTTAGTGTGTTCTGTCATCTGCCCGTCTGTTGTTGTTATTATTAAAGTGCCATCAGCATACAGCATGCTTTAAAGCATGAACACACAAAAAAGCATAAACACCTCAAGAAACTCAGCATCTACCTACCTATGACTGAGGAAGGAACAAATAGTTTTCCCCATAATTGCAGCAAGAGTTCTGGCAGATAGAAAGACATGGAATGTGCACAATGGGACAAAGGGATGTGCACATCTAGCACAGGCAACCTCATATTGGGGGCAAAATCATGTATGGCAGCACATGTAGGGTTACCAGCTGCCAGGTGGGAGATCCTCCAATTTTGCAGGCTCCTGTCTACTGCTGGCCAGCATGGGAAAACCCCATCCCCAACAGCCATGATCCAGTGCAACATCCCCGACATGGCATCATATGGAAATGAAGCCATCACGACAGGTATGTTGCATGCTGATGCTCATGTGGAATTCACTGCCGCAGGAGGTGGTGGCGGCTACAAGCATAGACAGCTTCAAGAGGGGAATGGATAAGCATATGGAGCAGAGGTCCATCAGTGACTATTTTGTTGTTGTTCAGTCACAAAGTCGAATCCGACTCTTTGCGACCCCATGGACAAAGTCACGCCAGGCCCTCCTGTCTTCCACCATCCTCCGAAGTGATTATTAGCCACAGCTTATTGTTGGAACTCTCTGTCCGGGGCAGTGATGCTCTGTATTCTTGTGCTTGGGGGGGGGGGGGAGTGGAAGGGCTTCTAGCCCCACTGGTGGATCTCTTGATGGGACTTGGGTTTTTTGGCCACTGTGTTTTTTTGGCCACTTCTTTTATGTTCTTATGGTATTTGGGGCAAAAATCAAAAGTTTTGCCCCAAATAGCAGAGTATCACTGCATGACATCCTCAGTGTGATGATGCCACTTCTGTGCGACATCATCATGTCAGGTGAGTCATGTACAGCTAAGTCACCCCACACACACACTTCTGCAAAGCCCCCTTCCACCCCCTGTCAGTGAGAGCTTAGGACCTGGCAACCCTAAGCTAAGGGCTGCTTCTACACCGAGATAATTTTCCACATAGCTCTCATTGCAGAGGCATTCGCAGCAGCAATGGAACATTCATATAGCCCTTTCCTTGTGCTTTCCTTGCCTTACTCACTGGAAGAGTTTGTCAGGGTTTTTTTTTTTAAATGGGAATAGCTAGATCACTATTTCTTAGTCCGCAGGTCCTCAATCAAAAATGGGTTGCAACCCCTATAAAAGTGAACTTCAGGCTTTTGAAGTTGTATTGATTTGGGCATGCTCAGTTGTTTTTTAAGTGGATCATGTACCAAGTAAATTTGAACTTGTGGGTCACCATACTAAAAAGATTGGGAACCACTAAGCTAGATCACTATAGATCTTGTATTAGATAAGGGAACGTTTTATAATGTTACCTTTACCTGTTGTGCAATTTGAGCTTTTGGAGAATTGTTTTTTTCTTTTTTAAAAACACCTGTTGGTTAAAATAGCACCACGACCAGAGGATGCCCACAAAATCAGTAACAAATCTTGGTTTGATAAGGAATGCCGATATGCTCTTAAAGAAATTCACAGAACTTATAGAGCTTTCAGATATACTAACTCCAGGAAGTTACTAGGTGTTTTAATTACTCTAAAAAGACAATATAAAAGCCTCATCTGACACAAAAAAACAAGGGCCGAATTCCCACTCACCCTACGCCACTCTGATGTTCCTCTTTTCAGTGTGGCGTCCTTCCGATTTCCCACTATTTGCCCTGGGGCTTCTGTTTGTGTCACTGTTTTTTGCGTGGTAAACAGAAACCACTAAAAACTAGTTTCTTGTTGCTGCGCAAAAATGCCGACGCAAGCTGAAGCCCGGGGCAAACAGTGGGAAAGTGGAAGGATGCCGCGCTGAAAAGAGGAACGTCAGAGCAGCATAGGGTAAGTGGAAAATCATTCAAGGTCTTTTGAGAGAAGACTGGGGAAAGCTGATTACAATCATGATACTTCTGGTTTTGGAGCACTTGTTAATAGCAGTTTGGTAGTACTCTCTCAAATATGCTGCCATATTGCCTCTATTCTATGGGAAACCCATTTGGGGGAAATGGTGTGTTCATTTATTATGCCCACAAAGAGCAACATATTTAGCTTTTCAGTCAACCTCCCCTCCTGGCCCCCAATAACAGTGAAGGAAATAGTCAGCCTTATCAGAAATTTTAATATGGGTAAAGCCCCTGGCCCAAATTTCATTGTCTATGAGCTGTTTAAGAGTAATGTCTCTGGATGGAGCAGAATCTTGGCTTCCTTTTTCTCTAACATCTGTAACTACGGTTTTATTCCACAATCATGGTTAGATAATAATTGTTCCTATCTATAAAAAGGGTGATCACTCTCTTCCAGAAAATTATAGACCAATTAACTTATTGTCTTGCCTAGAGAAACTATTTAGTTCATATTTAGTTATAAAATTACAAACCTGGCTGAAAGACAACCTGATTATTATGCCTTCCCAGATTGGTTTTAAGAGACATTCCTCTGTTCTGGACCATTGTGCTGTTCTTGCGCATTTGACTGAGAAGTATTGTAAACTGCCTGGAGGTAAATTGTATGCAGCTTTTATTGATTTTAAAAATGCTTTTGATAGCATATGGGTTTATGGGGAAAACTAACAAAGACTTCCATTGATCGCCGGCTTCTCTGGCTAATTTACAAACTGCATTAGAATAATATGGCACAGGTATGATGTGGAAATAGTGGTCAATTAAGAACACTGAAGTAAATAGAGGTGTTTGTCAAGGATGCCTCTTGGCCCCTTTCCTTTTCAACAGTATCCTCTTGGGTGAACATTTTCACCCCCTCACTTGTTTCAGAGTCAGTTTGGTGTAGTGTAGTGGTTAAGTGTGCAGACTCTTATCTGGGAGAACCGGGTTTGATTCTCCACTCTTCCACTTGCACCTGCTGGAATGGCCTTGGGTTAGCCATGGCTATTGCAGGAGTTGTCCTTGAAAGGGCAGCTGCTCTGAGAGCCCTCTCAGCCCCACCCACCTCACAGGGTGTCTGTTGTGGGGGGAGAAGATATAGGTGATTGTAAGCCGCTCTGAGTTTCTGATTCAGAGAGAAGGGTGGGGTATAAATATGCAGTCTTCTTCTATTGCAGATTTGTTTTATGTAGATGATGCTATATTGATTCACAGTCCCATGTGGGTTAAGACATCTATTAGATGCATTTATGCTATACTGCTCCCTAGAGTCTTTAGATATAATATTTTGTAAAGGTGTTCTATTTCATCATTTCTCATGGAATATGGATGGCCATTCAATTGAACAGGTTAATATTTTTCAGTACCTAGGTGTCCTTTTCTCTTATGTCATGGACTGGCTATATGACTGTCACTATGAAGTACCTTCAGCAGCCCTCTTGAGATTCTTTCAGACACAACTACTTGCCAGCTGCTATCCAAGCATTCAAAGCCAAGGTAGTCCCACTATTGCTATTTGGAGTATCTCTGACTATTGCCAAAGTAAGTGAGAAATAGGTTTCCTACATAATCTCCTTTTTACGCTCCCTGTCTTGTTTACCAAATGTACCTCTGGTCCAGCTATCTAGCTGGAATTTGTGGAACCATCATTAGAAGTTAAAGCCTAGACAGAGGCATTTATTTTTAGGTTAATATTTTTTCATTCTCCAAAGGAAACTATTTACATTTACTTGTTAGAGAAGGTTTTCGGAGTTCTTGGCAAAAATTAGTCAATGATAGATTACAGAGACTGAGTTTGTCTTTTGAGACCTTAAAGCAAATGGAATACTCCTCTGCATGTAAACTGATCAAATCCAGAGTGTTACATTTTGATAAATGGAGCACCCAAGTGCAGAGCACGTAAAGTATGCTCCTTGTATTATTTGGGTCTCCCTATTGCAAGATCTCTGCCTGCGTACTGCAAATTTTTAACTGTCCCAAATATAGAACATTCTTTACTAAGGCTAAATTAAATGTTTTACCACTAGGGGAGTTAGCAGGCAGGTTCCTAGGGATTCCCTTCTCTGAACGGCTTTGTGACAATAAATCAGGGGATCTAGATACTATTTGGTACCTTTTCATTGATTGTAAGAAGCACAAATTTGCCAGAGATAAATAGATCACAGAATGCATTTAAAAGTGGGGATGTATCTTGGAACAAGAAGTAGTTGCAAAACTTTTGGCTGATTACTGATGCAAGTGTAACCCTTGTTGTGGCAAAATTTTTATCTATGGCTTTTTAATTACCTTTTTTCTTAACGATATATTTTATATTCAGTGTCTCTGGTTATTTGACTATCTTTTATATTACTGGATTACATTATTTTGTATCTTTGAATTACTGAATTTGTATGCATATGACATGTTGGACTGTGAGTATGAATAAATATTAAAAAATTACAAAGCTTTTAATGGACAAAGGAAAAGAAAACACTTAGAGTTGTGCAATATAATGATCTAGTGCATCAGTACACTAGTTTGTCTGAAGTCCCAGCTTCCCCCTACAAAAGAAACATAAAGAACTTTAGCCTTTTTTAAATGAATATAGAAGGGAAAAGATGTAACCCTGCAACAAAAAGCACTAGAGACTTGTTAAAACGAAAGCTGGCACTCACAGGAACTGGCACATTGTTTCAATACATGGCTATAAACTGACTTATGGTGACCCCATAGGCAAGAAACAAACAGAAGTGGTTTACCGTTGCCTGCCTCTACTGAGCAATCCAATTGATGTGATTTATATCCTGCCTACCCCACAGGTGGGCTCAGGGCATGTAACAACAGGAGATTTTACAAAACCATTAAAAACTAATTATCATAACAAATTGCTTAAAACCATTAAAAGATGGCAATATCATATAGTAATGTATAACAAATGTTCCAACAAAGCTAATAGATAACAAAGCAAAGAGTCACAACAGAAGTGATAACATCTCTTTACAAGAGCAAATATAGTAAGTTCACTGCGTCAACCAAAGGTCTGGCAGAGCAGCTCTGTTTTACAGGCTCTGAGAAACTGTAGGTGGGAGCATGTTCCACCAGGCAGGAACCAGAGCAGAAAATGCCCTGGCCCTGATCGAGACTAAGCGGACATCCTTTGGGCCGGATATAGCTAGCAAATGTTGGTCAGCAGACCGCAAGGCTCTCCAAGAGACATGTGGGAAGAGATGGTCCTTTAGACATGTCAGTCCCAGGCCACATGAGGTTTTAAAGGTTAATACCATCACCTTGCAATGGATCTGGTACTCCATTGACAGCCAGTGCAATTGGCATAGCATCGGCTGGGTGCATACCCACACAGATGTCACAATCAGCAGGTGCACCACCACACTTTGCTCTAGCTGAAGTTTCTGGATCAGATTAAAGGGCAAGCCCACATAAAGCGAGTTACAGTAATCTAACCTGGAAGTTACCATTGTGTGGATCACTGTAGCCAAATCCTGGGAGGAGAGATATGGAACCAGTTTTGCCTGATCTGCCAAAGATGATAAAAGGCAAACCTGGCAAAAGTGATGACCTGGGCCTCCATAGAAAGAAGGGCATCCAGGATCACCTCTAGACTCCTCACCCTCAGCACTGGCACCAGCAGTGTCCATCCAGGGCCAGAAGCCTGCTTCCTAAGCCTATTTCCTCGACTTTCTTGGTAGTCTCTTAGTAGTCTAGTCAAGTACTAAGTTTCCAACATCTGTTTAGCTTCCAAAATCTGACAAGACCACAATATCCTGGGCCATACAGGTCAGGACTACAACAATCTAACTCTTAGCATTTGTGTAAAACACCAGACAAGCCTTCTGATGATATTGTGGGGGGAAGGGCAGACATAATGGGCTGAGGGATAGAAAATGATCCCAATATGACAGTTACTTTGGGTAAAGCACATCTTCTCATTCAAACCAAAATGGCTGCCACAGGAGGTAAAGTCCATTAGAAAGTGTCAGGGAGTGAAATCATCCACAACACTTATTATCATTATCATTAACAGGAAAAAAAAAAGATCCCGCCATATCAAGTATATAGTACCACAAAATGTTTTAAATGTATTTTATTGGTTTTAAATTGTTTTATATAATTGATTGACATTTACATTTATAATTGATTTACATTTATATCCAGCCCTGAGTCCGCTTGCAGAGAGGGCAGGATATAAATGTAAAGTAATAAATAAATAAACGCTTATAATAATATTCTAACATTTCAGGCAGAAGTTTTACTTAACAGGATGCCTTTAAAAATGAACAGGGTTTTTTTTTGTGGGGGGGGGAGGGAATTATTGCATACATACACAGTAAAGATCACTGAGCTTTTGTAGTGGCAGCTGTTACTGAAACAACTTCCAAAAATTCTGCATGGCCAAAAAAGGTCTCCAATTGCTGTACTGGGAAAAAGTAAAAAAAGGCCCTGCCCACTTGCTTATCATACTTGGTGGGCACCAGGAAAGGTGTTGGCAGGTGCCATGGTGCCCACAAGCACCACACCAGGAATCCCTGAACTAAATGTTTCAAATTATTCCTTCTTAAGTGGTAGAATCTTAATTGGGCAATTCTACAGTCTATCTTAATAACAGCCTTTTTCAAACGTTTTAGGAAAGGTATAATAGAAAATAAGGCATGCAATCAGGTAGCCATTTTCTTTTAATGCTGCATTCAGTATCTATATTTTCAGCAACCTGCTGTGATTTATAAAGTATGTTAGGCAAATGGAACAAGAACCAAAATAAGTGCCTTTAGCTGAGAATCTGCTTAATGATCTGTGATACCAGAATGCAGGGAGGGGGGATATTCAGCACATGTCTATTAGATCACAAGTTGTCTGCAGCTGGCTGAACACTGCAACAATGGAAACAACACCAGCACCCTTCTAGCAAACTGAACTGCAAGATCCTGAAAATCT
This sequence comes from Heteronotia binoei, assembly GCF_032191835.1. Lineage (NCBI taxonomy): Eukaryota > Metazoa > Chordata > Lepidosauria > Squamata > Gekkonidae > Heteronotia > Heteronotia binoei. Next base: position 46,218,363 of record NC_083225.1, read on the forward strand.
CAAGGTAGTTGGTGTGTGTACGTGTTTTGTCTTCTTGCATTTGGAAACCTTGGAAACACTGTCAAGTGGCAATGCATCAGTTGTCTCTTAAACACTGTAAACCTAGAAGTGATGTGGGGGGGTCTTCCATTAATTATTAGAAAATATATATGTCATTTGTCCTGGGGGCCTGCTCAGGCCCGTAGCTATGAGGGGGCCTGTGGGGGCACAGCCCCCTGACTGTTAGGATGGGCCCCCTGACTTGGGGCCCCTAACCAGCTTCCAGTGCCTTGGCTGCATCCTTCTCCATTCTGCCGTCATCATACACTGTTGCTTCTGCTTGCTTAGGGGACGTGATCATACACAGTTGCTTCTGCTTATTTAGGGGCCAGAAGAAATCTCTGACCCCTCAGCAAGCAGAAACAACAAGGCACTTCCAGTGGCCAGGACTGAAAGTTAAGCTCCAAGTTGCTTCTGCTTGCTTAGGGGCTGGAAGAAATCTCTGACCCCTCAGAAAGCAGAAACAACAGGGCACTTTCAGCGCCCAGGACTGAAAGTTAAGCTCTACATTGGGCTGTCGTTGGGCTAGAGAGTGCCTATAAGAAGAGGCCATTCTGGTCCTCAAGTGGGGCGGTGGGGGTAGGAAGCGGATGGCTCCATTGCAGGCTTTCTCTGCCAGGGACAGCAGGGTAGGGTAGGCTGGCACAAGTGGAGGTCCCGGCTGCAGTCTGGGGTGGGAGATCAGTGGAGAGGTGATGTTCGCCTGCAGGGGTTTTCTGGCCTGGTCTCGCTGGTCACCCAAGTGAGGGTGGGAGCTGCGCTTGGGCAGCCTCAGCTCGCCCTCCAACAGGAAGAAATCCAAATTGGAGGTTTTGTAGCCCCAGAAGTCAGCTGCGACTTGGTGGCGCCTTCCACACACAGACACCCCACACACACCCCTTGTCCTGCCAGGCTTGCCTAGCTGGATCATGCTACAGGTAAGGGCAGGAGACCGCGCGGCATGTATCTAAACCTCTGAGTGGCTCCCCACCAGAGCTGCTGGAAGAGGGGTGGAAAGGGATCACCTTGGGGCAGCTGTGGGGAGGGGGGAGGCTGTATGGCAGCAAGCTGGCAGCTTTCCTCCTCAGCGATGGTAGGAGAGAAGGTCATGGAGGTTGGGGCCACTATGTGCCCCCTGAAAAAAATCAGGGCCCCTCAATTCTTCAAATCCTGGCTACGGGGCTGGGCCTGCTTTGTACCCGGCATCATTACCAATGTGACAATGCTTGCAGAGCAACTTTATTTTGACTTGTTCCATCCAGGATTACCAGCCTCTTTCCGAATTTTATGAGAAATGCTAAATAAGTGAAATAATATCTTCGTTTTCCTGATACAGTTGTTTGAAATGGTACCACAGAGAACACTATGGATGCAAATATCCTAATGATTACCACCAGGAATAGTACAGAGCACAGAATATAAACATCTCTCATGAAGCATGAAATGCCAAAATGTTACCCGTGCTTCTTCAGCTCAGTGGTATTTTCTTTGGAATCTCCAGTCTAAACTTGTTCCACAGCTTAGGTGGAATCCTGGAACAACTGATATCCAGAAAGACACCCCTGGACTGATACCCATACAATGCACCCCTGGAATGTGATATTGCAATGTAACCCTAGAATGTGAATATGACACAGCAATGCCCATCTGAACTATGATGGACTCTTTTCCACAAAGGAGAGGCTAACTCAGTCCAATCTCTAGGCCCCTAAGCTGGCTGACATGACACTGAGTCAGGTTCACAGGCTTGGCAAACATTTGGCTGTGCTGAAAGACTAAAGATGCATCCATTTTCTGATCCTGGGGATGGAGAGACTCAGGCTCAGATAAGGAAATATAGGAGGTAAAGCTGTAAAAATTCCTTCAACCTTTTTCAAGGGCTGTTTACCACACCTCTCATAGGCTTGTCATTGTGAACTAAGAAAAATTTATATTCCCCAATAAAAAGCTGGTTGAGGTAACACAACAGCTGCCCACATGTGCTGTACAGAAATGAACCAGCCACATTAAAAGAGTTTTAAGTACCACTGATTTTTAGGGGGTATTCAGTGCATGATAAAAAAATTTCCCTTTGAAATGCATCGGCCCTAAAAACACCTAGCTTGGTCTAGAAAATTTTCTCTAGAATATTATTTATGAATATATAATTATAAATTATAATTATGAATATATAGTTTATAAGCCCAAGTCACATGGGGGGCATCGCAGCCCTGGCCCTGACCTGGTGGAATCAGCTCCCTATAGAGATTTAGGTCCTTCCATATTTGTTAACATTCCGGAGGGCCTGCAAAATGGAGCTGTTCTACCAGGTCTATGGTTGAGGCACGCGGATGTCCTCATCTTATTAAACCATCTAACTGGCCTCCTAGCAATGATCGCCACTTCAACTGGGGCCAATACTGTTGACATCTTAGGGCAACCTAAGGCTGCCCATGATAATTACGCCCCATGTGCTCAAACCATCCAAGCCATCTTAAATAATTAATTTTAATTTATTTGTTTAATCGTTTTAACTATTCTGATATTTTATTGTTGATTTTACTGTTTTAGCTTGTTGGAATCCACCCTGAGCCCTTATGGGAAAGGGCAGACTATAAATGTACAAATAAAAAAAAAACAAATTTTTAAAAAATTATTTAATTTTAATAAATTCTTTGAACTGGGAAAATTATTTTTGAATATTATTATTTATGTGTAAAATTTATTTTCTAGAATATTATTTCTGTGTACATTAACAGCAATCTTCAAACTGAATATTCTGCAGTATTCTTATTAAGGTCAATGGAACTAATTGAGGATTGCAGTTGACAGTCATGTGTTTGTTTCATCTCAAGTTTTCTTTGAAGGCTATCTACCTTTATCTCTCTCTTTTACAAATATCTGTGTTAAAAGCTAATGTTCTGCTGTTAGTTTAACAATGAAAGTTAAACATGCTAAGTTCTTGGCCCTCACTTTTTCTCCCTTCTCAGTTGAGGCAGAAAGTTTCAAGTCTATGCTTGCAACTGGTTGACGCAGTACAAACTTAATAGTGGGCTATAACACTCTGGACTTTAAGTAGCAATGCATCAGTTTTCATTGTTTCCCCATGCAATACTCCCTGGGTTTTTTTCCCCAGAACCCAGTACATCAGAGCCCAGTCTTTAGCTTAGCCTTTTCACTCTTGTGTAGTCTTCTACTTGGAGGATAGTGGCATTAAACAACAGCATCTATGATAGCATTAAAAAATGAGATTGTTCTACCTGCCATCTGAAGTGATGCAGTCTATTCTGATCAGCCATGTTGTTCTTAGTGTTAGTCAGAATCCTCCTGGATCCTTTCTGTGTTTATTTTGCTCCAATTCTGTTATACAGTATACCATGTTTCTCTTGCACAGTTAAACTTCTACACTGACTCAAACTGACTTTCTGATTTAGTCTTGTGCTTTTACTCCTGATTAAAATTTCAGATACCCTTTTGGTTATGTTTTCAAATACACTCCTATTGTTCATCTTATGGGGGGAAATCATGGTCTATTCTAGCATTCCCCCTAAAGTAGCATTACTTATTAATTCTGAAAATAAAATAAGCATGAATGAGGCTTGATGCTGTGGTTTCATTTTCTGTAGCTTGCACACAGAAAATTAGTCTTTATGGAGTAGCTGACAACAGTTCATTAACAAAGGAACCTTAGAAAGTTTATGAGGCTGAACCTCATATCTGAACTGCCAAATGTGATGTTATGTCCAAACTGAACCTAAGTCATTTACCATTGTTAATCCAAAGCCCTTCAACTACTTTTTCAAAAAATGCTGCTTGGCAAACTCTAAGGAGCTCCACTCACAAAAAGATGGAAGAGAGGAATCTGGAAAGCATGTGTCATTTACAGATTATTGTGGGAATCATGCGTCTGAAAGGCTGCTTGGTTCCCGGGTCCCACAAAGGCCCAGACAGGGACGTGGGTGAGACCATGTGTCTGGCACACCATCCAGGAGCGCCTACGTTCCCCACTGTGTCTGAAGAGTCAAAAGGGCACAGGCATCTCACATCCATGTTCACCCACATTCTCACTTCCTTATGCTGACACATGCAGTATTGACAAATTGATGACTGTATTAAATCCTGTAAACTGTATAGATATGGTCTGCTTCCACTGAACAGATGTTTCCTGTTATTTGTTCAAGTGCTATGTACTAGGTTAAATTTAGCTTCAAGACAGCATGTATAAATAAAATAAGGGTTGGTTGAAAAGTCAGACCTCTCTGCTTCCTCAAAATACACGTGTCGACTGATCATTCCTACAGATTATGACAATAATAGAGAAATGTTTCTTTTCTTCAGTACATGCACATTTCAATCTTTATGCAAAAAAATGAATAGCTATGTAAAAGTTAAAAACTCAACCAAAAAAAAAAAGCAAACCACAAGGATAAAATACCTTAAAGTCAAATGGACTCTGACTGCTTGCAAAGTTGTTTAATTTGTCATGAGACCAGAGATAAGTGTCCACTGCAGGTGACCTCTCATGTCTAAGGAGTGAAGTGAAGTTTAAGGTATTCAAAGGAATACCAGACAGCTCTAGAAAACACTCAGAACCAGAATGCAGATTGTCAGGCAAATTATGAAACTAGGGAAGATTCATGAAGGGAACTTGACTGGTTCTTCATTGTCTTGAATTTTATAGACTAGAGAAATCATGTGCCAGTGTTAAAGATTGCCAGGCAAAATAGAGAAAATTAATGAATGGAACTTGACTGATTTTTCATTGACTTGAATTTTATAAAAGCTAAAGAAATCATGTACCAATGTTGTTTTAGAATGTCTTCTGGAGGGGAGGGGAAATGAACAGAAGCTTCCAAACTAAGGACAAGGGAGGTACTATTCTCATATCAGCTCTTGAAACTGCCCTTTAAACAGAATTTCATATTTTTCCTTTTGCACCTTGACCTTGAGTATCTTCTGTGCCCCAGCCCCGCCCAAATCCACCACCTCAGAAAAGGACTCTGTAGATTTGTTACTCCTTTGTGCAACTGAGACTGCTGAAGCAACAGGCCTATCAGTCTGAAATGAAGCTAGATGGACAGTGAAGAGGGGAAAAGGTATTTCAGATCCAAATGAGGTTTCTGCTTCGCTGCTTTCTCTCTGCTTTACTGAACTTCATAGAGAGCAGCTGTTGCCAAGCGCTCTCTCTCTCTCCCTTTCAATCTGCTCAAAAAGCTTTAATGTCCAGGGAGCTTCCAATGACAACATGTGGCTCTGTTGTCAAGAGGAAAATCTCTGCTAGTACATACAGAGCCAGCAGATGGAGAAAGTTCTGTAAATTAAAACAAATGCACATTTTAACTGATATAACCCAACAGCTTCTATTTTTTAAAACTGAGGGGCAGTTCTCAAGACATGGTATTTACAAGGCCAGATGTCATCTTCGCTGGTTACGGCTGGCGTTTCCCTCTCTGTGTGGCTGCCATAGAGAGGATATCCATGCACTAACCAGGATATGGAAAGGCTTCTCTCTATAAGAAGTTGGTGGTGAAGACCTTCTCTATCCTGTGTAAAGAAACTAATGCAGGTTCTGTTTCAGAAGACAAGCTTTTGAATTTATAAAATGTCAAAACTGATCAAATTCATAGACCAACAAGCCCTGATCACCTGAAAACACTCCAAGTGAAGACACTCTAGGCCCAATATTGATTCAGGATTTTTAAGTTGCTCCCTGCATCTTTTAATTTTTCCCTCAAAATGTGGGCACTGATGAACCACCTGAAAGCTTTTTAGTTATCTGCCCATCTCATGAGCAAGTACTAGCTTTGCTTTTTCCTAAAACACATTGTGCTAATTTGTTTTGTTGCTCCTATTACTGATGAGTCTACAAATGAGAAAAATAACAGGAAACATATCTTTTATATATTCACACAAATTTAGAGCTACAACTACAGTTTTAGTAGAATATCAGCTTTGTCCTTTAATCGATGCCGATCCAATCAGCAGAAGAAATGCATAGACCAACAAGTCCTGATCACCTGAAAACACTCCAAGTGAACACATTCAAGACCCAATATTGATTCAGAATTTTTTAAATGTAAAATAGAGACTGAAGCTGTCAAATATGCTATCAGATACCTGGTTTTAATGTAGCTGGACTCACTCCTCCCACACTGAGCAGCCACAGAAGACCAACTGGGCTGTGGCAGTATCATGAGAGGATGTGAAGTTAGCAAAGACAAAAACCACATATCTGCTCCTGGAACAGCTCAGGAGAAGGTCTCTCTACTTTCTCATCCCACCTGTTTTCCATGTGAGGAAGGGTTTTGTTAGTCCATTACAATTTGCTTTATTGGGTTTTGTTTTCCTTTTGAATTTAATAATAATAATACTTGTGAGCCATCAACTCACAAAGAACTCATGGTGACCTCAGGACCATTGGGTTTTCAAGACAAGAGATGAGCAGAAGATGATTTGCTACTTCTTTCCTCTGCATAGCAACCTCAGTTTTTCTTGGCAGTTGCTCATCGTGCTAACCATGCCCAGACCTGCTTAGCTTCCAGGGTCTAATGAAATCAGTATTGTAACATTCTGTTTGTCACTCCGTCTTTCTGTTGTTGGTCCATTGATAAGACAGGGAGAAGCAGGTCATCTGAGGTGGGCAGGAACATCCTCCCTACCTCTCTGCCATTTTTACTTTCACCCCTACCTTGTTGCTGCCTTAACCCCTGTCCAGATATTGGTCCTTTTTGCTCTCCCACAAGAATCTGCAGAGAGCTGAGCATGCTCTATTTGTTTATAAAGTGTTGTCAAGTCACAATGAACTTACACTGACCCCCAGCAAGGGGCTTTCAAGACAAGTGAAAAGCAGAAAAGGTTTTGCCTTCCTCTGCAGTCCTCCTTATGTTCCACCCTTCCAAATACTGACCCTGCTTATCATCCAAGATCTGAGGATATCAGACTATACCATGCCACATTCCCTCCAGATATGTTCTATATGGCTCCCCAAAATCTCATAAGACATTTTAATTAGAGAATAAATGATATCGAGACTTTCGTAACAGATTAATCTTGCAGGAGTTCAGGAAGCCCTATAGGACATGAGCAGCTCTGTTAAAATGGTTCTACAGTGGCTCGTGGTTTTATTGAGGTATGTAGGATCAAAGAGGGAAGTACTCAATCCTCAGTAGGAGTGTTGACAGCAGCAGCATGGGGTGCCTAAAGCAGCAAAATGCCTTGAGCTTCCATTTGTGTTTTTCCACATTAACTTCTCTTCTCATGGGATAATTTTTTTAATGGGATAATTTTTTAAAACTGAACATATTTCTATATGTTTTAAAAGAATCTGTTTCATTTTATGAATATTGTGAGCTACTTTCAGGACTTCAGCTAAAAAGCAGGCTACAAATCAAAGTTAAAAAATTAATATTTAAAACTTTTTATAAATAAATAATTGTTTGGGTCATATATATGGTTATTCAATATAATATCTCATTCATTCAGATCATCTTTTAAAACTGGTTTTTAGGAAACAAGCTATTTTGCAGACTATTATGTTGTAGTTTCCTGTACAGTCACATATTATTTTAATCACTATGACACTTACAGAAAAATACAAACAACATTTTGGGGTCATATTTGGGGGTTTGAATGGCAGGGGACAGAGGGTAATCCTTGCGGGCTGTTATTTTATTTTGGTTTAATTGGAAATGTTTAAAACTATTATTTTAAGCTGCCTTGAACCACAAAAAAGATGATGTTTTAGTAAGTAAATAAATAAATAATAAAGCAAAGCATTAGCTTCAAAAGAAACAAAAAGGCACTGTTTAGCAAACCAAAAATATTCACCCTCATTTTAATTATTTAAGGCTCTTTCAGAAAGATTTCATCTTAATTGCTATCTTACTGTGTTTAAAGATGAACGATTATTTTATAGTAGTGTGCTGACTCCAAATGTTAACCATAGTTGAGACACACTTATTTAACAGTTCCAAAGAAATATTCAAAACATACAGACTTCATATAAAAAGCACCATTACACTGAGGCCACGCACAGAAATCATAGTATGAGAATTTGAACCAATAAAGGTGGGTGTGTTTTATTTCCTGCAGCAGTTGTGGATTACCTCCTGCTATTCTGGAATCATAACAATTCAGTCTTCCAACTGTCCATAGGTGTGAAGTTCCACCTGAGCTTATGGACAGAGGTTAGACAAAACTTATAGCCCAAGTTCTAGCCTTATTAAACTGCTATTACCATGATTACCATGAATGCACAGGAATGCAGTTCCAGCTGGCTTGGTGCCAGGGGTATGGCCTAATATGCAAATTAGATTCTGCTGGGCTTTTTTGTAGAAGCAATGTGTGATGTGAAACAATGGTGTGAAGCAATGGTGATGTCAAGGGTGTAGCCTAATATGCAGATGAGTTCCTGCTGGCTTTTTCTGCAGGGGAAAAAAAAGCCCTGATTAGAAGTCTGAGAAGCACAGTGAGAAAGTGTGGCATGTAGTGGCTAAGAGAATGAGCTGTGATCAGGAGACTACTGATCTTGACCTTGAACTCCCTAGTTGGCTCCAAGTAAGGAAATACTACTTGAAACCCTATACTACTAGTCTCAGTTTCTCTACATGAATCCAACAGTACCTTACTACATGTACATTTGTGTACTATTAGGTTCTACTGTGCAACAGCCATTTTTAAGCTAAATAATGCAGTGCTTCCTTTTATTGAGTTGGCTTTACAAACAACATAAGGCCAGCAGGCATTTCATGCATGGATTCTAAAATATCTATATTCTGTTTGGAATAACAACCCTTTCATTTGAAGTACACGGAGAATTTTTTCAGGCAGTGATTCAGCAGCATTGCTTATACCAGTCATATATGATATTCATACAAAGCCATTAAATAGTAAATATAAGCATAACAAAAACTTTTTCTGAATTTACTCAGGCAAGTAAAAAAGCCATAAACAAATACTTGTTCCATGACAGATTTTCTCAAAAACCAGCTTGCCTACACAGAGGCTTAGATCTACAAAAAGCACCAAATCTTATGGAAATTGTCACCTATTTCCAAGTTGTCATAATTGCCGAATTGGTTACCAACTCCAGGTTCAGAAATAATGTGGAGATTTGAGGGTGAAGCCTGGGGAGGGTAGAATTTGGGGAGGGACTTCATAGTGTATAATGCCATGCAGTCCTCCTTTCAAAGCAATCACTTTCTCCAAGAGAAGTGGAATAAATATTTTAGATAAATAAATAATGAACAAATAAACTATTTAAATAAAGCTAGTCTATCAAGGTCAGTATTGTAATTTTACTGTTTTAGAATTTTAATAGTTTTAATTATTATGGTTTAAGATGTTGTTTTTGTACTATGTTTATTGAACTTTGTTGTTAGCCGCCCTGAGCCTGCTTCGGCGGGGAGGGCGGGATATAAATAAAAGGTATTATTATTATTGTCTACTTAGACTGGCAGCAGCTCTCCAGGGACTCAGACAGAGGTCTACCGCCTGGTCTTTTTAACTGGAGATGCCAAGGATTGAACCTGGGACCTTCTGCATGCCAAGCAAACACTCTACTCTTTCATAAGCCAATTATATAATTATCAATTATACAATTATCCTTTGCAATTTAAATTTGCTTTATTTAAATCACCCTGATCGGAAGTCTCCAAGAAAAGTGGAAATCTACTCCAACTTCTGTGCTGCATGGGAACAGAAACAGAAAAATCATTACAAAGGCTGTTTTAGAGGGTAGCCATGTTGGTCTGCTCATTGAACATGGTCTGCATGTGCACTGAAGTCAAATTGCATCAGAGACCAACAAGATTTTTGAAGCATGCGTTTTCAAGAGTCAAAGTTCCCTTCATCAGATGAAGTGAGCTTTGACTTTCAGAAGCTCATATGCCCCAAACTCCCTCTCTAAGGTGCTAATGAACTCAAATCTAGTTGTTCTATGAAAGAAATTCTCACACAATAAGGTTGGCCCAAATACGTTTGCTCACAGCTGCTATCTTTTAGGAATCACAAGTTATTTTATTGTGTACTGTTTAATTTATTAGCTAATTTGGTGGCTTTTCTGAAGGCAGAAATGTGGCATATAAGGTTTGTAAAAATTTGAATTTAAAAATCCATACAGTGAATGTCATATGTAAACTGTTTCTGCATGTGCGTGACTGAGGAGGATATTAAAACATATTTTAAAACCTAAGATACTAAGACATTTGTATCTACAGCAAAAAAATAATAATAATAATTGTTGGATCTGATCAAGCTTCTTCTGCTGGTGAAAGAGAGAACAGTCCTCTTTCAAACACTAAAAAGCTGTTTATGCTGGAGAATTATGGGACCAGACATACAAAAGCCACATGGAACAGTGGCTGCAGTTTTGAATGAAATCACGCAAGATTGACTGGAAAAGCTGATGTGATCTAACTCAATGTTTGCACAAAATTGAGTGTCTCTCATAAGTACAGAACTTGGAATGCTGAAACCTCCCCTCAGGGGTTTGAGATTCCTCTTCCTGTCATCTCTTCATTCTTTAATCAATTAAGAATGTTTATATACAAAGCTTACAAAGGACCTATTATGACATGGACTACTCTCTTCCAACAATAAACAGTTAAACTGACATCACCCCAAAATGCTATTCATCAATCTGAAATGGGCCCTGTTATTATACGCTTTGTGAAACACAAATTTGGGATTTCACATTTTCAAAAGTCCTTATTTGGCAACAAAATTAGCTATCACATTCCCTCTGCTTTATTTAGTCTGCCCATTTATTATGTTCAGCCTTGAAAAACAACATTTTGGCATGTAGGTTTTTTTTGTCTTTCAGAGACAGAGAAGGAAGGATAACTAATATTCAATATATTCACATTGAATAATCATCATATATTCTGCAAAGCCCTCAAATTGCAAATTACCAAGAAGTTAAAAATATTTTTCTTACAAAATGGCCATAATTTTGCCAAACGTATGTATGTTCTTTTTGTGTACAGAATATCAATGGGTATTTAATGCAAAGGTTAGGCAATTTTGTTTACAGCTAAGCAAGGACAGACTAGCATAAAAATGAGTCACATTAAGCAACAAGGATATTATTTTGAGCCTGGAAGATGCAGTGGGTGGAAAGTTATACGAGTGATGGAAAGCTTTGTCCACATATTACTGCAGCTGGAAGCTCCATCAGCAGAGAAACTATCATTTAGATAAAAGAAACAAAGATAAATACAAATAAAAATATATAATTGAAAATCTCCCTGCACTGTTAAGCTGTGTGTGTGTGTGTTTGTTTGTGTGTGCGCGCGCACCCATGCGTGCACGCTGGGATGTATACATAAGCGCTATTGTAAAGCAACTTAAAAGTTGTGTTTCAAAGACAAGGAGTTAAAAATAAAAATGAACAGAGCCAGAATGTTGGGGTCAAATTTGACAGATTCCTCAGTATTTTTCCCTAAGACAAACAGAGTCTTGGCTGGGGGTCAAGTTAAGTTGTAAAATGGTGTTGTTCTTTAGCTGTCTTCTACCCCTCCTCCCCCTACTGGATTGGATCTGGAGTAAATTTTCTGTTCTCACACAATACATCTGTCAGTGAAACAGAATGTTCCTGCCTTCCACTCCTTTCCCACTGCAGCCCACTAACCTCCCCCAAATCCTCCTTTTAGAGGACAGGGCGCCTTGAGGAACAGCATAAGAGGTAAGGTTGCCAGTCCCCTGGTCAGGACAGGGTTCCCTTGATTTCAGGGGCTCCAATCCACCACTGGCCAGTTGGCAATGGGAGAAGTCCCACCTCTGAACAGCCCCCTCTCACTTTAACAGCACAATAACATCATGATAGTGATGTCATCACATGGGGCATGGCATGTGTCAGCACTCTAGCATTCTGGCCAAAATGCTAGAGCACCAATATATGATGTGCTCAGGGTGGTGACATTACTTCTGGGTGATGTCATCGTGCTGCATGTGCAAAGTGCAAGAGAGAAAACATCCTGAAACAGACCTGGGAGTTCCCCGCTGGAAGCCAAATAAGATCCTGTAACCCTAATAACAGGCAAATCAGGGATCTGCAACAGAAAGAAAGAACTGGTGTGTCACGAGCTGGGGCTGAGTCAGGCAAAGTCCAGGGGCAGTCCAAGGTCGGCAACTCGTGAGCAAGGTGGGTCCAAGGCGCCAAAACAGAATCGCAATCCAGGTATCACCGGTCAGAGGTTCAGAAGCCGAAGTCAGGGGGTCCAGAGGTCCAAGCCAAAGTCAGGAATCCAAAAGCCAAAGTCAAGAGCCGGAGTGGATGCTAGGATGTCAGGTATGTGACTAGTTGCTTCCACAAAGCCTCCTCCCAAAGCCCACAGCTATATAGCCCTCTGCTGCCTGTTGCTCATTTGGGCTAATTGCTGTCTCAGAGCAGCAGCCAGGATCCTGCCGAAACTTAAGCATCCTCACACTTAGAAGGGCCAGAATCCTTTCACCACTCAGGGCTCAGGGAGCGTCTTGCTTGTGAGCGTGCCGCCCTCCTCCGATCCCTGAGGTCCTGACGAAGGCGGTCACGCACACGACCCACCAGAGAGGGCGAGGCAGGGGGGCTTGGATCTTCTTCAGCAGGAGGCAGGGGCACTGGTGCAGGTGGCAGGGGCACCGTTCCTTCTGCAGGCTCTGCAGGCTCGGTTTCTTCTGCAGGGTCCCCAGCACCCATGACACTATCCCCCCCCCAGGGCCCCCCTCCGTCGAGGGGCCTGGGAGGTCGGGGTGGTCGCTGTGGAATTGTTGCACCAAGTCCGGGGCATGAAGATTGTCCACAGGTTCCCAGGACCGGTCTTCTGGGCCGTATCCCTCCCAGTCCACAAGGTACTGGAGGCCTCCACGATGGTACCGGGAGTCCAGAATCTGGCGCACCTCATATTCTTCCTCGTCATCCACCAACACCGGTGGTGGCGGCGGTGGGGAAGGAGGCCGAGCTGGGTCAGGGGGTGCAGCTGGAACAAGGAGGGAGCGATGGAACACAGGGTGAATGCGGAGGTGGGGTGGCAACTGGAGCCGGAAGGCGACGGGGTTTATTTGTTCTACGACGGGGTAGGGTCCAATGAACCGTGCATCCAGCTTGTGAGACCGACCAGGCCGGCGCAGGTAGCGAGTTGAGAGCCACACCTGATCCCCCGGCTGCACTGGAGGGCCTTCTTGCCTCTTTCGGTCCGCAGCCCGTTTATATGCCTCCTTGGCCTGCTGTAGCTGCTCTCGGAGCAAGTCTTGGCTGGCACGGAGTTCTTGCAGGTAGGCCGCGACGGCAGGGACATTCGTGGATGGCAGGATCGCTGGGAAGAACCGCGGGTGGTACCCGTAGGTTGCAGCAAAAGGGGTCATTTGGGTGGACGAGTGGACCGCGTTGTTGTATGCAAACTCCGCTAGAGGCAACAGACTGGTCCAGTCGTCCTGCTGGTAGCAGGTGTAGCAGCGGAGATATTGCTCTAGTGTGGCATTGGTGCGCTCTGTCTGACCATCAGTCTGTGGGTGGTAGGCTGAGGACAGGTGCACTCGAGTACCCAGGCTGGAATGGAGGGCTTGCCAGAACCGAGAGGAGAACTGGGGGCCCCGGTCTGAGATCAGGTGGGCTGGGAGTCCGTGCAGACGAAAGATGTGTTGCAGGTAGAGCTGGGCTGTCTCCTGAGCTGTGGGAAGTTTCGGACACGGAATGAAGTGGGCCATCTTGGTAAATAGGTCGACGACCACCAAGATGCAAGTCTGACCTTTGGATCGTGGGAGTTCTGTAATGAAGTCCATCGAGATGGTGTCCCAGGGTCCTGAGGGTGCGGGCAAGGGCTGTAACAACCCCGAGGGTTTGGCCGGGATGTCTTTGGCCCGCCGACAGACGTCACAGGAGCTGACATAGCGGGCAACATCGGAGCGAACTCGTGGCCACCAGAACTCTCGCGTCAGCAAGTGGGTGGTCTTATGCTGTCCAAAGTGCCCGGCGGGTAACGAGTCATGGGTCAGGCGAAGCACTTCTGCCCGCAAGGGCCCGGGAGGCACATAGAGGCGTTCGCGGTGTAGCAAGAGACCGCCTCGAGTCGTGAACTCGCCTGCCGAGTTGTCTTGGAGTGCCTGGAGGTGTTGCTGGACCCAGGGATCGTTGGCCTGGCTAGCACGAATGTCCTCCACGAGTGTGGGTGAAGTGGAGGTGGCTGCAAATACTGAGGGCGGCAGGATGGGAGCAGCGGGCGCGGCCTCAGTTGAAGCAGGGGCGTATTCTGGTTTCCGGGACAGCGCATCTGCTTTCCGGTTCTGGGTATGGGGGATGTAGGAGATCCGGAAGTCAAAGCGAGAGAAGAATAGGGACCACCGGATCTGGCGCTGGTTGAGACGGCGGGTGGTCTGGAGGTGCTCTAGGTTCCGGTGGTCAGTGAGCACTTGAACAGGGTGGCGAGCCCCTTCGAGGTAGTGCCTCCAAACCTCAAAGGCCGCCTTGATCGCGAGCAACTCCCTCTCCCAGATGGTATAGTTCCTTTCCGCAGCCGTGAGCTGGCGCGAGTAATAGGCGCAGGGCTGGAGTGTCTGAGACGGCTCCTCGCGCTGGGACAGCACTGCTCCCAGGGCCACGTTGGAGGCATCAGCTTCCACCGTAAAGGGAAGCTGGGGGTCAGGGTATCTCAGGAGTGGCCCGGTGGCAAAGCGAGTCTTCAGGGTGGAGAAGGCATTATCGGCCTCTGGGGACCAGCAGAAGGGTTCTTTGGGGCGGAGTAGTTGAGTCAGGGGTGTTGTCAGGGAGGCATAGGCCGGGATGAATTGCCGATAATAGTTGGCAAAACCAAGGAATCGCTGCAGGTCTTTGCGATTCTGAGGAGCCTGCCAGGTCAGGACCGCTTCTACTTTTTTCGGGTCCATGAGGATCCCTTGTGGGGACACAATGTGACCGAGGAACTCGACAGAGCGCAGGTCGAAGTCACACTTCTCCAGCTTGGCGTAGAGGCCATGGGCTCGTAGGCGCTGCAGGACCTGGTGGACGTGCTCGGCGTGCTGGGCAGGATTGCGGGAGTAGATTAGGATGTCATCCAGGTATATGATCGCGAAGCGGTCGAGCAGGTCCCGGAATACATCATTCATGAACCTCTGGAAGACAGCGGGGGCGTTGGTCAATCCGAAGGGCATCACCAGGTGCTCGTACTGCCCGTATCGGGTCCCAAACGCGGTCTTCCATTCGTCTCCGTGCCGTATGCGCACCAAATTGTACGCTCCGCGGAGGTCCAGCTTGGTGTAGATTTGGGCCCCCTTTAAACGATCCAAGAGTTCAGGGATCAGTGGTAGAGGGTACCGGTCGCGGATGGTGATCTTGTTCAGGGCCCGGTAGTCATTGCACAGCCGGAGCTCCCCACTTTTCTTCTTCACGAAGAGGACTGGGGCAGACAGGGGAGAAGTTGAGGGTCGGATGAATCCGCGTTTCAGGTTCTTGTCCAGGTAGTCTCGCAAAGCTGCCAACTCAGGCTCCGACATTGGGTACAGACGCCCCACCGGGAGTGGTGCCCCAGGTACCAAATCAATGGCACAGTCATAGGGTCGGTGAGGGGGAAGCTGATCCGCTCCTGTCTCCTCGAAGACATCGGCGAAATCCGCATACTTCTGAGGGAGCTGAGGACCACCACTCGGGATGCCGGCTGCTAGAGTGGTGGGAGGAGTCAGATGGGGGCATGGGTCTCGGAAGCGTAGTTCCTGCTGGGCCCAGTCCACGATGGGGTTGTGCAGCTTCAGCCAGGAAAGGCCTAGAATCAACGGGAAGCGAGGCATGCGGGCGACATCAAACTGCAGCTGTTCTTGGTGCTGCTGGACGTGGAAGGTGATGGGACAGGTCTCCTGGGTGACGGGGCCAGAACGGAGGAGGCGCCCGTCGATAGCCTCCACCAGTGTTGGAGTCTCTTTTGGCTGCACTGGAATCTGGTGCTGCTTTACAAAGGCGGCATCTACGAAACAGTGGGCCGCTCCCGAGTCCAGCATGGCATATACAAACAGCCAGCGTTCATCAGGCAGACGGAGTTTGACTGGTAGCAGGAACGGGCCCGGGGTATCAGTCTGCTGTTCGGAGGACCCAGCTAGTCGCCCCAGGCTGGAGGGTCCACTTACGCCTGGGGCTGGCCTTTTGGCGGCGGTGGCAATGTAGGTCCAGGTATCCGATGTTTAGCAGGGCAGCCAGAGGCATAGTGGCCTGCCGTGCCGCAGTAGAGGCACAGGTTCTGCGTGCGGCGTCTGGCCTTCTCTTCTGGAGTCAGGCGGGGTCGAGCAGCTCCAAGCTGCATAGGCTCACCCTCGTCTCTGGTACTAGCTGGGGATGGGAGAGGAGCCAAGTGGCATGGCGCAGGGAGCTGGCGCCCTCGGGTCTTGGCTTGGCGGCGACTTTCCAGGCGGCCATCGATGCGGAGGCAGAGGGTGATAAGTCCTTGGAGCGTGGGTGGCGACTCCACCCTGGCCAGTTCATCCAGGACTTCCTCTGCCAGCCCCTCGGTAAACTGGTCCATCTGAGCAGCCTCATTCCACGCCAAGTCTTGGGCCAGGAGCTTGAATTCGGTGGCATACTGAGCCACCGAGGACTGGCCTTGTTTCAGGGCCCTGATTTTCCAGTTGGCTGTGGCTGCTTGGACTGGGTTGGAGAAGGCAGCAGACAGGTGGGCCTCAAACCCCTGGTAATCAGTCAGTAGGGGAGAGGACGCAACCAGCAAGGGTGTGGCCCATTTGGCCGCCTGCCCCTTTAACAGACTAATGATAAAACACACCTTTGTTTTGTCGTTGGGGAAGTCCCGAGCTCTTAGTTCGAAGTACAGCCGACACTGTGCCAGGAAAGCAGGAAATTCTTCCACGGCACCCCCAAATCTGTCAGGTGGGGGAACTGGGCACTTGGCTGGAGCACTGGCCACAGGTTGTTGCTGCAAGTGCACTACTGCCTGTGTTAGCTGCTGTACCTGGGCTTGGAGCGCAGCCAGTAGTCCTGTGGTTCCACTTGCTTCAGCATCCATCCTGTGGAATGGGTGTTGGTTGTGGGTGTGGAAGCAATCTGTCACGAGCTGGGGCTGAGTCAGGCAAAGTCCAGGGGCAGTCCAAGGTCGGCAACTCGTGAGCAAGGTGGGTCCAAGGCGCCAAAACAGAATCGCAATCCAGGTATCACCGGTCAGAGGTTCAGAAGCCGAAGTCAGGGGGTCCAGAGGTCCAAGCCAAAGTCAGGAATCCAAAAGCCAAAGTCAAGAGCCGGAGTGGATGCTAGGATGTCAGGTATGTGACTAGTTGCTTCCACAAAGCCTCCTCCCAAAGCCCACAGCTATATAGCCCTCTGCTGCCTGTTGCTCATTTGGGCTAATTGCTGTCTCAGAGCAGCAGCCAGGATCCTGCCGAAACTTAAGCATCCTCACACTTAGAAGGGCCAGAATCCTTTCACCACTCAGGGCTCAGGGAGCGTCTTGCTTGTGAGCGTGCCGCCCTCCTCCGATCCCTGAGGTCCTGACGAAGGCGGTCACGCACACGACCCACCAGAGAGAGCGAGGCAGGGGGGCTTGGATCTTCTTCAGCAGGAGGCAGGGGCACTGGTGCAGGTGGCAGGGGCACCGTTCCTTCTGCAGGCTCTGCAGGCTCGGTTTCTTCTGCAGGGTCCCCAGCACCCATGACATGGTGAAAATTATCCACACTTTCTATTAAGAGAAATTTAGCCTGGATCCAACCCATCATTTCAAGAAAACTCTTCGATTTAAGCAAAAATTGGACATGAAAATTAAGTTAGAGCAATCAGTAGCCTTTGAAAATTTTCCGTTTATATTTCCTTTAGCACTTTCACCAACAATTCCACAATTTTTGGCAATGTCGTGCTCTTCCACTTTTGTGCATATAACCTCACTGCCATTGTCATATGTAAAAACAAAGTTCCATGACTACTTTCCAGCTGAGTATCCATTAATGCCCCCCCCAAAAAAGACTCTGATTTCAGTTTTATATTAATCTTTAAAATATTAAAGATTAGGCTGGCTCAGGCTGAGTGGGCTGAAGTTGAATCCAACGAAGATGGAGGTCCTTTGCTTGGGTCGCGGTGCCCCGGGAAGGGAAATCCCCTTCCCAGCTCTTGACGGTGTGCCTCTGAAAGCGGCCCACAGGGTCAAGAGCTTGGGGGTTCTTCTGGAGCCTTCATTATCAATGGAGGCACAGATAGCGGCCACTGCCAAGTCCGCATTTTTTCATCTCCGGGGGGCAAAGCAGTTGGCCCCCTTCCTGGAGCGCCGGGACCTGGCAACGGTGATTCATGCTACCTCAAGACTGGATTACTGTAATGCCCTCTACATGGTGCTGCCCTTGTGCCAAACTCGGCAGTTGCAGTTGGTGCGGAACGCGACGGCTAGGTTGCTATTGGGGCTCCCAAGATGGGAGCACATGCAGCCAGGGCTGCGCGGACTGCACTGGCTGCCAGTGGTGTACCGAGTCCGTTACAAAGTGCTGGTCATGACCTTTAAAGCCCTATATGGCCGAGGGCCCGCCTACCTGAGGGTCCGTCTCTCCCCATATGAGCCCCAGAGAGCGCTGAGGTCAGCTGGAAAGCACCGGCTGAATATCCCTGGGCCAAGGGAGGCCAGATTGAAGACCACCTGGGATCAGGCCTTCTCCATTGCGGCTCCACTGCTGTGGAGTCAACTCCCGGAGGAGGTACGGGCCCTGCGATGTTTAGACCAATTCCGCAGGGCCTGTAAGACCTACCTCTTTAAAATAGCCTTCACCTATACCGAGCCAAGATAGTGTCGCTGTATATGTTTTTCCCACTGAACTTATGAAAGACCTATTATAGCGACTTAATGTTAATTTTAATGTAATTTGTAAATTGATTTATGATGATTTTATTGCTATGTATGATTTTATTGTATTGCATGTATACGTTGTGAGCCGCCCTGAGCCTGCTTGTGCGGGGAGGGCGGGATAAATAAAAAGTATTATTATTATTATTATTATTATTATTATTATTATTATTAGTTGCTGAATTGATAAAAGTGCCTTATATCCAGAATTTATTTTCTTTTTTTCTTTCTTTCTTTCTTTCTTTCTTTCTTTCTTTCTTTCTTTCTTTCTTTCTTTCTTTCTTTCTTTCTTTCTTTCGTTTTCTTTTGCTTTCTTACATGTCCACCAGGTGTCATTCACATTTCCAATAGAGATTCAAAGTACCATTATACATTTTTGCCCGTTTCTCCAGAGACATATACCAGAGGTACATCATCTTGCAAAAGTTCTCTTTATGGCTAGAACTTCATGCAGGAATGTCAACCTCATTCGTTATGAGGGCCAGATCTGGCATAAATGAGACCTTGTCAGGCCAGGCCATCTGTGTCATAAAACATAAATGCCAGGTAGGAAAGATATAAACTTTATAAAGGACATAGACAAACACAAAGATTTTTTTTAAACTTAAAAGATACTTAAAAAATTAGCATTCTTGCAATATTTTGTTTATTTAACGGTCTATGATAACTGACACCTCTTACTCTAAATTAATTCATTAACTCTTCAGGAAACCTAAAATGTAAATTCAATAAATAAGGAGTTATCAATATAGTAATGTGCAACTTCCTTTGTGACTCTGTTTGAATGTTGATTTATGGGTACATAAGTTGATCTCACACACTAATTGTTTATAAAGTTTGGAATGAAACCCCGTATGTTTGTTATGTTAGTTAACTTTAAAAATTCAATAACATTAAATGGGGGGGTGTTTATCTGTAAATTGAAAACCTTCTTTTGATTTATTGACATTCATTACAGAAATCTCATGCTTTGAGTGTAAGACCCAGAGGAAAAAGTGAAATGGCTGGGCATTGCCAGCTTTTGTACACAAGTTGCTTCATGTGCTGGTCAAAAAGATGTGAATGCACCATGACACAGACTGAGGGCTATGTGTTTCTCTACAAAACTATAGTCTTCCCCCAAAGAAATAACAACTCTTATGAGGCAGTGTAAGATTAGACAGACAGTATCTGCCTACCTATCTGGGAAACCTAGGTTAAAAATCCCCAATCTACAAAGGACATGTGCTATGTGAACTTGGTCTGGACACACACTCTCAGTCTAATCCAACAAAATTCTATATCTCTATCACTCTATTTGTCTTTCTTTCTGTAGCAAGGCAAAAAGCTCATACCTTGAATAAAACTTTGTTGGCCTTAAAGATGCTTTGTATCTCTTCTCTGGGTTTGAGGGACCTGGGCAAAGGAAGCTCTGGCTCTTTCCCTCTTCCTCCAGGGGATGATGAAGGGGAGGAGCCCAAGCCAACAGAAGAGAGGCTTGGCTCATTAGCTCTGCTGTGTGATTGAGACAGCCTGGCAAAGCAAGTTCTCCCCCCCCCTTCCTCCCCAAGAGAGGAGTCTGACACAATGGAGAAAATAGAGGTTTTGCTCTTTAGCTCCTACATGACTGAGCAAGTCTGGCAAAGAAAGGCTTCTGTGACACAGAAGGAAGTAAGAGAGAGGAAGAAGGAAGCAGACTTGCTTGAGGGCCTGATCTGTCTTCAGGCCGCATGTTTAACATCCCTGAATTAATGTAAATTTCAACCCTTTTAACCACATATTTCCCCATTGTTCCATTCATATGTCATATCCATACATTTTAGCCCAGTT
Organism: Heteronotia binoei; assembly: GCF_032191835.1. Classification (NCBI taxonomy): domain Eukaryota; kingdom Metazoa; phylum Chordata; class Lepidosauria; order Squamata; family Gekkonidae; genus Heteronotia; species Heteronotia binoei. The sequence goes on from NC_083225.1 coordinate 46,238,957, forward strand.
TATCTAGATAATTTCATTTATTCTTCCTCTGTCTCAAATTTCAACAAGAGTTTGTGCATTTTGGAAATAACATGTTCTTCATTTGTACATAGTTCTGTTTCAAATTCAGTCTTAGATTGCTCAAAATCTTAATGCTTTAAACCTTTCTCAGACTTGAAATAAAAAACCCAGTGGCGAATGTAGCCATCTGTTATCAGATCTTGTCTTGATTTTATTTTATAATCATCCTGCAAAAATTCTAATGTATTATGATATGTTAACCATTCATGCAAACTTGTCATATCTATTCAGTAATGAGTTTCTTGTGATGATATCCACAGCGGTATATTCAAAGAGATCCTACATTTATATTTATTCCATTTTCTCAAAATGGCATGTCTAACACAGGGGTTATTAAATTCTACATTAGCCTCAGCTTTGTCTTGAGCAAAGACAATGCATCCACCTAGACTAAATTGAGACCTACGTTTCCTGTCTCATTACCAATACTGATTTATCCACACTCTACTACCTCTCTGCATAGCACACCTAATTCAATCACACTTGCTATTGCCATTTGCCTGCTATGTCATTTGGCATCTGAATTACTCCACTTTCCAATATATAGGACAAATGGACTCACATTCTAGCTGTGTCTGAAAAAGTAAGCAGTGATTCACAAAAGTTCTTACCCTACCATAAATTTTGTAAGTCTTAGGCAGCCCAATCCATACATACGTGGTGGCTGGCCGCTTGGGCGTGGGCGGATCTAAGGCGCCACTCATTGGCTTCCAAAGGGGTTTGGGGCACCGGAGCGCAGCACGGCTAAGCCCAGGCCGCCACCTGTAGATGTGTAAAATACGCTGGAGTGTGGGCTCCCAGAGCGGCGTGTGCTTTCTGATTCAACTAGTGCCTATGGGGTATGGCAGCATTTTGCGTGGTGCAAGTTTGCGCCTGGTGAAGGGGCGTTCCCGCACCAAAAGCTTTCTGGGAGCTGACCAGCAGTGGCCACGCCCCTGGGTCGGCCCCCTCCTACTCCGAAGTACCACCCTGCGCCTCTGCTGTGCCCCAAGTGCAACGTGGTGGCGCACAGCCTTCAGTCCGTGGCAGCAGCATGCTGCAGTAGCCAGAGAGTGGCGCACGCCCCATTTCCACCAGCGCGGAGGAGGATCCACTGGCATAGGTCTCCATACCACCGGCGTAGTGGTAAGTCCGCTTCCACAGCACTTTTAGCCCCCCACCCCCGCCCCTCTGGATTGTGCTGTACGGTGCTACTGGACTCTTTCTCTTTTCTACTGCTTCAGACAGACTAACACGGCTACCTATCTTGATCAGCCTCTTAGGAAGACATCCAGAAAAAACAAACAAGCAAAAAAGGAACCTAAAGGTAATGGTCTGAGTCAGAAATCTAAGCACCTCAGCTGAAAGAAAGTCCTTAGAAATCAGAATGCTTGCAGAGATGTTTTTAAACACTGACAAATACACTATTCCATATGCAGGTGTGTTGCGGGCTGAAAACTTATCTTTTATTTAGAGATAAATCCTGAAGACTAACTATTAAAGGGGGGGGGAGAGACCTTTGGCAAGGAAGATGACATTATGATTAGAAGTATACCTTCTATCTTTTTACCAACTGCTACATTTTATCCTATCCTTCCTTCAAGGAGCTCAGGGTACCAACATATTAATGTCATTTTATCCACACAGTGATACTGTGAATTTGGTTGGGGTGAGATTCACTGGCCCAGTCTTCGAGACACATTGATGCGAAAGTGTCCAAACAGGTGTTACAGAAGAACAATAAGCAAAGGAGAGAATCATGAATCCTTTCCCCGGATAACAGTTCTTCCATGCAAATATTCCCTGGACCTGCTTTGTATATTAGAGACAAACACAGGATTGGAAATCCCACCTTTGCTTCTGAATGCCTATTAAGATTGACTGCCATACTGGTGATCTGTATTATATTTAGTGAAGTTCTTAAAATATATATATATATATATATATATATATATATATATATATATATATATATATATATATATATATATATATTGCATTTAAAGATGCATTTTAATGTCTTGTTACTATATGAGATTTTTTTTTTTAAATTTAAGATTGATGAATAAAGTGAACTGAAATTCCACTGTCATATGCCTAGAATTTATGCAGATGTAAAAAGTGTATTTTTCACCAATTCCTCTCCCTTCCCTGCTGTTCCTGGTATAATGGGGAATCCACAAAAAACTGCCTATTGTGACCATGAAAATTATAAATTGGACACCAGTCAAGGTGAAAAATGAACAATATTCATTTGGAGTACTATGTACAATTCTGGTCACTGCACCTCAAAAAAGATATAGCATTGGAAAAAGTGCAGAAAAGGGCAACTAGAATTATTAAAGGGTTGGAACACTTTCTCTATGAAGAAAGGTTAAAACGCTTGGGACTCTTTAGTTTGGAGAAACGTTGACTGCGGGGTGAAATGATAGAGGTTTACAAGATTATGCATGGGTTAGTGAAGGTAGAGAAAGAAGTCCTTTTCTCCCTTTCTCACAATATGAGAACTCGTGGACATTCAATATGAGAACTCGTGGAAATTTGCTGAGCAGTCGGGTTAGAACTGATAAAAGGATGTACTTCTTCATCCAAAGGGTGATTAACAAGTGGAATTCACTGCCACAGGAGGTGGTGGCGGCTACGAGCATAGACAGCTTCAAGAGGGAATTGGATAAGCATATGGAGCAGAGGTCCATCAGTGGCTATTAGCCACAGTGTATTGTTGGAACTCTCTGTCTGGGGCAATGATGCTCTGTATTGTGGCTCCAGCATCAAGGGAAGGGGCCAAGGCAGGCACCTCAGGCAAAATTCCTCCCTGCTAACACATTCTAGTTTAGTTTACAGTTTCAACTGAAATAACACACAACCGCACCATTTTCAGAAAAAGTGGAATAAAATTGGCCACAACTTTTATTGGTTACAGCTGTAGCAAGCCTTGGCACAGCATGGGGTAAGGATCCCACTCATCGACTGACCCAGCTGCCAGTTGATGCTCTGCTGGTCACCTTGGGATGGCAGGCTAGGGATTCCCAGGAGTGGCAGGTTAGGGAAGCCCAGGGGTGGTCTCCCCTGCCACCTGAGCATGAGGGTAATATCCCGGTTTACATGCTCCCGGGCTGGGCACCTCAATTGCCCCTCACGCCAAGATCCCTTAAGAGGATCCTCATACTCTGGAAGTGGGTACGCAGTCTGATTTTCCAGAGAATGGATCCAGCCCCATGCTGTTCAATCAGAAGATCATCACCACCAGAAGTATCTCCCCCAATGTCTTCAACGTGCCTGAGTACCAGCCCTCTGCCAGAGTGGGCCTCAAGTATTTCTCACCAAGTTGCATCAACAGCATGTTGGGAAGGGGGACCATGGGTGACCAAATGAGACCACAGACTGAGGGAGAGGTCCCTCCACTTCACTTCTCACTAACCTCATCAAGTGATTCCCACTTTGTCCTGCAGGCCAGCGTCACATCCCTAGCCAGACTTGTGTCTGCAAATTCAGACTGACTGGTGCCACTTCCCCTGAAACTAAAGGAGTTAACAGTAAAGGAGTCAATGGTAAAGAGTTAAAATAACATAGCCAGAACCAGATATGGACTACTAGAAGTCAGACAATGCTGCGTCTGCCAATCCAGGCTGACCGGCCTTGACCCCTTAAACTGATGGAGTCAACTGTAAAGAGCAACAATACACAGCAGGAACCCAATGCCGCCTAAGATAAGTTTTGCAAACCTCTGAGTCAACATTAAATGGCAGAACCAGGGGCATCCCATTTCATGCCTCCCTATGTCAATTGACTCCCAACTAAGTCTGCATAGATGCTTGACCAGTGTACAGCACTATGCCACACAGCCTTGCCATGTTGTGCCCACAGATCCAAATGGACTCCTGCCAGCCCCCTGGAAATGAATGAATTGATGTTAGGTATCAGCTGTTCCCCTGAAATGGAATAATTCACTGTTACACATCTAAAGCCAGTTGCAGATCCATGTACATCTGGTCACCTCAGTGACATCTTCATCTTCATGGCCCTACATTTGAAGGGTGCACGCCATCCTCCATCATGCTGAATCCTGTCAGGCAACCTACTTATATAAGGCAGCGTAGGTCCATCATGTGCATAATGCTGTGCATATGAACCCATAGGTCTAAGTGTCATCGCCCATCCTTGTTGTCTCCCTGGGACTGAATAAGGCATAGTTAATAGTCTGTGGCCTGTGCAATGTGCCACCACTCTGTACGATGCCTCCCCGGAATTGAATAGACATTGCAAATAGACTAAATTGTCAGCAGTCTGTGCACAAGTGTGTGTATGCAACTCCATGCTCCTTACGCTGCCTCTGTGGAAATTGATTAGACATTGTAAATAGATTAAATAGTCCACAACCTGTGCACAAGAGTGTGCCCGCAACTCTGCGCTCCTTATGCTGCGTTTATGGAATTGAATAGACATTGTAAACAATCAGCTGCCCAGTGCAACCTGACCAAAGGCCTAACTGCATCCATAGGCCACTCAGGTTCAGCTTACCATGCTCCATGCCACCCCATGTGCTGCCACCGTAAACTGAATAGATCTGGTGAAGAGTCTCTGGCTGTGTTAAAGATGGCTGCTGGTGCACAAGACTGTGCCTGCAACCCCACAGCACTGCCTCCCTGGAACACATAGGCATCGTTAACAAGCAGCAACCCAAGCGGCCTGGCTGTGGTGCCCCCCCCCCCGAGCCCCAAATACCCACAGATCAATTCTCCCATTATACCCTATGGGAATCAGGTTTCTCTAGGGAAAAATGGAGTGCCTGGCCGATGTCCCCCCCCCCCCGTTTTTGGTGACCCTGAAGTGGAGGAAGAGCTTCCAAACAGGGGGAACCCCTGCTTCCATCTGGGGATTGGCAGCCCTAGTCATATGAATCCCAAACCACTCAGCAGCAGCGCTGTAAAAAATTTGACTCATCAAGGCAGATTTAACTCCTGGAATGATTTCCTCCCCCACCCTTTTCCTTGCTCAACTGGGGTTACAGATCTGGCTGTGGAATAAATAGAGCTGCTAGGGGGCCCAGGAGGCTGTGAGGGAGGGGTTGTTTGTTACCCTCCTGGAGTACCCTTGCAGAGGTGAAGTAACAATCATTTATGTAAGTTTGTTCCAGTAAGCTTGCTCCACTCGTCTGCTCTGTCCCTTCCCTCATTGCGTCCTTATCCTGACCTCTCATCTGTGCCAGTTGTGCTCCTGAGCAACAAAGCCACATGCTTGGCCTGGGACTGGAGCAGCATATGTGCATGTGTTCAAGCAATCCGATGGTCAAAGAGGGCAGGAAGAGGCAATGCTGTGTCCTAAGTAGCTGGTGGCCACCCCCTGCCCTCTGACCCACCCCAGAGACATCCTATAGGGCCCACATCAAGTTAGGGTGGGCCCCTGCTTCCTGTGCTTGGTCTGGCCCCACCCCTCTCCACCAGCAAAAGGCTGCCTCGCCTCTTACCCCTCCCCCGTGGCCCCACAAATGGGGATCAGGGTAAATCCAGATCTCTGCTTGGGAGGTCACCGTGGGAGGGCTTCTAGCCCCACTGATGGACCTTCTGATGGCACTTGGGTTTTTTGGCCACTGTGTGACACAGGGTGTTGGACTGGATGGGCCACTGGCCTGATCCAACATGCCTTCTCTTATGTTTTTATGTTATTGTTGTTGTTAATTGATATTTCAATTACGCAGACAGATTAAAATATATAGACAACTACAGCATTATTAAAACAAAAATAATATTAACAATTAAAAATGGAAACTTTAAAAACTATGAGCAAAATCTATAACATAAGTAGTATAGGTAACCCATCACTTTTAATAACATTGCATAAAATCGAAATATTTATGATTTCTAATGAACTTGTAATTTGTATAGTTTTGTCTAATTTCTCTATTATGGGTGAACATTTTTGTTATAAATTTAAGGTATTCCTGATACGGGTCTGCTTGGGAGATACCCACAGTGATCTTATCCATAATGTAGTGATCCCAAATAATTGAGTACCATTGGCTAATAGTAGGAGAATCTGTAGATTTCCATTTTCCTGCTATACATGTTTTGGCAGCGATCAATAGTATTAAAATCAAGTCTTTCAGGATATTAGGAATATTGATATATTTAATAAAACTGTATTTGGGTTCTCTGAAATTGTATATCCTGTCAGTTTTTAAAGTTCTTGTAGAATTTTGCTCCAGAAGCTTTTGATCACTGAACAGTGCCACCCACAGTGAATTAGGGACCCTACACTGCCAAAGGGTCTCCAACACTTGCAGGGAGCTATTTATTCAAATAATGTATTTGTTGAGGTGTTATATACACCATCTTAATACAATTTTGATGTTCTGTTGTGATATATTTATATATTTTGATGTAATTGCAGAAGACTAGAGTTATTCCCTTTGTGATGCCAATAAAGTTAGCCCACAATCTTTATGCCATACTTCAGTGTACGATGGTAAAGATTTTTTTGTTCTGAGTCCATAAGAATTCTATATAATTTAGCGATCAAACCTTTGCTATCATATTTATATTTCCTTATTAGGACTTCAAAATTTGTGAGTGAGTGAGTTAAACAGTCTTTAACTGTAGGAGTATTCAAAAGATTTTGTAGTTCAAACCATGGGAATATGCTGAGTTTTCTCTTCTAGAATGTTTTTTGCTTGAATTATCCCTTGTTTAGTAATAGCCGAAAGTGTTGTAAATTGGTTTAATCTCCATGTCTGGAAAGTTTTTGGATGTTTAGCTGGAGGGAACCACTCGACCAGTAAAAGTGGACACTGGGGATATATCTAGGGCTTTTTTCTCCAGTTATCCCAAAGCAGATTTTTGGTGAAAAATTTTTCCATGACTTTTAGTTCCTGATTCTGTTTTTTAGACCATATCACTTCCTTATAAGTTCAAGATATCATGTAAGGGCCCTAGGTGTAATAATGGGAGAAGGCTCAGTAAAAGTGTTGCTTCATAATACAATAATATTTCTTAATATAGGCTAGTCCACGGTTTGATTTTATCCTTCTAATTGTATCAAATTGGACCCTAGGTCTTTTATAGGACCAAATAAATTTGGCAAATGTATCTTGCCACTTCTTGAGAGTAACTATAGGTACATGTATAGGTGGAGCTCTAAACAAGTAAGTAAATTTGGGGAGAATAAACATTTTTATAATTTGTATTCACTCTAACCAAGACAATTTCTGTATTCCATTTTTTAACAGATTCCTGATTGTGTGTGAAAGTCATGAATAGTTTACTTGAATAAGATGTTCCAAGGACAGTGTTATTTTAATCCCAAGGTAAGACCAATTGTTGGTGATCCAGCTATATGGATATTTTTCTCTAAAAAAATGTACCATATAGGCTGAAAGATTAATGGGATACAGAGTTGTTTTAGATAGGCTGACCCATTGGCCTGATATTTCTTCAAATTGCTTATATTTTATCTAGGCCTTGAAGGGAAGACTGAAACTGTTACATATAGCACAAAATCATCTACTTAGAGACTACTCTTATAGCTTTGAGTACCAATTTTAAGACCTTTAATAGAATCTGATTCACGAATCATGGTTGCTAATGGCTCTATTGACAAGGCAAATAAAAGAGAGTGACAAAGGACAGCCTTGCCTTGTACCACTTGATAGCCTAAAGTCTTGAGAGTTTTGACCATTTATTGACAAGTATGCAATAGGAGAATCATACAACAATGTTTTTGCTTTTGAGGATTTGTGTCTAAAGTCCGTGTTGTCAATGATTTCCTTTAAGAACTTGAACAACTTTTAACATTCAATAAAGTCTTGTATAAATGCAAAAGCATTAAAATTATGAAATATAGTATTTGGGGAGGGAATGGCCTCAGTGGTAAAACATCTGCAGAAAGTCAAATCCCCGGCATCTCCAGTTCAAAGGACCAGGTAGTAGGTGATGTGAAAGTCCTCTGCCTGGGACCCTGGAGAACTGCTGCCAGACTGCTTGAACAATACTATGATGGATTGAGGGTCCAAGGCAGCTCTGTATATGTGTGTGTGTAAAAAGGAGCAAAGGTCCATTAGCACCTTAAAGACTAACAAAGTTTATGACAAAGTATAATCTTTCATGGGTCACCGCTCACTGCTTCAAATACAGCTAGAATGTGTGTCCATCTGTCCTATATACTGGAAAGTAATTTCAGATGCCAAATGACATTCACAGGTAAATAACAAAAGAAGGTGCGACTGGATAAGGTGTGATATACAGAGAAGAAACCTAGGTCTTGATTCAATCCAGGTGGATGCACTGTCTTGAGTTTTGTTATCAGTCGCAATTCAGCAGTCTCTCTAATCTCCCTTTGAAATTCATACTGTGCTTCAAATTGTGATTCATACAACTTCTAATACATAAATGACTTCTTTGGAAGTAATTTGATCTTGCACACAACAGCTCTAAGATGGTAGAAGACATTAGAATGATAATATTAAATTCAGGCACCTGCACTGAGAAATTCCCTCATGAAAGCCTCAAATTAGCTACAATAACCTTCTGTATATCAAGACTTGTTGTATTATAGTTTTGCCTTCATTGTTGAAAAGGAAACTAGTCATCTGGCTTTAATTTTCTCCTGAGAATTCTCATCTTGAGGAAAAATTAAAACTTTAACCACTCATGGGCGATTGTGGCAGATTCAGTCTTTTTTTCTAATAGACCAATTAAACTAACAGCAATTTTATGATCCTAGTGATAGTTTTGTTCCTTTGTTGTTTTAAAAGTAATCTCTGTGAGAGCCCAAGTGTGTTCTTCACCCATATAGTCAAGCCACAATAACATCACTGTTAGTTTCCACCCTACTTTATTTGCTTCAGATATGTAAATACATACAATCTACAGCCGTGTGATAATACTATACAATAATTCCCATATCCAGTGCTAATTTGCCAATAAACTGACAGCCCGAGGGGGGGGGGGACGACTACTTCCTGCTTTGGGGCAGAAGGCATTTTCATACCACATGAGAATGAAGCTTTCATGTCCAGCTTATTTTAGTTCAGCAAAACAAGCATAAATCTTTCAATTTTTTATGGTACAGAGGTTTGTTTTTTTTAATTATACCCATTTCTCAATCAGAACATACTTTTTAAAAAGCCATTTTTCCCATTACCAAAAAAGAGTTTCAGTATAAAAAATTATATCCTGTTTTATAATCCAAACATCTTGTAGCTGGATAATGATGCAGACTTTCTTTTAAGTCTGAACTTCTAGATAGATGAATTAGTTGTTCTTCTACTGATTTCCTAATTTTATGCTCATGAAGTAAATATAGGAGGTATTTGCCTGGAGGGGAGCAGGACATGCATTTGCTTCATACACCCAGGGGGATATTGAAGGTAAACTTTCTGTATTGTTACATTTATCTCTGTGTTATATTTCATGTTCTTTTCATTAGATTTCATTTCATTAGATCTCCAACCAGCAGGCATGGCAGCATTTTTCCTGCCTTGTGCTTTAGTGCCTTTTCCTGTTTAAGAGAGCAGACTGCGATTCAGTTCTTCCCTCAATGACTTAGATAACTTGCCCTTAATCACGCTTAGATTCTCTCTCACACACACACACACACACACACACACACACACAAGCTGGAATAACTGGGAGACTCTGCCCTTTGTACTTGATCAGAGGCAGTCTTTACCAGTGTTTCTCTCAATCACTGGTAAAGCGGGAGGCTGGGTTGTTAACCTGGGGTGGTAGCACAAAGAAGAGGAGTATGCTCTACATACACAGGAGCATGCAACATGAATGTAAGCATACACAGACCCAGGGCATGTTTATGATACTCTGAAGATCATATTTGTCCTGTGAACTGCCAGCTGCCCACTTGTGACTCCAGGTATGCAACAGAACATTCATGTGGTGTTGACCCCAGCGACTAACCAAGAGGGTCCTACCCATGTAAAATGCCATAAGCAGATCAGAGGAGGCATAGAAACACAGAGGCTTGGGTCCACACTAATGTTTCTTGCAGGTGCAGGCTCTTGCATGGAAAAGCTAGGGTGGATCCAAATGTGAGCCTTCTCATACACAGACATATTGGCTAACATTGAGCCTTGAATCCAACAGTGTGTGCATGTATGCAGCCTCCCAAAGTGTATGCATGGTAGAAAATCAGCAGTCACTCCAATCAACTGTGTAACAGAGAGTAACAGGTGTAACACCTGTAACAGGTGACACCTGGAGATCTCCCACTATTCTTATTGATCTCCAGATGACCAAGATCAGTTCCCATGGAGAAAATGACTACTTTGGAAGATGGACTCTAAAGCATTGTACCCCGCACAGGTCCATCTCCTCTCCCAATCCTGTCCTCCCCAGCCACCTCGGCCAGAATTTCCAGGTATTTTCCAGCCCAGAGCTGGCAACCCTAACAGTAGGAGAAGCAGGGTCTATCCCAAATAACATATGTTTTCCATTCAGAGTATGCATGAGCAGCTCCAGTAGCTAGACTTAAGAAGAAACCACATATACAGCTCTCACAGATGTAAGGTTTTCCTCATCAGACTAGATTGCAAATCATGTGTCTGTATTAGTAAACATTACTAACAATCTTCAACAACCTATAAAGAAAGCCTCACATTAAAAAGCTACCGAGATTATACTCAAACTCCCATAATCACTATTTGATCATATCCGTATTACTTAAGTCCACCTTATTTCAACGGCACTTTATTTCACATAAAACTTATCATAATCTACCAACAATGTCTGCAGACACTGTGCTTTTCAACAGTGTTTTTGTTTGTTTGTTTGTTCTTCTGTTTGTCCTGAATTTTTACTGAGTGATTCAAAGAAAACCTGCTTCCTAAGGGGGATGGGGGAAGATAATGAATAATATTTCATATACTGATAACAGAGATGGGTGGCTTTTTGCTTTGTCATATCCCATTATGCACCAGCACTCCTGACCTTAAAAACACAATAAGCAAACAATTCACGGAAGAATGTGAAAGATCATAAGAAATACTGTATAGATAAAATGATTGAGCTCATAACCATTGCTTTCCAGAGAGTTGCCAAACTATGACTTCCTGTCACTCTGTAACATGTTTCTCCCTCCCCCTCCCCTACACACACCCCATACGCCCCATTTCCCACAGCTGCTGCTTCCTTTTCCTGGATACTGCCAGTTCACAAATACAAATCAAAGTGCTGCAGCCTCTAAAAAAAAAAAGAACAAAACCTTTGCACAGAATAGACACTGAAGGTGATCAGATTTGAAGAAATATACTAGCAGGAGGTGGGGAGGCAGTGAGGCATAAAGTCAGCCACCGATGCCACTCAAGTCTATGAACTTGCCAGATTAATAGAAAAGAATTACAGTCAAATAAGAAATCTGATCTTGGAAAGTTTTCAGTTCAAAGACTCTAACAGATCTAACAATAAGCTTCTTGATATACTGGATAATAAGTAGAAAATATGCCTTAGACAGTGGCAAAAGCAACACTTGGTAGTGACCTTCTTGTGGCCATTTTAGAAGTTTGACTGTGAAATCTTTTTCAAAGAACCAACCAAATCCCATTCAGAGAAATCAAGCCAACCCAAATAATAAATTCTTGTGAACGTGGAAGCAGTCCGGGTTTTCTGAATGTGACAAACCAAATCCAGACCAAGTATGTCAACAATAAAAGAAACTACATTAGTCACAAATTTTCACAATTTCACATTTACAGGAGAGTAGCCCCATTGACCTCAGAACATTTACTCTTGTGTCAATCATGGCATGCTCTCAAACAGCAACCCTTTTCCTGCTAGCGCAGTTTGCATGGGGGAAAGTGGGAAAGGGAGTAGGGTCACCAGCCTCACCAGGCTCCCTGCTGGTATGGGAGCCTAATTAGGGACTACTTCCATGGCTTTCCAACCTCAAAAAACAGGAGGGGTTTTTTTGGGGGGGTGGGGTGGGAATTGTCACTCAGAAACAGCTCCCCTGGAGGCTCCCAATCCTGAGAAAGTGATGGGTGCAGAAACACAAAAGTAGTGATTGATGACCCGAGGCAATTATGCACTTAACACCCACATTGCTACCTGATCAAAAATAAAGGGGGCAGAAATGGATGGGAAGCTTCAGACTTTTCAACTGGACTGAGTTCACAACAGGGGAGTTCAGTCATGCAGAAATTGGGAGGGGAGGAGGTGAAAGTGCTGACATCCGTAGGCAGGTCAGAATTGGATGCCAGCAACTGGGGAATGGGAGGCAGATTTTGCTGTCTGAGTGTAAATTAAATCCAGAAGGGAACAGCAACGATATTGGATCAAAGTGTTGATCTGATCACAGTCAAGATATGTAGTTGGATCTGTTGAGTGTTTACAAGCACAGCACGTGTGTTTTTGCAGAAATGATAACAATTTGTGGCCCAGAATACTAAATAGAAAGTACCTATTGTGGACTGCCAGACAGACAAACCTCTTGATTTTGCACCAAAACCAGCAAACAACAAGAACGAAAAACACCAAGCCCCTGGTTAGCTACCTATACACAATGGATAGTCTATGTCTGGTGTACTTGGTCACAAATTATACAGGCCTATGTTGGAATAGCTCTGTCTTTAGTTGACTATAATATAGCAATTGTCTACAACTGTTATAATTTCTGCAAACACACATGTGCTATGCTTGCAAATACACTCAACAGATCCAACTACATACCTTGACTGAGGTCAGGCAAACACTTTGATCCCTTCTGAATAAATGAAATAGAAGACAAGCTTTTACTTAGCAACCTTTAATTGTCAGCAATATTATAAAATTATGTAAAACAGCCTACAGAATTAGCCATGTTTGTCTGAGGCAACTGATCTATTACTACAGCATTTTTTTCCTACCTTTAACTTTTATTTGTATCTTCCTCTCAGAGAGCAAAAGTTAAGATCCATGTGCTATCACAACAAAGGATGCTGCATATTGAAGGTACTTGCTATTTTTTGTGTAGAAAACAAAGAAATTTTTAATTTTAAATTGCATAAATATTGCATAGTATAATTTTAATTGTTAGCAACATTATACAATGCATTTTTTTCTCTTTAAATCAGTAAAAGAAGTTCAGGTTTGATATGAAAGCAAGTATTGTATTTATTTCAATATCCCCCCACCCATTTCTGGGGACTTCCTCCCCCCCAAAAAAAAACTCACAATTTTTTTCCCACAGAACTTCTAACTTTCTGGGAATTTTACTTATAAATCTCTGCTTATAAGCAGCCAGATTTTAGGATGGCTCTATAGATGATTGAATACTGCACTACCAGTGCCACAGAGCACTTATTCACTTCTGGATTTTCCTGGGTAGTCAAGGCAATCCAGGAAATGTCTTGATTATGGTGGCACAAATATAACAAAAAACCCAACCATATATGGCTCTATCATGAAAAAACTCCTAACACTACAGGTACAAATAACAAAGTCTCTTAAGTTTTCCATTTCTCTAGAACAACTTAAAATGTGTTCTGGCTTACAGCTCTGACAAGCGTATTATAACATTAATATTTTGTATGTTCAAGTACTGAAACAGAAACCAGAATTATAATAGCCCAGTAGGTTAAATTATGAAGAATGACTAAACAGCTTAATGTCTACTCATTTTATAAACAATTGGCATCCTGACAAAAAAACAAAAGGATGTGCAAGAAAATATTAATACAGAAGCCAGAGGAAGCAGCTATGTGCTTGATTAGAAACACATGATTTTTCTTAAACATCTATCTAGAATACATTTAAGGAGCAACTTGGAGCAGGTGTAGCCAGAAGCCAAGCCCTATTTTATTCAGTGGAGCTTACTCTTATGAAAGTGTTCTTGGGACTGCAATCTTAATGTGCATATGACATACTAGGTAGGAAGAGTAGGGTTTGTTTTGACACAACGGAACATAAATCAAATTGTGCATTATTTTTAGATTCCATTCTGTTGACACAAAACATATTCTTCTTTTGGTAGTTAAGTCCTACTAGTTCCCAACGTCTAAAAAAGGAGACAGTTTGCCATATGTTTCAATGAACATGAAGAAAGATTACAAAATAATGTGTACATGAGATAAGCGATTACCATCTTTAGCTGTGATTACTGAAGATTTCAAAATTAGCTATAGTTCAAGGGCAACTGAACTGAAGATTCCAAAATAACCATAGTTTCCTATGTAATTGCTCTTCAAAAATATCATAAGGAGTGTGTTGTCAGGAAAAAATATCAAATCATATACATTATTATGTCAACTGGCACATTTGTCTTTGTTAACATAGGGCTACCAGCCACCAGGTGGGGCCTGGAGATCTCCCTGAATTACAATTAATCTACAGACTAAAGATAGCAGTTCCCTGCAGAAAATGGCTGCTTTTGATGGTGAACTCTATGCAATGAGGTCCCTCCCCAAACTCTGCCCTCTACATGCTCCACCCCTAAATCTCCAGGACTTTGCCAACCCAAAGTTGACAACCCTAGTTACCAAAGGTCTAAGTACAGTTCACATTATTAAGGTAATACTGAGTTATATTGGCTATGAATTTTCCTGACAGTGAAAATTTTCTTTCAGATTTGAATGGAGGATTAAAAAGGGATAACACCATGTGTAAAGAAAACTGGACTCTTGAAAAAAGAAGTTTTCATGTACATGGCTTATGTCTGTTTAGCATCTTGTCTATTTCCTTTCCTGCCAATAGCTTGAGGCAATATAGAATATCCTGGAAGTGGCAGGGCACTATCTTTTATCCTCAGTCAGAGTAAACAGCAGCTGTGAGGGGTGAGCAGATAAGAGACTTCCCCCCCCCCAAAGAGATCAGGCTTCACATGGAAATCACCCTTCTAATTTTTTTTAAATGTTAGATCATTGATCTCCACATACATGTTAGAAGGCATAGGAGACAAAAGAAATCTTGCAGGAACCCAGGAGAAGTCTCCCATCACCACCTTCTGAAAGGTGGACTTAAACCTGCCTAGCACAGCACCAGCAATGCTTTTTTTTTGTCTAGGTGCTTCAGAAAGGATGTTGTGATTTATAGTACTCAATGACAATGAGAGGTACAAGTATGGTTGCCATGTCTGGGCTGGAAAATACTGGGGACTTTGGGGGTGGATCTGGGAGAGGGAGAGGCTTGGGGAGGGGAGAGGCCTCAGCGTGGTACAATGCAATAGAGCCCACCCTTCAAAGCAATCATTTTCTCCAGGGGAGCTGATCTCTGCCAGCTGGAGGTCAGTTGTAAAAGCGAGAGATCACCAGGCCTCACCTGGAGGTTGGCAATCCTAGTATTGTACAGGAGAACCAACCGTGGTGGTCCTTGTCAGAGGATCAGAGAAAAAAAGTGGCCAACACTGTTTCTGTGCCATGCCCAGGGCAAAAGCCAGACTGAAATGGATCAAGATAGTCAGTTCCCTCTATACATACTTGGAGCAGCATGGCAACAATCTCCTCCAAGGCCTTGCCCTAAAAAAGCATATTCAGTACTTGTCTCTAGTTGTTATTAGCTCAGCTGGATACAAAGATTTTTTAAATTTGTTTTGTGAACATTTGTTTAAAAGATGGAAGACCTGAGTCTTCTACATAGGATTCATTGATCGCATTTGTCATGCCATCTAAAAAGGTAAGTAGTATGTGGTAATATAATGAGGAATAAATTGAATAGGAGTTTATGGATTATCTGATCATGTATAATTCTTTGAAAGTTTATAAGATTTTTAATTTCTTTTGTTGTGATGGTTGATGGTTTGTTTTTATGTTTGTTTTTAAATTCATTAATGTTGTTAGAGCAATGATGTCAGTAATATTTATTTTAGTGTTTTGTATTCTTATGAAATGAATTATACCTTTTTAATCTTTAAAAAAGGAAAAGATTTGATGATTCAGAACAGCTGTAGAGGCATCCAAGTTGGATCAGGTGAGAGATTTTTTTCCACAAAATGTTTAGCAAACAGATCACAGTTAGACTACTGCAATGCCCTCTACATGGGGCTGCCCTTATGCCGAACACGGAAACTTCAGGTAGTGCAGAACGTGGCGGCCAGGCTGCTGCTGGGACTACCTCGGTGGGAACACGTGCAGCCTGGGCTGCGGGACCTGCACTGGCTGCCGGTTGTGTACCGTGTTCGCTATAAGGTGCTGGATATTACCTTTAAAGCCCTATATGGCCAAGGACCTGCCTACCTTAGGGACCGCCTCTCCCCATATGTTCCCCAGAGAGCACTGAGATCTAGCTCCCAAAACCTCTTAAAAATCCCTGGGCCAAGAGAGGCTAGACTGAAGACAACCAGGGAGCAAGCCTTTTCAGTAATGGCCCCTCGATGGTGGAATCAACTTCCAGAGATGGTGCGAGCCCTGCGGGACCTGAACCAGTTCCTCAGGGCTTGCAAAACCTCTCTGTTTCAGCTTGCCTTTGGGACAGAACCTGGTTAAACAGATCTGTAGCCATCCAGCCATCTTGTGCATGATTAACTATGTAATTGAATTGTAATTGAATTGTATTTTAAAATTGTTTGTTTTATATTGTATTTTACTTATATCACGGTGTTCCGTGTCTGTGAGCCTCCCTGAGCCCACCATCGGTGGGAGAGGGCGGGATATAAAAATAAACTTATCTTATCTTATCTTAAGTCTTTGAAATGTTCTCTTGTTTGCTTCCACAGCAGAAGTCAACATTGAGCAGACCCTATGTGGCAGATAAGTTTTCACTGCTTCACTAACAGAGTGTAGACTTAAAAATGGGCGCTTAAAGAACTAAGTTGGTTGGATTCTGGTCAAGTGTTTCTCTACCACCGCTCTAGTTTCCTTAAGAACTGAGATGCTTAATGGTCCCAAGTATGTGGGACATAGTTAGGATTGCCAATCCCTAGTTCAGGACAGGTCCCCTGGTTTGGAGGTCCTCCCCCCACTTCAGGGTTATCAGAAAGGGGGGGAGGGAAATGTCCGCTGGGCACTCCATTATGGAGACTGGTTTCCCATAGAGTATAATGGAGAATTGATCCATGGTTATATGGGGGCCTCTTGAGCTGTTTTTTGAGGCAGATGCACCAAATTTTCATCATAGCATCTGGTACCTCTCCTCAAAGAACCCCCAAAATTTCTAAAATATTGGACCAGGGGGTCGAATTCTATGAGCCCCAAAAGAAGGTGCCCCATTCTCTATTATTTCCAATAGAAGAAAGGCATTTAAAAGGAGCACGGTCCCTTTAAATGTGATGGCTAGAACTCCCTTCAGAGTTCAATTGTGTTTGTCACAACCTTGCTCCTGGATCCACCTCCACAGTCTCCTGGCTTTACCTCAACGTCCCAGATATTTCTTGAGTCAGATCTGGCAACTCAAGACAGGGTGCCAGGGAACAGTTGTTTTCATTACTCAAAAGTCTCCCAGTTTCAGAAAACTTCTCCACTCTCAGATAATTTTGACCTGTTTCAGCCTTCTGCTGAAATTTCAGCTGACATAGACCCATTACTATCATGGCAGCCATGAATTCTGAGTTACTTAGATAACATGACCACAACAGGAGCAGCAGCATCTCTAGGTATCTAGTTAAACTTAATAACATTGAAAATGCTGAATTATTCAGTAGTGTATTAGCATTATACACATTTAAGCACAGTAAGTGTTGACCAAATTAGCCACATCTCAGCAATCTCTGAAAATGCTATATATGTTTACAGTATATACAAAAATTAACATTTTTTTTCTTTTATTTGACATAATAATCTCCATAATCTGGGTGAGCAAAGCATGGCTTTAAAAGTGTTTCATTAATTCCAAAGGTTAAAAAAATTAAAAGGAGTTGTTTTTTTAAAGCATTCCCCAAAATGAATTTTAAAAACCTTGGGGAATATGAGGGGCTCCGCAGATTTATTCCAAGCACTTTTCTGGGCCTTTTCAATAATACTCATTCAAATAATGGGTCCTGAGGAGAAAAAGACCAAATGAAAGTACTACAAAAGAATGGAAGGTCTTTGTTAAAATGAATTCACACAATTAAGTTTTACAAATCATTATGCTACATCTCTGATGGCCATCAGTCGCACAAAATACTGTATCTGCCGGAATAAATTAACCAGCTGGAAATCTGCAAGAGTTACAACTAACAAAGCAATTCTATATATTCCACTAAATCACATGTATTTCATTCCCTTATGTTTATGAAAATCTACCAAAATATTAAATTTACAGTCAATGGGGCTTAGCTGGAATGCCAGTATTAGAATTTAAGAATCATTCTCAACCCTTCCAGAACAAATCCAAATTTTAAACATAAAACTATGGGCAAGAAATAATAGAGAACAAATCTTCACACAGCAATTCACACACTTCTTTTTGGAAGAGAGGACATATCTAAGGAGCTTTTTAGGCTAGGTGCAAGTCTTACATTCAATTAAATGCTTATTCATTGTAGAAACAATACTGATAGAGAGTTCATTTGTTCTTGTTGAAAACTGTATAAAATGGCCAAAGCTTCCCAACAGTTTGTTTATACCTTTTTTGTGTGCCTTTCTCACTTGTCTAGAGGTGGCTAGCATGATAACAAAAGCATAAAACAGATATTACAATATAAACCAGTAACACAATCACTTAGCAAGTAACACTATCAGCAATGCCACAAATTAAAATAAAATCTTCAATGAAACAGAATGGTCTTTCAGAATTTCCCAAAGACTAGCAAAGAGCATATCCTCCTGATCTCCTTAGGGAGCCCATAACTGGGCTAACAATGATCTAATAGTCCTGAGGGATTACACAGTAAATAAAGATTGCTCCAAGAAATGAAATGGATGCACAAGTTCATATCATGGTCCCTGAGGTATGCAGGCCTATGAATTCCAGGGTGTAAAGAAGAAGAGTTAGATTTATACCCCACCCTTCACTCGGAGTCTCAGAGTAGCTTACAATCTCATCCCTTACAATCTCCTCCCCACAACAAACTTCCTATGAAGTAGGTGGGGCTAAACGAGGTCTCAGAGAATTGCTCTTGAGCAAATAGCTCTAAAAGAACTGTGACTGACCTAAGGTCACCCAGCTGCCTGCATGTGGAGGCAAGCGGAATCAAACCCAGTTTTCCAGATTAGAGTTTGCCACTCATAACCACTACACCACTACATTTTTAAAAGGCTTTAAAGGTAAAAACCTGGCCTAAAAATGAAACTAGAAACACACAGGCAGTCAATACAGATGTTATAGAACATGTTTAATATATTTGAAACAGCTCACTATATCCCCAAAATGAGCTGCTGCTACTAATTCAAGTCCCTGAGCTGTCTTCAAGGGCAGCTCCACTGCAGTAATTCAGCCTCAAGATAACAATAATATGAATCAGCCTAGCCAGATCAATTCATCGTTGGAGGAACAACAGCCAGTTCACCAAATATAATTTTAAAAGCTGTTCTTTGCCACCATATCAGTCTTCTCTTCCATCAAAGGATGGAACCACTTAAACTACACCTAAATTTTTTCACTAAAACTACAAAAGACAAACTCATTCCATTCAGGCTACACACTGATCTCCAGAACACCTGCCTTATCAAACATCATCACCACCATCTTATCAATTCAGTTTAAGTTTATTCTCCTTCTGCTACTTGACTGCAAGTGAGTCAATAATCTGGAGCCTTAAAGCCAAAGACAGAGATTGCTGAACATGACATACATGTGACAAAACAAATGTGCTCACTTGTCACATTATATATGTGCAATCTAGCATACTTATCTATTGTTGTGTCCCACTAATTTTAATGGGACTTACATGACAAAACTATGCATATAAATTACATATCAATTTTCTGTGCAAGCATTAATTCAGTATAGGTGCACGTGAACTGCGTACAATCCACTAGTTTCTACACTGTATAAAGTCTACAAGCTGGTGTTCTGGAAGATTTACAGTACAATCCTAAGAATACTTTCCTGGGAGAAAGCCCCATTGAATAGATCTGAGTTGGACTCTAAGTAGATCTTGTTAGGATGGTGCTGTTAACATCATATATATCTCTACTGAGCTAGAACTTAACCTGAATGCCACATTACCATCAATTGTTTCCACAATTAAAACTGCTAGAATAAATTGTAAAATAAATTAATCGAGCATTCAATCGGGACTGTTTTTCTAATATCACAACTTACACAGAAAGGCTCAAACACATTGCCTGAAGAAAGTTTAAGCAATTAGTATGACTGATGACAAAAACAAGGTCTTCTTGACTCTGGTGTTCCACCTTTCTAACATCCTTCTGCTATCTGCTCCCTGGTGTAAAACGTTTAAAAAGTTCACCCCCAGGAGAAGACAAAGCAATTATGTTGCCTTTGTGTTGTGTTGTCCACTGTTGTGTTGTTTTTTGTTTTGTGTTGTGGGCCCACTTGAATATGCATTGTTTTGCATGTACATTCTCTTTTATATGTCATTTTATATATTTATTGCTGTATAAAACAATTTTTTCTGGGCATTTACAACTGAAGTTATTATTAACATGTTTTTATTATCAATATTTTTGTAAGCCTCTTCATAAGACTACAGGATATGAAAGTTGAAAGACTACAGGATATGAAAGTTTAAAACTAATAAATTAACTGAACAGCTTTAGTAAAGTTTATTCTGTCAAAGTTGGGTTCAGTGACAATGGGGAGGGGAGAGTATCGCACTATAAAAAGTAACTGTTCCTTCTTTAGGTGTTAAAGTACCATATCAGTTTTATTATCAACATCTATTGCTGGAAATGTTTCAAACTATTCTTAGCATGCATACATGCAAAGTAAGATCGCCAGGTCTTCCTTGGCCACCGGCAGGGGGGAGGGATCCAAGTTGGGAAATTCTTGGAGAGTTGGTAGTGGAGCCTGGGGAAGTTCAGTGGGGTATAACACCATAGAGTCTACCCTCCAAAGCATCCATTTTCTTCAGGGGAACTGAGGTATGTAGCCTGGAGATAGAGTTGCAGAGTCCATCAGACCAGTGGGCAGGGGATGGGAAAGAACTTGTCAGGAACAGGGAAGGAAGCCAGAAATAAACGTGATGTGCCTACATCACCTAGAAATGATGTAGGCAAGTCAGGGAGGAAACCTCTATGGTAGAATTAGCTTCCAACCATAAAGTTTGTCTCAAAAAACAGAGGGCTGCCCCTCACATCACCGATGTGCCAACATCACTTCCAGGTGACGTAGGCATATCACATTTATTTCCAGCTCCTTGCCTATTTGGGGAGTGGCAAGAAGGCAAATAGGAGCATTCAAAACCAGGGGACCTCTGCCCACACTGGGGGGGCAGAAGGTCAAGCAAACCTATCTTTTGATGAGCTGGAGGCTCCCTATAATGTGAGCTGGAGGCTAGCATCCCTATGATGTGAACTATGTAGGGAAATGTCAGAAATATGCTTCAATCTTTTGTATTTCATGGTCTCTTAGGCCCACACTTTAAAACTTTGCTTTCATCATAGGTCCGTCATTCTCTGAAAGATGAAGATAGCTTCTGAGTTTCTATTTAGCAAAGACTTCATCAATTGAATAAAACATATATTCTTTATACTTAACAGGACTTGCTCCTACTCCTAGAGGTTGTTGAAAAATAAAAGAGCACTGAAATGAATAAAGGTTCTTCATTATTTAAACCATTAATAATGCATAACATTTTGTATTTGGTTCAATTTTTTTTCCAGCCCTCAGGGAATTTGTGCAAAGAATGCTAACTTCTCTGCCACATTAAGGCTCTCCCTTACCCTGAACAGGAAGCTTTTCATTCATCTCTGATCTATATAAAGTGGCCACATGCATTTTCATCAAAGAGTTCTTGTCTTGCAAAAGCAACCTCATCTAGCTCAAAATTTTTCTTCAAACAATGGCAAGTCAGATGGCTCAAGAAAGGCCATCCACAGGATATGCAGTTATGGTTATTCGTAATTCTCTCCCCAAGTTCTCTTCTGGCTTTGCTCCCTTGTTTGTTTATTATTCCATCTTTCTTCATCACAAGAGTCAGAATGGCCTATAAAGGGTTTCCAGGTGATCTCCAGACCTACATCTCTTTAGCACCTGCAAACTTGCTGTATCATATGCCTTTGCACCTATTTATTCTCTTACTTGCAAGTCATTTATTTGGAAGGAATATACAAATTCATCTCTAGCAGCCAGCAGCATTGCTGCTTCTCTGCAGGGATGTCTTTGCCTCCCTGGAAGGAAAAGGGAGGACTTCTGCTGCCCGTTTGAGCGTGATTCTGAGGGGGTGGAACTTGCTGCTGTAATGGCAGCACCATCCACCCCCTACCTCAGTCTTCAAAAGATGATCATCCTGTTTGTTATGTAGGCAAGTGGTGGTTGCCTCATAGTATTGGGGGGCCAGGTAGGAATTTTTTGCTCCCCAGCTGTTTGGCAGTTTGCTGGGTGTTTTTTCACCTACCCTACATAGCAGGTAGGGTGGGGTGTTTTTTCGTCTACCCTACATAGCAGGATTGTGGATTTGGCTATAGGGAGGTGCTGTTAAATACTATCCTCTACCTATATGACACCCAATAGAGCTATACAGAGAATTAAGAGCTAAAACGAAGCTGGACTGCCTTCGTAAGGAATTTTATAGCACCATGTTTAAGTTTTAAATTATAAATTGTTTATATGTGTTGATTTTATAATCATAACGTATTGTTATTATTATATTATGACTGTGAGCCACCCAGAGTCCATATATGAAGTGGGCGGCATACAAATTTAAGGTAAATAAATAAATAGGTTGGTCACTTTAGTTTTGGCAGGTTTTACTGTCCTTATGTTACTGTATGGCTAGGGGAGGACCAGAAAGCATCCCCTCTTGGGGAGTTAGGGGTCTGGTAGGACCAACTTTGGGGTTTGATGACCCAGGATGGGAGAATGCAGACCGTCCTTTGAGGCTCGACTGGAGGGGGCCTTCTATCGAGACTTGCATCTGGTGGTTGGACCCTCTGGCGGGAGCTGTGACGTACAGCTTCAGCCGGGGGCTGGGTCCCTCACCCATTGAATGGCAGGGGAGGTGTCTGTTGAGACCCCTGGCCTTGACCAGGCCGCAGTTTCGGTTAGCCCTTGATGCTTATTGCTTATACTTAAATAAAGTGGCCCTTAGTTATACCAATACCTTGTGTCTGACTCTTTATTCCGACTTGGGGGGCAATGGTATCCTCTGTAATAGTATCAAGCCTGGATTTTATTATCTCAAGCACTACTAGAGCCTACTCATTCTGATGTATGTTCATATCACATGGTTGCATGATGGTGTCTTATACGTAATCAGACCCTGGTCCATCAACATCAGTGGCTCTCCAGGGTCTCAGGCAGAGGTCTTTCACATCACCTACTGCCTCATCTTTTTAACAAGAGATGCTGGGGATTAAACCTGGGACCTTCTGCATGCAAAGCAGAGGCTCTTCTACAGAACCACAGCCCCTAAACACAGGCCTTAACCATCACTATATAAATTCTTAAACACACTGTGGTGTGAACAGAGAAACACAATGCATATAAAAGCATTGGTAGAAAACAGGAAAGGGGTTCCTTGTCTTACAAAAGCATCTTAAAGACTTCTGATGCCTCTCTAGAGTTGTCAGTTTTCTCTGACATTAATCTGTTCTGCTGTACTCACTAATCAATCTGTTGCAGTTTTCTGGCTTTAAGCTACCAAACTTAAGTCTCACAAATTGTAACAAACTGTAGTGTACTGAGAGACGAGTCGTGGTGAAGGCATAAGTATTTAATAGCTAGCACACTACCGAACTGGTTAACACGCGGTCGGGTCCGCTAATATATACAAGCATCCCGGAACATCCCCTTTGCTGGCCAGCCCAATCCTGGCCAGTTGAACTTCCCGCCCTTGGAGCTGATTGGGGTGGCTTTCCCGCGCTGCGCAAGGCGACCCGCGGGCGGCTCGGGTTGCGCGGCGCTGTGCTGATTCCAATACTCTACACTCCTCCCCTCCTAGTTTAAACTACATAATCCTGTAGGTACGTTGGTGCCCTGCGTTCCCGGGTTGATCTCCTCGGGGTTGCTATTGGTGTGGAGCCCGACCCAGCTGCGGGTGGCTCCGTTTCTGGCGGTGGATGGTCCGGGTCGGGTAGCGGCTCTGGTACGGGTTCCGCGGCCCCGGGGACCTCGTATATGGGCTGTTCTTGAGTCGGCGGGGCCCCTTCTGGGGACTCCGTTTCCGGCAGTTCCCTGATCCCGGCTGCCTCCGGCTCTTCGGGCAGGGTGCGGCGGCGCAGCTGATCGATGTGTCGCCGCAGTACTTGGCCCCCTGCTGTGGTCACTTCGTAGGATCGGGAGCCGGTTACTCTCAGGACCCTCCCGGCTACCCACTCCGGGCCGCTTGCGAAGTTTTTCGCGTACACCGGGTCGCCCGGAAAGAATCCCCTTACTGCCTCGCGAACCTCGGGGGACCCGCGGACCTCCGGCGCCCTGTCCGGGTGGAGCCTATCTAACCGGGTGGTCAGTTTCCTCCCCATGAGCAGCTCGGCGGGGCTGAAACCAGTTGTGGGGTTTGGGGTGATCCTGTTGTGGAACAGGAACGCGGAGAGGCGGTGGTCCCAATCCCCCTGGACAATGCGCCCTAGGGCTTCCTTGGTGGTCCGCACCATCCGCTCCGCCTGGCCGTTGGTGGCTGGATGGAAGGGAGCGGACCTTATGTGCCTTATCAGGTACCTCTCGGTGAACTCTCGGAATTCCCGGGAGGTGAAGGCCGTGCCGTTGTCCGTCACTAGGGTGTCAGGGATCCCGTGTGTGCAGAGAACCCTTCTGAGCGCCCGGACGGCTGCTGCGGTGGAGGTCGAGGTGACCGGGATCACCTCCAACCATTTTGTGTGAGCATCTACCAGTATAAAGAAGAGTTGCCCCTGATGCGGCCCCGCGAAGTCTAAATGGAGGCGGGACCACGGCCGCCCGTTTGACTCCCACCTGTGGACCGGGGCGGACGGCGGATTGGGCCTGGACTCCTGGCAGGGTTGGCACCTCCTAACCCACCCCTCTATTTCCTCGTCCATGCCTGGCCACCACACGTAACTCCGGGCCAGGGCTTTCATCCTCACGATGCCCGGGTGGGTCTCGTGGAGATCTTCCAACACCTGTCTGCGCAAGGGGGGGGGAACCACCACCCGGCTCCCCCAGAGTATGCACCCCTTGTGGGTCGATAGCTCGTCCTTCCTGGACGTGAATGGCCTGAATGCATCTTCCACCTTGCCCGCTGGCCACCCCCTTCCCACCCAGTCCCTGACCCGCGCTAGGATGCGGTCTCTGCCCGTAGCTCGAGCCACCTCTTCGGCGTGTAGTGGGCGCTCGGGGAGGGACTCTATAAGCATCACCCCGTGGGCCGGGGCGGGATCTGGGTCTGTGGCGGGCAGCGGCAGGCGGCTGAGGGCATCGGCGTGCCCCATTGCTTTCCCTGGGCGGTGGACCAACGTGTAGGTGTACGAGTTCAGGAACTGGTTCCACCGTAAAACCCTCTGTGAAAGGATTTGGGGGGTTTGCCGGTCGGGGGCTAGGAGGCCGAGGAGTGGCTTGTGGTCCGTGGCAATGGTGAAGCGCCTACCGTAGAGGTAGTCGTTGAACTTGTGGACTCCCGCCACGATCGCCAGGGCCTCTTTATCGATCTGGGCGTAGTTCCTCTCGGCTGGGGACAGAGTCCTGGAGTAATAGGCGACCGGCACTTCCCTCCCGTCCGGGAGTTGGTGCCCCAGGACCGCTCCCACCCCGTAGGGAGAGGCGTCGCAAGCCAGGATCAGGGGAAGGTTTTCATCGTAGTGATGAAGAACCGCGTTTGAGACTAAGAGGTCTTTGACCGCCTGGAACGCCGCGGCTTGGCGCTTTCCCCAGACCCATGGGGCTTGTTTATCGAGCAAACGGTGTAATGGTTCCGCCACCGCGGCTTTGTGCGGCAGGAATGAGTGGTAAAAATTCAACAATCCGAGAAAACTCTGTAGTTCTGCTTTGCATTTGGGGGCAGGGGCCTGGACAATGGCCTTGGTCTTGTCCGCGGTTGGGTGGATTCCCGCTGCGTCCACTGCGAAGCCCAGGAACTCCACTCGCGGAACACCCAACAAGCATTTTTCTTTTTTCACCTTCAGCCCCGCCGCCTGGAACCGTCTGAGGACCTCTCGCAGGCGGCGGCTGAACTCTCCTTCGGTGGGGGCGGCGATCAAAACGTCGTCGAAGAAGGGCTGGACTCCGGGGATCCCTTTAAGGAGAGAGTCCATTATGCTTTGGAAAATCCCCGGAGCCACGCTCACCCCGAACTGCAGCCGTTTAACCCTGAACGCCCCCCTGTGGGTCACGATTGTCTGTGCCTCTGCTGTCTTAGCGTCGACCGGCAGTTGCTGGTATGCCTGAGCTAAGTCCAGCTTCCCAAAAACCTTCGCCCCGGCTAGCGCTGCGAGGACATGGCTGACCACCGGGACTGGGTAGGGATTGTCCTGTAGAGCCTTGTTGATCGTGCACTTGTAATCAGCGCAGATCCTCACCTCCCCGTTGGGTTTTACGGGTGTCACTATAGGGGTCTCCCAGTCGGCGTATGTGACTGGCTCTAGGACGCCTTGGGCCGTGAGGCGGTCCAGTTCCGCCTCTATTTTCGGTTTTAGGGCGAACGGGACGCGTCTCGCCTTGAGCCTTATGGGCCGGACCGTTGGGTCGATCGGTAGGGTGATGGGCGGCCCCTTGTAGCTCCCCAGGGACCCGTCGAAGACCTCTGGGAACTCCCGGCAGACCCCGTCGAAATTGCTGGTCCGCATGTGGTCTACCCCCACTAGCTGGATTCCCAGAGGCTGGAACCAAGCCAGTCCTAGGAGTGTGGTCAGTTGGCGCTTGACCACCAGGATGTCTAGGGGTCCTCTAAAACTCCCTCGTTCCACATTCACCCGGGCCCACCCCACGATGTGTACCGGGTTTTTTTGAAAGTCCCTTAATACGAAGTCCGCTGGCCTCGTATGGAGGCGGCGGCGGGGGCATAGTCTCTTGAGGGTTTCCTCCGAAATGATCGAGATGGAGGAACCCGAGTCTACTTCCATGAGGCATGGGGCGCCCTCGATCAGGACCGACATTTTGACCTTGTCGGGGGCTGCAAGGGGCAGGTTCAGTACCTGTAGACTGGTGGAAGCCGTCGTGTAGGCATCCAAGGAGTCGTGATGCGCTGACGGTTGGCGGCGGCTGTTTTTGGCCCGGCAAGCCCGGGCGATGTGGCCCGTCTTCCCACAGCTGCGGCAGTCCAGGTGGCGGTACGGGCAGTCCCTTCGCTCGTGGGGGTCGCCGCAGCTGGCGCACCTGGAACCGGTGGTGGCGGTGGGCCTCTCCGTTGCTCGTGGCCTCGCGGGGGCCCGTGTGTCGGTTCTTTGCGGTCGTCGGAGCTGGAACGCGTCTCCCTCTGCTCGGACCTCTGGCTCTGCTTCACCCTGGTGTACTGCCTCCCCGCGTTGCTGGCCGTACGCCTTGGTGGCCCTCTCAAACGCCGTCGCCTCGTTGAAGGCTTGTTGTAGGGTGAGCTCTTCTTTTGCGAAGAGCTTCTGTTGCAGCCGTTCGTCTCGGAGGCCCCAGACGAAACGGTCCCTCAGGGCTTCGTCCCTCTTATCAAAACTGCAGTTCCCGGCGATTTGCCGAAGTGCCGCCAGGTAGACCGCCGCTGTCTCCCCCGACTTCTGGTCCCTCTTGTGGAAGAGGAATCGGCGGGCGACGATGGAGGGTTGGGGCGCAAAGTGGCCCGTGAGGAGTCTCACGATCTCCCCGTAGGATCTCTCGGTCAGCCTTTCTGGAGCGGAGAGGTTTCGTGCGATTTCGAAGGTCTCTTCCCCACAGACGCTCAGCAGGACGTCTCTCTTCCGGTCATCATCAGTGATCAAGTTCGCCCTCAGGTAGCACTCGACCCGTTCGGTGTAGGTCTCCCATCTCTCGGGGTGCTCTGGGTTGAATTCAGCAAGGTGGCCCGTCGTTACGCTAGAGTTCGCCATGGTGGCGGCGGGCTGCTCGGTCGTCGGTCTCTCGCCTTCCTCGTCTCCGGCCAGGGCTGGTTCCCCGCGGGGTGGCCTGGCCTAGCCAGATCCCATCCTCGTCGCCAGTGTAGTGTACTGAGAGACGAGTCGTGGTGAAGGCATAAGTATTTAATAGCTAGCACACTACCGAACTGGTTAACACGCGGTCGGGTCCGCTAATATATACAAGCATCCCGGAACATCCCCTTTGCTGGCCAGCCCAATCCTGGCCAGTTGAACTTCCCGCCCTTGGAGCTGATTGGGGTGGCTTTCCCGCGCTGCGCAAGGCGACCCGCGGGCGGCTCGGGTTGCGCGGCGCTGTGCTGATTCCAATACTCTACACAAACTTTGTAGAACACTGATGAATTTCAAAACCTTTTCTGGGGTCTTACCAGCTAGAGCACAAATAATTTGAAATGTATAGAGAGACAGGGCAGGGCAGGGATAAAAATAGTCTGTAGCTCCAGGCTGGGAAATACCTGCAGATTTTAAGAGTGAAGCCTGAAGAGGGTGGGGTTTAGGGAGGGAAGGAATTACAATTGGGTACAATTCCACAGAGTCTACCTTCCAAAGTGGACATTTTCTCCAGGTGAACTTATCTATGTCACGCAGCGATCAGCTCTACAAGTGTGAGATCTCCAGCCACCACTTGCACAATCAATTTGCATGTATACTGGGATCATGGAAAACACGGTTCTAACAAATCCTATGGAAGTTGTCCACTTGTGCCACAGCACAAATTCTAACTCAATAGTTCTATAAGTATTGTAAGACTTAAAGGTTTGTTTCTCTACACCTCTAAGCATAGAATCCTACCCTAAAACTTTGGAAATAATACTTTTGTTCTCTACAAATGATGTTGGGTCACAGAATACTGTTAATCTGTATTTTACAACCACCTGGTGATTTCTTTATGCTTGCTAATGGTAAGTATATTTCTGGTAAATATATCAGATGGAGACAGAAGACCAATAGGGCCTGAAATGATGAAACTAAGCCAAATGATTAAATATTAAAATTCAATTATCTCAGAAATTAATACCATTAATTATTTTTCACTTGTTGAACAACCCTATTTTAAAATGTAAAGTACCTTTCACTCCATTATGTGCATAATGTGAACAGTTTTCATTTGGTATGGAATTTCATTCTTAAATTCTTTTCCCCAGGAAAATCACTCAGCATACACAAATTGAATATATGATTTTATTTGCATACTATATTTATCATAGTAAATTATTTGCTAATGGAGCTCCCTCGGTGGGAGCACATTCAACCAGTGCTGAGAGCTGCACTGGCTGCCTATTGTGTTCCAAGTCGGTTTCAAAGTGCTGGTATTGACCTTTAAAGTCCTATATGGTCAAGGACCTGTCTATCTATGGGACTGCCTTGTTAGTGTATGTGCAGGTGACAGACCACTGCTGACAGCAAAAGATCTAATTGACAGTAGATGATCTGGCTGACAGAGGCATTTGGCATACTGCCAGATTGCATCAGCCAGGGTGATGTGAGCATGACTCAGCACTAAACCTGATTGGTCACTCACCTAGAGGACATGTATAAATGTACAGTAGTACTCTGCTACTTGTGGAGGTTGGATGGTGAATTGTATGCGGAGCACTTTGTCAGTCTGTATTATAATTGTAAATAAATGTATATGGCTAGTCTAATCGCAGCTGTGTACAAGACTGGATTCATTTGCGTCTTCAGAACCCTCTCTCACCAACATGCCTTTCCCCATATATTCTCCAGAGAGCTCTGTGCTCAGGAGCACAAAATCTGCTATCCATCCCCGGACCAAGGGAGGCTAGACAGAGTTCTAAACGGGCCAGAACCTTCTCAATGGCAGCACCAATGATGTGGAACACCCTCCCAGAGGCCATAAGGGCCCTTCAGGATCTCTCCCAATTCTGCAGGGCCTGGAAAACTGAACTTTTCCAAATGGCCTACAATATCTAAATGAGAGAGGGCTGCCACTTCTATACCGCTGAATACTTGCTGACAATGTTTAATAAAACAATTTAAAAACCTTCATAATATCTTTTTATACTTCATATTGTAACAGAGGTCGAATTCTCACATTCCCATATTACAAAAAAGTCCTATGAGCACATAGTTAGCCAGCATATCACAGTAGTTGTTTTTTTGTTGTTGTTTCTTGTCTCATTAACTGTGTTTCCCTTTTTTGTTTATTATACTTCTATGCTGCTGAGCAATATCATTAATGAGGAACGAGGACCATCAGAAAAACCACTATCAGAAAAACAGAAGAAACTAGGACATCAAAATAAGCTTGCAGAGAGGGCAGGATAAAAATTTAAAATAAATATGTTTTATACTCCCATATACCAATTAGACATTTTGACTTTAAAAGAGCGAACACTTTCTTTACATTTAGTGCAAGAAAAGGCATGTTAACATCAAACTTGACATTTTAATTTTAAAGGACATTAAGATTTCATACAATTAGGGAAAGTCCTTTACAAATGAGTGGCCTGGGTGGAAGGGATCCTCTTGCTATCCATGCCAGCTGTGCAGACCACGCTCGAGGCACAGCAACAGATGATATTTTCCAAACTGCCTTTCTATTACATTTTATTAACTGGTTGCTAATGTGTTTTTTCTGTCATTTTAGACAAACCCCCATTTTAGTAACTGGCCGCCAGTGGAATTTATTTACCTGTTCATACAAACCCACTTGTGTCACATTTGCAAAGCAAGGTTGAACCACTTTTGAGGGAAATCACTTTTTCCTGTTTTCAATCCCTTCGTTGCACTTCTGAATCGTTGTGGTATGCTGTTTAAAATGTCCATAGCTTTTTCTACAATGCTGCTTTTTTCCTGCCCTTTTTCACCACAAAATTTTCCTCAGACTTTTTAATATTCTAAAGTGAGCGATACAGCACTAAATTGCTATAGCGCTCACCTTAGAACATTTTTAAAAGTCTGAGGAAGACCGAGTAGCAGGAAAGAGTGGAGGGAAAAGTGGCAATTTTATTTTAATAATGATTTTTTTATTAATTTTAACAATTGCAATACAGCACAATAGAACTGAAATCCGATGAACATTCATCAAAGCAACCGACTATAACAATAACATACCAAAGTATGCAAGCAATCAAGTTTTATGTTAGGAGGAGGTGAATGAGACTTACTGTTCTACTTATATCCAATAGATAAAAAATAAATGAGCATTAAAACCTAGTACAGGGTACCACACATAAGGCATAGGTTGTAAGGCAGAAGACCATATAATCTAAGAATGGGGACCACTGTTCCACAAAAGTGAAACAGTAATTATAAAGTTCCAATTGTAATAATTTCTGTTACATGTGCCATAAGAAAGCAATCTCAAATTTTTTCTAGCCATAAGTTGTTGTTATTTTGCAAGGACCATATCTTCTTTCCATTTTGAAGCTACTGCTAGTTTAGCCTCTGTGAGTAAAATGATTATCAGCATTTTTGAACCCATTGAATCTGGTCCCCCATAGATTTAGAGGTATTCACTCAGGAGTTATTGCAACTGAATATCCTGTGACTGAGTGAATTGTGCATGTAACCATACACTAGAATTTAGCAGTGGGGAAAAGTAGACTGAATATCCCTGGGCCAAAAGAAGTTAAACTTCAAAGCACCCGCACTCGGGCCTTTTCCGTTGCGGCCCCACAACTCTGGAACCAACTCCCAGAGGAGGTGCGGGCCCTGCGGAACTTAGACCAGTTCCGCAGGGCCTGCAAGACCGCCCTCTTCAAACAGGCGTTCACCAATAACTGAATTTAATGTTTACCGCCAGATTAATAACGTTTACCGCCAGTGTTAATTTAGGAATGTTTTAATTAATTATTGACTATTGACTGGTTTTAATGTGAATTTTAATGTGAATTTAATGTTTTTATTATTGTATTGTTTACTTGAAATGCTGTTAGCCACCCTGAGCCTGCTTCGGCGGGGGAGGGCGGGATATAAATAAAATTTTACATTACATTTTTACATTAGCAATGTGGATACAAGCCACCAGCAATGCAAGTAAGAACCCATACATCCACACTGCTTCCAACACAGTGAGGTTTTGGAAGCATCTGTATGATTCAGTTGGACCAGTGTAAGATACCAGTGCTTAAGTGGCACTGTTTGAAATGACCATACACTTCAGAGACAGCTCATTAATAAGAGGAAATTTGCTATATGAAACTCCCGTCCTTCTATCACTTTACTCAAAATTGGGCCAAAAAAAAAAAATAGCCAGTTTAACAGTAATGTGAAAAGGTCCATATATTAATGCATAGTTAATGGTTTGGGGGGTTTTATTTTTATTTTTTTTATTTTGCAGATTTCTAGTCCGCCCTTTCCCAAGTTGGGCTCAGGGCGGATTACAACATAATAAAACATTTAAATCACACAATAAAACAGTTAAAATTAAACAGTTAAAACCATTAAAATGAAATAAAATAAGGCAGCGTCAGTGATATGAACATCATTCACAAATTAAAACACAGGATGTGGTCAGTGCAGGGAGGCCGATTAGATGGTGTGAGGACGCCCACCTGCCTCGGCCAAAAGCCTGGTGGAACAGCTCCATTTTACAAGCCCTCCGGAATGGCAATAGATCCAGTAGGGCCCATATATCCTTGGGAAGCTGATTCCACTAGGTTGGGGCCAGGGCCGAAAAGGCCCTGACCCTGTTTGAAACAAGCCAGACGTCCTTTGGGCCAGGGATAGTCAGAAGATGTTGGTTGGCCGATCATAGAGGTCTCCGGGGCTCGTACAGGGAGAGATGGTCCCATAGGTATGTAAATCCCAGGCCATGTAAGGCTTTAAAAGTTAATACTAAAACTTTGACATGGATTTGGTACTCAATCGGTAGCCAGTGCAGACTGCACAGCAGCGGCCGACTGCCTGCCCGTACAGGCAGTTCAGTCAGCAATCGTGCTGCTGCATTCTGCACTCGCTGGAGTTTCCAGATCAGTCCCAAGAACAAGTCTGCGTAAAGCAAGTTACAGTAATCCAACCTAGAAGTGACCATTGCATGGATCGCTGTGGCTAGGTCCTGGGGAGCCAGATAGGGCGCTAGTTGTTTGACCTGCTGGAGATGATAAAAGGCAAACCGTGCAACTGCTGTGACCTTTTCCCACACCTTCACAAATGGTGCCACCTCCAGGTTAGATACAAGGCTGGCTCCCATTCAAAGCAGGGAAATACTTTTATTTCTTCTCGTTCAAAACAAAGTAGCACCTCCTTATCCCTTGGTATTCAATCTTTCTCTCCTTGTATATGCACATAACATTTGTCCACTGAAATAGGAGGCCAGTCATGTTTGCTTTCACTGTATGATTAAGTGCCTGGCTGTCCTATTTTGCTCTCTTTTGTCCTTTTACTTCACTAGCTTATCATGCCATTATTCAAATTGTACTGAAAGTTAAACAAAAAATACAACTGCCCCAGTTGTTTTAAGAATGGTCTGCGATATGACCTGGAGCTGTGACTGAGGCAGTTTGCCAGGATTCATCACTGGATGAAGTCAGACTTAATGTTTAAAGAGAAATCAAGTGGCTTTTCACGTGTCTTTCTTGGCTCAAATAAGGGATTTTGGCAATACAGCCCGACTGCCTTATTCTTCACACAGCTAAGGAAGCTTGCAAGCAAGTGTTATACACTACTTATCTATTTATCTGATTTCACCGTAGCCCACTCCCTCCCAGAGAAAATTATTTAGGCCCCTAAATTTTCAGGGATGGCACCTGCCTACATCCAAAGAAAATTGGTCAAGGCCTTTCCTAGTATACAGCTTCATCTGTTCATATGATATAATCCTTTCTCAGAAGTAAGCCACTTTGATTTCAGTGGGATTTATTTCAAAGTAAATATGCTTAGAACGTCATCCTTCATCTTACAACCAGTTTGAAAGAGAATTCCTAGGGTTTACCTAGTCCAAACAAAACAGCTTGCCAGAATACCACATGAACTGTCATTTCATGCTCGTTTCAATATTTCTAAACCTGCACAAAGAACCTTTGTACAGTCAATGGGATAAACTCAGTTTTTATTTATATCACACAGCTTTGTGCGATAACCCACAATGATCACAGGCAAAATTTGACCTTCTACAGAAACATTGTATTACAGTGGCTCTAGTTTTCCTGGTGGGTATATCTCATAAGATGGTGCTAGAAGACTACCATACTGCCCTTTGGACAATAGTTTATGGGTACCACGCGGCCTCCACCCATATGAATTCATCCAATACTGGCGATCACAAATAATGCACATCCATGAGGAGATAAAGCTGAGCATATGGATTATGGCTTTCCCAGCCACAGCTCCTATGCACTGAAACATTCTTTCCCAAGAAGCGCAAACAGCTCTCTTGCTTCTGGTCATTCAACACTCCATGAAGACACTTTAATTTATTTTATTTTATTTATTTTGCAGATTCCACCCTTTTCTTTAAATGGGCTCAGGGTGGATCACAACATGAATTAAATAACAATAAAAATCTACAGATTAAAACTAAAAACAATGCAATGAAATTAGCATAACCAAAAAACAATAAAATAAAATGTGTCATAGGCAGGAAGGGCACATTTTACAGAATAAAATAATTTATCAACCCAATAACAGAATAATGGTAATAATAAATAAGATAGCACAATACAGCATGATGTCACAACAAGGAAGACCAACTGATGGAATAGTAGCAGAAGGCATTTGGAATGGATTTCTACATTTCTAGTTGTTTATGGTTGTTGCATTTTTAATATGCAGTTTTGTTATCTTGCCGCTAATTATTCTTTTATTACTTTTACTTGCTGATTTTAATTGTTTGCTTCAGCACATTGATTTTTGTATGGTGTTCCATGCCCTGAGTGCTACACCGTTAAAATACATATCCCAACTACAAACCAAATTATTCCTAAGGCAGTTTACAATCAATCACATTAAAAATAATAAAACCAATAAATTTAACTATTTTGTTTATAATAGAAAATCTACAGGATTCAGAACGTCAGCATTAAAATGCAAACCAAATAACAAATGGCAGCAGCAGATCAAATGATGAGACCAACTCCCAATTTAGTAGAATTTCCAAAATTGCAACCTTTATAGCTTTTCTCTTTACTTCCTGGAAACTTGATTAGACCATTGAAATTTTCTTAGTTTCTTAACAAAGATCTCTGACACACTTTGGAAAAGAGGGTTCTGTTGGCTGACTCCTTACAGTCACCCTACTGAGGTGAATTGGTTTTTGCTGTTGAGCAGTCAGGTACATGGTTCACTCTGATGGGTGAAATATTACTGCAAAAGAAGCAGATCCAATCGCACGGGAACTCTTCAGGAACAGCAAAGACATGCTCACTGCAAATATGGCCAACTGCATAAATCTTGATGAGAAAACACTAACTTGAGTGTTGCTGTTCAATGGCGTTTTGCCTTTTGTCTTACCATTCCAGTATTGATTACTCTACTCACTTTATATGAAATAGCGCATTAAAATTTTTAATATAAAAACTATAACTCTTCGTATTAACGCTTGAGATCTTTTCTGATACATTTCTTAAATAAGATCATACAAAGAAAGAGAGTGGTATGAGTTGTCTCCAACCAGTCTCAACTCAAGTTCCATAGCAAATCCTACTGTTTCATAAAATCATAAAACTGAGCTATGAAAAGAATCGAAAAGAATTATGGTATTATTTTCAATATTTTGAAAAGAGTATCAATGCGAGCCAGTGCAACAGCTTGCCACTGTATGTAGTCTTGCAGTCAGTTCAGCCACTGAACTGAGTTCAGTCTGTCCAAGGGTGTGTTCACACTATACTAAATAATGCATATTGCAACTGGATTTTTACTGTGTAAGAATAGCAAAAATTGAGTTACAAAATGAATTATGTAGTTTAGTGTGAACGCACCCCAATTCTCCCTCTCCCCGCTGTCCTCCTCCCTCTCGCCCCTGTTCCACATGTAGGCCCACAATTTGCTTCCTAGGACAGCAAGCAAAACCTAGCTTGAAATGAACTGTAAGTGGCAATTTGTGAGAACAGCAGTCCCATTTCTGTTACAATTTTACAGAATGCCAACAGAAACCCTCCCCTCCCCTTTACAGAGGCTTAACACATTCACATTCCAGATAAAGTGGCCACACATATACGAATCAAGCCACAGTTTCAAGTTTATCACCCATCACAAGTACTGTAAAGTGTCTGATTAAGCTAGGTTGTAAGCCAAAATGCCCTCAAAACTGAGGTTCGGGAATTGTCAGGTGGGCACCTGGCTTAATCAGGATCTTTTTACCTATGTATAAAGGATTCCACGTCCATAAATTAATGCTTAAATTTATCAGGGACACTAATTAAGTAAAACAATTAAAATT
The DNA here is from genome assembly GCF_032191835.1 of Heteronotia binoei. NCBI lineage: Eukaryota > Metazoa > Chordata > Lepidosauria > Squamata > Gekkonidae > Heteronotia > Heteronotia binoei. The sequence goes on from NC_083225.1 coordinate 46,275,292, forward strand.
TATTCCAGAAAAATATAGGCATACATACAAGGCAATGTGCTCATGAGACATACATACAGTCCTAAGAAAAAGGCTCGATGCGCAGCCATGCCCTCAAAGGTGCTAGAAGGGAAATATAGAAAAGTCCCGTATGAAGACCGACGCTGTCCTTGTGCTATGGGAGAGGTGGAGTCGATGACTCATATGTTTTTTCGATGCCCTTTTCACCAGGTACAGAGGGATAGGTTTGTTTCCCCGTTTGTAGTTAAACCAATGGCAGACGCGGACGAGGCATGTTTGGAGAAACTTTTGGTGGATGCAAGTCCAACTATCTCTAGACAGATAGCCAAATTTTGCCATTATCTTGTGAAGTTCCATACTAAGAAACAAGAAACTGCATGTCTTGTATGATCTCTTGGAATTTTAGTTTATAAATGTTTTTATATACTCTGATTTAAAGGATTTATATAAATTGGAACTGACTTGAATTTTAAAATTGGTTCAATTATATTTTAGTTATCTTGGATTGTATAGGTGGGGAAATGTTTATGTATTTTATTGTATTTTATGTTTTTTAGAAGGGTATTTTATACTATCTTAGGTATTTTAGGAGGGTTTTATATGATGTGTTATAGTTTTTATATTGGTCTATGACTGTAATAAAGTTCATTCATTCATTCATAATCTACTGACATTAAAGTTGTGAGCTGCTGGCGTTAAAGTTGTGAGCTACTGCATAGATTATTGTGCTCTGGGGTCATATAGTCCTAAGAAAAATAGAGAGAGATATAGAGACAACACATGGGTAGAAAAGCAGGGTGATAATTACCGATCGTAGTCTTCAAGGAAGGCTCCAATGGCGATGAAAGAGGACGGGGGAAATGGGACCCTCAACTGTGGCCAGAATCGGGGATGGATCTAGACAGCGGAACTGGGGTACTGCTAGATGCACACATGAGTGGAGTTGGGTCAGAGGTTAAATAGACTACCTTAGACCCTCAGGGGATGGGAGATACAGGGGTGGACGACAGGTGGTCAGCTGGTACATGACCTCAGAAAAGGGGAGGCTCTGCAGTGTCCATAAGGGCTAGACTAGTGCAGTAGCCAATAGCCAGTTAATTGGCAACCCCTGATTGGACGCTCATAGCTAGCCAATGAGTGGACTTGGCCTTAGTTACCTGATTGGTTGTCCAGGTAGCAATGGGCCAAGGGGGAGCCTCCAGGATAACTGTTGGGGGAAAGAATGGGGGAAATTACTGGGTAGAGGTGTGCTTAACACTGTTAAACTTATCTAAAACTTATCTAAAAAGGTGACAATAGATGGCCAAATTGCTACCTAGGTAACACCCAGTTTACACAAAGGGACTTGGCTCACTGAAGATGGTCTTCCTCTTCTTCAGTCTTCTCTTGGCACCAGTCTTTGTCTTAGACAAAGGCTTAGGCGGTCTGGCAGGATCCACGCCTAAGATAAGCTTGATTGCCTTATGCAGAAGCTGAAGCAGCTGTTGGATACGTGAGTCTCTTGCTTTGTTGTAATGGAGTCCGGAAAACAAGATGGATTCTGGTGGTGTTAGCCTTTGGTTCCTGGAAAGAGGATGGAAACTGTTTGCCTGTACAGTTCATGGCGGCGTGGCTTCTTCCACTGCAGCAGCCAAGACTGGGCATGCAAGGAGCAGCTGGAAGCTCATCTATAGTTCTGGCTAATACCCATCCAGAGATGTAGAATGCTGCTGCAAAGCTGAGGCTTATAATATCCACATAAGCCTTAGAAACCGTGGGCAAAGTCAAAACTCCAGGCACCCTGGCAACCACACTGGTGATCCCGATGTCCATGTGTATGAAAAGTAGGGGGCTTTTTCTTACAAGGTAGTCTCAGCTAAAGCTAAGTTGGTTTTATTGTTCATACTTTATTTATTTAAAAATATCTTTATGCCACCTTTCCACATGGTCAGGATCCATAAGGTGGCAAACAGAAAATAAAACATTTGAGCAATTAAAATATTCTTAAATTATAACATAATTCAATTTAAACTCAGTTTAATTGGATTGGATTCTATTGGGATATTTTCATTTATGTTTTTTAACAAATTAGCATTGACCTTTGTGACAGGGCAGAGAATAAATTCACAGCCTAAGGACCTCAGTCTTATCAGACCACACTTTCCAAGCCAGTTATGTTCTTCAGACAACCTCTTTCTTGAGGTGCCCTCTCTGAGGGTTATCTGTACAGCAACACAGGCTTTCCCTGTGGTAGGTCAGTGCTTTGTAATGGCCAAGTAGAGTGGATTGGGGGAGGGCGGTACCTTCCCTGGCTGTATATAGTAAGGCACACAAGACTGTTCTGTTTCAGGGAGTATTTGATGGAAAGGAAACTGTTATGGCAGATCTGACTGCATTTGCAATGTGCAGCTTTAATTTGAACACTTGTACATTCCTTGTGGTGCCCTCTTTTAGAATTATCTGTACAGCAAACAGGCTTTCCCTGTGGTAGGTCAGTGCTTTGGAATGGCCAAGTAGAGTGGATCGGGGGAGGGGGGGTACCTTCCCTTGCTGTATATAGTAAGGCACACAAGAGTGTTCTATTTCAGGGAGTAATTGATGGAAAGGAAACTACTGTGGCAGATCGGACTGCATTTTCAATCTGTGTAGCTTTAATTTGTACATTTTTAAATTAACTATCATTTTTGTGTCCTCGCACAGTTTCTTTTTTCCATTTTCTTTTTCATTGCTTACGATCCCAAGTGTAAGAAGATGAGGCAGGGTATATAAAAGTTTTAAATAAATACATTTTCAGAGGTCCACTCTGCAGCAGTAGGATCTGTGTTCATATGTATCCTGCCCAGTGCCATAGTTGTGAAATTCAGACAGTTTATATATCATCCACAAAGGGCAATCCATTCCATCTAACCCAGTCTTCCCCCCACCCTCTTTTTAAAAGCCAGCTTGCGCAAAGTAAATATACTGCAGTAAAAGCAGACTAAACCATCATAATATTAGAATGATTTTATAACAGCAAGAAAATTTTCCCCTTCCAAAAAAAAAACACCCCCACCCTTTAAAAAACTGCAGCTGAACCAGAAAATGTCAGATTGCAGGCACTGTTTAATATAGAATAGTAGAAAGAAAGCTAGCAAGGAACTAATCCAAGTGCATATAAAACCTCTGTAGGGAACCCGTTTTATAATGTGACAAAACAGAGAAGGAAATGCTTGGAGTTGTGCAGCAAACAGCAGCAGAGGCAGCTGCCGAAACCGCACATTCTGTAATCTGAAAGCCCAGCTACAAAATACATAAACAGACACTTTAGATGCAAAACTGCTTGTTGAAGACTTGTCAGGTGGTTTTCCAGCAAGAGGTTATATTTGGATAGCTGTTCTGCAGCAGAGAAAGGGGGAGAAAGAGTTGCTTAGTTATTGTTCCACCTGCTACAGACTGCGGATGTTTGTAACAACAAAAAGCCCTACGTGGCAGTGCAGCGATTCTGTACACCGAAGGAGTTGTCAGATATTAGCCGAACATCATGCCCTGATATTTAACTCATGAAGTGCCGCTGAAATGAACAGCATATTCATGCAGCATTTAAGAGGATCATGCACAGCTCGCTGAAGAAAAGAGAGAGAGGGTGGGGGAAAATAATCACAGGAACCGAGGAAGCAGTTTTCTACAGCAACTGAAATTCTTTGAGAGTGACAGAAAGATCTCCTTACACAACAACACAACAGAGGGAGCTGTCAAAAAGCTCTTAATGACTTTGAAATGCTTTTCTGAGGCACTCTTTAGAGGAAAGTAGCTTTGACCTTGTTTCCATTTCAGATCTAGAACAAGGGTAACATAGTATACTCATGAGCCACCACGTTGTATAAACTCTTAACACATTTCAGAATTAAGAGTCCAATGGAGTCCAAGAGTCCAACAAAGTTATATTCAGGGTGTGAGCTTTCGAGTGCTAAGCACACTTCATCAGACAATGAAATGGAATGGAATTAACAGTCCTGAATATAAAGAGTGGGCAATGAATTAGCATACAAAATAGTGAAAATGTTTTTAACAGATTAAAAGAATAACAAGCTTGGTTTCTGGTTATCATCCGCCTGGGTCCAACTGTGGGGAGGGGAAACAGCAAAGGCAATAAACATGTAATAATTAGAGATTCATGTGCCCTTGATGGCGAGAGACTATGTCATTAGGTTCCTTAATTGTAAAGAATAATAAATTTAGAGTCTCTTGTCTCCTCTCAACATCTTTTTATTAGAGGTGTTTCTGTCAGAAAAATCTACTCTAATATGTATTACAAATTATTCCAGTATACAGAAAGAAATACAACAAGAAATGTATGGTGAGAATAGGTTCAGCATATGTAATAAGATTGAAAAAAAATATTCCTGTTGAGTCCTGGGGAGATGTTTGTTCCAAGTGTTGTAATAATTTGTATATAGCAGTTTCCCTTTCCATTCTGTTTGTGAAGTTCCTTTGCAATAAAACAACTACTTTGAGGTCACACACTGAAATGTCCTGGAAGGCTGAACTACAAGTTTCTCAGTTTTGTGATTCCCAATGTCATATTTGTGTCCATTTATCCTTTGGCGTAGAGTTTCACCAGTTTGACCTATGTATAGAACTGTTGGCATTTAATGGCATATACCAGTGGTGTCAAATGGCTGGCCCTTGGGCCAGAACTGGCTTGTTTGGGGTTTTAATCAGGCCCACAGCTCTTTTCTCCCCCTCCCTCCCCCTCTTGTCCTCCCCTTTTGAAGCTCAGAAGCTGCCAAAGTTCCCAGCTCCTTCTTCTTTGTCTTTGCCTGATGCAGCAGGAAGCTCTTCTGGGCTTGCAAAGTGGCAAAGAAAATGTGGAATGAATGTTCCATTAAGGTCTCTGCACCCAGAAAGATAGTCTATCTGGCCCCAGAGACCTTAATGGAAAATCCATTCCATGCATTCCTTGCACTGCAATGTGTTTCAGTGGAGTGGAACTCAGTTTCACTTTCCAGTATTCTTATAGCCAGTTGAAGCTGTTGCTTCCTGGAGTTGTGTCCTTGCAAATAAAGGCTTGATGCTTCAATAATTGTCTCTGCTGAATGGACTTGAGAACCAGTGCCTAGTGAATACTCTAACTTGGGAACCCACAGCCAAAGAGGGATATTACACTGGAGAGTCACTGCCAATCTTAGTAGACTGGGGGGAGAAGCTTGCAATGCCCATCCATTTCATGTTTCCTAGGCTCAAAGCATTTTATATTTTTAGTTTCTGCTGTGATCCTTTGTGGTTTTTCTTGATGTTTTGTTTTAAAAACTGCATTGTCAAATCTCACTATTCTTCCACCTTTCCATTTCAAACAAAATATTGCAAGAGTTTTAAGCATATGTGTTTTTAAAGGGAAAAATATGTTCAATTGCTTTTGTCTGTGTCCTTTATAAAGTTTATATTTCTGCTACTTGGCATTATGTTTTATGATATGCATGGCCCAGCCCCACAAAGTCACAGATCGAGTCCTCAAAACAAATTACTTTGACACCACTGAAATACACAAGGTTAGAAGATGAGCAAGTGAATGAACCTGAGATGATATAATTGATGTTGTTAGGTCCAGTGATTGTGTTGTCTGGGTGTATGTGGCAGCAAAGTTGGCATTTGGGTTTATTGCAAACTCTGATGCCAGTGCCTGTGTTCAAAATATATGTTGCATTTATCATACAGATCAGAGGTTAGTTTTATTAAAGAGTCAAAATGTAAAATCTAGTCAGGTAAGTATAAAAGGAATGGAGTAATTAATATGCATGTTCGCTAAGCAATCCTTTTCAAAAGTTTTATCTTTCATTATTTTCAGCATCAACCACCTTTGCCTACTACTTTATGGGTGTGGTATTTAACATTCAGCTTATAATCGGAAGTGATGACAAGCTAATAAAGTACACAACTAATCTACAGTTCAGTGTAGCCAATGAAGTATGAACATTCTTCTGCTCAAATCATAACTTGATCACAAGTTATGAGCAGATTGGGGGGGGGGCATTTTTTTTTAAAAACTGAGTGCCCAAAATTATTTTACAAACACTTTGCATATGTGTGCTCTTGTACAGCTTTCCCATGGCTGCTCCTGCCCCATTTTCTTGTCCCCTATCTGTCTAATCCACTCTGTCAGGAAAAAAAAAAAACAGTTTATGGAAGAAATGCTTTCCAGTAGGATTAATGCTGCCAATTGAGGGATGCCAACAACTGCAAGCACCAAAGCAGGACACACACATAAAACAATAGCTGGTTTAAAATAATGCATGACCTGCTCATGATGACCACAGAAACAGGTGGTAAGAAATACAATCTCTAGCAGAAAACAAAAAAGTGTAATAAACAGAGACAAGTAATTATAGGTAAGAAGCATTACAAACACATGTGGGTTTTCTGCCCATCACTCTCTTTGTTTTTCTGCCTCTCCACTTCATCACTCTTTTTATCACTTTCTGCCCCCCATCACTCTCTCTGTTTGCCTCATCTCTCTCTCAGCATCTTGCCTGCTTCCTCCCCCCCCCCCCCCCCGTGCAGCAGCAGTAGTGCTCACCTGCTTCCACACACACACACACAGCAGCAGCAGCAGCAGCGGTAGCTCTTGAGGAAGCACAACAGATCTCCTAACTACAAAGATCAATTCCCCTTAGGGTTTCCAGCTCCAGAATGGGAAAGTCCTGGAGATGTGGGAGTGGAACCTTGGTAAACTGAGATTTGGGGAGGGAAGCAACTTCAGCAGGGTATAATGCCAGAGACTCCACCCTCCAAAGCAGTCATTTTCTACAGGGAAACTAATCTCTGTCAGCTGCAGAGGAGTTGTCATTTTGGGTGATCTCCAGCCCTCACCTGGAGGTTAAAGGTACAAAAACCTCCATGAGAACCAGCCCCAACAATCAAGAAATTTAAGTGTAATTTTCAAAAATTCTTATAATCAAACTAAACATATCAAAAGTAAAATTAATTACTTTTTAAAGTGACAGAACACTGACCACGCCCGTGCCCATAGTACTTAAGTCTCTGAACATGAAGATTCTCAAACTGAAGGTCTGGGTGTGGTGAAAAAGGTCAATATTCATAACGGAGAACAACGCTCCAATCTTTTTTGGTGAACAGACAAGTAGAATGATGTAATGCAGCAAGGCATCAGAACACGACAGAGTTGCGCTATTCTCTCTGTCTCACATAGTGCTTCAACGAGCTTCAAGAGTACATTAATAAAATTCTTTCCTAGGAGAGCAACGCTTCAATATTCTTAGAGGTTGAATCGACCATTTGGAGTTTGGAAATGGTAATTCTAATAGAGGAAATGGCTGGTTCATAGGGTGGAGTCTATGACTAACCCCACCTCCCCAGGCTTCAACCCCCAAATCTCCAGGAATTTCCCAACTTGGGTGCCACAGTCCATGGAGGCAGGATATTAAGTCATTTTCTTCTCATGCCTGAGGAAAGGATTATCTCCTTTTTCAGTTCAGGGACGTCCACTAAAAAACCATAAAGGGTCCCATTATTTGTTGCTGCCAACAGAATTTGATCTGAAGATTAAACAACTATAGGACAAGGCCAAAGAGCCAACCCCATTTCACAGATGAAACAACTTTTAACCGTAACAGTAATAGCAAAAAAAAAAAATTACAATTGAGGCAAAAAGGCTGTTATCCACAAAGCAACCAGTTCTCTCTATTTCAGGAAGGGTCCAGGATGTCCTCAAACAGAAGCACCCTTCATGGTTCCAAGTAAAGTCATATAGGGACAGGGATTTCATACAGCAAACTTCATCCTGTTAATGAGCCACCTCTGAGCCATCCCCGGCCATTTCAAACTGTGCCACTTCCCCTCCCCACCCTTTTTCACCATGCAATCTTCCGCACCCTTTCAAAAAAACCAATATTCTAAGTTGAGCACTGTAGCGCTAAACCAATATAGTCTCTCGATGGAATCAAGGCATCTCAATGGTGCCACAGGGAAGCATAAGGAAGATTGTGAAGAGGGAAAAGCAGCACTGTAAGAAGCGCTACGGATATTTTAAAGAGCACTCCACAGCTATTCAGAAGCACAATGAAGAGGTGAAAATGGAAAACATTAGTTTCCCTCAAAAACTGCTCACCCCCACTTTGCCAATGGGATGCAAGCGGCTTTGTATGAACAGGTAAGTAAAATCCGTTAGCAGCCGGTTGCTAAAACGGTTGTGTCTGAACTATCACAAAAAAATCCATTAACACCCTGCTACTAAAACAAATTACAAAGGCTGTCTAAAAGGGGCCTTGGTCTCTGTAAGGATATCACCCAGGATTTTGCCAAATAGTTTATCCCCTAGGAAAGGCCTTGTGGCTACATTAGCCTTGGAAACAGTCCTATTCTTCAGCCATAAATTCATCCTTGTCACCACAATGGAAGCTGTAGCCTTTGAGAAAAATTTCACAGAATCAAAACTGCCAGCAGCCATGAAAGCTGTAGCCCTCTCTAGTCTACAGAGGTAGCCCATGAGCTTCCTTGATAAATTAGAGTTTGCACAGCCACATGACAGAGGCTCTAGCCATGAGGGAGATGACAGTTGAAGCTCTAATGGCATAGGACATTGCTTCATGAGTTCTGTAATAAGGCTACCTCTCTCTTTTAAAAAAAAATCTGTGGAATACTTTAAGAAGTTTTCTCCCTCTTTTGGCAAGGTCATGCCTGAGGCCAGACTGGCCACTAGGAGGTTTACCATCAGAATTTTGAGGAGAAAAGACACCTTTAGTGGAATAGTTTTTTGTTATGTCCAATGTGTAAGTGCTGATCTGGCGATTCAGGCCATTCTCCCTGGACCTTTTTAGTGAAAAAGTAAGGAACAGAAATGGTAGAGACCAAGGTTTGGGACATACCAAACACCTCAAGCATCCTCCTCCTCCTCAGGCTCTGGACCTCCTTTGGGGGTGGAAACTTGCAGAATCTTTAGGGACCTGTAGAGTGATGGTGGCAACTCATCATGAGAAAGCAATTTGTGAGACTGAGCAGCCTGTTGAGGAGGTTCTTCATCCGATAGTGCTCCCTTCTCCCTGTCTGAGTGAGACTTTGAGTGCTCAGAAAGAAAGTTGTAAATCTGCTCCCCCATCTGGGAAGACCTTGAAGATGAAGCCTCAGGAGGCTTGGGGTAAGGTTTTTTTTCTTGGTGTGTGTGTGTCTACGAGCGGGCACCATTTTGCCCAAGAGGATTTTCTGGTGATCTGAGTCTGGGCAGTAGGAGAGTCCCTGGTCTTTTGAGCGCACTGCCTTTTAGACAGAACATAGGCTGATGAGTTGGAGGCGAGTGCCTGAAGAGCTGTTCCTCTTTCTGTCCTAAGACTGCTCTCTTCTGACCTTCTCATTATTATAAAAGTTGGTCAGCAACTCCTGAAAACCCCACAAAGGCATCTCCATCCCCTCATGAGGGACCCAGGGAATCAGGACTGATCTTCACACTCACCACCTCTTGATAAGTTTGGGTTTGTGCTGTAGGGTAAATGGCAGCTGATGCCGAGCACTGGCAACAGCAGCGACAAGGAGAGCAGGGCTCTGGGCACCAAAGTGCTCTTTGCAGCTGGTTGAAGCTCTATAGCATTCCAAGCAACCAAATTATACCTCCCCTTTTAATCCACAGTCATCTGCGTCCAGCAGGATAACTCTTGAATCTCCTCCTAGTCTGCTGGACATTTCAAATCCAGGTGATTGAGATGCAAATGACATGAGGGGTGTCTATGGCTGCTAGTCACTTCAGCACAGGTTGAAGTGGGAAGGATGAACAAAGAGTGTTTTTTTCCTCAACTAAGACAATAGAAAAGAAGACATACAGTAAGGCAGAAGAGGGAAAGAAGAATGACCAAAAGGAACTCCACAACAAAACAATAGGACCAAGAGACAATCGGAGCTTCCCAGAGTTCTGCACATGCAAAGACATAAGAAGGAAGTATTCCTCTCCTGAAGAACAAGAAGAAAATAACCTAATATCCTGTCTCTCAGCCATCAGGATGTCCTCCTCTCCTCAAATGAGAATTATTAGTTTAATGCAATTACAGACATTCCATATGCTTAACTTGTTGGGGGCTAAAAAAAACACACCTTTTGGGCTGCCGGACAAGTAAAATAGTATGAATACAATGGATGTGCAACTTATCACTTTAAGAGCTCAAATAATTCATAGCATCTTCTTCCCATTCCCTCCCCCCTCACACACTTAACTACATAAAGATCCATGATTCTGTTTATTTTGCAAAAAGAAACTGAATTTCTTTCCTCTATGGAACTAGACTTTCAGAGTTACCGGAATTTTTTTTTTAAACAAGGCAGGTTATAAATTTAATTGAAATGTAAAACAAGCTGTAAAAGCCAGAACAATTTTCTTTAACATCTTTGTTTTGCTTGAAAGCATAAAGTGCATTCTGGTTATTTCCTTCAAGCTGTTTAGGAGGGTGAATTATACCACCTGGAAACTGGATGGCTACCACCATCTTCCAGCTGGAATATCCAAGGTAGGCTCAAATGCACTCTATCTGCTTGCCAAGGAAGTTTTTTAAAAACACAAAGCAACCCTTCTTATATATCATCTTTTCAATAATTTTTAATTGAAAGAGTCTGCTACTATGGGGGAAAAATTAAGTCTGCTAAGGCCTCCATGAGCAGAACTCTTCTAAGCATTATTAATTTTAAATTGTTGCATTTTAACCCACTTTTCATTCAAAGATTGGCTCTCTTTTTAGGTCTCTTGAAATAAAAAAGGAACAATGGCAAATTATGCCTCAAGGAGGATTTGCTCAACATCATGGAAGGTTGCCTCAGTGACTTTTCCCTCTAATGACCTCAGTACTGGCAGGAGTGAGCTTGAGAAAGGGAATCCTAGACTGGAGCTGAGTCCAAGCACAATGATGACTGGCTTTCTTCTGATGGGCTCAGTCAAGAGCTGGAAGGAGAGTCCTGATCTAGCACATGATCCCCAACTTTTTGTGCCTGTGGAGACCTTTGGAATTCTGACACAGCATGATGGGCACAGCATTCAAACAAAATGGTTGATGCTTTTTAAACAAAATGGCTGCCAAAAATGGCCACCAGAGGAGGGGGAGCCAACCACGAAATGGTTGCAACAGCTAACCTTTGGTCACACAGAAAAGATCCTTATGTTGTCAAAGCAGTGGGTTTTTTTAAAAAAAAAAATCTGCACAGCCAATCAAATCTCCAGTGGCCAATCAGAAGCCTTGCTGGTCAAAAGCCCTACTACCTTGCCATAAAACACTTGATGGGCACCCAAAAAGATAGGCGCCCACAGGTACTATATTGGGAAGCCTGGGTCTAGGCAGAAAAAACAGTTTGCTGTCTCCCCACCCCACTCCAATGGCTTCAGCAATGGTAATGGTTAGGTGATGGGAAGGGGATTCTAGCATGCTTTGAAGAGCTCTAGAAAAGATCTCTCTGAACAGGCCACAGATTGTCAAATGAGATGCACACTGGCGGGGGGGGGGGGGAGAAGAAACCTCTCATCACATACACATTGACAGTGTCTGAACTGCTACGATAACTGAAAATCTCAACTTGGGAGTACAGTGGCAGTGAATTTGGCCTATTTCATGCTATAAAAGAAAGGAATGGTAAATAAAACAACCAATATACTGATGCCTGGTCTAAACTAAACTAGGAAGCATTTGAAATATTGTGTGGGATGATGCACATTTTGTGTTACAAAGAAAAGTGTAGAGGTGGAAAAGGTATAGATCACTGAAATTGCACTTACTTTGCATTTATGCAGTAGAGAAAGGGGGTCAAGTTTTGCCTGCTAATTGAAACAGGGACTATCAAAATTTGTGGATTCCTGAAAAATTATGAAACTCAAATAAAGTTGTGTAGAATGATTTGTACATATCTTTATTTTAAAAGTATATATTACCTTTCACAGAAGAACAAAGACAGTCCAGTGTGTAAATCACAAAACATAAAATGTAGTAGTTAATAAAAACCTCAAACAAAGTTATAGAATACTTTCCAAGAGAACAAAATCCTGTATACATTTTTCTGATGAACTTTGAAGGCTCTGAAAGGCCGACCTGGTAACTGAGTTCCACAGTGCTGAAGACATTTCAGAAAAGACTCCACCTTGTGCTTTGATGATTTGGGGAAGAAGCCTAAGCCAGTCTACTCAGAAATAAATTCCATTTTATGCCATAGGACTTACTCCCCAAAAAATGTTCTTAGGATTACAGCATTTATAGTGTAATCAGCATCTGCAAACAGCATCTGAAGCAGGGCCCTCTCCAAGGATCTCAAAGCAGCAAGCAGACTCATATTGGTTCATGTCCTAATTATTTCACAGCCAGAAGTAAAGCTAGTGAGAACTGTGCAACAAGGACCTCCATGGCAAAGGTTTACTGGTGCATAATCTAGTTGTTTTATATTCAGTAAATGAGATTTGACCTGAAGTTTGTTTCATTTTATTCACTTCATTAGAAGCAAATTATGTTTCAAAAAGGCTAGAAAACAATTATCATTACATTGTAGTTGTATGACTTAAAATTACAAAAAAAAGAAGAGATAGGGTATATTGAAGAGAACATTTTATCCAGATGAAAAGATAATATTTTATTAAAATGCATAGAAAATATTATATTAAAATAGTAATTATGAAATCAGCATTTTTTGTAGTTTCTGCTGTTTATGCAGCTACACTGTTGTGTACTAGCACCAAGGATAATTTATCAGATGCATCATTTTGAAGCTTGAGGAAATTATTTGGCTCATAAATAAAGGTAATGTTGTCGTAACCCAGCATGTTAATTTTACATCCATTATTCCAGTGACACACATAGGCACAATGCACATCCTCACAGCTCACTGTGGCAAATTACTGTCTGTTTAAAGAGAGAGAAAGACTTGAACTTGATAGCATAGGGTTGTTGAGCCTGACAAACAGCCAGGCGGGTTGGAGTGGGCACGGGGAAGGGGGGGGGGGCGGTGATGTCTCTGGTTATTCTACATAGGGTAGCTCTAGGAATTGCTGAAAATTCTATGGTAAACATTAGCATAAATGAAGATTCCAAAAATGAGTAAGGGGGGGGGAATAAACTGGAATATATAGGAGGAAATAAGAACTAAATAAAAACATACATTTCTGGATTATAATGCATAACAAATTGGTACTTGCATGAGTTCTACACATTTTTCCCAAAGAAAACACTTTGTTTTATGGACAGATTTTCAGACAATAATGCTATGGATGTGAATTCTCTACACTACAGCACTTCCAGAGCAGAACCTGTGCAGAGTAGAGTGGTGTCTGGAATGTATTTGCATAGGCATTTTTTAGAGAACATTTTTATGCTGCTTCTCCAGAAAGCATTCCAAGGCTGCTTACAAAATAAAAACAATAAGGACACAACATAAAGATTTTAATTAAAATCCAGAATAAAAAATGTCTCAGTCCAGCATAAAAAGACAGATCATAAAAACTGACTACGGACAGCTTCAGCATTCCACCAGGGAGGAGCCACTACCGAAAAGCCCTATCTCTGGTTGCCACCTGCCACATTTCTGAAGGTGGGGGCACAGAGTGCAGAGCTTGTGAGGGAAGCCTGCTCAAGGAGGTCAGCAACGCTTTCAATCTCCTGGTTTTCCACAAACTATGCAAAACTGAAATCTTCAAGAAGGCTTTTCTACACAGGTCATAGGGTTGCACTGTGCAAAATGGTTCACAAACTTTCTTGGATAAATGATTAGGGTCTGTGGTCTACACTGTTGTATACAGCTTACTGTAAGTAGGATCCTATTGCATAATTTTTGCAATCCTTTATCTGCCATCTTAATACTTATGCTATGCTTCAGTGCTGATTTTTAGATTTCTGTTGGTTCCAGACTTCTACAATCCTAATGCACTGTTTACTGACTGTCTCATTTTGTTGACTGTGTTGGCTCACTCTTTGTAATCTGTCTTGAGTCCCTGTGAGAAAAGAGGACTATAAATAATATAAATAAAACTAAATAAATAAATATAAATAAACATAAATAAAAATAAATACATGTGTATGTGTGGACTAGGTATCACACCAGTTGTTATCAAAGTGTCTCCACTCTTCACATTCTCCCCTTCCGCAGTGTGATGCCAGAAGAAGCTGCTCTCTGCACATCCCATAAGGCCAGTAAATAGGGTTTCTCACCGTTTCCAATACTAAAGGCTAAGAGCCAGCAGAGGAGCAGGACTGTGCCTATCTCACTATACTAAGTGTAGAAGAACAGACTGTCCCAGGGCGAACCCTTGTCTTGTCCAGTATCTGTCCATAAGAAGATTAATTAAAGAATCCGAGAATCTAATCAGGTTGCCTTTAGCCACAACCAAGAACCTGCAATGTTAGCTAAAAGGATTTTCCCCCACATTCATATTGCCCATCAAATATGTATAGGTATATCATTGCAATAATCTAATAAAATTGTCTTAAATCTTTTATCAGGGCAAGAACTGATTGCAACTTGTCGGCCTGGATACCTCACCTCTTTTAACTTTGTTTGAAAGCGTTCCTGGGAAACTGAACCATCTATTCTTCCCCTTTATACAGCCATGAGGTACACGCAACCCTTTCCACCAACATTTCTCCTCTCATTTTCTGAGCCTGAAAAGAAAAGAATGGTCTCATTTTAGACTCGCCTGTTTCACTTATAACTGGGGCCAGAATCTCTTTCCAAAATGAACTTTCCTAACCCACTTCTGATACAAGTCCTTGTTACTTCTCCTTTTGGATTACTTGCTGTCAGATCCTGTAATGGTGCTTGTCACCCACTTGTACCTTCAACAGACAACTATCTATACTTGCTTCTTCCCAGTGGAATAACTTGCACAGAGTTTAGCTGCTTGAAGTGACTGGCTGATCACGTGAACTTGCCAGTAATGACATGTGAATGCTCAATATTCTTTGAATGCTTGTGTCTGCTCATTCCCCAGCCCAGACAGTTGTATCATTCCTTTCACTAAATGTTAGTTCTGTTTTTACTGTATCCTGACTGGGTTGGAACCAAAGCTAACAGTTCTATCAACCTGAAGCAAGCGTAAAATGCCACACATTTACTTTGACATATGTCTAGGGTACACGGGTCTTCTGAGCACACACCACAATACTCGGACTTGATGTGGAACTTGTAAGGATTAAATTCAGAACGGCACATTCAAAACTGATCATAAACCTTTAATCTGACCCAAATCTTTTGGCAGGCATGAAGCTCTTGGCAACGTAATTAACAGAAGCTACAAGTAATCCACCTTTAAAACCCTTGGCAAACACTAATGGGTTTTAGTTTTTCAAACTACATAGGACATGTGCTGTTATGTAAGTAAGATACTGTGTAACTAAACTTGAAATTTAAACATCAATTTAAAACATTTGTTTCCAAGCATCCCCCTAGCATTGTTCACTAACTTTGTTCACTAGATCAATTCAAGTTGTTCCAAGAGGAAGATTTGCTTCTGCTTACAAGTCCCCGCCACATCCAACCTTGTAAAGGTCTTCTAGACCACAGAATCCCAACACAATTTCTATGGCCTACTTCCTACAAAGTCATTCTCCTTTACTATAAATGAAGAATGACAGGATGCATCTATGCCTAGTTATACATTCCTATTCTCTCAATCTGAGTCATCTATTGAGTTAGGAGGAAGCCTTTGGACTGAATCACATTCATCCCAGAAGATTATGAGAGAGTTTCTATTCTTTTCTCTTAATGCTACTTTCCTGCACTCCTGTACGTGTAGTGACAAGACTTCAATTCACACATTACTAATGCTGCAATGATAACAGGAACCAAGTGTTCCATGACTTCATGCATGGAGGGAAGGAACTCTTGAGAACTCCACCAGATAATTGGAACCCAGGGATGCAGACATATTGTCATCAGTGTTAATAAGAGTCATTCAGTGTCAAATAGATCTTTGCTTGTTCTGCAGTTCAGTATCCTGTGGAATCATTCTGCAGCAGCAAATATTATGTGTGCCATGTTTTGCTGAAAAATTACTTCCCCATGGTAAATCTTCCCATTGTACTAATGAATACATCATTCACATGGGATGCTTAGTTCATCTGATTCCTTCCCAATGGGGCCATGGCAATGGCAGGGGAAAGAATCATATCAGCTGGACACTTTAAGTGATAAATAAGATAATATGTTCTTGATATTATATATAGAAGCAGGTTTACACTGACTTTTTAACATAGTAATTGGGCCAGATGATGTATCTCTTTGCAGGGCAGATGTAATTTTCTTCTTTCCTTGAATCTGGAATTACTAAACAAATAGGGAGTTGTGAACAATGAATAGTTTTCTGGTCCCTTATCAGCCAAAGTACCAGTACACAAGAGAATGAAAATGGCTGAAAGTGAAGCATAAGTTGAACAAATAGGATATTAACCTACTTGTGCAGAGAAGCTTTAGTATGATTGTTTCACACATAGCAACTCCAAGCAGCTGACCAGAGCATGTGAGTATCTGAAGCTCTCCATGCCTATGCCAACTCCCAAACCTAGCATGATTTCTAATCTTCTATACTATTCCTTCCTTCTATACTGTTCTCTTGAGAAGTGAAAAGGACATTGAATTGTAGATAATGAAGATAATATTGTTGGAATGCTCTGTGATAAAAACTCATTGCACAGTTTTAGATGTTTCTGATATTTAAATTAGATAGCTTTGTAATATTATATAAAAAGAGAATATGAAGTCATGTTTCTTGAAATTAGTATACAGGTTAACAAAGAACTGGTATACATGGGATAGATCAGTAACCCTGGAAACCAGTTCGGCAGAATCCTTTTACAACCTTGCAGAAGTTAAAGAAAGACAGTTGAAGGACAGGTGACAAATGTCAGTTGAGAATATGACAGTTACAGATTGTGTACTGGCTGGGGCTGAAAAATTTTTGGTTTTGGTTTGGTTCAATGGAATTAGAAAGAGAAAAAGATTCACTGTTAAAAACAGTATCAGAAAGAAACAGTTACAGTTAAGGATGTGTTCAAATATGAATATCAAATATTTAAATGGCTGGAAAGTATGTATAAAGAAGCATTTGTATTAACTTCAGAATCAATCCAATTGCTCATGGTGATAAAACAGCGCGAATAGTTTTGTGTTTTTTCTTCCTAATAAATTGCTTCTTTTTTCAAGAAACTGGTTATCCTCTTACCTTTCCACACCTATTACTGATGTACCAGGGAATTGTGCAGAAAGTAAATTGTCCATAATGTGAATACATACTCAGCAACTTAACTTTAAATAATAGCTCTGAACAGTGACAGTGGGGATCAGGTAGATGGGGCAGTAAGTGAGGCACCCTCCCTGGATCAACTACCTATGCGAACAGGTAGTAGTAACTGAGGTACTGCTGAGCTAATTCTCAGCATACTTCTACTAGGAAAAAAGTAATATTGAACTTTGTGTGAGTTGGCATATTTCTTACCTTCCAGCATGGTCGCTAATAAACCCTTATCAATTTTGTCCTGGTATTCAGGAGACCAGGGGATCATGAGAAGAAGCGAAAAAAGGCAGATTTTTGTCTTGAGAGACAGCACTGCCAATAGTTATAGGCATTATGTTTTAGGTCTTATTCTAATTTCACTGGTAACTTTATTCTTTTAAAATATGGGTTAATATATATCGTTAGATACTGCAATTAGTTACAGTTCCTTCTTCCAAGTAGACAGCTGTCCATAATGAGTACAAATTGTATATGATGTAATGTAAACTACAAATAAAAGGCCAGTATAAATGGTTTTCATTTCCCATCATAAACAAATTATTCACTTTGGAGACAATTTTTATTTCCAAAGAAAATGCTTCCCACTGTGATTTGAGGGCAACGCAGCAGCAAATGTTTAATTATTGCTGATTTGTTTTTCTATATACAATCAGCTTATTTCCTGGAACATTTTTTATGTCATTCTTGTTTTGAATGCTGTTATGACAAGGGGTGTTAGTTATTGGAGGCAACACGGTTCATAAATCTAAGGTTTATAACAGCAGAACTCTATTAAGGGTTGATGTGGAGTCCTATCACATGTTTAACAGATGTTGACTCTATTAAAGAACACACTAAAAAAGATTCAACTTGTTGTTTAAAACCTATCACAGGGTAATAATTCAGATGGGCCATATGTAAGAATGGTAAACTAAGAGTGACAAAGAACAGCAATTTAATCCAGACTAGAACAAATATTTCCAGTTCTTAACCAACAGCAGCAAACTTTTACAACATTCTATGAGGCTGTGGAAAAGCTCACTCTAATCCCTGCCAATAAGGTTGCCAACTCCAGATGGTGGCTGGAGATCTCCTGGGATTACAACTGATATCCAGGCAACAAAGATTGTTTGTTGGAGAAAATAGCTGCTTTGGAAGGTGGACTCTGTGGCATTGTATCCTATTAAAGTCCCCCTCCAAAAAACCCTGCCCTCCTCAGACTCTACCCCCAAAATCTCCAGCTGTTCCCCAGCCCAGAGTTGGCAACCTTACTTGCCTCTAGCATTAATTGTGTAGAGACCTTATGGCTAGGTCTCTGTGGGAAAACACTGCAATTCTGTTTTATTTTACAGCTAACTGGCCTCTAGTGCTGAAGATGGATCAAGTGGTTTGGAAACCTTGAGATAATGATGAAAAATTTCACTGTTAAAGAGCCACATTATATCAAAGTTCAAATCAACAATGAGTCAGTATAGGAAAGCCCATCTGAATAACTGAAAATATATAATTTAACATAGCAAATGACTGACACGTTCATTAAGAATCCCTTAAATTTCTGAAGGCCAAACTCTGGTTGTTACAAATTGCTTATTAGGCAGTATCACACACGTAGTCACACACAAGCAATGAATACACACGTGGTCTCACACTAAGCCACAACAAACAGGAGCATGGTGCAGGACTGTTTTAGTGTGCAGTCAAAAAGGTGCATGTCATTCACACAGTTAGATCACTGACAACTGTAAAGCATCCCTAGGAAGCTCTTTAAGTTCCACAAAAATCTTTGTTTGCTATCCCCTTCATACACTGGTTACTTTAGCTACTCATACTTCTTCAACTTACCTTAACTTAAAGACTATTTTCTTTTTTTTAAGAACTGATTCTATGCCAGATTTTGCTCTAGAATCACAGACTCTTGATATCAGAGTTAAAAGTGGAATAACTGTACATTCTGGGATCAGTGATACCCTTTTCAAACCCTACTCTAAATATTCAGGGAGGGAGGGAGCTGTTTGTGGCCAGCCATACTTCTTTCCCCTTATGTTAAAAGGGCAGTTTTAGCAGCTGTCTCCCATCTTCCACTATAACTGTTCACATGAGTTAAACCATTGGCACAAATTGAGGGAAAAATGGTCACAATGTGGGAAGCGGTTCTTTCTGCATCTGAAGCAAATACTCTGAGCAAAATAAAACACAGACACCAAGAACTGGGAAATGTCTAATTTAACTCTTTCTTTCATCTTTAACCTGCTTTTCCCCACAGAATGCAGATCCAGAGTGGCTTACAGTGTGCAAGCCCCATCACCACAGAAAACAACTGAATTCCACAAACATTACTTGGCCATTAACAAACTAATTCACAAGGCAGAGCAAGTGGTAGCACTTCTGCCCTTGATAAAAACAGTCTCTCTTTCCCCAGGCTGGCTGGCTGGCTCTCACAAATTTGTCTGAATGCATAAAATAATAAAATGAATTGTGGTAAATGATATTGCCTGGCATCTGTTATCTTTGGACACTTGTGGGTTTCTTTCCACAACTGTGGATCCATTTGTATATCCCTCAGCTCAATTAGTGTTTTCAAAGTAATTCGCATATGCCCCAAATAGTGCTGAATTCACCTCAATTATCATTGTGAAATGACTTGTTTATTTTTGTCTCCTCCTCTTTCTCACATATGCACAAACACCCTTTTAGAAGCAATCTTTTCTGGATTATCTATCAGATCCCTTTTCTAATCATACTGATTACTGAGCAGCTGCCCAACACATCCCTAACTAAGCAGAGCAAAGCAGAGAATAGCACTATCAAAAGTTACAACCAAAGGATGGTCAAAGCCTAACCATTGACTTTCCGTGACTGCATTGTTCCAGAGAAAGGGAAAAGGAAAGATATTACCTTATTCTAAGAAATAAGTCCTTAAATACTTATTAGCCCACAAAAAAAAAAAACCCTCACTAGCCTTCTTTCCTAAAAAATACCTGGATTATTGTGACCTAAAGGCACAAGATAAATAGTCCTATTCACTTTCAAGAAGACTTTTATCACAGACAGATACATAAGCATCTCTGTAGCAGCCAATACCAACAAGTACTGAACCTTTCTGCTTAGTCAGAATGCGTTTCAAAATTCAGAACTGGACATATGTGAATTTAGTCACCAGGACTAGAAGTTTTTTCACATCTCAACAGCAAACTAAAATCAGACAAGAAGCAAAATGCTAATGCAGCATAAGATTACAGCTGCCCTACAAATATATAATCAGTTTTATATTGATTTAATTATCATAATTACTCTCAAGCAATTTCCCACATGCTATTTATTTAGTATTGTTCTATCTCTTGGCTGACTGTCCCTTAGCAGCCCAAAGCATTTAGTGGTTTTTAGATCAATGAGGAATAATAGTTAAGAGATTATTTCATAATACATGGTCAATCTCTGTGTGTGTGGTAATGATTTACCATCAAACCATGAAGAGAATGAAACATACACATAGATACCACTGAAGGAAGGGAGCAGGGATAAAGTAAAAGCAGGGATGAAGAAAAAGAAAAACAAAAAAAGTGTTGTCCTCACCCTGACTCCTACCACAGGACCAAAAATGAATCCTGATATAATGAACAGGTAAAAACTTGGTATGTGATAAAACCTAATTTTGGAAACAACTTGACTGAGTGATACCAACATCCCGGAAACAGACTGATGTTTGCAAATCACAGCTCAGAAGATTGAAATATTAAAACATTTCAATGTGGTAACTCATCACACACACACAAAAACAACCCCAAAAGCAAGTTTTAATATTACCAAGGGGTTTTTCCCCCATTTATTTTGATCATGAAATAATCAGCTTTCAACAAGATAAAATTAAGGTCGTGAGGAATGCTTCCATAGACAAATGGAACCATGACATCACCTAGTTCTACAATAACCACCAGAGATCCCATATGAATCCTTAATAATCTGTGATAATTCCATGTGACAAGAGCAGCAAGATGACATGAGAATATTCTACAGCATGAATAAAACACAACCCTTTTATAACAAAGACAACATGGTACAATGGGTCAGTTAAATGACTTAAGCCTCTTGCTCACATGTTCCCTCTTCTCTCCTTTCCTTCCCTAATACCCCTATGAACCTTGCTTCAAGTAGTGATTGATTCTTACAGACCATTGTACACTTTATTTTCCATTCCAGGATCACAAATCAGCATGTATTTCAATATGATCAACATATCTAATTATCATTGTGCCCCACCTGTGGATACTTAAATCCAGAGACTGGGATTATTGACAGACAAGACAGATCTTTCTACAAATGTGTGAAAAGCCCCAGGTTTGCAGAAAAATCTGAACCCTGTTTGTCAAGAATATATTGCCAGTGTTCACATCTTCTTTTCTTGTCAATAAAAGGCAGGGTGAAAGAGCAAGGCTCTTTCCAGGACTGCTCTGGCAACTGGGGGAGGACTCATCCGGGCCAGGCCTTGAATCATCTCTACTGCTGTAATCAACAGCTAATTTCCTGCTACACACTACCCAGGCCTAGTGCTTTCTACTGTTCAACAGCAGCCATGATAAAAGCCTGTGTTGTAAACCTTAACCTTCTAGAACATTCAGTGGATGACCTCATAGCAGCTGTTTTACTACAGAGGAGCTTCAAGAACAGAATGGAGAGGGAAATTGCTGTATTACAAAATATTATGAAACTTGAAACAAACACCTCCCCGGGACTGAACAGGGATGTTGGTTTCTAATCTCATTACATATGCTAAAACCATTCTCGTCAAGAAGAACTATATAGCCACAGTATTCCAATGTATTTCTCTTTTAGAATAGAGTATCAGAATAATATTTTTAATTGAAAAACTTAAATAAGCAATATTGGCTGTTTATCTCATTAAATATACTAAACCCATCTTCCACTACATTCTAACATATTCTTTTTGGTACTGGCAAACTGGAATGATGCTTATAATGTGTGTTATGTGTTAAAAAGTAAACTAGGTGGACAGGAACACCTCTGAGAAAACATTCTCAGTTTAACCCAGCCTTATGTAGCTATAGAGCAATTAAAAGACTCTGCATTTATGGCCTGTGACACTCTCACCAGCACTCTTCAATTCTGACATGTTTATTGACTTTGCTGTTTTCAAACACAACAAATGGCATATAAACCAAACTGGTTGTTCTTTCAATTTGTTAATTGTACTATTTTGGCATAGATTCTGACTTGGTACTATTTTGCAGGCTTAATCACCGCCCACCAGCTATATGCAACTCTGCTCACTGAACCCCATTTCACTGTCTGATGCAATGTGTGTGCACACGAAAGCTTACATTCTGAATAAAACTTTGTTGTTCTTAAAGGTGCTACTGGACTCCAACTTCGTTGTGTTGTACATTGGTTAGAATTTCAGACTAAGATCTGGGGGAGCCAGGTTTGACTCCCCACTCTGCTGTGGAAGTTCACCAGGAAACCTTGGTTCAATCACCCACGCTTAGCCTAATCTACTTCACAAAGCCTATTTTTGACCAGTTGATGTTTCCAAACCATTTTCAATGGCATCACATCATGCTGAGTGCATTACACTTTCTGAGGAATTATCATAGCCAGTGAACCAGCCAGAGCAGATAAAAGGGCATTATGTGCCATGGAGGAGACCAGAACATTCAGTCATAGCCCAGAATCCAATAGCACCCCAAGCTATGAACCTGTGCTTCACAGGGAGAGAAACCTTGGGTTTACAGCTCTTGTACCACCTGAGAATCTCATTTTAGACTAACCTCTGACCATCAGCAGAGTGCAATAGAATTTTTTTCCTAGGTGTAAATTTATACAACTATAGAACTCAAAGTTGAACTTGTGGATCTTCTAACAAAAATCTGTAATCTTTCATTGAAATCTGCCTCCGTTCCTGAGGACTGGAAGGTAGCAAATGTCACCCCCATCTTTAAAAAGGGTTCCAGAGGAGATCCAGGAAATTACAGGCCAGTCAGTCTGACTTCAATACCGGGAAAGTTGGTAGAAACCATTATCAAGTAGGCACACTGATGAACACGGGTTATTGAGGAACACGGGTTATTGAGGAAGACTCAGTATGGGTTCTGCAAGGGAAGATCTTGCCTCACTAACCTGTTACATTTCTTTGAGAGGGTGAACAAACATGTGGACAAAGGAGACCCGATAGATGTTGTTTACCTTGACTTCCACAAAGCTTTTGATAAAGTTCCTCATCAAAGGCTCCTTAGAAAGCTTGAGAGTCATGGAGTAAAAGGACAGGTCCTCTTGTGGATCAAAAACTGGCTGAATAATAGGAAGCAGAGAGTGAGTATAAATGGGCAGTCTTCGCAGTGGAGGACGGTAAGCAGTGGGGTGCCGCAGGGCTCAGTACTGGGTCCCATGCTCTTTAACTTGTTCATAAATGATTTAGAGTTGGGAGTGAGCAGTGAAGTGTCCAAGTGTCCAACACTAAATTGTTCAGGGTGGTGAGAACCAGAGAGGATTGTGAGGAACTCCAAAGGGATCTGTTGAGGCTGGGTGAGTAGGCGTCAACGTGGCAGATGCGGTTCAATGTGGCCAAGTGCAAAGTAATGCACATTGGGGCCAAGAATCCCAGCTACAAATACAAGTTGATGGGGTGTGAACTGGCAGAGACTGAGATCTTGGGCTCGTGGTAGATAACTCACTGAAAATGTCAAAACAGTGTGCGTTTGCAATAAAAAAGGCCAAGGCCATGCTGGGAATTATTAGGAAGGGAACTGAAAACAAATCAGCCAGTATCATAATGCCCCTGTATAAATCGATGGTGCGATCTCATTTGGAGTACTGTGTGCAGTTCTGGTCGCTGCACCTCAAAAAGGATATTATAGCATTGGAGAAAGTCCAGAGAAGGGCAACTAGAATGATTAAAGGGCTGGAGCACTTTCCCTATGAAGAAAGATTGAAACGCTTGGGGGATTTTAGCTTGGAGAAACGTTGACTGCGGGGTGACATGATAGAGGTTTACAAGATAATGCATGGGATGGAGAAAGTAGAGAAAGAAGTCCTTTTCTCCCTTTCTCACAATACAAGAACTCGTGGGCATTCGATGAAATTGCTGAACAGACAGGTTAAAACGGATAAAAGGAAGTACTTCTTCACCCAAAGGGTGATTAACATGTGGAATTCACTGCCACAGGAGGTGGTGGCGGCCACAAGTATATCCACCTTCAAGAGGGGTTTAGATAAAAATATGGAGCACAGGTCCATCAGTAGCTATTAGCCACAGTGTGTGTGTGTATATAAAATTTTTTGCCACTGTGTGACACAGAGTGTTGGACTGGATGGGCCGTTGGCCTGATCCACATGGCTTCTCTTATGTTCTTATGTAATGAGATGTTATTTCACCACTCTAAGTAGTTCTAACAACCGTACAGTCATGTACTGTAAGTAGAAACAGAAATAGACCACACCAGAGAGGTGGCCAGGCCAAGGAACACAGTAAATAAAATCAACAAGTGTTGTATCATCTTAAAAATAACAAATATACTGTGACATAAGTTTTCACAGCAGGCCCATAGCCAGAAAATTTTGGGTGGAGGGGCCCAGGAGGGAAAATAAATGGATGCAGGGGCCCTGGGGCTGTCTCTCCATTCTGACCTAGGCCCAACAGCATATTATATGTCCCCAGGTCATGATGAGAGCTGTTGGGCACAAGAGAGGGAGAAAAGAGCATCAGCTTCTTTTGCACATCCCCTCCCCGGTCAATTCCACTGAAAGTTTCCAACCGGCCGCCAGCCACCAGTGGGGCAAGAAAGGGAGGGAGAGAAAGGGAAGGAAAGTAGCGAGTCTTGCATTGCTTGCAGCTGGATTAACCTTACTCTACCCCTGTAAGAGCCCCATGGCACAAAGTGGTAAAGCTGCAGTACTGCAGTCGGAGCCCTCTGCTCATGACCTGAGTTCGATCCCAGTGGAAGCTGGTTCAGGTAGCTGGCTCCAGGTTGACTCAGCCTTCCATCCTTCGGAGGTTGGTAAAATGAGTACCCAGCTTGCTGGGGGGAAAGCATAGAAGACTGCGGAAGGCAATCGCAAACCACCCCATAAAAAGTCTGCCGTGAGAACATTGTGAAAGCAATGCCACCCCAGAGTCGGAAAAGACTGATGCTTGCACAGGGGGCTACCTTTACCATTTTTTTACCCCTGCCCTGGGTGTTGCAGCCGCAATGTGACCCTGCAAGGTGAACGTGTCCCAGCAGCCATCTCCTTCACGCGCAGACGTACTCTGTCCCCCGCTCCACATTTTTGCTAGTTGTGGGCAGTGTTGGCTTTATGTCCATCATTTTCTAGCTCCCCCCCCCGTTGGTCTCTCCCCCCCCCCCGCACTGTCACTCTTTCTCTCCTTTCCCCCCATTGCTCTCTCACTCTCCCCCCCATTGTCACTCTCTCTCTCTTGCCACCTCGCTCTCTCTCGCTGTCTGTCTTTCTCTTGCTTCCCCCCCCCCATTGCTCTCTCTCTTTTCTTGCTCTTTCTCTCACTGTCTCCCCCCTCTCATTTTAACTTGGTTTCGCCACCTTTACTCGGCCTGGAGATTGTTCTGCGGACCCTTCTCCCTACACAGAAAGAAACCGTGTCAGGTTCTGCTGGGGCAGCCAGCGCTAAACTTAGTGTGCCAGAAAGCTGGCGTAGGAACAGCCAGCCTCGGCACAGCTTTTCCCGCTGATCACGATTGACGGGGGGGGCACCTTGAAAGAGCCCCAGGTGAGTGAGTTGGGTGGGTGGGAGGTGCCACATGGAGGGGGGTGGCGCAGAGATCAGGCCACCAGAAAAGTGGTGGAGAAGAGAGTGGGGGCCAAGGAAAGGAGTGGCCATAAAAGCCCAAGGGGGTTTAGGTGGGGGCTGTGTCCCCCCCATGGCTATGGGTCTGTTTCACAGGTCAGACAAAGCAGATAAATCTAACAAAGTGAACTTTGTTTACAAAAGCAGGAACCGCATAAATGGCCTATTAAAAGCATACCTACAACATAAATCACCTATTATACAAATGCTTATCATAACTGTAAAGGGATTGTATAACTGAAGACAGTGGATCATCACAATTTATGATTCAACCGCAACAAATGGTTTCTGCACAAGTGGTTGTCCAAGAACTATGACTCCAAGGCTGATAACAGACGGCCGCTTCGGGGTGGCTTGAAGCCACCCCGAATACAGCTGGCCGGAAATAGAGCGCCCCGGAGCTTCCAGATGGTGCTTGCAGAAAGGGGCGGGCCATGGGCACCAGGGGAGTGTCTGGAATGCTCATGTGTCCCATTTGCAGCTCCCCAGGCACTCTTCAGGTGCTTCCAAGCCTTCCAGGCAGTTGGAAACTCCCTCGGAGACGCCCCAGCAAAAAGGCACCACTTTTGCCATGGTGCCTTTTTGAGGTGGGTGGAGCGGCCTCAAAGATGGGGTGAGTACGGGGATTGAGACACCCACCAGATGTTTGTGTGTGGAGGGGGTTTTTTGGGTCACCTCCTAAGGCATCTCTGAGTTGGCCAAAGTGCCGGTCTGTTAGCAGTCCAAGTGTCTTTTTTCAAACATAAAATCTTTCAGCTAGGATTTCTTAAGAAACATGCAGTTTTCAGTTAATGATGAGATATATACACAATTCAATTCAATAATCAGTACTGGCAAGTACTCTGCAACAAATACAGACCTTTTAAGGAGGACACAGTTAAGCAGCAAGAGATAACTATGAGACACAGGGTTTGAAATACATGTTTTGGCACTTTCTGTCAAATGGCTCTCTGCCAAGGTACACATATTTTAAACTATAACTCAAACCCCTCATTCATCCTCCTTAGGGAGCCATTTTTTCCCCTAATAAACGCTTGTTCTTCTGAATAATGCACCATGACCCCCAGTCTTCGGCTGTAATCTACTGTGTGCTCAAACCATGCCAGAATTTACTAGTGGCAACAAGGTAGAAGTAGTTTTACTTCACCTTTGGCCAGTCTCCCCAACTTTGAAAGCTAGTTGGTTCTACATGATGCATTCCTGGCGCTGGTGTTGTCACACAGATGTCTCTATAGCCAGTCTCTCAGTATGCAGTCCTTTCTAATTTGTTTCTTCTTTTCTGTGGGTCTCCATGGGCTAGCTCTCTTGTGTTTGTTCTCAGACAGAACTTGCAAACACATATACCTGCTCACTCAGACATTCTACCAACTAGAGATCATTTTGTAGAAAAATAGGTGGTGGAGCTCATTAGCATAACTCATTAGCATATGCCACCCCCTCCACCAGCCAAGTTATCCAATGCAAAAGAAGAGACCCCTGGGCGAGCAAAGCCTTCTTGGGCTAGCTAGAGATCCATCTCACCTGGGGCTCTCCTTGGCCACCACCCCCCACAGTCAAAAGATCAGCAAGCCACCCGCTGCCCAAAATCACATTAG
Source organism: Heteronotia binoei (assembly GCF_032191835.1). Lineage (NCBI taxonomy): Eukaryota > Metazoa > Chordata > Lepidosauria > Squamata > Gekkonidae > Heteronotia > Heteronotia binoei. The sequence goes on from NC_083225.1 coordinate 46,302,890, forward strand.
AAGTGGAGAAAGGGTGGCATGGGCTTCTCCAGGGATTAATGAGGGCTGCTGGGAGCATGGCAAAGCTCCTGGTGGCAGGCTGGCTGCCCACTCTCCTAATCCAGGGATTGTTATGCAGCTGCACCTACTAGTTAATGGACAAGGTAGGTAAGGAGGAGGAGGGGGAACCCTCAGAAAGGTTCAGGAGCTGTGCTCCTGTGAGCTCCTGCTGAATTCAAGGCCTGTACCAACCCACCTCTAGAACAGTTGTCTCCAGCATTTCCAAAACTAGGGCAAACTGAGTTGCAAGCACATGACAGAAAGTACATGTGACACAAAAAGAAGAAGTCAGAGTTATAAACACACTAATGTCAAGACCAGGATGATGGCCAGACCAAAAGAACCAGGGACACATAAGCCAAGCAGCAGGAGGTGTGCCACAGTAAAGAACAGGCCAAATGCCAGAACCATGCAGGAATCATTTCTACTGCTGGGGCCCTTGCCTCATTGCCCTGCTGCATCCTCTCAGCATGCATGCAAAGGTAGGCAGGAGATTCCCTAGCTCTCTTTATAACCTCAAGAGAAGTCTAGAAATTTGAAATCTAGAGACTTGAAATCCAATATGTAAGGATCAACAGTCCATATTATGCTGAGATCCCTCCTTTCCACAAACCCTACCCTCACCAAGCTCCACCTCCAGAATTTCCAGGTATTTCCCAATTTAGGGTTGGCAACCGTGGTTTAAGACCATTGTTCTAAGGGTGTTACTTACTCCTTCTCTGCAAGTCTTCAGTCTCCCATGTACCAACAAATTATGTCTAATTTTGCAGCTTTACATCTGGCTAAGTAAACTGGTCTGATTATGCCTACCTTCCTCTCATTCCTAACACTCACCCTCTATTCCCCTAGAATTTCAGCTCTTCTTTATTCTGATCATCTGCTTCCTTGAAAGCTGAACTGTAAAGAGATTTGGGCTAGGGACCTCTACCTCAAGACACACCAGGTCTGGCACACATATGTCTCTACAGAATCCATCATATGCCACAATACATTTTTCAATACTCTTTATTGTGATAGACAAATAAAGCTACCCCTCTAGAATTAAACAAAATAGAATACAGGGGTGTGGCTGGAGGTGGATTTAAGGTTATAAGAATCCACAGACAGTAGGCCAAAAGGATTAAATCCTGTCAGATTAAATCCTGTCCAGAGATGGTTAATATTGTTCAAACTTGATTTTGTAAGAGAATGAGGCAATAACATATTTAAAAGCACAAGGGCAACCTAAGGTAGTTGTTCCCAACTTTTTGGAGTATGAGGACATCCTTTTTATCATAAAAAAATTATGCAGACCACATAAGAGCAGTTGTACTATTAGTAGCCATTGATTAAGGAAATGTATAATGACAAAAATATCAAAATGATAATGCTTAGTGCATGTATGCTTTGGGGATTCCTTGCAATAACTTTACAGTCCCCTAGGGGGTTTCTGTGCCCCCCAGTTTGGGAAACACTGACCTAAGTTATTGATCTAAGACTTCCAAGAGCAGATGTCAATGAATACTGTAATACTGATAGCCAATGATCATGACACAGTTCTGTTTGTCCTCTATATAATCTGTCATGAAAACTGGCGAAGGTAAATTACATTTGTGGAATGTTACCGCACAAAAACTTACATAAATAGATCTCTGTTTGTGCCCATCTGCATGTAGCTGTCTGTGTGTGTGATGTGGATTCCCATGTGAGCTTGGTTATTTTAATCACAGACTCCTTCAAATCAGTATCATCTGTTAAGGAAAAAAAATACTTTCTTCAGGCATACATGATTCCAGGGATGCGTGTTTATATCTACATAGTCTTAAAAGGGATTCTAACCGTGTTTTAAAAGTGGAAACACAGAGTATGAAGGAAAGCAGTGGTAATTGTATTTTGGAAGACAAAATGGCAGAGAGGCTGATGGGGTAAAGCATGCTTATGCAACTAGACTCTCAAAATAGGTTCACACCAAAATACAATACAATACAGTTTGGTATACTCACAATATTGATGGTATTCCAACATTAAAAAGGTAAAGGTAATCCCCTGTGCAAGCACCAGTTGTTTCTAACTCTGGGGTGATGTTGCTTTCACAACATTTTCATGGCAGACTTTTTTACAGAGTGGTTTACCATTGCCTTCCCCAGTCATTTACACTTGCCTGTATCTTAACAAAGTGATGCTCATTACTGATTAAAAAACAGATTCACAGAAGCTTTCATTTGATCTCAGTTTAGCTGGTCATAACATGGCTAATGTAACAATATTTTGCAATTCCTAGATTTCTAGGCCTCTGTATATGTGTCAGTCATTTTGCTGAGGTTTTGGTCTGGCTGTTAAGGTTTAAAGCAATGCAGTGAATATCAGTTCTCACAAACACAGCATGGGTCAGTAGTAGTCCTGACTAAGTATGAGAAGAATCAAATTATGAAACAGGGTTCATCATGAACGAGGCTGATTCGTGGTTCACAATCTGCCATGGTTTTTGTGGCAATTCACTCAGTTTGTGGGTCTCCTTCCCTCAGTGGCACTCCTTCACAAACGACGAGAAGACAAATTGCCTTCCCTTCACTCCTGGAAGCATGCTGTTACTGCAGTGTAACTCTGGGAAGGAGGTGAGATATTTAAAAATCCCCCAGGGTTTTTTTGTAGCAGGAACTCCTTTGCATATTAGGCCACACACCCCTGATGTAGCCAATCCTCCTGGAGTTTACAGTAGGTCCTGTACTAAGAGCTGTTTGGAAATGCGTTTAAAAATTAGAGGTGCAGAGGTTGCAATAAATGGAAACTAGACTTAAGCTTATTAAAAGAAACAAAGTTTACTAGAAAAACATCAGGAAAAGAAACTTGGGACAAAAGAATTAAAACTTAGTTTACTAGCATAGCTAACTACATCTAATCTGCTACATGGCTGCTTTTATTATTCTTCGTTAGCTGGTTTCTTTTCCCCAGAGAACTATGTGTCAGGAAGAAGAGCAATTCAGCTTGCATATGAGCTGAACTCCAAAAGAGTTTCAGGCACAAAGTGCCAACTGACCAATTTAGTCTTTACATTTTTCCCAGGCTTAGAAGACTCAGTACCTAATTGGGTTTAGGCTACAATACATCACTTCCTCTTTTAGGTAAATGACAGCAGTTAACTCTATAATGGCTGGAATGTAAATAACTTGTATTCCAACAATAGCCCTGTAAGCTCTTGGAGGATTGGCTACATCAAGGGGTGTGGTCTAATATGCAAAGGAGTTCCTGCTACAAAAAAGCCCTGTACTCCCCCCTCCTTCACTGGAGTTGCACCACCTTGGCAGTACGCTTCACAAGTGATGGGAAGGCAAACTGCCACTGCAGCACAACTCTGGGAGGGATGGAGAGACATTTAAAAATCTGTCCGTCCCCCTCTGGAGTCCTGTTGCATTGGTGGCATGCTTCCTCAAGTGAAGAGAAGGTCAATTGTTTTCCCTTCACTCTTGGAAATGGGCCACAGCTGCGGCTGCAGTGGTGACACTAGGACGCCAGCCTGAGGCCAGTGCCCCAGGCAAGGTGCTGCTGCCACCCCAATACCAGCACCGATGAGGGTGAGCACAGCTGCAGTGAGGTTCCCAGTGTTCCCAGTGCGCCCTGCCACTGCCCACCATTGCTCTGCCCTTTGCATCTGTGACATGAGAAGCAGAGTGACAGCGGGCAGCAGCAGCGCACACACTGATACCGGGAGCCTTGTTGTTGCTTCTAAGGACTATTTCTAGTCTCTCCCAACTCACCACTCCAGGCAGCTGCCTACTGTGGCTCAATGGACGTGCTGGGCCTGTGTGGCTGGACTTGAGAAAGGAGCAGGAGGCATTTTAAAATACCCCCCCTTCACAAGCCCCCATGAATCCAAATCAGTTCATGAAATGGAGAAGTTCATGGAGGTTTGTGAACCATGGTTTGTGAGACCCCCACGGACAAGAAACCTCCATGAACCTCCATCTTTCTGGTTCGCACCCATCCCTAGTCCTGATGAAGTACTTAAGAAAGTGGATGTAATTACTGGAAATAAAAATTAAACTATTTGAAACAAACAAGAATTTCAGTGTCACACATCATCTCTGTGTAGATTATTTTTAATTTCTTATACACATAGGGTAAAACTATAATACTGGCAAAACACATTTCTGGAACATGTGCTTTCTGCTTAATATGGATCTTCAAGAAGGAAATGCTTAATCATTTTGGTTGTGGTCAGATATCACAACGTCACCAGAGAAGCATTCTCCACATCTATGCTTCTCAGAGCCTGATTTTGTAAGGGTAGCTTTGTAAAAACAAAACAGCATGGAAAGGGGTATTTGCAATAGTAGACAATCAAATGGTAGAGAAAATATTAGATACATTCTTTCCACTTGTCCTTCTTCCCCAACGTTAGTGTCATAAGGTAAATACAGAATTGTTAAGATTTGTACATGTAGTTCCATCCATAATTCCATATTGCCAGTTATAACCTCAATTGAAGTCAGATCAGATGGCCTTTTAGACAACTGTAACATAATGTGCCTAATTTATTTCTTTGAGCACACGAAGGTAAAAGAGGCTGATTGCCTCTTTAAAGCAAAATTATATAAAGGTTTTTCAATAAGTGTCACATGCACTAGAAGGAAACCATTTAATATGGCTAACTCAAGGAAGATTTTGTAAGGTTATCTGTTAACAGCACTCCATTGTTGTTTATATCTACAACGTAGCTCTTTTAAAGGCCAGAACTAAGTATAACTGAAAGCACCATCACAGACGATTCCTATGAGAAGAAAAAATGGAAAAAGCCTAAAGAAGCTGAAGTGGCCCCATAAACAGCTCTCTAAAGACTTGAGAAATAAAAAAGTCTCCTTTAGGAATTGGAAGAAGGGCCTTATAACCAAGGATGAATATAAACAAATCACCAGTGCGTGTAGAGAAAAAGTTAGGAAAGCTAAAGCTCAGTATGAGCTTAGGCTGGCCAAAGATGCTAAAAACAACAAAAAAAGGGTTCTTTTCTTATGTTCAGAGTAAGAAAAAGAGCAAGGATATAGTAGGGCCATTGTGAGGGCAAGAAAGTGAAATCGTAACAGGTAATGAAGAGAGGGCGGAACTGCTCAATTCCTACTTTTCCTCAGTCTTCTCTTCTGAGGGAAACGGTGCTCAATATGGCAAAAACAGAACATATAGGGAGGGTATGAAGTTCCAACCTAGGATCAGCATAGGGGTAGTACATAAACACCTAGTTTCTTTAAATGAAACGAAGTCCTCAGGGCCAGATGAATTGCATCCAAGGGTTCTAAAAGAGCTTGCGGATGTAATTTCTGAGCCTCTAGCTATTATTTTTGAGAATTCTTGGAGAACAGGAGAGGTGCCAGAAGATTGGAAGTGGGCAAATGTAGTCCCCATCTTCAAGAAGAGGGAAAAAGAGGATCCGGGTAATTACCGACCCATCAGCTTGACGTTTATACCTGGAATCAAACAGTCGGTCCTGGAACATTTAGAAAGAATGGATGTGATTACTAAGAGCCAGCATGGTTTTCTCAAGAACAAGTCATGTCAGACTAACCTGATCTCTTTGTTTGAGAAAGTTACTACCTTGCTGGATCAGGAGAATGCTGTAGACATTGTTTATCTTGATTTCAGTAAGGCTTTAGTTCGACATACTATCCTCATTGACAAGTTGGTAAAATGTGGTTTGGATCCTATTACCATTAGGTGGATCTGTAACTGGTTTACAGATTGCACCCAAAGAGTTCTTGTGAATGGTTCCTCATCCTCCTGGAGAGGAGTGACAAGTGGAGTGCCTCAAGGATCTGTCCTGGGACCTGTATTGTTCAACATCTTTATAGGGAATGCTTATTAAATTTGCAGAAATTGGGAGGGCTTGCAAACACAGAAGAAGACAGAAACAGGATACAGGATGACCCTGACATGCTGAAAAACTGGGCTAAAATCAATAAAATGAATTTTAATAGGGATAAATGTAAAGTTCTGCATTTAGGTAGGAAAAATCCAATGCATGGTTATAGGATGGGGGAGACTTGTTTTAGCAGTAGTATGTGCGAAAAGGATCTAGGGGTCTTAGTGGATTGTACACTGAACATGAGTCAACAGTGTGATGCAGTGGCTAAAAAGGCAAATGCAATTTTGGGCTGTATCAAAAGAATTATAGTGTCCAGATCACGTGATGTGATGGTATCGCTTCATTCTGCTCTGGTAAGACCTCACCTGGAGTATTGTGTTCAGTTTTGGGCATCACATTTTAAGAAGGATATAGACATGCTGGAATGGGTCCAGAGGAGGGCGACGAAGAAGGTGAGGGGTCTGGAGAGCAAGTCCTATGAGGAAAGAATGAAGGAGCTGGGGGTGTTTAGCCTGGAGAAGAGGTGGCTGAGAGGTGATATGATCACCATCTTCATGTACTTGAAGGGCTGTCATATAGAGGATGGTGTGGAATTGTTTTCTGTGGCCCCAGAAGGTAGGACCAGAACCAATGGATTGAAATTAAATCAAAAGAGTTCCCAGCTCAACATTAGGAAGAACTTCCTGAGTGGAACAGGTTTCCTCGGGAGATGGTGGGCTCTCCTTCCTTGGAGGTTTTTAAACAGAGGCTAGATGACCATCTGACAGCAATGAAGATCCTGTGAATTTAGGGGGAAGTGTTTGTGAGTTTCCTGCATTGTGCAGGGGGTTGGACTAGATGACCCCAGAGGTCCCTTCCAACTCTATGATTCCAACAGGCTCAAAACCCAAACGTGTATGTACGCCTTTAATAAAGGCATGGTCTTCTGGATCAAATCTCTCACTGGTCCTTGTTTTCTAAATGACACAGAATATCATCATGCCTCAATTCTGTCTTGGAGCAGGCTCTCTCACTCACTCTCTGTGTATGCCCACATACAAGTCATAACCAGTGTTCCTTTTAAACTGAGTTAGTGTGAGCTAGCTCACAGATTTTTAGCCTTCAGCTCACACATTTTTGTTTTAGCTCAGGAAGGATGACTCCGGAGCACACTAATTTATGCAGTAGCTCACAACTTTAATGCCAGTAGCTCACAAAATAGAATTTTTGTTCAGACACTACAGCTTAGAGGGAACATTGGTCATAACTCCTATATATTCCATAACGTACCAGTAAGAATGGTACATATGATGCAGTGCTTACATACTTATATACTTGTATGCAGAGTTCCCTCTAAGCTAAGTTAGTGTAAACTAGCTCACAGTTTTTTTTAACCTCTGGCTCACACATTTTTGTCTTCGCTCAGGAAAAAATGTCCCCAGAGCAAATTCTACAGTAGGCTCACAACTTTAATGCCAGTGGCTCATGAAGATTTTTTGCTCACAAGAGACTCCACAGCTTACAGGAAGTATTGCTTGTATGTATTGTTAATTTCTGTGAAAATTAAATTCATGCTTGTTATTACCTACAAGAGATTAGCTGAAATATGTCCCAATGCTAGCAGTACCTTAAATGGAAAGAATATACATTTTCTTCTCAGATGAAACAAGCTCACACATTTGCAATATGGCAGAAAGGAGTGAGCAATCATATTATCAAAAATTGCATGAGTACTGCATGAGTCCTATTTCTCCATGACACTTCCACTTCAGAGCATAAAAGACAAAAATGCATGTTAAAAAAAATTACTTAATACTTCTTTTATTCAGTTAACATTTTAAATAAAAAAAATCAGAGCTGATTATTTTCTAGAACTGAATCCTTATAGAAATATTTTAAAAGCCGTTTGTCAGGAAATGGGTTTTCTGCAATTGCAAGGAAAAGTTATAACTCATTTAAAACTTCAGTAGAATGATATAGTTTTCTTTATCACTAGGGGTAAAGGGAAAAATGTATTTTTCAGTGGCAGTCTGTAGCTTCAGTTTATTTCCCAGCTGAAAGCATAATCCTATGTGAAAAATCTTTTTCTTCTTCTGCTCCCACAGAATAGAAGAATAACATGATTTATTTCCAGGCAAAGCTAGGTCATCAACACACCATCAATAAGATTTCAAGGGAGAATAAAACACCAGGATAATCTATCTTGTGGTGATTTTTAAAATCAGGAAATAACATGAACGGGATGATATAACGACAAAAATGGTTCCTATGCAGTCTGTATTTTGTTTCAAAACTATGTTTTTCCACAAGTACGGGTTCTTGGAGAGTGTTTTGTTGTAAAACTTCCACTTTGGCCTGTTCCAGACTCCTGTTGTGTCCCACACAATTGCCCATAGGGGTATGTGTGATTAGCATCAAGTTTGCCAATTCAGCAGGGATTATGCAGAGGTGTCTGTTTGCAGCAGGTATCTGCTTTGATGTTCATTTTCACAGCGGTCTTTTTTCAAAGCTGCCAGTGTTGTACCAATTCAGGCACCTCTGTGTCCATCTGCTGTACCAACTGAGGCCCATCTGCATCATTATAAGGCAGCAGTTTGTATAACTCACCCATGCAATTCCAGCTGTGTCACAAGACTGCTGACAGCCACAGAGCAATCGTGCAAGGTTCGACAAAGACTTGGACCAGACAGCACCTTCCCTGAACCCAGACCTATGACTTTATAAATGCTTAGCACTCTTAGCACTAAAACGAAAATTTACTTTATTTATACCAAAAGCGCTTCCTTGTCCCAGAAAGCTAGTGCAACTTAACTTCTGTTTTGAACCCAGTGCTATCTAATCCAATTAAGCCTGCAACACATTCTGGCTTCCATTTTCAGAAAAGAAGTGGGAGATCTGGGTTTTTGCCACCATGCTATAGACAGCTTATTCTCCCCAACCCCAATCCCTTTAATTTTGTACTGAATACCCAGCTAGATGAAGACTTGCACAGAACTCGAAATCTTGCATACTATTTGATATTTTGGTTGATCCTAATGCAAGATATTGCACAATTTATGTAAGGATGCCAGCCTTCAACTCGGCCTGGCGATCTCCTGGAATTACAGCTCATTTCCAGACTTCAGAGATCAATTCCCCTGCAGAAAACATGATTTGGATGCAACATTAGGAAGATGCAACATTTCTGCTGTGCCTGGGACTTCTTAAAGGACTGCCTGGTAGTGAGCCTCTGCAAGGCTTGAACTAGGGATCCAGGGCATGCTATACCTGTGCATTTCAAGTGTGTTTGGCATTGTATAGAACTGTGGTCCATGCCCTCCCCAGGTCCCACCCCGCAAATTTCAAGGAGTTTCCCAATCTGGATCTGGCAACCCCACCCCATCCTCCATCGCTTGGCCAGGGCAAACCTGGTAATACTAAACTTACGTGTCTGGATTTTTTCTGTGATTCCACAATAATGATCATAGTACGCAAACTGCAAAATATCTTGGCAATAACGGAAAGCATCCTAGCCATAACAGAAGAAGAAGGGCTTTACCTCCATTTTCCATATTTGCTATAGCAAACCTATCTGTGGATTCTTCCCTCCTCCCAGTTTTAGGAACACATGCATAGTAATGGTAATAGTATGTAAAGTGTCAAGCATCTTGGTAATTGAATAGCAGTCCTGAGTTATACCATCCAAGCATTCAGGAATCTGTACAGCCATTTACCAGTAGGTATCAAGCATTCATCTCAAGCATGGCACAGTTTAACCTTGTGGGTGTCTCATTACAGCTGTAATACGCAGATTCCCAGCTAAAATTAAAACTGGCAATTGATTGGCCTGTAGAAACATGATAAATGGTGCTGCTCAATGTCTACTCTTAAGGGACACAACATATTTTAGACTGTGGTGAGAACACTTACTTAATCTTAATTTTCTGCTCTGCATTAATATTCACAAACAGCACAACAAAGGCTTAGAGACACTCTATACTTGTGCCTTAACTAATTGGCATAGCTCCAGTAAATGGTACCACTTTGGCTATTACTTTTATAGTGTTCTCTGTGTTAGTGTTTAGTCTGTTTGCTATGCCATTCAGTGACAGGGCTCTAGGATTGTTCACAATGTATAAAACAGCCCTAAAAAAGCCATTTCTCACAAAATACGTAGCCATTTATATAATGGCAGGATAGACAACAGAGTAAGGCAAACACACTTGAAATGCACAGGTATAGCATGTTCTCGATCCCTGGTTCAAGCCTTGCAGAGGCTCACTACCAGGCAGTACTGTACGAAGTCCCAGGCACAGCAGAAATTTTGCATCAAAGATCATCAAAGGTATGAGAGATGAGGTTCTCATATGCATCTTCTATGATGATTCTGAACCCATGCCTCCTGTTTGCCATATGCGTGTGCCTTTCTCCAGTGAGCTACTGAGAAGGTGATGGGAATGTCTGTATGGGAATGCCTGTATACATGTAGTTGCATCTTCTCTACTTTCTATCCCAATGTCTTCATTCCCCCCCCCCTTGCCTGGCAAAGGTCTGGTCCCTCTAAGCCACCCTCCATCTCAAGATAGAACCCATGCATGGGGCAGCTGTTTAATTCAGGTTTCCCCTGCCAAACATTCAGGTGATGTGGTTGGATAGGCTGTTTCCTTCCCTGAGTATCTGCCTGACAAAAGGGAAAATAATTGTAGGAAGGGACTTCAATCCACTTCCACAGAGTTCTCTGACTGTGCTTTCCCCAAGGTTCCTAGAAGCACCATCCTTCTGGCAATCTCAGTTGCTTACCGATGCTCAGTAGAACTTCGGGGGTGGGGGGAGAATGAGGGACAGGGAAATTAACATCATTCTGATGCCATGATGGCATTTCTGGCATGAACCAGGAAATGACATTATTGCATCAGGGCAATACCCTAGGACTCCCCCAAAACATTATGGTCTCACACAATGATGTCACTTCCAAAGTCAAGCTGGAAGTGGTGTTGCAGTGCTGGAATGACACCTATACCCACTCCTCTAAACCTTCCACCTGACTTTGGTCAGGAAAGATTCAGATACAGGCATGTTTTTTTAAGAAGCCCTAGGAGTATAATTAGCTTTTCTATATTATATCATCTAAATCCTGCTAAGAGGTACATCCCAACAGCATTTTGCATTCATTGTGGGTCAAGTACACAAGTGAAACTATTGTTTACTTTTATTAAAACATAGCTCGTGTCATGAGCCCTGATAAGGAAGAGCTGGAAGGGTTAACAGACCTGGAAGAGTTGCCAGCCAGTTCCTCAGCTGAACAAACAGCAGCTAGCCCATCAATCACTCTCCAGACACCAGTGTCAGCTGCTGATGATCAATCTCCTCCAAGCTCTCCTCCTCCCATCTCAAGGGTTCGAAGCAGGCTCTGGAAAGAACTTTCAGAGTGAAGACATGAGGCATGCCGATGTTTCAGATCTCTCAGCCCTGAGTTCTAGCAGAATCACTGCCACCCAGGGCACAGACCGATTGAGACTCCCATATAGCTCCCACCCAGGACCTGGTAACCTTGTGGAAGCAACAAGTCTATTCTCTGGCTTGCATCCACGCTCCTCCCTGATTCCTGATCCTGACCTGTTTGATTTCCTTGGCACCCCAACCTTTTGGCTTTTGGACATTGACTTCTGATTCCGGTTTGTGATTCTGCATTGGTGACTTGGCTCCTGCTTGACTTCCTGGACTGTGATCTTGGACAGGCCTACCTGCACCCTGAGAATGTGACAGCTGTATTGTTTTTAATAGAGATGGGTAAATGGTGGTTCGTTTCAGTTCATGATTCATTTGATTTCTGATCCAGCCCATGTTTTGTTGGTTGATTTGGTTCAGGAGGTTAAAAAAACTCACTGGGAGTCTTCAGCAGGCTCTCCTCCACCCACCCTCCAAGTTTGGTGAAGATTGGATTTGGAATGTCTGACTTATAGTGTCCCAAAGGAGGTGCCCCCAGAAAAGTTCAGCTTCAGCTCTCATAACAACTCTTTGTGTTGCAGAATGGGAGCTCTGTGATTGTCTCCCAGAACTGCCAATCAAGCTATGGACAACAGCTATGGGTGTCATCTAGGGCTCCAGGCAGAGAGCATTGCCATTGTATCAGTGCCAGACTGTCTGGAAAATGAACCACAAAAAACCAAACAAACAAACCCAGACCAGTTTTGAATGAATCACAAATCAGCCTGACGCATGCACGCATTGTGATTTGTGGTTCGGTTCATGCCCATCCCTAGTTTTTAACATTAACTCAACAGAAAATTATACCACTAACCCAACAGAAAATCATAATTACATAATTAATGAGAGTGATTGCATGTCCATAAAAATTTCTTACCCAAAGTTAAGCAAGTCACAAGCAAGGAATCCCTTCTGAGAAAAAGCTCCCAATCAATGCTTTCCACCCTCTTAGGTTCTTAAAATCATCTCCTAACAGCACCTACTTTTCCCACTTGATACGGGTGCATGTTCTTGGCTACCTCTCTCTCTCTCGGCTTGGCTTCGCGAACGAAGATTTAAGAAGGGTGCAATAGTCCACGTTTGCTGCAGGCTCGCTGTTTAGGGTTGGTCCTGTAGCAGTGCGATTCTTCCTCAATCTCCTTTTGTCCTCAAGACCAGCTATGCGTGTGTTCTCAAAGGAAGAGACAGCCTGGTGGATGGTGTGCCTCCATGCTTTGCGATCTGAGGCTAGGTCAGACCACTGGTGATGGTTGATGTGACAGGTGCTAAGGGATTTCTTCAAGGAGTCCTTGTACCTCTTCTTTGGTGCCCCTCTATTACGATGGCCGGTGGAGAGTTCGCCATACAGGGCAATCTTGGGAAGGCGGTGGTTTTCCATCCTAGAAATATGCCCTGCCCAGCGCAGCTGCGTCTTCAACAGCAGTGCCTCGATGCTGGTAACCTCTGCCCGCTTGAGGACTTCAGTGTTGGTCACAAAGTCACTCCAGTGGATGTTGAGGATGGTGCGAAGGCAGCGCTGATGAAAGCGCTCAAGGAGTCGCAGGTGATGACGGTATAAAACCCACGATTCGGAGCCATAGATGAGGGTTGTCATCACAACCGCTTTGTAAACATTGATCTTTGTGCCTTTTTTCAGATGCTTGTTGCTCCACACTCTTTTGTGCAGTCGGCCAAATGCACGGTTTGCCTTTGCCAGCCTGTTGTCAATCTCCTTGTCGATCTTGGCATCTGAGGAGATGATGCACCCCAGGTAGCTGAACTGCTGGACTGTCTTCAGAACTGATTCACCCACAGTGATGCAGGGAGGGTGATAATCTTCCTGGGGTGCAGGCTGGTGGAGAACTTCTGTCTTCTTCAGACTAACTTCTAGGCCGAATAGCTTGGCAGCCTCTGCAAAGCAGGACGTCATATGCTGCAGAGCTGATACCGAGTGGGAGACGAGTGCAGCATCGTCAGCTACCTTGTCTTGGCTACCTAATTATCTTTTAACTTCAAACACTAAACAAAGTTATCTGTACTTGAAAATATAAACAATTGCTTGTTTATTCTTGCTATTTCTTATCTTAAAGTTTATTTTTAAAAAGTGATTATAAGTTTATCATACATATTATTATTATTATTGGGTCCTCAACTAATACACTCCATCTTTGAACAACATCTTCACTGCTATAAAGTTGTACATTCTTGCCACTCTTGGCCACGTCTATTGCTACGGGTTAGATGGCTTCTAATCTACAAAAGGACATATAATTGTGTTAGTACTTTGTTTCTTGCCCCTCCAAGGCTATTCTACTCTGCGTCTTTAAACTCTCTTTTGGCATGTTTAGCTGAGAGATTAAGCCAGTTTGTTCTCTGGTAAGTAAAAACATCTTCCATGTCTTTTTGGTGAAGTCCAGAAAATGTTCCCCTATAGTTCTGGCCACATCTATGACACCCAGCTTCTAATTATACCCTGTTGGGGGAGGGGTGATGTGTTCCCTTGTTGTATCCCCTTCTTGTGTGGCTGCAGCAGGCTAATATCAGGATGGCATACCAGCATTAGTTTGTTGCTGCTTCCATCTCTGATTGACACAAGAGCATTGTCTATGCACTGTGTTATCATTGGGGGGTTATGGCAAAGTTGCTATGGACTCCAGTGAAACTGCTATTACCCCCCCCCCCAAGTCGGAATGAAGAGTTGGACCCATGGTATTGATATAACTAAGGGCTACTTTATTAAGTATAATAATAAACAGCAAGGGCAACAAGAACTGCAGCCTGGTCAGGGTCAGGGGTCTCAACAGACCGCTCCCCTGCCATTAATGGGCAAGAGACCCAGCCCCCCAGCTGGAACTGTGTGACACAGCTCCCGCCAGGCCGGCCCAGTAAGGAGGCAAGCCCCAGAGGGCCTGACCACCAGATGCACATCTCAATGGAAGGCACCCTCTAGCCGAGCCTCCAGGACAGTCTGCATCCTCCCACCCAAGGGCATCAAACCCAAGGGCCAATTCTGTCAGACCCCTAAATCCCCAAAAGGGGGATGCTTTCTGGTCCTCCCCTAGCCACATAGAACCATAAATCCATTAACAACCTGCCAGGAGGTGGTGGCGGCAACAGGCATAGCCAGCTTCAAGAGGGGATTGGATAAAAATATGGAGTAGAGGTCCATCAGTGACTATTAGCCACAGTGCATGTGTGTGTATGTGTGTGTGTGTGTATTGGCCACTGTGTGATACAGAGTGTTGGACTGGATGGGTCATTGGCCTGATCCAACATGGCTTCTCTTATGTTCTTATGCCAAACTAAAGTGACCAACCTATTTAACAGCACCTCCCTATAGCCAAATCCACAGTCCACTGACCTGCTATGTAGGGTAGGCGAAAAAACACACCAGCAAACAGCCAATCAGCTAGAGAGCAAAAAATTCCTACCCAGCCCCCCCCAAACCATGAGGTGACCAGCACTTGCCTACATAACAAACAGGGCAGGAGGGAGGGCTGATCTCAGCCTGGAGACTGAGGTAGGGAGCGGATGGTGCTCCTGCTATCACAGCAAGCCCTGCCCCTTCAAAAACACACCCAAATGGGCCGTGAAAGTCCTCCCTTTCCTCACAGGGAGGCAAAGATGTTCCAGCAACCTAGCAGCATGCTGTTGGCTGCTAGAAACGAATTCTTTCTACATTGTGGAGTTGCATATTTTTGTTCAAATAGGATATGGACTAGCAACATGCGTAGTTAGAACAGGGTTACCCTACAGTTCTGGGCTTTGGTACACACGTGCTACAAAAGCTGACTGTTGTTTACAGTGAATTATGCCACAATAAACTAGCTTGTTTCTAAGGAGCTACAGCACTTTGGGGGCTCCTTGCTTCCTCTGCCTGTCTCATTTTCTAGAACTTAACCTGGCAACTGCTCTTTACAGAGAATAGGGGAACTAAATTCAGTCATTATCCAAGAGACCTAAGGAGAACAACACCTATGACCAGGGGAGGGGGGGGGTGTTAAAAATGCAGCAGCTGGAGATTGTCTTGATCTAAAAATAATAAGGGGGAACCACAATGATATTAAAAAGTTCAGGCTCCTGATTTTAGAAAAAATCAATAACATAATTTTAATCTATCAGCTTGAAATGTCAATGCAAAGCTAGAAAGTGACAGGAGGAATGACATGTTACTAGTGGCAAAACTTAGCAGATTAAGCCACAAGAGAACTCCTTTAGCTTTCGTTGAAAAGGAGTATGCCAAACAATAGTTGTATGCCTTTAAAGCAGTAGTTTATAAGCAACTACTTTTGGTGTTACATTTGAAAGCTGTTTTAGAATGCCACTATATACAGCAACGTGAACCATTCTTAAGCAGCCAACAGCATCTGAAATCACTTGGCTTAGTACCACATTAGCTAATTCATGCACAGAGCTCAGAACCCCATGTCCAGAGAAGACAGTGATATAGCGGGAGCATTCCACCTTAATCAGGCCAAGAAACTTTGATCGACCCTTGAAGGAAACAAAGCCAAATAAAAGGCTATCTCACAATGAGTTGACCAAAATGATACAATCTCTGCAAACTTACAACTCTCTGAGATTCCCCTCAATTCAGACTACTACTTAGAAGTTGTCAACAAGCTGGAGAAAAAAATGTCTTCCATTTTACCTTAATGGGTGAAAATGCACAGTCAATGCTTTTTTATGTAATGGAGGTAAATAATATCTCCTGGTTTTCATGTCTCATTTAAAGGCAGGACCCATCTTTGCCAGATTGCTGGCAACCCTAAATCATTTCTAATTTTTGTCATTCAAGTCCTCTTGCATTGTTTGATGGGTGTCTCATGTTATTTGATCACATTGTTTTACACTGCATAATCTGCCTTGAGTGTCAGCAGCAAGAAATATATGCTATAAATAAAGTGAATAAATAAATATTTGCTGGGGGCTTCAAAATAAATACTAAGAGAGAAATACAAAGGAAACAGGACATGGTATTCAAGCAAGCATATCTTTTTCAAACAGCAATGACAAGGGGAAGGAGGAGGAGGGGGCGCAGAGGAGATTGGATTCATACCCCACTCTTCACTTGGATTCTCAGAGTGGCTTACAGTCTCGTTTTCCTCTCCTCGCAACAGACACCCTGTAAGGTAGGTGAGGCTGAATTCTGACAGAAACTGCTCTTGAGAGAGCAGCTCTTCCAAGAACTGTAACTGACCCAAGGTTACTCAGCAGCTGCATGTGCTGGAGCAGGGAATCAAACCCAGTGTTCCCAGATCACAGTCCTCACACTTAGCCACTACACCAAACTGGCTCTCAGAGCATCCTACTACTGCTTCTACAGAATATTCTCAGACTACAGTGACATAAGAATTCTTTCTCTCAATCCTAACCTAATGTAATTTGCTTAATGGCAATTTTTACTACCTGCTCCATAAATAACTCTGATTTAATGCAACAGTTGATACATGTAGCTAGGAGAAAGATTTATTCATCACACCTTGTAGATCTCTCCAGCAAGAACATATCTTTAAATCCTAATGCCAGATAAAAACAACAGGAGGTTGATACGTATAGTTTCCATGTAGAGAATGAGTGGAGGACTGTATGCACCTTGAATGAACAAATACTGTGCAGAAGATAAACAGCTAAGCTTCCTAAAGCTAGACAGTAGAACCTAATGAGGCAATTCAAACAAATCCCTTCTAATTTACTTTTTGATTGCATGTGTTTAAATAGGAGCCATATTTTAAGAAGCGCAAGGTTAAACACAAGTTGAATCTCTGTTCTTCTGCTAACAAAAAAAAGGGTTTTCTCCTCTCTTCCTTGTATTACAAAGAAGAGATTAACAAACTAGAAAGAAATACTTAGTCTACATTATTTATAAATCCTCAAACCAGACTAGACAAAGTTCAAAGTATTGTTTTTGTGTGTATGTTTAATCTAGTAGCCTAATAAATATTGTATAGGACACAAAGGTAGTTGTAGGAGGCAAAGGTATTTGAAAAGTGCTCCAAGTTAAATCTTTCTCAACATCCTGAAAGGATATGGTGTCTGACAAATTACTTGCATTTAGTGCAAGACATTTCTTTTAGAAAGAAGATGTTAATGCAGACTCTCTTAAGGCTGTTTACAGATTGCATTTCAGAGGCGATGGCTGCAGATTCTTTCTCAACACTACTTGATCCTAGAGGCACAGCATGATATTGGTCAAATGTAAGGGAAAGGGTTGAAGAATTTTGTGGTAGAAGATGTTTCTCAGCTGGGGAGAAGGTTGTTAGGACTAACATTCAAACAGACAACATTTCCTTCCACACTGGGAGGAAATATGTCTGTAAGGAGTAAAATATTTAGAAAGTTATTAATATAGGCTTAGCCAATAGCCAGCCATTGTGCATCTCTTTCATCAATGCTTTCCCTTCTCCTTAGAGATAACTTAGGGAAAGGGAGTCCCCTCATATTATGCAAAAGCAACGTGAGTCTCTTGCATGTTCCAAATCTCAGCAGGATATGAGAAACTCACATCTCTCCCCTCATCTAAGCATGTTAGGAGACTCAGGACTGTTCTCCTCCAAATCTCAGCATGAAATAAGATAAGTGCTTCTTTCTCCCCTTTCAATCCTTCTCTGTGTGCCAGAATTTTAGGACTGCACCAACACTCAGCATGATGTAAGAGACTTCCTCAAGTTCTGTGCAATTACTGAGCATTCCAGAGCTGGGTCACTTGCTTCTGAAGAACTGACAAACAGATTTGTAGGGTCCTGAGATAGATACAAACAAGGTCTGTTGCAACTTCTCTCTTAATACATGTGATGCTGCCATCAGGAATTTAATTCCAAACACTTTATTTAATGTCCCCTACTGAATTGTGCCCAACTCTAAGGCAAGGGTGTTAAATGTCCATCCCATGAGCCAGAATCAGCCCACCCAGGGCTTTAATCAGGCCCGCAGGGCTCTTTTCTCCCCCCCCCTCCCCATCCTGTCCACACCTACTGAAGCTCCAAGGCTGATGAAGTTCCCTGCTCTTTCTGCCTCATCTTTGCCAGCTACAGCAGGATGCAGAGCTGCAAGGAAAACATAGAATGGATTTTCCATTAAGGTCTCTGTGCCCATCTCATTTCCAGGGTGTTTTCTGTATTTTTTTTTGGGGGGGGGGGAGGGGGAGTTGCTTGTTTCTTTCTGCTATTTTGTTTGTTTACATTTATGTCAATTGTATTTGTATTTTGTAAACTGCTTTAGGTCCCTGTTGGGGAGAAAATCAGAATTAAATACTCTAAATAATAAGCAAGAATTACCCTCATCGGACAGAAATAGATATACTTAATGGAAACAAGCACATGAATCTGCCTTGCCTTGCCTTTCAATCCTTAGAATCATTTGATTAATGAATCTTGAGCAGCAGAAGACATTTATTTCTTATCTTTTAGATGCAAGAGTTAAAAGGACTGAGACAAATTTTGCAGTTGCTAGAGTGATCTTAGGATCCTTGTCCCTCAGCAAAAGAGCCAGATTTTCTAGAGTATGGGAGGACAATTGGTTAAATAGCATCTTAATATAGTAATCCCTCATAACATAAAAAAATCTGCATTCCAGCGAGGCAAGAAAGGATGTGTCAATCCAATTAAGGCAACAGGGGCAAATTCTGTCAGCGTATGGCCTATTCAAAAATCATCCCTACAAAACCATTGTAGACACAACGTTCAGCCTTGCAAACAAAAAAAAGCTCTGCGGTAACATGGGATGGTTAAGATAGTATGGGGGGGGAGATTTTGAGTAAGAAAGACCCCCCCCAAAAAAAAAAGAAAAAGAAAAAGGAGTGAGCCTCAAAAATAGGCATGAACCAGGAAAATGGAGGTTTTGTTGGAGGTATGTAGTTTTTTACAAACCCTGAATCACAAATCTCGAACAACTTCTCTACTGGATGAACCGGTTCATAGTTCGTCCAGTCTGGAGTTCAGATCCAACACAAGTGAGCTCCAAAGGCATTTAAATGCCTTCGGAGCCACCTCCAGGTCAGGCCGGACTCTCTGAGAGTGAGCTCCAAAAGCCTATAATCACTTGATAGTGGCCTATCATCTACTCCTACTCGGATTGGTCTGCTCATTCTTGTGACTGGATATTTTCAGTCATTCTCTGCATAAGATATGGTGTATCTAAAAGTGTGGTGTTCTAGCCTCACTCTGTAATGGCTCACCCTGCCACCTTTCTATAAAGGCCTTTGGAGCTTGCTCTGGGAGCTGTTGAGTTAGGACACAGCCCCTTGGAAGGTGCCAGCATTGCCCACTTGCAAAACCCATTTAACTGTAAATGTTTTTTGCAAACAGGTGCCACACAAGCCTAAATTTCTGCAAGATTTAAAGGGCCCGCCAGCTGATTGGTGGGTCACATGCTGCCGCCGATCAACTGGAGGGCCCTTTAAATCTCACAGCAGAGGAGGAAGAGGGGTGGATGCCAGCGGGTTGCTGCAGTGGGTGGGTTTCCCCCTTGCTGGTCAGCTGCTCAATGGCAGAAAGGAGCCCATGAAATCAGGGGATTCCCCTACCCCCCAACCTACAGACTGGCAAGCCTATCATATTAACCCCAGTTTTGTGCAGTAGTTGATGTTTTTTAAGGCCCTGAGACAATGTTTAGAAAGCACAATTTCCTGAGCATGTGCAAATTCCTTCTAGACCTCCACATAGTCCCATTATATCTCCCAGTCACTGACTGGGGCACGAACTGAGATGCTAATCTCTCTGCCTCAATGAGGTGCCTTTTATAGAGCTTTTTTGTACAGTTTTAATCTTCCTTGAGTCAGTTTATCATTTGATAGTGGCCTATCCACTCCTACTCTAATTGGTCTGCGTATTCTTGTGACCGGATGTTTTCAGTCGTTCCCTGCACACGATATGGCATATCTAAAAGCATGGTGTTCTAGCCTCGCTCTGTAACGGCTCTTACCCTGCCACCTTTCCTCAGAGCAGCTCAAAAAGCTGCAACGTTTGAAGTAGTAGCAAATTTCTGAGCTGCAAGCCAGTCGCCACTTCAGCGTCTGGACACGGAAACATGCAAGTGAGGTGCCTTGGCAGTGTGAGCCTGCCAAGCCACTTCCAGCTTTTTTAAAAAATGTATTGCTTTCAAGTGCATAGGCACATGGGTGCCCATGTGCATGACCAAAAAATGAATGGGAAAAAAGAAGCCCACACCAAGCTACAGGCGATGGTGTGCAACAGCTGTCTGATTGCCCCGTCGCCCTGCAGATGGGATGGGAAAGGCTTGCGGGGGAGCATTTGGATGCTTTGAGACACTTCTTTTTGAGCCAGCCTGATTTGGGATGCCTCCCATCTGCTCCAAACTGACCATCTGTTATCAGCCATGGAGTAAGAAATACAGATATCTAGGCAGAAATGATATATGATATATAATAATGATAAGTCATAATGTTTTAATATTTTCCCAAGGTTAGAATGACTGTTTATAGGAGAATCTTTATATCTACGTTTCCTGAGAATGCCAGTCACTTAACCGTAACAGGAGTAAAACCTTAATTGTTCTCTCTCTTTGCTTTGATCCTTCATAGTTTTTATTAACTTCCTCCTACCCACAATCTCATCATTGCCTCTGACATTTCATCTTTTAGTTTCTTTTGTGGTTTTACTTCTATATCAATTTTCCTTGACCTTTAGAAAACCTTATGAGTCACTTATATTTATATTTTCTAGAGTTTGAGGGTATTTACTTGTAAGACAGGCAGATCCTTTTGGCTAATGTTTTTAATTATTTGTTTCCTATAGATATAGATGAGTCTCATCAATACAATATTTTTTTAAAAAAAAACCCTGCATTTAATTAATAGAGCTCAGACTGAAAAAAAATGTCTCATAGGCTGATTACAGATCGGCACTTTAGGTCGACTCAGATGCCTCTGAAGTCAACCCCAAAAAACCGTCCAGATGGCAACATCTGCGGCCTGCCCCTGTCCCACACTTACCCCGTCCTTGAGGATGCTCCAACCGCCTCTAAAAGGCACCACTTGAAAAGTGATTCCTTTTCGCTGGGGTGGCTCCGAGGCGGCGTCTGGCTGTCTGGAAGGCACCTTACGAGCACCCAGGGAGCTGCGAGCGGGATGCATGAGCGTTCCAGATACTCCCCAGCCGCCCAAGGCCCGCCCCTTCTTCCAGCACCATCCGGAAGCTCCAGCATGCTCTTCTTCTGGCTGGCTTTCTTCAGGGCGGCTGCAAGCCACCCCAAACCGGCCGTCTGGTTTCAGTCATAGTTTGTCTTACAGTGTAATAGCTTTCCACAATAGCTTGCAAAATATCTTGCACAAATTACATTCCATGCTATAGAGTTTAAACATAAGTGGGTGGGTGGGTGGATCGACCGACGTATGGACGGACAAGCAGAGGGTCCAATTCAAGAAATTCATTTGCATGCACATATAGATGTCTGATACTTTCACCATGCTGACTTATCTCAAATCAGAGCATTGGTCTGTCAAGGTTGGTACTCTCTATTCTGACTGGCAGTGGCTCTCCAGGATCTCAAGAAGAAGAAGTAGAAGAGATTGGTTTCATACCCCACCCTTCACTACTCGGAGTCTAAGAGCGGTTTACAATCTCCTTTCCCTTCCCCTCCCCACAACCATCACCCTGTGATGCAGGATGGGGCTGAGAGAGCTCTCCCAGAACTGCCCTTGAGCAGAACAGCTTTGAGAGAACTTGTGGCTGAGGTCTTTCATATCGTCCATCTCACCCTTTTAAATGGAGGTGGCAGAGATTAAGCTTACCACTTTCTGCATGCAAAAAAGATCCATCACTGAGCCTAGGCCGCTATTCCTGAACAGCAGCTTCCCACACTGCATTCTAAGTTGCTTTTTGAAGTGAGATAAATTTTAAAAACAATTTGCTATGCAGCACAGATAGCTATTTCTCAGGACAGGAAGATCAGTTTTAAATTAGAAACAGTATCTTTAGATAACCACCAATATTAGTATAGTAAGCTGTACAGTAATCTTACCTAGAAGAAAGTTTGAATTCAGTGGCACCTTTTAGACCAACGAAGTTTAATTCCAGACAGGCCTTGAATTCAGCAGGAGCTCACAGGAGCACAGCTCCTGAACTTTTCTGACAGTTTCCCCTCCTAGTACCTACCTTGTCCATTGAATAGTAGGTGCAGCTGCATAACAATCCCTGGATGAGTCCACCACCTATTTTTCTACAAAACAACCCCTGACCAGGTATAAGCTTTTGTGTGATGCACACTTCTTCAGATACCTTAAAACAGACCTCTTCATTCCTTACAGATGGATGAGGGGTGTTAGTTGCCAGGAAAGGCTAGTTAGAGTCAAGATGCATAAATAACTCAAAGCAACACTACATGTCTATGACAAACTTCATCCTTCCACAAAAATGCTGATTTTTATTTATTTTTACTTATATCTCCCACTTTTATCCCTAAATGGGACTCAACACAGCTTGTCACATCCTCCTCCACTTTATTCTTACAACAATCACAATGCAAGGAAGGTTAAGCTGAAAGACCATGACTGACCCCGCTAACTTCCATGTCAAGGAAGAGATTCAAACCTGGGTCCTACTCTCACATTCTAACCACTACACTATGTCAGCTCTCTCTGTGAAAATTACTCCCATGGCACTTTGCATTGAACAGACATGGTTCAGTCACTGCAACAAACCATAGTTTGTCACTATGACACTATGCATGGGGAACCCTCGTGTCCACATACATTCTCTTCTCTCCGCTTGCATAAACAACCAGTTAATTAAAGATTTCTGCTTTCACCACAAAATTTGCTGTTACATCCAAACCACAAACTATTGACTGTGCTTTTCCCCACAAACTAAGATCAAACCACCCTTTTTGAAACCTGGTTTGCACAGTTCATTATTTGTGGTCTCAGATATAATAAACAACCAAGGCTGGCTGTGAAAGCAAAAAAATTTAATTAGACTGACACATAGAATGGGAAAAGAGAGGAGGAAGTAAGATGCCGTTACATTTGAATGACACCTTAGTGCTCCTAAGCTCAATCCTGTCAATCAGTATATCAGTCCCAGAACACCTAGGATAGGTGGAACAGTGATTTACCTTGTGCTGTTACTTTGACAACAGCAGAGAGACAATTGCATTTCCAGTTGTAATGTAGCCACCGCTGTCATTTCTGACTGTTGCTACCTGCATAAGAATGCCACAGAGGGAGAGCAGTTTCCTTTGATGTCTTATCACTCAGGAGGTTTATGTATCTGGCCAAGGCTGACTTTTGTTTCTGAGGCTTCAGTAAAAGGAAATGTCATGTATCATATTTCATTTATGGCACATCCCACAGGTCATCTGAGTAGCCCAAGTCAGTGACCAAAAACAGCAACCACCTTAGAAATAACTTGGATAATTATAAATTCTTTCCTGTTTTCAGCTTTACTTTGGGCCTGCATTGGTTCAGTGACAAGAGTTTTGGATAACTGGAGAGGGACAGAATTCACAGAGGAAAAAATATCATTACTAGTCAAGAAATATCTTGCTATAACAAGCAAACCCACAATAAAAAACATTGACCTGAGGTAATCTCATCAAAATTATCTAGATGGAATCCCAGTGCTTTTAAGAGGCTTCAAAATACATGTCCCAATGGAAATTTTGTGAATACAGTATTAAACTCTCTCATGAATTGGTATACTTTTATGTGATAGGACAATTACACATGTTAGAAGTTCATGATCTCATTATTCATCTCATGTCTCTATTATGCAAATTAACTGTATACAAGACTGGTTTCAGTATTTTACTTAATAATGGAGAAAAAATTATGTAAAGAATTGGCAGAACTGAAAACAACTAATTTCACAAAAGATTCCTGCATGCACGCAGAAATTAGAATAATTGTGACAAAATTATGGTAGTGTTCTGGTTTAATTGCTTCATTGTAAATTGTTGCAAGTCATCTGATTTAACACTTGGAAGCAGGTTCTCCAGAAACTGAACTCTTTTTCGTGACTGTGATTAGTATATACAAAGCTAACATCTGAAATGGAATTGCAAGTGTATGTCAGAAAGCTGTTACAGATGTAATACTCCCCCATCTCCCAACCATGTTTAAAATATGAGGAACAGTCTATCTCCCATTATATCCCTGCCTTGATTCTACCCCCTAGGCAGCCTTAACTACCATTAAATATCATGCTGGTATCAATCAAAATATCTATTTCTGAACCACTTGATTGGGATATGATTGATAAAGACCCAAAAAAGGCCAATTCCACCTAGACCTTTAATCCTGGTTTAGCCCTGTCCCCAAACTGACATTCTACACTAGCATCACAGAAACCAACTCTATGGTCGTTTTCGCACTTAGCGTTTGCTCCCCTTATTCCACGGCGCAATTATGTCCGGCTCATTTTCCTCGTTTTCGCACATGGACTCATTTGCGGAGTCACTTTCCATGAAGCCCCGGCTCAAATCGTTTTCCCACTGGCATCGACTTGAGTTCGATGCCCTGTCAATCTTTTTTTTTTTAAGCGCAAGTCTGGTTGCGTAAGGATGTAATAACGTAACATCGAGCAGTCACAGCTGTTCCTTCCCCTTCTTTTCGTGGACAAACCGCATCACGTGTGCTGCTTCTGCTTATGGATTGGCTGCAGCTGTAGTATCCTCCATAGCCCTTTATGTATTAACAGAAGCATTCACAGTGGAGAATCCTAGCACTAGATTCCCCCCCCCCCAAATTCTGAAGTTGCGAAATATCGCAATAACGAAGAGAGAGAAATCGAGGGGTTTGTGTGTGTGTGTGTGTGTGGCAGCTTCTTCCTTTCCCAGCCTCGCTCCCTCCCGGGTGGTGAAGCTGGGATTTCCTCCGCGCTCTTCCCCCTCCCCGGCTGGCGCTTGCAACAGGGACCTGACTGATTCCTGCCGCCAGAGCTCCCCCCCCCGCACCATTCTCTCCTTCCCCTTCTGTGGCGCGTGTGAAGAGCGAGCTCGCGTCTATTTTCTAACCGAGCAGAATGTAGCCAGGGAGAAGAATGCAGAACTCCAACTTCCCATTTTATACATGGCGATTTTGTGCAGGTCCAGAAACCCTGGTGGCACAGCTGAGGGAGGCATTGCCTTTTTAAAACACACACACATGAACGCTTTGGCCCGCGCCGGCACTAGATTTCCCCCCCCCCAACAATGTATAATGTAGTTGCGAGATAACGCAACAGCGAAATAACGCAACTAAAGTCAATAATAATAAAAAAAAAATTCTAATGAAACCAATTGAAGTGGCAATTGAGGCTATTCCAGGAGGAGTTTTTTTTTTCTATTTGTTAATTTCAAAATATCGCTATTACGCAAGAAATATGAAGTTTAAAAAAAATGGCCGTGCGGGCACTTTTGGGAAGCGCCGCGAACGGCTGATGATTGGCCAAGGGGGTGGATGGGGTGGGAGGACGGAAAGGGAGAGGGTGACGCCCACAAAGCAGTCGATCCGGCGTGGATGGATTTCCCACAGCAAACTCCGAGGAGTGGATCCGGTGTGGATCCGGAGGTTTTCAAAAACTCCGGAAGCATGTTGAAAAACATACTCCGGCGTGAAACCCTTGAAGCGCTGGAGCAAACCGCAGCGCCGGAGCAACAGGTGCGAAAACCAGGAAAAGATCCAGAGGTAAATGGGGTGCTACGCCAGAGTAAACGCTAGTGCGAAAACGCTCTATGAGTCTATGATTCTAGTGTAGAAAATCAGTTTGGGGGCAGGGCTGAGGAATAAGGTCTACTGTGGAACTGGCCCAAACAGCTAAGAACAGACCAAGGGATTTATCTACTAATTTGAAGGCAGTCCCAGGATTGTAAAACACCCCAGAACTCTTAAAAAGGAGGGATTAAAACTCCCTGAAGTAATAGAAACAACACTTGCAGCTTTAAAAAAAATGCACACAAAACTTTCAGCATCTGTTGAAGGTGCTAGGTGATCACAACCATATTGCCAACCCTTCCAAGCCTTGGTTTCTATAAAATGAAACCAAAGGAGGGAGCAGGAGTGGACCGGGTGGCCAAAACAGCCCTGAGAAAATCCTGGCCCTCCCCCTCCATTGCCATGTGCCCTGATGGAGAAGGACTCACCAGGGAAAACCAAACAGTATCAGAAACTCACTACCCACACAAATTGACCTGGTAGTGGCAGCCACCACACAACTGGACCCAGCCACACTTTTCCTGGGAAGAGGCTGTCAGGGGTGGGAAAACAGCAAAAGCTAAAGACACATGGGCTGATAAAGGCAGGCTGGCTAGTGGATGGGAAGGAGAGATGGAAGCAAGCCAAGACATAGCAGCCTCTGTGCAGCTGGGTCTAGACCGGCACTACCATTGGCCAAGGCACAAATGATCCTGGCCAGGTACAAACAGCCACCAAACATCTGGGATCAGCCCAGTGCTGGAAGCTACCATGTACCTGGGTCAGACTTTTTTCTGAGGGGAGGGTGCCAGGGGTACAGAAGAAATGAAAGCTGAAGACAGGGGGGCAGACAGACATAGGTAGAATTGAGTGGGAAGAAGAAAAGGAAGCAGTAAAATGGGAAAGGCTATGGGGGCTGCCAGAGAAGGGAAAGAAAAATTAGTGGAGAGAGGGATACAGTAGAAAATGAGATGCCCTTTACAAGTCCTTGCAGGACACCCACTTCCATTAACTGTTGTTAATATTAATCAGGGCTGCCTTACCAATATAAAACTTTCAGTACAACCCCAAGAATGTGTTTCTAAGAGTAAACCCCACTGAACAGACCTGTGTAGGATTCTATCTTCTTAAGACTGCTCTCTTTAAATCCTGTTTAAGAATAAATTCTAGTTAATGCATTAACTGTAATAAATTTGTTACAAATTTGGCTTTTGTTGGTTTGTGAGTTAGATGTGACTCCCATCTCCATGGGAGATGTGCAATTTCTTTCCCCACAGAATTTGATTGGCGTGTATGTTGGACATGGCTATATTTATCATAGTATATTGAGATGTAAGTGTAGGGGAGTTTTAGATTAATTTCTCTCACCTACTTTCACAAGCATGTATAAAATATAGCAATGATTATTTTAAATACCATTCATAAATAATACATCAAAATTTTCATTACTATTAATGGTAACACAGTTGCTGAGACTGGTGGTGAGAGGAGGTTGGCAAGAATAATTTTTAAGAATAATGATAAAGCACTTAATATTAGGCTAAGTACTAAATTCACATCAGAGAAAAAGTGGGAGGTGTGACATGTGACCATGTGGTCTGCTCCTAACTTTGGTATACGTATTAGCTCTGATGTGCTGGTATTGTTGGATCTATTTAATTAATAGGAATTTTGATATATTCCAAAAATACTCAGTGTAACCAGGCTAGACATCTATGTCCCCAGACCCATCAATCAGAGTAGTGTACTACAGTATAGTATAGTACAGTACAATATAGTGTGGTGCAGTGCAGTAGCTGGACAACTCCAAGATTTCCCAGATAAGGCAAAATGTTTAGATCCCTTGTCACCAATATGTGGATGACACTTAGCTATGTCTTGCACTTCCAGCTGGTCCCAGGAAGGCTGTAGAAAACCTGAACCAGTGCCTAGAGGCTTAATCCCAACCAGATGGAAGTGCTACTGGTTGGTGGAATGCCTGACCTGGGTATTAAGGTGTCACCTCTTACAGATGTTGGTGCACTCCCCTTAAATGAATAGGTCCATAATCTGGAGGTGCTCTTGGACTTAGGCTCACTGCTGGATAAAATTCAAATCATTCCTCACAAACAACATGCAAAGGGCTGCCATAGGAGCCTGCTATCAGCATGGGATTTATTCCATGTTGTTCCACAGGGTGGAATCCTATCCCCCATGCTTTTTGACCTCTATGTAATGTCTTTAGGTCAAATCATTCTTAGTTTGGGGGTTGGCTGTCATCAATATGCTGACAATACCCAGTTCTTTGCCAAATCCCCAGGTGATACAGTAGATGTGCTAAGTCACTGCTTAAGTGCTATGTTTCAATGGCTAGGACTGAAGAAATTGAAACTAAGTCCTAGAAAGACAGAGGTCATGCTGGTTGGGATGGCACTGTGCTCCTCACTTTGGATGAGGTTCAGCTGACTCTTGTTGATTCAGTTCAGAGCCTGGGGTAATACTGAATTCAACATTACTGCTGGCAAAGCAAGTTAATGCAACTGCAAAAAACACTTCCCCCACCACCACTCAGTCTAGCCCAGAAAATGGCCATCTACGTTGACATGGACAATCTGGCCACCTGGATCCATACCACAGTAACACTGAGAGCAGACTACTGTAATGCACTCTACATAGGTCTCCCCTTGAAGTAAACACAACAGCTCAGTTATATCAGGAACTAGGCGAAGCATGCCTATTACTACTATTATACAGTCACTAGATTGGCTACTCATCAGTTACTGGGTTTAAATTCCTTCCTGGGGCTCCTTGTGCTATGGTTAACCATTGCCTGGATTTGCTGTGTATGTGCCTGTGAGACCTAGGGCAGAAAATCCAAGCTCTTAGACTCATAGTAGAACCTGTTGCCACCTAGAGGTTTTAAGTATAGTAACAGGCTGCTCTTGATCAGTCAATAATTCTCCATTTGAACATAATCTGTTCATGTGTGTGAGAGAGAGATATGAGGGTAAGAATCCCACCTCCCCCTTTTCTCCCTTATTTGCTGGGCAAACTTGAATTACAGGGCTGTAAGGAAAAATAATTCAGAGAGTATCTCACAATCAAAAAACCAATTTTTAAAAGGGCTTTATCCTATGCTCTTAAACAAGTTAAGGAAGAAATCTGAGAGATGAAAATACGGAATGCAAAAATAAAAACACAGATTCTTGCTATCTAAACCAGTATAAGTTTTCAGATGTCTACCTGCTGTAGATGGATTACCTTTTCCACAGCAAATATCTGGAAGAGAGTATGGCAAAAGAGACACAAAGGTTTGGACGTTGTTATCTCATATTTACTCTGACCTGGATGTCTAGACTGGCCAATCTTGTAACTGATTAATAATTTCAGGGTTGCTACACAGAGGTAGGTAATGGAAGGTCACATCTGTTTGTCTCTTGCCTGGGAGACCCTACAGCAGGGGTGGCCAATGGTAGCTCTCCAGATGTTTTTTGCCTACAACTCCCATCAGCCCCAGCCAGCATGGCCAATGGCTGGAGCCGATGGGAGTTGTAGGCAAAAAACATCTGGAAAGCTACCATTGGCCACCCCTGCCCTACAGGATCACCATAAGTCAGCTGGGACTTGATGAGACTATCCGCCACCAGCTCATATTTAAAGGGTTACTCAGAAGGGAGTTTATCTTGGCCCAGTCAGAAAACAGGGTACTTCAAAGTTCTTGCAGAGCAGAATGAAGCCAATAAACTATTCCTGGGATTATGAGGTTCTCTGCACATAATGCAGAATACAAAGAAAATAGGTGAGATCAAGGGGGTTTTTAACATGTATCCAACAGAAGAAAACGTTCATTTGATCTACCTTTGCTTGATGCTTGCTAGGTCATTGTGAAAGATAACCAGGTGTGCCATCTGCATGCTGATTTCCCCTTCTCCAGATCTAGGATGCTTATCTGCTTTACTCATCTCATAATAATAGATTTTGTGGTTCAACTGAAATTTCACAGAGGACTTGGCCAATCTTTTCCTCAAACTAATTAACTAACATATTTGGGCCATTTGTACATCTCACCTTTATTCCAACACAGTCAAGACAGAGGTATACCATAATAGTTAGGATGTCCATGGGTTAGCAATAAAGAAAACATGGTACTTCCAGCTCAGGTATACTTACTTTGATTCGAACCACTGGGGCTGTTTCACTTCCAGTATGAACATGGAGATGTAACATAATACCCACCTGATTATATCTTCTGCTATAACCAGAATGATATGGCAGACACATATAGTATAACAGCACCTATGCCACTGAGTTAAGGTCCAAAATGCCCTGAGTTTCTGTAGCGATTAATTTTTCAGAAGACTGATAAAAGAGATGTGCTAAAATAAATTCTGAAGAATGTTATCTTAAAGGGTAACAGATGTATTGTGACACTGGCTTTTGTGGCTTGGAACCCACTTCAACTCTATATTTATCATTTCCTAACCAGAAGGAGAGTCCCCAAGACAGAACAGATTCTTCTGCCTGGCTTAGAGTGCCTTCCCTGCTGCAACCACTTAGTTTTCTTCTGTGACTTGGATGCTAATTTCTGCCATTTAAGATTTAAGGAATTCTTCACTACATCACTGAATGCAACAACATACAAGCTCCTTCGAGAAACAGCATGACAAAAATACGAGAGAGAGCATAAAACCATTGATTCATGTGTTATAGAGAATCCAGCTTGGGTATGAGGTCCTAACTCAGTCAGATGTGAGTTGCAAGTTCTACTCAACCCCTGTGCATACAGTACCCAATTTGGACTGTGGTATATATGGAGAAGTGGCTTCAGCCTCCCCTGCCACACATACCATTTCTCCAAACATGTTTCTTTGGTTAAACACAGGTAATTACAACAGGCCAAAGAGCACTCCCTGAAGTTGTTACAGAATGGCAAAATGGTTCAGGAGAAATCAGCAGTCCCTTCTCCATGAACACTGTGGTCATACTCTAAGTTGGGCATCCCACCCACAGGATCTGAGGAGAAACATCAAATCGTATCTGATATACAGGGTGAGAACAACACCTGAGCACTCCATAACTTGTGAATCAGTGGAAAGAAAGAGAGAGACTCTCAACACTAAAGAAAGTAGAATCCTGCATGGATCCATCCTGGTATTGCCATACAAGACTAGATTTTTATGCAGACTACTTTCATTATTCAGGCAAAGATCATTCATACACAGCATTACATGCCATACAGTCTCAGCCATGCATAACATAACACTATCCATTACCCCAGAAACACTTCTGGGATTACAGACAAAGAAAAGGTTCTTGATAATGAACCAGTGGGACTCAAGAAGCCTGAGAGAGCTGCTTCTCCAATGCCACATTTTATAGCTCATTATCTCCAAATCCAACGGGATAGTGCCGGAAAGACCTACGCAACCTAATGAATGAATGTTCTACTATAGCAAATATGCACTGCACAGTACAGGAGCAAGCTATGAAAATCTGTACATACTATTATTTCAGACATAGTTGACATGTGAAAAGTCAGTTATATAAACCCCATCCACCATATAACTCTATGAATATATACCTACCTAACTACAGGACATCCATGACTTTATGCAAATACTATATTTCACAGGTACTCAGAAAATACCAACCTGGCAATCAACAACACAGACAGGCATATGACCCCAATCCATACCAGGCCATGCTGCAGTTGTTTTTTGCAAGGAAGCTGATCATGAATGCTAAATATCAGGTGTAATTCAGTCCTTGGTCTACAGAATGCAACTTTTTGTGTGTGTTGCATTGAATAGCATGAATTCCAGCCCAGTGGCCTTCAGAATAAAACTGTTCACAATTCTGCTAGCAAAATTCATATTTAAGAGGTCCTTGAAATGCTACTCATGCAAGAATTCTGTTTTCTCATCTCACTTTTTCAAGTTCAATTCTAACTAAAAAAAATTGGGTAGAACACATTTAAAGTATTAAAGGTTACAAAAAACCAAAAACACCTGTCATCAGTAGCAACAACTTCTTACCAATCATTGCTGCAGTATCATTATTGATGTAACTTAGCTGTAATACTTTCCATGGTAAGATCTCTCTTTCCTTCATATGCATCCAGTCAACACATGTTGTCAAGATTCAAGTATCTGGTACTTTTCTAGCTCTGTATTATCAAGCACAGCCTAATTCAGGTGGCCCAGGCAGGCCTGATCTCAGAAGCTAAGCAGAGTCAGACCTGGCTAATATTTGGATAGGAGACCTCCAAACAGGGTCATGACAGAGAGACAGGCAATGGCAAGCCACCTCTGAACATCTCTTGAAAACCCTACAGGATCACCATAAACCAGCTGTATTGATGGCAAAAAAAAAAAAATCAAGTACCAACATTATGTCTTTGTAAGTCAAAGTGAATATCTTGCTTACCTCCCTTCTCCTTGTCATACCTAAGAAAAGATGCTTTCAGCTGAACAAGAGAAAGATGAATTCAGCAGCTGTGCACATGCAGCATCATTAACATACCTTCAAAAACATCTGTGCGAGCAGCAACCTCTGGGAGCAAAATCTGTGGCATATTCAGGTATTCATGTATCCTGAACAGATTGCATTGGTCAGACACATTTAACCCAAATATCTCCAAAAGTTTTTGTTTTTCCCCAATATCAGCCTATTTCAAATTTAGACTGCTGACCTAGAAACATCTCTCTATTTTAAGTCCCACTGAGAGCTACTCTAAAAAGAGGGCATAGTTTACTGATGTTTTTTGTTTCCTACCTGCACCAAATTATGTCCCCAAACCTTGTGTTATTTAAAACTTTCTGTCTTCACAAAAAGCATCTTAACCTTTATTCCCCTCTGAGCAGCATTCTCCATAGTTCAGGATGTTTCTTCTTTTTCCCTTCATATATTTTAAACTGTTTTCATGTCCTTTTTTTGAGGAGATGGGAGCAGATGATGGATTTCTTTCACATAAGGTAAGTCCTGTCATTGATGTGTGCATATTCTTAAATTGCAGCAACTTATGGCACCCCTGTTGAGTTTCTAAAGCAAGAGATAAGCAGAGCTGATTTGCCATTGCCTGCCTCTGCATAGCAACCCTGAATTTCCTTGGAGGTCTCCCATCCAAATACTTACCAGGGCTAATCCTGCTTAACTTCCAAGATCTGACAATGGAGTCACCCAGATCAGGCCTCCACTAATATACAAATAAACTTCTTCCATAACTCTGAGGAGTTAAATTCAGTATTCCATCAATTCTGAGGTTCATTCTGAGGGAAACTGGACCCAGCTTTCACCATTTCAACAGCTGCCCCCAACCCATGCAATAGCGTCATCCGTACTGCTGGAAAAATTATATTCATGTTCTTTGCCAGACTTAATTCTTTCATTCAGGTAGCTATGTCAAGCAAAGGTTATATTTACATGCCGTTACTCTTCATACACCATTCCCATTTGTTCTGTATGAGGAAATTGCTCTATACTTTAAGGGAACTGAACAATACAAAGTGGCCTTGAAAAAGGATTCGAAACAAGAGTAGAGAAAGAATTTCTTGTCCAATGGTATCCTTTTTCTATCATTCACACCAGTTGCCATGGTACCTAAGTACCTATTTTGTAACAAGAACTACATTATTCAGGAAAAAACACTGGTTGTATACAATTAAATTTTCATTTGCTTGGGTATTTCTTTCCTTAGACTACAGTGAAAGAAAGTAGCTTTGTTTTCTCATTTAAATTACAAGCACAAAGAAGAACTGACATATTTATCTTACAAGTTACAACTCTCTAAGAAAATTCTAGAATAAAAAAATCTTAATAAAAGAGTTAAAGCTCCTACCAATCCACTCGTGCCCAGAAAACATGGGAAATGTAAGTTAAGGCTTTAATTTTTGCACCATGTAAACTGTCAGGAGGGTCCTCTGAAAAAATTAGAGCTGAGAAATATCCTGAAAAACTTTCTAATGTCTTAAACAAAAGCAATAAACACCTGAAAAGCAATATTTACTTAGTCAAAAGTAAGCCTGCTTCAGCGGGGAGGGTGGGATATAAATCAAATAAATAAAATGAAAATAATTTTTTTTTAAAAATCAAGTGTACAAGAGGTTTGCCAGCCCCCAGATCAGGGCAGGGGATCCCCTGGATTTGCAGGCTCCACGCTGTCGCCAGTCAGCTGGCTGGCAGAGGGAAGTCCCGCCCCAACAGCCAGGATGTGCCTTTACATCTCTGTAGGTTTAAAAGAAGCCTGCAAACTCCTTGTATGTTGGAATGTGGCTGACCCAAGGCCATTCCAGCAGCTGCAAGTGGAGGAGTGGCAGGCCTGTAGTCAGAAAAATTTGGGGTGGAGGGGCCCAGGAGATTAAAAATTTGGTGGGGGGACCATGGGGCTTGGCAGCTTCTTCCCAGTTCTGCTTTCGGCCTCCACCCTACTACTCAGGAGAAAACCCCTGCCCACCCAAACAGCCTACAGCAGGCAGGAGGGCGGGGAATGCTGACAGGGAAGAAGCTCACCCCCTCCTCAGCTTCCCCAGCTGTCTCTCCCGTTCTCTTTCTAACAGTTGCTCGCTCGCTCTCTCCCCCTCACTCTCTCACACGCTTTCCTTTGCTGTTGCTCTCTTGCTGTCTCCCCATCGCTCTCTCACACTCGCTCTCTCTCACTTGCTTTCTATCTCTCTCTTATTCACTTCCCCCACTATTGTTCTCTCTCTCTCTATCTCTTGCTTGCTCTCTCGGTGTCACTCTCTCTTGCTTCCCTCCACTGTCATTCCCTCTCCCTCTCTTGCTCAGTCTCTCACTGTCGCTTTCTCTCTCCTTCCCCCCCCCCCGATGTTGCGCTCTCTCTCTCCCCCTCCCCCCTCGAATGTGGAGTCTCTTTCCAAAAGTTTATTTTTTTAAAAGCTGGAGGGAGGGGTGAACACACCATGGCACAGGTTAGGACCAACACAGCTTTACTCCATCAGACTGAAGGGAGCTGCCGAAGTGAAGGGGGGGGGGGGCTGGGCAGTGGTAGCTGCTCTACTGAAGCTGAGAAAGAAGGCAGGGCAGGTTCCTAGAACACAGCTGTTCTCTAAGGCAGTGCTTTAGGTGAACTGAGGAGGATAAGGCATTGACCAATTGAGGGGTCCTATAGAGGGAAGGGGAGTTTAAACAGAGTGACCTGCCCCCCTGAGGCCCCCCATAGCTAAGGACCTGAGGAGGTGGGGAAATCAAACCCCATTCTCCCAGATAAGAGTTCGTGCACTTAACCACTACACCGGCTCCAAACTGACAACCCCTTTTCATTCCAGTAAGTGTTATGCAAGGAACGCAGAAACATAGAATCATAGAGTTGGAAAGGACCTGCAGGGTCATCTAGTCCAGCCCCCTGCACAATGCAGGAAACTCGCAAATACCTTCCCCTAAATTAATAATAGAATTTTTTCCCATTAACATAGCAGAAATATGATCAATTGAAACCTATTCTTACATTGATGTCCCAAACTGTCTAATATTGTGTGTTTAATGTACACCTATACAACTTACAATACACTAAGCTAAAGGCAAATTCACAATTATTTATCTGACACATTTTTATCCTACACGTCTTTCAAGGGAAGTGTACATACTTCTCCCTTCCCTGATTTTTATCCCTGCAACCAGATAAGTTAGGCTGAAAGACAGTGCCTTGCCCAAGGCCATCCAGCATGCTTTACAAAGGAGTAGGGTTAAGATTTTGTGAATATTTGACTGCACTTCTTGTATATCGTTGGTTTTTTAAACTTTAATTTTAAAAAGAGAATTAAAAAAACCACCAAGTTTTGACACACTTAACTGCTAAACCACAGTGGCTCTCCATGTTTTGTAGTCTGCTGTATAATAACTTTTTCCTGGTTTTGTGGTGCTGGACTCACAGTAAACACCCTTGGCCAGAGCCAGCCCTGCCACTAGGTGAAACAGGCAATCACCTAGGGCGCCGGCCTTCGGGGGGTACCAAATTGGATGCACATTTTCCTCACAAAAACAATCTGTTTTTGAAAACTGCTTATCAGTTGGGGGGTCTTGGCAGGTCTGTGGCAATCCACTAGACATGGCTAATGAGTACATCCATTTTGGTGGGTCACAAGGGCACCTCAGCAGAAGGTAGAGG
Organism: Heteronotia binoei; assembly: GCF_032191835.1. Classification (NCBI taxonomy): domain Eukaryota; kingdom Metazoa; phylum Chordata; class Lepidosauria; order Squamata; family Gekkonidae; genus Heteronotia; species Heteronotia binoei. Next base: position 46,338,914 of record NC_083225.1, read on the forward strand.
CTTCATAAATTCAAAAACCCACCATGGAATACAAATACTGCATTATTATTTATATACATGTTATGTTATGGCCAAACATATATGTTATGGCCAAACTAGCAGGCAATTAATAAATTCCAAGGCTATGACCACTGCATGTTGACTATTCGTGTGTGTGTGTTTGTGTGTTTTAACTCCAGTCCAGTTTAAATATATTAAACTTCTATAGCAAGCCTCCTAGACTGCTAATTAGAAGATGATGATGAGATATTGGATTTATATCCTGCCCTCCACTCCGAATTTCAGAGTCTCAGAGCAGCTCACAATCTCCTTTATCTTCCTCCTCCACAACAGACACCCTGTGAGGTGGGTGGGGCTGAGAGGACTCTCACAGCAGCTGCCCTTTCAAGGACAACATCTGCCAGAGCTATGGCTAACCCAAGGCCATTCCAGCAGGTGCAAGTGGAGGACTGGGGAAGCAAACCTGGTTCTCCCAGATAAGAGTCCACTCACTTAACCACTACACCAAACTGGCTCTCTCTAATTAGTGCCGTGAACATGATCAGACAGGGTTTCTAACAAGACTTCATACTGAACAGTCACATTCACAAGAGTCTTGTGATAAAGGGCCCGGTAGGGCATTATAATGATTGCCTTTAGTGAGCCCAGCAGGGCCTGCCTAGCAAAAGACCTGAAGACTGTAAGCTTTTTTTATTATTATTTAATGAAAATAAAGTACTGAAAGGAGCACACAAACAGGCAAAAAGGCTACTCTGTATTCTTCCGTGAAGGAAATGCTTATCAATACACATGAAGCAGAAACAACAACTGAGCTTGTTCCTACCAGATGTTCACCTAGAGTCAATCCATACTTTCTAACACTGATATATGTTTAAAGTGCTGTTCACAAAGAATGAAATCCTGGCTTCCAAACCTCAACTGGCATGCTTTAAGTAAGTAGACTAGCTTGCAAATGAGGCTGTAATGAAACAAAAAAAACTGCATACAGTTTGTCACTGCAATAAAGATAAATGGGACTGAGTCTCTGAGCCATGTCAATCATTTGTAATTATACAAATGAAGGGAGGGTTAAATTAGTAGTTTTGCACATGCACTTAACTCTCGTTTTCTGCATTCCTTGTATCTGAATTTTAATCACCATCTCTACTTCTGCAAAAACAAATTAAACTTCTATCGTTGTTCCACAGAGTATTCCCTCCCACTTCCGTTGCTTGGAAGACTTTATTTGGACGGCTTTAGAATAGAAGTTAATTAATCTGAATCAAGTTCTACTGGAATTTAAAATCATCATACCATTTGCACCTACATATATTTAGGCATCCGTGTAACTCATCAACAAAAACAAGCACTTTATCAATAGTTCAACAACATACAATGATGTTTAGGGTTTGGGTTTTTTAAAAGACTTTCTTGGGTTAATTATCTGAGCTGCAAAACTGTATTTGAAAAAAGGTTTTGTGTCCTTCCACGTTTGTTAGAATGACTACAGCCGTAAAAAGGAATGCATTTCATACCTCCCTCTGAATTTCCCCTCTAAAATGGAATTCTTCAGAATAAAGTTCAATTTTTTTTCTCTTGACTACAAAACTCAGTTCTGAGAATCTTGCACAAGAGCGCTCAGTACAAGGCCAACATCACACATGGCATGTCTGCAATACCCAGGGGTTAACTGCAGCCCATCAAGGCTATGCATAGCACATCAACCTCACCAACTAGCACAACATAATTTTGTCTGGTTTCAGCTTTAGCACATTGTCTCTTAACCGCCTGACCTCTCCATTCCAGTACTGGCCCAAAATGAAGATTCCACTTCCAGAAGCTTTGCTACTGAAATACAAATGTTGGTGTCATCAGCATAATCCAAAAGACATAAGTATTGAAGAGCCCTGAGGAAAGAAGATCAGAACCATGCAGTTCTTTAATATTTATGGCAGGCCATGCAACCAGTGATAACCTCTTTTAACAAGAACCCTAATTTTCTTCTGGAATGATCTTACATAGTATGAAGGCCAGGGATCAGCCTTGCAGGTAGTGGCCTTCACAACCTCCCATAATCCTTTTGTCCAATTGCCTTTTAAACTTCCCTTGGGAGAGGATGGATTTGCATGGTCCAAACTGGTGAGGCATCAACAGCAAGGAGGGAGAGCATGTTCCCAAGAAGGCACTACTGATAGCAGGATACTACTGGAACAGACTAGAGCTGACTACAGTTAATAAGCCAGGCACAAGTCCTCCTGTAGAATCCCAGCTTAGTATGAAAACAATCAAACAAACTAGAGTTGCCAGTTTCCAAATGGGGCCTGGAGATCTCCTGCTTTTACAACAGATCTCCAGCTGGCAGAGATCAGCTCTCCTGGAGAAAATGGCTGCTTTGAAGGGCATTGTGCCACATTGTTCCCTCCCCAAGCCCCACTGTCTCCCAGATCCACCCCCAAAGTCTCCCGGTATTTTCCAACACAGACGTGACAACCCTAAAACAAACAAACCTGCATTTGGACATCACAACAGATCAGCATTTAATCAAATCATGATTCATAAACAGTGCTTTATCATGATATCTGAAAACTAAATGCAGCCAATGTGTTCAAATTGCCTGAATTCTAATATAACTACGTGATGAGCCATCCTGTTAGAATGCTGTATACACTGCCGGGAGGGGGGGGGGGGCGGAACTTAGTATTTATTTTCTTTTGCCAGTCATTATTCCACAGCTTACACTTAAGCAAGAAATACAAATGTTATTCAAGTCAGGCATTTTACTGTCAAATACTTTTATTGTTCCTGAATAACAAGATGAAACCAAATTGTTACAGGCACTCAGGCACTTCGTGGTGTTTGCCATGCAGCATAACATTGTGAGCTAGCATTTGACACGTAGCTAGGGTCTAACATTTTGAAAAAAGGCTCTGCTATGAAGATAGAATAATGCATTCTTCCTTATTTAATCCAGATGGTTTGCATGATTTCCCAGACAGCAAACAGCTGCAGAGAAGCTAACCCCCATCTCATTTGCAGGAAACCAATTTGCGTTATATCAGCACGGTTATATGTTAGTGATGTAACTCTGAGCCTTCCCCTTTAATGCTTCAGTTTCTCCTTTCAGTTTAATGAATGAATGAGATGTCACTCAGGAACACAGAGTCAAAACACAGTAGATATGGCAACATTAATAAACAGACCCTCTCCCTCTTTCTATTTTATTAAATAAAACAAGGTTTATTCAAGAAAGGGCATTTTGGTTATCAGAAAGATAGATGCTGTCTGTTAGACCTAGCAGTTCTAACACAATATTCAAAGTGAACTTCTAAATCTAATTTGCTTTTCCATGTACTTTTACACAGCAATAAGAATTCACCCTCCCGTACCTTTCTGAATAGCAGATTAATTACACAACCAGAATGACGGCAATTTGTTTCAAAATATTGCAGCAAAGCTTCTGAATGAATGAGCAATTACTAACAGGCTGCAATTATAAAGCCAAGTCACAGGGAATGCTTTGCTCCTCTCTTAGGTCACGAGGAACAAAGATGACCAGAGACATAGCAAAAGAGGTAGCTGGAACCAGTGGTACTTTGACAGCTATCACTAAAAAATTAAGAGCGTTCACTTAAAGGCTACCAGTCTCCAAGAGATTTTAATCCTAGAGGTGGGAGGTTTTTCATTGAGCACTGTGTCAGAGGGTAAGTGAAAGAGCACACTGTGTTGCCAACATAACATTCACTTGAATCAGCATGGATTTTAATTTCCTACCCTAATTAACACTGAAAGGCAGTAATTGCATGGCATTTTCACTGGTAGATCTCCACTGTTCAGCCTGCTGACTAAATATAGCCATGGATATCTGCAATGTGATAGTATCAAGCACGTCATTTGCAACTGCCTTCCCTTACACCCATTCTTTCTACTCCATGATTTCTAAGGTTCTCATCAAGTATAAGTCATCATCAATGGGCTTTAATGCAAGAGCCGGCTAATATTTCCCCATGACTGAAAACCACTAGATTTAGAACCAACAGACCAGCAATATCCACAATTATATCATCACACACATTTTTTATTAAAAAAAATTGTCAATGTCTACTATTTAAAACAGATTCTTTATCTAAGAACATGGATCTTTGTTGAAGTTGCATAATTCGAAGGACAAATTTTCAGTTTATCTGATAATCAGCTTATCTTTTGGGATGGCTTAAATAGAATTAATGAAATCTTTACTATTAAATATAGAAGACATGAATAAATAAGATATGCCTTCAGGTTCATTGTTGATGTTTCTGGAACACAAGAAATTGAAGGATGAAATCTGGAACTCATTACTTATCTTTTAACTAATCAAAATGAAAACCAGCCATAAAACTTGGGGGAAAACACCTTGCCTTTGGGCACCATTTCCCTTGAGGCCCTTGTGGCCCCTAATTTACTTTATTTCGGGTGCCAGGCCAAAACACATCCATTTTTTAATCCAGGCTTTTAATTAGGTTTTTAATTGGCCTGCTTCTGTTTTATGCTTATGTCCAATAGCTTGTTTTTAATACTGTGGTGGTTTTAATTATAAGTTGCCTCAAGAAGGACTCTGAAGAAGAGGCATAGAAATATTCTAAAGAAATAACTAAATACCAGTGTCTGAACAACTTAGTTAAGTCTCTTGTTTTATTTCTGTTCTTTGTTTTTAATACTTTGTACTGTTTTGGTATAGTTTTTCAGTGCCTTGTGCGCCAGTGAACTGAGACTGTATTTTTGTAAAGGAAGATCTTTTTCCTTTTAAAGATCTCAGGCACCTAACTGTTCATCTACACTGTCGAAGAGAACCTAACTGTTCATCTACACAGCAGACCACTATTTATTTATTTAAAATACTTGTTTTCTCCTTTGCAGCACTCAAGGCAACTTACAGCATAGACAAAACATTGCAAAAACACAATAAAAACAGCAATTATAAAACCTATAAAAGTCACAGATGAGGATTTTCAAGCAAGGATTCACAAGAAAAAAAAGCTAAATCAATCCAAATGTAATTCCAAATAAAACTCATCAATTGCCTCCTGAAAGTCAACCATGAGGAGCCAGGCATACCTCCCTGGGGACGTTGTGGGGTGCCACAGAAGAAGCACAGTCTTGTGTCAGATGAAAGTGAGAAGCAGCAGGTCCAGGCTTTCTCACAAGAACCATATGTGTGTCCTAGAAAAAGTATGATACCTTCAAAAAGAAGACTGCAGATTTATACCCTACCCTTCTCTCTGAATCAGAGACTCAAAGAGGCTTACAATCTCCTATATCTTCTCCCCCCACAACAGACACCCTGTGAAGTAGGTGGTAGCTGAGAGGGCTCTCACAGCAGCTGCCCTTTCAAGGACAACTCCTGCAAAAACTATGGCTAACCCAAAGGCCATCTGTAAGTGGAGGAGTGGGGAATCAAACCTGGTTCTCCCAGATAAGAGTCCGCACACTTAACCATTACACCAAACTGGCTCAAGTGGTGTACATATTAATGCTTTGCACTGCAAATATTTATTCATTTAATTAAAACCTGGTAAAGCTACTTATTACTAACACAAGAAACACTATACCTGAAGCAGAACTAGAGATGGCAACAACATTTATAATTACTAGGCTAGGCTTCTAAACATGATAGTCTGCCATGTTTGCCTTCAATTTGAAGCAAATTATAGTTCTGAGAATTGTTCTCTGGCTCTTGTGTTTTAAAACATTGCAGGTGCACTGAACAAACTACATTTCCCAAGGTTCCTGATATCTGGGATCCTGTACCAACATTAAAGACACAGGAAAGAGGGGGATGACACCTCACAGGGAAGCTAACAGAAATTCACCCCCCCCCCTTCCTCTCCTGCTTTTACTACCGCTATAACAGTACTTGATAGATAGGAAGGGAAATGGAGTGTCCAGATTTCAAGGGTCACAAGGATTTAAAGGCTCATGGGTAGCAGGGCTTTTTTTGTAACAGGAACTCATTTGCATATTAGGACATGCCCCTGATGTAGCCAATCCTCCAAGAGCTTACAGGGCTCTTAGTACAGGGCCTACTGTAAGTTCCAGGAGGATTGGCTATGTCAGAGGCGTGTGATCTAATATGCAAATGAATTCCTGCTACAAAAAAAGCCCTGATGGGTAGCATCTGAAGAAGAGCTTGTTTCTACTGAAGACCTATCACAGACACAAACTCTAGAACCTCTTTCTTAGACTGTAAATTGTCCATGTAAAACAGCAAGTGAAAGTGAATTCATTCTTGCAAGAAAAAAAAATCTCTGATAGCTTGGAACCATAATACTATAGAAATAGGTTTGTGATTAGAATATGTATATCCAGAGTACAATGGGCGAACATACGCTCCATTTCCCTCCTTGAAGACCATGCCATTCTTCCACCACAAGACAGTGACTTACCAAACTATAACCACCAGTCTTTCCTAAATCCAGAAGAGAGTTACAATCCAAATCGACTGAGTTCAGTTTATCTATGAGGAGGCAAACCCAACAAGGTTTAAAAGAATCTATTACTGACAGTGGAACTTGATTCCTTACTCTCTAGCTTAACTGCAAGCCAATATTTAACAGTCATTAACCAGACTATTAACCAGACCAAACTAACCAGGAGCCCCATGGCATAGAGCGGTAAGCTGCAGTACTGCAGTCCAAGCTCTGCTCACGACCTAAGTTCGATTCCTGGTGGCATCCTGGTTCAGTAGCCAGATCAAGGTTGACTCATCCTTCCGAGGTTGGTAAAATGAGTGCCCAGCTTTGCTCGGGGTACAATCAATCACTATCACACCTTTATTGGCATAATGGGTAAAGTGTAGATGACTGGGGAAGGCAATAGCAAACCACCCCATAAAAAAGTCTGCCAAGAAAATGTCATGATGTGACGACACCCCATGGGTCAGTGACGACCCAGTGCTTGCACAGAAGACTACCTTTACTTTTTTACCTTTAACCAGACTATAAGATAAATTTGTCTTCTGCCCAGTTTCCAATAACTGGAAGGGTGAGGTGATACATCTAGGACATGCTAAAATCAATCTAAGAAAATTCATCTGGATTATATCTGGATACATACTCAGACTTCCAATCCACACTAGTGGATCCATACCAGTTATTTTTGCCCAAAAAAAGCATCAGTGAGGTTATTTTGCCCCAAAAGCATCAAAAGCTACAGGAACAAATTGAGCACCCGGGGGGGGGGGGATCTTCAAAATTACCACTGTGCTCCTTGCTTTCATAGATATCTCTTTATTGTACAAAACCCAAGAGAGTGACCGCTGGAAAGTAACTCCCAGTTATTTATAAACTTGGACGTTGTTTTGCAACCAAGAAAATACTGGCTAGAATTTTATCTAAAAGGGGTAATGCTTTTATTTGATTAGTATTTCTGATTAGATTGTTTTAATGTGGAGGTTTGCAATTATGTTATATGTAATGTGTGTTAGATTGTAATGGCCTTTGGCCACAGGCAATGAACTTTACCATACCATAATTTCACCAGAAGAGTTTGTGATCCCAATCCAGAGCTGAGCTGCTGGAGTTTACCCATAACTCTACACATGTAGACACAGCTCTCTGATAGGGTTGCCAACCCCCAGGTGGCACTTGGAAATGCCCTTGGATTTGATCTGGAAACTCATGCTGATGCAAAATATGGCAATGTACCTTCTGCCTGTGCAGGTGCACATTCAACTGGTGCTGTGCCAATTGCACTGACTTCCAACTGAGTACCAGGTCCAAGGTCTTGGTGCTAACATTTAAGGCACTATGCAGCTAGGGCCCAGCATATCTGCAAGACCGTCTCTCTCTGTATGTGCTCTATAGAGCTTTATGCTTGGCAGAGCAACATCTACTGGCAGTCCCCTGCCCAAAAGATGTCTGCTTGGTCTCGACTAGGGCTAGGGTCTTCTCTGTCCTGGCCCCAATCTGGTGGAACATGCTCCCAACTGAGATCAGGGCCCTGCAGGACTTGTTACAGTTCCACAAGGGCTGTAAAATGAAGCTGTTGCACCAGGCTTTCAACTAACTGGCAGGCGTCCATTTATTTTGGCTCCTCCTGCCCAAACTGCCCTTAAATCGCATTATGGTACAGCAGCAGTTGTCACTATCAGTTGTAACCTGACTGCTACTATATCTCGACCCACTTGGTCTTCAATACAAGTTGCACAATCGATTATTAGTGGCTCACCATCATTTAGTTATGATTTTAGATTGTTGTTTTATTATTATGTTTCTGTTGTGACCCACCCTGAGCCTACTTACAGGGGAGGGCAGAATACAAATCAAATAAACAAATATCACTATTACAATTGATCTTCAGTCAACCAAGATCAGTTCCCCTGGAGAAAATGGCTGCTGTGAAGGGTAGACTCTATGGCATTCTATATCTTGCTACAATCCCTCTCCTTTCCAAACCCCAACCCCAGGTTCCACCCCCAAAATCTCCAGTATTTCCCAACCCAGACCTGGCAACCGTACTCTCTGAGTTCTTTTGCAAAAACCATAGTGAAAGTAGCTGACGCTCAATTTTAGTGAAGCTTGTGAAGGAAAATTTCCCAAAGGATTTGGTTTCTCCTGTTAAAACATGCATAGTTTTGAGATCATCTCAAATAGTGGGCAAGTTCCTCATCAAAGGCTCCTTAGAAAGCTCGAGAGTCATGGAGTAAAAGGACAGGTCCTCTTGTGGATCAAAAACTGGCTAATTAATAGGAAGCAGAGTGTGAGTATAAATGGGCAGTCTTCGCAGTGGAGGATGGTAAGCAGTGGGGTGCCCAAGGGCCCAGTACTGGGTCCCATGCTCTTTAACTTGTTCATAAATGATTTGGAGTTGGGAGTGAGCAGTGAAGTGGACAAGTTTGCAGATGACACTAAATTGTTCAGGGTGGTGAGAACCAGAGAGAATTGTGAGGAACTCCAAAAGGATCTGTTGAGGCTGGGTGAGTGGGCTTCAACCTGGCAGATGAGGTTCAATGTGGCCCAGTGCAAAGTAATGCACACTGGGGCCAAGAATCCCAGCTACAAATACAAGTTGATGGGGTGTAAACTGGCAGAGACTGACCAAGAGAGAGATCTTGGGGTCGTGGTAGATAACTCACTGAAAATGTCAAGACAGTGTGCGATTGCAATAAAAAAGGCCAACGCCATGCTGGGAATTATTAGGAAGGGAATTGAAAACAAATCAGCCAGTATCATAACGCCCCTGTATAAATCGATGGTGCAGTCTCATTTGGAATACTGTGTGCAATTCTGGTCACCGCACCTCAAAAAGGATATTATAGCATTGGAAAAAGTCCAGAAAAGGGCAACTAGAATGATTAAAGGTTTGGAACATTTTCCCTATGAAGAAAGGTTAAAATGCTTGGGGCTCTTTAGCTTGGAGAAACGTCGAATGCGGGGTGACATGATAGAGGTTTACAAGATAATGCATGGGATGGAGAAAGTAGAGAAAGAAGTACTTTTCTCCCTTTCTCACAATACAAGAACTCGTGGGCATTCAATGAAATTGTTGAGCAGTCAGGTTAAAACAGATAAAAGGAAGTACTTCACCCAAAGGGTGATTAACATGTGGAATTCACTGCCACAGGAGGTGGTGGCAGCTACAAGCATAGACAGCTTCAAGAGGGAATTGGATTAACATATGGAGCAGAGGTTCATCAGTGGCTATTAGCCACTCTGTGTGTGTGTGTGTATATATATATGTATGGGTGTATATAAAATTTTTTGCCACTGTGTGACACAGAGTGTTGGACTGGATGGGCCATTGGCCTGATCCAACATGGATTCTCTTATGTTCTTAAGTTTCCACTGCAAACTTTAGTACTCAAAAAAAGTATATGCCTTTCTGTTTCCCACTGTTTTCTCTGGTGGCTTCATTTGGCTGTGAGGCATCATCAGGAAACTGTTGCTTTTTCCAGAAAGCTACACACAGAATGGGCACAAAGCAACCATTATGCTTTCCTGCTGACAACCAGGTCACTTCTCACATTGTTTTTGGTGCTTGTTCCTCCTAATCATTGAGTTCAGCGATGCTTAATGAGCTCAGGCACAAGCAGATCAATAGAGTATCCAGGATAAGGAAGTGTGGGGCAACAGAGAGGTTAACATTTTTTTGTTCTGATCAGAATAAAAACAAAACTCTAAATGATGCCAAAAATGATACCCAGGCATTCAGACTATCTACTCTCCTACCAGTGCACTGCTAATTGGGATCTGTACCATGTGAGCCCTAAATAGTAGGACGGATACCAGCTCAGCAACAGACCAAACTTTTCAACAGGAGAATTTGGTGGGGCTGCAAAATCCCCCAACAACAATGGCATAATGAACTACAGTGTCTGTGACAGAGTTTACAGAACTGTTCAGGAATCTCAAGAGTGAAAAAAAAAAAATTGACAACCAGTTATAGCGATTTCCAAATGTCTGAAAACAGACTGGGCTAATGATGTTTTGCTTGCTCTTCATCTCGGTACCTTAGACAGCAAAACCCACTTCCTAATGTTCTTGTTGCTGTTAATCTTTAGTAACATAGTTATGCATTTATTATAATACATTAATGTTATATTATGTGCACAGAGGACCTAGTGTAGAAATGTGAGACATGCTACAATCTAATGTTAAGAATAAAGAACTGTTAGCCCTTCTACAGTTTCCAGAACAGATAATTAGAACAGGAATGATAGAAACATTGTAATTTACAAGGTCATTATCTAAGATGCTGCTGTGATATTGCAGGATTTTTGCACCACCAAGATGAATGGATCCCAGACCTGCCCTATCTGCCACTAATTCCTAATCAATTTTGTTTTTCAGCATTGGATAGTCACATATACTACAGCTCCTAAAACTAGGGAAGAGAGACCCAGAAAGGTTTGGCGTATTAGGGTACAGCTGATAATAATGAGGTTACAATGCTTAATAAAATTGAGTTTGATCTGGAGAAGCTACCAGAGATTATTTTATATTGGTCCACCACCACAGCCATTTTCTCCAAGGGAACTGATCTGTGTCATCTGCAGATCACTTGTAATTACAAGAGATCTCCAGGCCCCACCTGGAGGTTGGCAATCCTACTCAGAGAACATTAGGAATGAAGCTGATGTTTACTATATCCAGATAACAAAGACTTCAGGTGGATTATCCTTTTCTATTAATGAAACCAGCTGATATTTATTATCTATTTTATTTATTATTCAAGGAAGGCATTTTTTGTAGCAGGAACTCATTTGCATATTAGGCCACACACTCCTGATGTAGCCAATCCTCCTGGAGCTTACAATAGGCTCTGTACTAAGAGTCCTATGTGCTCTTGGAGGACTGGCTGCATCAGGGGTGTGTGGTCTAATACATAAAGGAGTTCCTGCTACAAAAAAAGTCCTGTTCAAGGGCATTACATTTTACAGACCAATATCGACTGGGGATCCCTGGACTGAAGGAAGTCCTCCTAGTCTCAGTTAGGGCCAGGACTTTTTTAGCACTGGCCACTGCCTGGTGGAACAGTCTCCCAAGTGAGATCCAGACCCTGCAGGGCTTAATGCAGTTCTGCAGGGCCCGTAAAATGGAGTTGTTCCACCGGGTCTATGGTTGAGGCAGTGAATGCCTAGATTGTAGTGGCCTCCCCTGCTCTGGTTTGCTTCTGTTTGCATCATTCCATCGGCACTGTTTCCATCTGGCACCAATCTCATCCGCTTGCTCCCTCTCAGATTAGTCACATCTATTGTACACATATAGGTAGCCCTAGAGCAAGGGAGGCCAAACTGTGGCTCAGGAGCCACATGTGGCTCTTTCACACATATTGTTTGGCTCTCGAAGTCCCCACCACTTTGTTGGCCGGCTTTAAAACACTTCTTCAAGCCAAGCCAGCTAGCAATTTGGTGAATGCATTTAAAGTTGTTTTCTTTCCACCCTCCTCCCCTCCTTTGCAGCTCTTAAACATCTAATGTTCATGTCTTACAGCTCTCAAACATCTGACATGTATTCTATGTGGCTCTTACATTAAGCAAGTTTGGCCACCCCTGTTCTTGAGTGGGTTATTACTAGTAAAAAATGTGGCATTGGTTTTAAATTGTTATTATGTTTCAGTTTGATATAAGCATGCTTACTTTGCTGTATCCCACCCTGAGCCTGCTTGCGGGGAAGGGAGGGCTGAAAGTTCAATAAATTAAATTTCTGTGCTGCCTTTCCACCCAAATTGGAGCCCGAAGGCAATGAACAACAAAACATTAAAGTAATATTAAAATATTAAAGCTGCATAAAATATTTTAAAATCATATTAGACATATGAAATTAGCATAAGAACACCACATGTACATGTGCAGGGATGTGTACACACACACACGTACACACAAAGAGAGGTAAAAAGCTTCTCTGGCAAGTAGCATTATACTTTCATTATCTGCCTCACTTGTTATATTAATTTTTCCTCTGCATCTGTCAACCTGAACAGTAGGTGAAACAAAAACTAGAAGGAAAATAAGTACTGCTCTACTGATCAAGAAAATCAGTCACTGGTATTGGAAATGTGCTTCTATTATTATTCCCTCATAATAAAATACATTAACATTTTTAGGATTAAAACACAGTTTTATTGATTCTTTGTGGTTATTTAGCTTCCTATTTCAAACAGATTATGACTTTTACAGCTTTGCATGAATATCCTGCTATGCTCCCAGGCAAAAGTACTTTAAACTAACAGAGTGGACCTATTTTAAAATACAAATTCTCTTCAGGAACAGAAGTACATCAAAGCTTTTATTAGATTAATTTTTAAACAACCTCTCAAGCTAAATTATTGGCTGAGTGGCACACAAAACTATATTGGAATATGTGGCATGAGCACCCAGATATATCACAAATAGAGCTTAATGGATAAGCATTACTATGTGTATAACATAAACAAGAACCACAGATGCCTATGAACAGATGAAGTTGACTAGGACACCTGAAGAAGGCTCTCACGCTTACTGGATGCATACCCCCAGCCGCCCTGAGTCAGCTTTGGTGTGGAGGACGCAATATAAATCAAATAAACCTAATCCTATATGTTGATGCAAGAGGATCTCAGTTCAGGATCCTGACTTGTAGGGCCTTTTCTATTAAATAAGTCCTTTTGTGCACAATTAATTTATTGTGAAAAAAACATCTGTGCCCAGCTTCATGACAATGTGTATGCCAGGGCCCATGTGTGAAGTAGTCAATTTGTACTGAACAAAAACTCAATGCTAATAATATAATATGTTTTAGCCTTCCATGCAGATAGATCCAGGCGGGCAGCCGTGTTGGACTGAAGCAATGGAGTCCAGTAGCACCTTTAAGACCAATGAAGTTTTATTTACAATGTAAATTTCCATGTGCTTTTAATATATGTCATGTGCTTTTAATATATTTTAGGTCACTGGTGCACAACACAAACAAGAAGTCCCCAGGGAAGATGTCAGAATGCCAACTCAGCCCAAAGAGAAACTGAGAGCTAGAGTCCCTGTCCCCAGAACTTTTACTGCACCTCCGGTCTGGAACACTGTGGGAAAATTTCCCTTTTAATCCTGGCAAAGAGGTCAGCAGGGACTCTGCCCACATAAACAAACATAAGACTCAAGAGATCAGACAAATTCTGTTTGGTCAAGGCCAGGGTCAAAACTTCTATTTCTTTCATTTCCATCAATATTTTCTCTAGAAATCAATTGGTATAGCTGGCTGTACTTGCTACTTACTGTCACAACATCTAAAGTCAGAAATGTAAAATAAATAATGAATTAGTCTTAAAACATTTAGAAGGAGTCCATGTGAACCAAAGATTCCATCCACAGACACATCCCCCCAAAAGAATCCATGTTAGTCTATTATAACAAAAACAAGTATTATGGAACCTTGCGGACACAAATTTATTACGACACATGATTTCATGGAACTGGAAACCCACATCATTAGACCCATGAAGTGTTTCTTCGCGGAGCGGATATATCTACATGGGTACTGAGATAACAACTGTAAATAGTAGGCTGAAAAGATATTAAATAGAAAGGGTGAAGCAAACTCTGCCACATAGAGACCAAATGTTTACAAAGTGAGAACAGATTCATAAAAGCAATCTTTGTTTACAAAGTAAGAACAGATTCATAAAAGCAATCTTTGTTTACAAAGTAAGAACAGATTCATAAAAGCAATCTTTGTTTACAAAGTAAGAACGGATTCATAAAAGCAATCTTTGTTTACAAAGTAAGAACAGATTCATAAAAGTAATGTCTGTTAATACTGCCTACTGTTATGTTACTTAGAAAAGAAATCACAATTCCCAATTAAGCCCAGGCCAAAAAGAACAAAATTTACTGATCAATTCTACTTCAGCACACTAGAGTTTCTCTCTGAGGTTCTTCTGTTGTTATTACTGAACAGCAGCAGCTTTGAGGTCAGGAGTGGAGTAATCCGGGAGTATGAAATGTTCTTCTGCTGACTGTCGAGCACTGTCATCTTTTATGTCAAATTTGTGTCGATTTTATTCTGTTATATAGAAACTGACCTATGTAGTCACCATAAGGGCACTGTTGGCAGCTGATGGCATATATCATATACTGAAGTGAATGAGCCGCTGGTGGTATAAGTTGATTTTATTTGGACATGTATTGTCTGTGAAGACATCTGGCTGCAGATCCCTGGGTTTATCTGTTTGAGAGTCCACTGGTGCTGGTAAGTAGTCATCTTAGATTAGGGAAGATTTCCTAAGTGTGCAGTCCTTGTTTACAGACAGAACAGATGCTGACTATCAACAAACAGATACCCAGAGATTAGAACCAAACCCAGATGTGATCTCTGTCCTCATAATGTCACTTAACACTATTATAGAACTTACTGCCACAGCACTCTTTGTTGGTCTTTCCTTTCAGCAAATCAGAAATTCTATTTGCTCTTGCCATGCCCAGCAACCTTTCAGGGCCTTTCCCAGCCACTGAGCTTCTTTACCTGCCAAGGACTAAACATAGGATCTTCTCCATGCAAGCTTGTGCCCTAACCAGGCCCATAGCTAACCAGGGGCCCACGGGGCTCGGTCCTCTGACAGTTTTGGGTTGCCCCTCACCTTCTGGTTGCTGCCTCCCTCCTATGTGATTTAAATCAAATGGGCAGGCTCATCTGCCTAGCGTGATCGGAGTAAAGGCAAGCAGGCGGCTCCATGCAGGCAGGCAACCTTCAGGTAAGGGCGCACTGTGCAGCTGGCTCCGTGAGGGGAGGGCAGGAAAGCGGAGGCGATGGGAACCTTTGCTATGGAGGAACGTGTGGTGGGAGGGAGGGGAAAGAACTTGCTGGCTACAGAAGGAGTGAGAGACATCCACGGCGTGCAGTACTGTTTGCGCTCATTCTCCTACCTGTCTGCAGGGGAGGGAAGAGCAGCCACCGCCACCCTCCAAGGCCCCTGCTGCTGCAGCTGCTGCCAATGAGAAGGCTGAGCATGCACGTACTTGGTGTACAAGCCGCCGTCTCGCTTGCTCCCAGAAGGAGGGAGCCGGAGGGGAGGGATGCCTTCTCCACCCCACCTTGCAAGCAGAGCAGCTTCCCTGCGCTTTGTGGGGAGAGGAGGGGAGGTGGGCGGGCAGGGGCACAGAGTGCTGGCAGGGGCACTGTGCCTAGAGCGTAATCGTTTCAGGAGATTGTCACACATTCCTCACCACCACCACACGTGTCACAAGAGCGGCAGGCTGGAATGAGGAGAAGGAGGTGACATGCCTTGCAACTCCCACCCGCTTCCTTCCCTCCTCTGGAGGAAAACAACAGTATGGTATCAGGTGATTGGTGGGGTCTAAATTATGCAGGAGGGGTGGCAGGAGCAGTCACCAGTCCTCTGCACAATTTAAAGGGTCCCCTCCCTCATGGCCCCCAATGGCCCACTCCCTCTGTGGCATCTAGCTACAGAGCTGGCCCTAACCACCGAGCCACGTCTTCTTCATGAAAATAAAAAAACGTAATTAATTAACTAATTAATTGATCCATCTTTCTTTTCAGCTTGGAACACAGCAGGATTCCTGTCCTTATATAAAAGGTTACAGAACATTCCTTTATACAAGGTCAGTCTGTAGCCTGCCCATATTCCCTCTGTAGTAGTCTTTCCTTTTAGAATGAGCATACAGCTGACTAAATGCCCAATATAACTATGTTGTAGTTGCTGCTGCTGTTGTTGTTGCTTTTGTTGTTGTTATAGCAGCAGTAAAACAATCTGCAAGCATACTTTTTTTCTGTCCTGTAGAGTTATTAAAAATGTAACTAAATGTTTCTATCTTGATACTATTACTGAGTTCTGCCCACCACTTGAATCTAGCTCATAGGCAATTTCCTTGGTTTTTCAACATCTGCACATTTAAATAAAAAAGGAAAAATGCATTTGCTAACACCTGCGGTCTGTATATGTCTGACACTGAACTTGTCATTTGCAGTTTTTCAGCAAATACAACACAGAAGAGGATACTGGTTTAGTAATATGATACACCAACACAGTCTAAAACAGGGGTGTCAAACATGAAGCCCGGGGGCCAAATCAGGCCCTTGGAAGACTCCTATCAGCCCCCCGAGCAACTGGCTGTCATCTGCTTCCTTCCCCCTATCTCTTGCTTCCTTCTGCATAACAGCTTGCTTTGCAAGGTTTGCTCAATTGCACAGAAGCTACAGAGCAAAACCTCTATTTTCTCCATTGGCTGAGGCTCCTCCCTTGGGGAAGAAGGGGGGAGGAATAGCTTGCTTTGCCAGGCTCTCTCAGTTGCACAGCAGAGCTACTGAGCCAAGCCTCTCTTCCCCTGGGGAAGGAAGGAAAGAGCCGGAGCTTCCTTTGCCCAGTTCCCTGGATCCCATGGGAGAAATACAAAGTTAGCATCTTTAAGACCAATGAGTGCTAACATTTTAAGTATGTTTTAAGTTTTAAAAAATACATATTTGTGTTTGTGTTCTTTATAAAATTTATATCTCTACTACCTAATCTTAAGTAGGTACACACATGGCCTGGCCCAACATGGATTGGCCCAACCCGACATGGTCTGTCCCAACAAGGTCTCATTTATGTCAGATCCAGCCCTCATAACAAATAAGTTCGACACTCCTGGTCTAAAACAGGTTTGTTAGGGCTATTAACCAATAGGACCCTGTTTCAGGAATCTGTGTTTGAGACTCTGAAGACCTGGTGTCAATCAGAGTTCACAGTTTTGGAAGGACAAGTGGTTTGATGTGGTAAAAGGCACTTCCAGTACAATTCTAAACAACTATACCCTTCTGAGTCCATTGAAGTCAGCAGGCTTAGAAGAATGTAACATTGTTAGATTAAGTGGAAATAAGGTGGCATGTTACAAAAACGTGAAAGGGCACAGGGTTCCTCCCACCAAAGGTAACTCAGCAGGAAAATCAATCCTGAAAAATGCAATTCCCTACTCACATACTAGGTATACCTCCACAGCCTCAGACAAGTCATTCTCTTATCTAACCTCAGCTTCCACTGGACGGCATATAGCAGTCTGTTCTAATTTTAAAAAAATTAATTCTTTTTTTTTAAACTTCAAATCATCAACTGTCTTTTATCCACCCTGCCAGTAGCTGCATCAAGCACATCCACAGCGGGTGGTAACAGCAGCAAAGAACAAGAAAGCAAGCATAAGTTTGTGCTGCGGGGCAAGAGAAATCTGGTTTGTTATATGAGGTTTTGACTGGTGAAGAGTCGGGAGGGAGGGAAAGAGAGAGAGAGAGAGAGAGAGAGAGAGAGAGAGAGAGAGGTTTGAAGTGATGTCAAGATGGACACCAAGCAGATGGGATTGAACCTTGGGCCCAGGAGGCCATGTCTCTCTTCTCCTACCAGGGCCAGTGATTGCAGCAATGAGCTAGCAGACACAGGATAGAGAAACGGTTTGCTTTCATTTAGTGGGGGTGGGGGCAGAAAAGGAGGAGACTCTTTTGCTTCCTGCTTCCTCTCCTATAACTTTATCTACCTCTGCAAAGTACTGAAAAACAAAAAACATAAACAAACCACATGGATAATTTATTTTATGGTTCCTCTAACAAGAAAAGATTTAGAGACAGCTTTTTATCAGTGAGAGCAGAAAACAAGGTGGCAGTAGATGCCCTAGAACATTTTTAAAAACCACTGTGACCTTCAGAAAGTAGAACTTCAAATAGCTGGTCTGAATTACTTGAAACTTCTCTCCTTCCACATAAACACAGGTGTTGCATAATGGATTGCCTGTGCTACATTTTCTAGATTGTCTGACAATTACTCTACAGTCCCACCAGCTTTTACTGGCCTGTTCAAACTGGAAAATTTTAGAAGCAAAATGCACACAAAAACCATTTCAACATCAAAAATGCACTGTAGCAAATCAAGCACAAGCATTCCCAGAAGGTAGCCCTTTTTGATATCTATGAGAAAAATGGACAATATAATGGATGGAGAAAAATGTTGGTATATTTGACAAGTGTTTTCATTGCAGCATTCAAGATTGTTAATATTGAAGGGCTTTTGGTATTGATAAATAAATTGAGTGTCTAAGTATGAAATAGATATAATGATTCCAAAAGGTGCAAGAAATTTGTGTCACATAGCTCTGATACAACAACTGCAAGGCCAGAATTATGTAAGTATATTGCTGGATGGATATATTGATAAAAGAGCTGATACAGTATGTCACAGAAGTAAGTACACCCCCTCACATTTTGTAACTATTTAAGTATATCTTTTCATTTGACAACACTGAAGAAATGACACTTAGCTACAATGTAAAGTAGTGAGTCTACAGCTTGTATAACAGTGTAAATGTGCTGTCCCCTCAAAATTACGCAACACACAGTCATTAATGTCTAAACTGTTGGCAACAAAAGTGAGTGCACCCCTAAGTGTTAATGTCCAAATAGGGCCCAAAGTGTCAATATTTTGTGTGGCCACCATTATTTTCCAGCACTGCCTTAACCCTCTTGGGCATAGAGTTCACCAGGGCTTCACAGGTTGCCACTGGAGTCCTCTTCCATGATGACGTCACATAGCTGGTGGATGTTAGAGACCTTGCGCACCTCCACCTTCCGTTTCAGGATGCCCCACAGATGCTCAATAGGGTTCTGGCGAACTCTATGCCCAAGAGGGTTAAGGCAGTGCTGGAAAATAATGGTGGCCACACAAAATATTGACACTTTGGGCCCCATTTGGACATTATCACTTAGGGGTGTACTCACTTTTGTTGCCAACAGTTTAGACATTAATGGCTGTGTGTTGCGTAATTTTGAGGGGACAGCAGATTTACACTGTTATACAAGCTGTAGACTCACTGCTTTACATTGTAGCCAAGTGTCATTTCTTCAGTATTGTCACATGAAAAGATATACGTGAATATTTACAAAATGTGAAGGGGTGTACTCACTTCTGTGACATACCGTATGCATGTAAGATAAACTGAAGACACAGAAGCAAAAGAAGTTTTCTTATCCACCCTTCCTCTTGATAACGCCATTGCAGATGGAAATTTGGAAGCTGTTAAAAGTGAACTGGAAACGAACCCCAAAGCTTTCATACTGCCTACCTTCTGATCTCTTAGATGATACTGGGACTGATGAAGTGGCCACTTTGGTGGGTGTAGAAAATGGATTGGCGTCTCAAATGCCTTTGAATTTGCCATATCTGATTAGTATTCACTGAACTACACGCAAGATAAACTTGAATGTATTATGTGCAAATATAAATGCAAGATTCCTTGCACGGATTAATTCAGTACTAAGAAACCTCTACAAAGCTTACCAACATTCACTATATAGAATGCAGCGACTGAAGACAACAACAGAAGCTCAGGAGAATCAGTCACTGAAATTCCAGTACCTTAATGGTGAAAGATGGGTTACTAGCAAAGGGGCTCTAGCAAGGGACAAGGCAGCCTCTTGGAGTTCTCAGGACTGAACTGAGAAGACTTAAGAGAGTCCACGTATTCCATTGCATTGAGGACTGTTATTAGGAGTGACTGTAGCACCATTTATGCCTGTTTTTTATAGTCCCAGATGAATGTATGGGACTCTGTTATACTGTTACTTGTGTAGATGTGAGAAGTGGGAATCTGTATGGTTTCACATGGTTACATGGATATGACTGTTATCTGTATGAATCAAGTAATACTAAAAATATAATTAGGATGAGCTTTACACACAGTATTTGTTTGTTTATTTGGCTTTCCAAGAAGCTGTTTATTATTTTAAAAGAATGAAGTGAGAGTCCAATGGTACTTGAAGACTAAGTGTTATTCAGGGTGTAAGCTTTCATGTGCATGCACACTTTGTCGGATGATGAAATGGAATACAGTGAGCAGTGCTACATATAGGCAGTGGGCAGTGAGTTAGCATGCAAAATAGTGATAATGTTTTAAACAGATTAAAAGAATGACATGTTTGGTTTGGTTATTATCTACATGGGTTCATTTGGGGGGAACAGCAAAGACAATGAACAATTAAGTAAGCATATGACAGACCCTTACCATCATTGTACAGTTCTGACATGTTCATTGTCATTGGGTCAAAATGCCCGTCTGATCACAGTTAATGTGTTGGTGTCAGTTACACAGCCAGAAATGATATCGTGGGATGCCATTCTGGTGAATCTCTGCCCCCCCCCCATCTTCTGGGGGTTGGAAACCCTACTGATCTCCCAATGCCTGAACTATCAGCGCTATAGAACCATTGTGCCAGCTTGCTGACATTTAGGACTATGTAAGTAAGAAACTACGTCGCTCTCCCCAGAGCTCAGCAACCACACACTACTGGAAGAGAATTCCTTATAATTTATTCCTCTCACCTCCTCTACCCTCCTGCAATTCATTGCAGGCCCCTATCACAAAGTACATAAATCTCTTCCTAGCATCAGCTTCTGTTTGGGATGGCAAAAAATATCTAGGCTGCAGAAATCTTACCCCCACATCCCATTCTTGTAAATGAATTCTAATGCCACCTCCTATGGCTTAGGGCCACCCTCCATTTAGTAGTTTCCTCCCCCTCCAATCCCAAATCTTTTAATATTTCACCAATTGTTTATTCAGAATGCCAGTACATAGCCCTATGTTCCATGGAACAGCATTTCAAGCTTCATTTAATTCTTCAAGCAATGTTACACAATGTCTGCAAAGCCTGAAATATAACAGAATTAGTAGAAAGACAAGCATATCCTTATGAGTTCTTGGAGAACTGACTCTTAATTTCAGAAGCATTCCTGTTTTGACAATTAGCTTATTCACAAACATAAAGTATCAATCAAGAATCTCCAAATGGCTTAACATTAACCCTTTTTTTGGAAGAGGAAAAAAACCTGTATCTTGCATATTACCAAGGGATTTATCCCTAAACGAAAAGGCAAATATCCATGCTGCAGCAATCAACTTAATTCCATTTTTTAAAGAAAAAATCCTAACCAATGCTTCCTTTTTTTCTGCCAAAAAATAATTATTTAAAAGAGCACCTTTCCATAAAACCATTAAGCAATTCAAACCCCAGAAGTGCTCACAGCATACTGTGGTTCAGTGACGCACAATACATGACCAGTATCTGTCTCTTTAGTTTCTGCTTCAGTTTTTCATTACAACTTACCATAAAAGAGGCATTAGAAACAAAACCTCAGAGCAAGCTGTAGTCAGTTAACATTGCAGATCTAAATTATGCAGTTTCTCCAAGAGCCACTGCAACATAAAGACAAACCCTAAGAGGAAATGTATTTATAAAACTGAAATGCAATTATTGCATTCATTAGTTAAAATATGGGCACAGCAATCATAGTGGCATCAGAACTGTACTGGTGTGATCTTGGTGATCCTATTATCTCACAGCAGCATCAAAATGATAACTACAGAAGGGGGGGGCAATGGCAACCACTCCTACAGAATCCATAGCAACACCATCACCATCCACAAAAGTGCTCTCAATATTTGCTGTGCTAGGCATACATGGAAGAGACCAATCAGCAAACAAAGATGGTATAAGAACCATGACAATACTATTTAACCCCTCTGTACCCTCTCCAATGCACAAAGTACATAACAATGCCACCAACAGAGCCAGTGTGGTATAGTGGTTAAGAACAAAACACCAGGTTTGATTCCGCACTCCTCTACATGAAGCCTGCTGCATGAATTTGGGCCGGCCAAAGTTTTCTCAGAACTGCCTCAGCCTCACCTCCCCCACAAGGTGCTTGTTGTGGTAAGGAAGGGAAAAGTGATTGTAAGCCACTTTGAGACTCTTTACAATAGAGAAAAGTGGGATATAAAAAACAACTCTTCTTCTTCACCTTCTCCCAGGTATCTAATGCCATAACTTGATAGTTCAGAAGAAACCTAAGTTTCTTGGCTTCCTTCAGGAAGGGATTTAAATCTCCCATGCAGTCCAAAGACTTCCATAAGCTGAGAAACTCTCTTGTCAGGAAAATATCCAGGACAATAGAAGAAAAGAGCGGAATGCAATTGCCTTCACAACAACCCTATAGAAAGCTTACAGCTTCAAGCAGCTGGCAGTGCAATCCACTATTCTGAAATGTCAGGGCCATGCAAATGTCAGGGCCTCTTTTGGAAGTACCGTATATCCTAATGGCATCTTTGGCTAGCCTCTGAGCAACTACAGAAATCTGACAACTCTCCACACTTGCCATATCATATCCTGAATTCTGCCATTTCATACTTCTTATATTGCTTCTGTACTCTACTTACGCCAGTATTTCAAATCAGGGTTGAAAGATAACACTATACTGACATAAATCTTCTGTGATGGCATAACATTTTGTTTCATTAACAAAGCAGAATTTAGCAATGAATCTTATACCTACACCCAGTGGATGAAACCTAAAGGATGAAATTGCTTTTAGTGTTCACCTAGGTAGTCATCTAAGTTCTTTAGTTTCATTTCCAAGCATTTTGCCTTCCCTACTTACTGGAGATAGCATAGTGCATTTTATATGCAAGAACATCTTAGCAAATGAATCCAGAAAAATTGTTTGTGTCTGTACTATATTTATTCTATATCAAGGCCTAAGGCAGAAGGGAGGTGGCATGGTATAGTACAAACTTGTCAGATCTCAGAAACTAAGCAGTAATGGTACTTGCATGGGAAACCACCAAGAAAGGTTCTGAAGAGGAAGGCAATGGTAAACCAGTTCATTTGCCTTGAAATAGGTTTGCCAACCTCCAGGTGAGGTCTGGATATCTCCCAGAAGTACAAGTAATGTCCTAGGGTCGCCAGATCCCCTTGTTGTGCCAGCAGGGGGATCAGGGGGGCATTCCAGGAGTAGGCAAGAATGTTTCCAGCTTGATGACATCACAAGGAAGTGATGTCATCATAGCGGCAACATTGTGTGGTGATGCTCTGCTTTTTGGGTAGCCTCTATGGTAAAATTGGGCTCAGACCATAGAGTTTTGCTCAAAAAGCAATGGGCTACCGTGCAACATTGCCAACATGATAACATCACTTCTGTGTGATGTCATTGCACTGGGGATGTCACACAGGGACATGGCTGTTTGGAGCAGAGTTTCTTCCCAAAAACCAGGGGATCCTCTACCTGGGCCTGCAGACACATCCCTATAAAATGTCCAGACAACAAGGATCAGTACCCATGAAGAAAAGAGCTGTTTTGGTGGACTCTATGGCATTATAACCTTGCTGAGGTTCTTTCCTTCCCCAAACCCCACCCTCCACAGGTTCTACCCCCAAACCTCTAGGAACTTCCCAACCTGGAGCTGGCAACCCCACCTTAAAAGCACTTTGCTAGGGTCACCATAAATCAGTTGTGACTTGGCAGGACATATGTACAAAAGTCACTCAGATGTGTTGATGCACAGCTCCCAAGATATACTCACATGCCAGCTGCACTCTTCAGATAACTATCTGAACCATTTGGCAACCATCAGGTTGGGGCTTTTTCTGTGGCAGGACCAACCCTATGAAATACTGGAGGAGGAGATTGGATTTATACCCCACCCTTCACTCAGAGTGGTTTACAATCTCCTTCTCTTCTGCTCCCCACAACAGATACTCTGTGAGGTTGGCGGAGCTAAGAGAGCTCTGGCTGAGAACTGCTTTTGAGAGAATAGCTCTGAGAAAACTGTGACTGACCCAAGGACACACAGATGTCTGCATGTAGAGGAGTGGGGATCAAACCCAGTTCTCCAGATTAGAGTCTGCCATTCTTAACTACTGCACCAAACTGGCTCCTAACCACTACACCAAACAGGAGGGCTTTTTCAGTTTCTGCTTCCAGCAAAGTATGTAAAACAGATATGGAGGAGAGTAAATTTGTAAGGGGGGATCTGGGTGTGCTGTTTTCAACTTGTGTGCTTGTTTCCATCTTGCTGATGTATTGTTTTATGCATTTGCAACTTGTTGTTAGTCACCTTGAAACTAAGGAGATAAGGCGGGATAGGTAAATTTTAATTAAACAAGTTTGGTTTAATATAACCACGCTTGCAAGCTGTCTGAAAGAAAAAGAACCCATTCTGCCAAGGTACAAAACCTTCCTGGATCAGCTGGCTAAAGTCTTGCTACAGGAAAAAAGACAAGTCATTGGTTACAGCCCTGTACACAGGATATCTCTCCGCTGTTGTAAACTAGATACAGAAGTTATCAAGCACCAAAGAAGAATATTTTATAAGTAAAATGGAAAACCAAGGAGAAAACTGAATGCTGAAGAAGGACAGAAGAAATGGAACACTAAGGTGATAAGCTGAAATCAGAGGCAAAGAAATGTAAAATTTAAGAGTGAAAGGAGAGAAACAATAAGATAATGTGCATGTAACACTTAATAATATTTATTCAATTTCATATGTGACCAACTAATGGCTCAAAGTGACATATGTCAATCTATTTAAAGTTATTTTCAGATGCTCCTTCCTCTGCCATGCCGAAGTGTTTGTATATTTTATATAATTAACTTCCTTGCTTGACAACTATTGGACTGAAAGAATACACCTCTAATGAAGTTAATTTATATTAAGCAAAAGCTGAAGACCACTTCGGACTTCAGGTACCAAAGTTTCTCTTAATATAAAAGAGGAGGCCAAATTTCATAACCTTCAGAATGTTTTTACTGAAGTCTAAGAGGTAGAAGCAGAGGAAGGTGAGACTTCTATGGTAACTCATGAGTGGCTAGAAAGCTGGCTGAAATGCACACTTTACAAAGAACAGTGTTTTAATTCAAGGCAAACACCTTGTACAGAAGGTGGAATGAACACACCATGGTGAAGACCAGTGAAGACTGAAATAGCAGATTTCATTCTAGAAAGCCACACCCCTAGAACTTAGACTAGGGGGGGAGAGAACAAGCTATCCCATCATCTCTCTCTTTCCTGGGTCTCAGACCAGGCCCAAGCCATCATACGAAGTAGACTCTATCTTTTCAGCCAAAGATGATATCAAAAATATTATTGTCTGGGAATAACAGAGATGTGGACAGGGTTTTTGCAATAGAAAAGGCCCACTGGCTCCCAAACCTTTGAAGAAACTGGTTTTCATTTTAAACCCCATAATATAAAAACCACAACCTTTCCTAAATAAACAAACAGAACCAGGAGACATGTTATGAAACTAGGGTTGCCAACTCCAGGTTGGGAGATTCCTGAAGATTTGGGGGATTGAGCCTAGAGAGGTCAGAGACCTCAGCAGGTATAATGCCATAGAGTACATACACACATCCCCAAAAAAGTGACTTTCTTCAAGGGAGCTTAGTTATCTCTGTTGTCTGGAGATTGCAGCAGTAATTGCAGGAGAACTCCAGACCTCATCTGCAGATAGGCAACTTTCATTTTCCAACATGATTTGTCATTTGCTATTGTTGAGAGGAAGATTCACAGAGTAATTATGCTCCTCACATAAAGCAATTATGATGTTTGCCTAGCAAGATTTTCTGTCCATCTTATGGGATGCTTGAGAGTCAAGAATTTCCTCCACCAACCGGTTTGGACAGTAGGAAGGCATCTGGAAAATATCAGCAGCTTAGATATGTATATATATTTTTATAAATGTAGCCCACTGTTTAACTGTAACTACTTTGGTTGGCGTCAGTTCCCTCACTAAGGCTAACAAGACTCAAGGATCCAGTCAGTCTTCATGCCCTGAAAGAAAAGCCTTATAAACAATCTATTTTTATCCCCCTTCTCCTTTGTTTCTAAGCAGACTTAAATTTAATAAAGTTACAAAAATAGCAAAGCAAACACAGAGCATATGAAATATAAAGGAAAGTCCAGTAAACAAACCAAGAAAGGTCAGCTCTTCTGTATTACACTAATTGGGAGCATTTACCTCTCCTGGATCCTGTTTTCAGCATGTCCTGAATAATGGAGCTTTTATGAGAAGGAAGATGAAGGATATAAAACAGTTTCTGGACTATGACAACAATCCCAAGGACACTTTTCTGGTTGTAAGCCCCACTGAATAATACAGGAAGGATTGCCCCCTGAAAGTGCCATATAATAAGCACTTCTTATATAGCCACAATATCAAGGTATTTTCAATTGTGTGGTACAGCTTAGTAGAGCAAGAAAGGCAGACAATAAATAAATTGTCTTGCTGCAAATAAAGTAACTAATACATCAACTATAATGTAAAAAAGGTAAAGGTAGTCCCCTGTGCAAGCACCAGTCATTTACGACTCTGGGGCAGAGGCACCATTTTTTTTATTTATGTCATTTGTATACCACATTCTTCCCAATGGGGAGAAGTTTTTCTCTCTTCCATTTTATCCTCACAACAACCCTGTGACATAAGTTAGGCTGGCAGTGGGTGCAGTATAGCCAGGAGATTCAAAGATTGTCTGGCAGCCTGAAACTCTAGATCTTTTTATGGCAAACTAAGTTTATTTTAAAGAGCCCTGTGGCACAGAGTGGAAAAGCTACAGTACTGCAGTTGGAGCCCTCTACACACGACCTGAGTTTGATCCCAGCGGAAGATGGTTCAGGTAGCTGGCTTGAGGTTGACTCAGCCTTCCATCTTTCTGAGGTCAGTAAAATGAGTACCCAGCTTGCTGGGGGGAAAGTGTAGATGACTGGGGAAGGCAATGGCAAACCACCCCGTAAAAAGTCTGCCATGAAAACATTGTGAAAGCAACGTCATCCCAGAGTCGAAAACAACTGGTGCTTGCACAGGGGGCTACCTTTACCTTTAGGTTTATTTGGGGGGGATTAGAGAACTATTACTTTCTCAAGGTCACCCAGCTGGCTTCAAGTGGAAGAGTGGGGAATCAAACCCAGTTCTCTAGATTAAAGTCCACTACTCTTAACCACTATACCAAACTGTCTCTCTGTTAGGCTTAGTATAAGTCTGGCTCAAGATCACCCTGCTAGCTTCCATGGCAGAGTGAGGATTCAAACCTGGGTCTCCCAGATTCTAATCTGTCACACTAACCACTATGCCACTCTGGCTCTCTTATATTAAAAACTAGCTATACAAATATATACCACAAACCACAAACAGGCTGCCTAACAGATGTCTCCAAAGGTCTTTACCACAGTAGTGGTTGAAGTGTTGGACTAGGAACAGGGAGAGGGAGAGAGGAAGAGGAGAGAGAGAGGGGGAGCACAGGCTTGAATGAACACATGAATGAATCCCGTGGTGCAAATGGAACACAGCAATAATTTTCTTAAGTCAATATGTTTAGAATGTTACATCTAACATAAATAAGCCCTTTTCTCCCATGAAGTTTCAAATTAACCCTTTTTTTCTCTTCGCCAAAATTATTAGAATCTAAACAGTGATGCAGCTGCCATGTCATCCCTTCCCCAGAGGGGAAGCCACTCAGAGATAATGATTTTAAACTGTTCGTGCAAACAAAGGAGAACTTTAATTATTATTTCACATCTTTGCTTACTTTGCCCAATGTGATGACCATCAACAAAAAGTGGGCAGGCAAAAACTCCCACACTTATGATTCATTTATTCTTTCAATTTATACAAGCTGAGTAAGACTACTTAAAGCAAGCTGACCTAAAAAAGAGACCTGATCTGGAACCTTTTATAGAGTTCAGGCCTTGCCACATTGCATGTCTTGCTCCATTAGTTTTAAGAGGCTACTAAAGAACTTTCACTCTCCTCCTCATAAAGCTAACACTGGGGAGCACCCAGGAGTCGTTTTGTAGAAAAATAGACGGTGGAGCTCATCCAGGGATTGTTATGCAGCTGTACCTACTATTCAATGGACAAGGAGGTGGAGCTCTCGAAGGAGGAGATGGAACTCTCACAAAGGCTCAGAAGCTGCGTTCCTGTGAGCTACCACTGAATCCAAGGCCTGGGAGCACCCAATTAAGTTGATGGGTAGATTCAAGTAGGGTTGCCAGGTCCGTGTTGGAAAACACCTAGAGACTTTGGGAGTGGATCTGGGAGAGGGGTCTGGGGAGAAGAGGGACCTCAGCAGTGTACAATGCCATAGAATCCACCCTTCCAAGCAGCCATTTTCTCCAGGGGAGCTGATCTCTGCCAGCTGGAGATCAGTTATAACAGCGGGAGATCTCGAAGCCCCACCTGGAGGCTGGCAACCCTAGATTCAGGACAGACAAAAAAAAACACTTCTTCATTCACAGAGTAATTATTTGCAGAATTCACTACCAAGGGGCTCAGTGACATAGAAAGCATTAAAAGAGCATGTGGCAAGTTCATGGAGGTCAGGATGGGTCCATTAATGGCTACTAACTATCTACAGTCAGAGGCAAAAACCTCTGGATACCAGTGCAAGTCATTGACTTGGACCTCCAAGTCAAGTGGTTGGCCACTGTGTGAAACAGGATACAGGACTAGATGGTTCACTGGTCTGATCCAGCAGGGGTCTTCTTATGTTCTTATCCCTAGTCTTTTTGGAGCCTTCTCATAACTCTGGCACAGCACAAACAGAAGTCACACTTGTCATATCACTGTCCACACTAAAAAACAGCTGATGGATTCAATCCCAATTCCTTCTTCAATCCCAATTCCTAGAGAGCCAGTTTGGTGTAGTGGTTAAGTGTGCGGACTCTTATCTGGGAGAACTGGGTTTGATTCCCCACTCCTCCACTTGCACCTGCTGAAATGGCCTTGGGTCAGCCATAGCTCTGGCAAAGGTTGTCCTTGAAAGGGCAGCTGCTGTGAGAGCCCACTCCAGCCCCACCCACCTCACAGGGTGTCTGTTGTGGGGGAGGAAGGTAAAGGAGATTGTGAGCCGCTCTGAGACTCTTCGGAGTGGAGGGCGGGATATAAATCCAATATCTTCTTCTTCATCTTCTTCTTCTTCTAAACTGAATGAATGAATGAATGAATGAATGAATGAATGAATGTGATACAGGAACTGTAAATAAACGTTAGATTATTTCAGATGGGTATACTAAAATGAGGAATACAATTTAATTTTGATTATTCTGTCAAAACATTATTCATTTGCAGCTATACCTTCTAAAATGAAGGGTGATAGTGTTTATTTTACAGGAAATTGTTCAGAAAGGTTTCTAAGGAAACAAGGCAAACAAGCCAAAGTAATATAAGGGTTTATATGACAGTGAAAAGTCTCAAAGCCTGAGAAATGATAACCAAATTTTGAAGAGATGGGGCTACAGATACAATTGTATAAAATCTGCTTTTGAAGACTGACTTTTAAGTGTGTAGGATTTTTTTCCTATTTCTTAGTCTGAGTTTTCTATCTAAAATAACAGTAAAATATACCATGCCTATCGTGCCTATCAATCAGAATAATTAAAGGACATAAATATCTGGAAAGCAAAATACTTTCTTAAGACCGTACAAGTTTGAGATGTTAGAATTAGCCTTAATTGGCCATAACTATTCAAGAAGAACAAGTAAACTTTGAGTTCAGAATGTCAAGGAATTAGTGCACATCTGTACACAGGAAAACAGTGAATAAATTGTGTATAAATGTGTTTTTGTCACTTTCTAGAAGGCTGACAAAATGTCCAAAAAATGCAGGTAGGTAGGTAGGGGAGGGATGGTGGCTCAGTGGTAGAGCATCTGCTTGGTAAGCAGAAGGTCCCAGGTTCAATCCCTGGCATCTCCAAAAAAGGGTCCAGGCAAATTGGTGTGAAAATCCTCAGCTTGAGACCCTGGAGAGCCGCTGCCAGTCTGAGAAGACAATACTTACTTTGATGGACCAAAGGTCTGATTCAGTATAAGGCAGCTTCATATGTTCACAGTCTCAGAAATAAAATTAGGCCTTGAAGCAAAACTTCCTCCTATCAAGCTAGAAAACGGAAGAATTACTGATACAACACTTTCCTGGCTATCAATAGGTTTCCACTCTTTTCTTACCTCTACAAAAGCTCCTACTGCAGCCTCTGGTACTCTATCATTCACTCCCCCAG
This sequence comes from Heteronotia binoei, assembly GCF_032191835.1. Lineage (NCBI taxonomy): Eukaryota > Metazoa > Chordata > Lepidosauria > Squamata > Gekkonidae > Heteronotia > Heteronotia binoei. Next base: position 46,369,200 of record NC_083225.1, read on the forward strand.
GAGGGCTTCCACAATTACTTCCCAGGAACTATATAAGCAGATCCTGCCAAAAATATCTGCTGACAGAAGGATTTCCATTAGCACAGTGCAACTTCCTAGCCTCCAACTGCAGTCCACAATCTCCTCTTCCCCCCAAAATGCTGCTCCTGGAATATGAGGACCTACAGGACAGCATGAGAGAGAACTTGGGGGTATAAACTGAGAGAACAGGACTGGCAAAATTTCTCCCATTCAGTCCTAAAGGAAACCAACCCTGACTGTTCCCTGGAAGGTCAGATGCTGAAGCTGAAGCTCAAATACTTTGGCCACCAAATGAGAAGGCAGCACTCACTGGAGAAGATCCTGATGCTGGGAAAGACAGAAGGCAAAAGAAGAAGGGGATGGCAAAAGATGATGGCTGGACAGTGTTACACAGTGCTACGCAGTCAAACACAAATTTGAGCAGACTTCGGAGGATGATGGAAGACAGGAGGGCCTGGCATGACTTGGTCCATGGGGTCGCAGAATCGGACTCAATTGTGCGACTGAACAACAACAAAATGAATATTTTCAGGAAAAGTTTCACCAGCAGGCTACTCGGAGTTTTCCTGAAAAAGCTATACAACAAAAGGACTCATCCCTCCACAGGAATCACTTCAAAAGTGTTCCTATGACAGAAAGTTTTATGTGAATTGGTGTTAAGAGAGGAAAACATGCAAGACGCCTATAGTTCTACCACTTCTGAGAAATACATGTAGTCAGAAAAATATGACTTTGGCCACTGGATCTATTCATTAAATAAACGTGTATTTTTAAAAAATGGCTATAAATTTGGAGTGATTTTTTTTTTACCTTACAAAATGTCAAACTAAGCACTGCCTCAGCAATATTATCTTAAAATCTAAGCCTGGAACTATCCCTAATATTCCATGCTAGATTCTTAACACAACCTTTCAAGTCCACAAAAATACTAACAGAGTTATGCCTTTCACTGAAGTCAATAGCATTAAGATGGCCAAGAAAAACTGGCTAGGATTGTGCTACAAATAGCCTGCCTGCCTGTTAGTCCTTTGTGCCACCTCAGAAGGCTGAAAGGAGAAGAGGGAGATACCTAGTTTACAAAGATTTCCATCTTGGTCTCCTGGAAGCTATATTTAATCCCCACAGATAACCAACTATTCACAAGCTTGTTGGAATAATTACTGCATCTTTCTAGTGATGGGTAGACACTGAACTTCTGAAAAATCCTATAAAAGCTCTCCTGAAATGGCCTGCAATTTCAGCATCAAAAAAGCTGTACTTTTCCTTATTACAGATCATTGACTTTCTTTTATAGGCAGCATTTTTGGGTAGCAGCACTGTCCAGTAAATCGCTTTCATGTAACAGATTACTCACATATTCAGGATGCTCATTTAGATCGAGAATACAGATAACATACCAAAGTTAAACAGTCATGTTACTGCAAATAACCTACAAAGCTAGCTATCATATGCCAGCATTTTAAAAGCACAAAATAGGGAGGGATCATTACTTGGATTGCTCATAAATCTTGATGGATTTTTAAAAGAAAGGAAGGAAGAGGAAGGAGCAAAAACAGTGGGTGTTGAATCAGATGCCTGCTATTTTGAGAATCACAGCCTGAAAAACAAGAACTCATTCAGAAACAGGGTCAATTTATATACAAGATTTTAACATGTACTAGATTGTGTTTATGCCTTGCACAGACCCACCAATTCTACAGCCTTGTTCAGACATCATGGACATCAGGTCTCTAGAGAGATGACAAATTTGATTTTTAAGACTGGGTTAGGTTTAGACTTACATCTTCTCTTCCTCCTCTTCATACATGGATCCCCTCACCCGTTTTCTTGTTTACTCAAAACATAGTTTGCTATGACATCTGAATCGGGGAAACTATGCATCAATGAGGCATGATATAGGTCTCTATCGGTTGTATACATTACAAATCTGATTTGAGTCAGCAGAGCAAGAGGAAAGGGTCATTAACTCTTACACTGCCACACATCTTTTACTATTCAAAACTGACCCCTATGCTGTTATTAGCCCTTTAAAGGTTGATTTCCAAAAGATGGAGTTCACAGGGAAGGAACCTAGAGTTGCCAGCTGATGGGTGGAACCTGACATGAGATGAGGGCGAGGATATTGGGGATGTCCTCATTGCATGATATGTGACATCACATTCAGGGAAAACTGGATGTGATGTCATGTTGCTCTAGGAATCACCAGAAGTCCTATGGTAAAACCACAGACTTTCCACCCATTCCAAAGATTGATGTGATGACACTTCTGGGTTTTCCCCAGGTGTGATGTCACATCACACACAATGGCATTTTTTTTCTCCTACTGCCCAAAGGAAGCAGCAGGAAGTGCTGGATGTTGGCAGGAGATCTCTGACCACAGCAAAGACCTGGCAACCGTACAGGAATCCCAGGCCCACAGATCCTTCTACAAAGAGCCAAACAGCTCCTCCCTGGTCCATTTTTGTTTAAGATAAAGGCAGGGAGGAGGGTGAAGCTCCTTCTATACATCTATCACAGCCCAGCCCAGACAGAGAACAGTGACTGCAGGAAGTAAAAAGAACACACAAATCATGTTTGATTATTACAATATTCACAGGTTGTTTTCACGGCCCCAACTATCTCATATCCTTTGTCTCATGGAAATCTACCATACAGTATCCAGCTTTCACCCTTCTTTTTCCTTTACAGCTGCCATACCACTTGCTCTTTGCCATGTCTGCTCACTTACCAGCAATGCCAGAAGAACAACACAGATGTCACATCATCACAGCATCACCCATTTCCCTGTTTGGTGCTTCAGGAAGTGGGCATACTGTAGCAGTCCTGGGCTATACAAAAATCTGCAGCCGTTACATCTCATCCATGCTATACATCAGTGATACTCAATGGGTTAGGAGTTGGGCTTGTGGTTGCCAGGTGCTCCCACCTGGAAACCACTGCCAGAGAAAGGGGTAAGCTGTAAGCCTACCTGAGGTGAAGGCCCATGCCAGAGATGTACATAAATATGGCTCTCTTGGTTGATGGTAATTGCAAATGTCACTTTCCATGAGCCAAGAACTGAGTTCCACTGCTATACATCCTATACGGCTTGGAGCCATCTTAAGGACTGCCTACTCCCATGTGAACCTACCTGACCATGACAATCATCTTCAAAGGCCCTGTTTCAGATGCCCCCACCATCTGGATGCATGGCAGAATAAGGGCTTTTGCCACTATGGCACCAAAATTATGGAATTCCCACCCCAGGGATATTCATGTACTTCTATCATTGTTCCCTACCAGCAGATAAAGACCTTTTTGTTTCATCTGGTGTTCCATCACTGGTGTTCCATCATTGATTATCTTCCTCCCATGCATGTTTTTATGTGCCCTAATTGTTCGATATAGTTAGTTAGTTAGCAGATAGACAGACAGACAGACAGACAATCTATCTATCTATCTACCTACCTATCTATACATACATACATACACACACACAGGCCTGATGTAGCCAATCCTCCAAGAGTGTATAGGGCTGTTCTTACAGGGCCTACTGTAAGCTCTTGGATATGCAAAGGAGTTCCTACTACAAAAAAGCCATATGTGTGTGTGTGTACACACATACATATATAGTATTTGTTATACATATTATATAGATTTATAATCTTGTATTAATGTTTTTTATTGTTTGCCACCTTGGGAGCCCTACATTGGATGGAAAGGTGGCTCAAAAAATTTAAATAAAAACAAAATTTAAAAACACAATTTATCCTCTTGAAGCTGCTGCCAACTGACCAGATGCATTAGTTTACCTCCCTTCCTTTCCTCTCGAGTCCATTGTCTGAGCAACTCATCACAGACATTTGCATCTTGATTCTTACCTGCTTGCTCTGAGTTCTTTTAAACTGCTTTTCTCTAGCTTGCAACTAAGATTTCCTAATCAGCCCAGCATAATAATGCTAAGAACGCAGTCACTTACATGTATTTATGCTTCTTCGGCTAAGGGGGGAAAAGAAACAATTTTCCTGCTGTAAATGCAGCCTGGTGTTGTCTATCTGAACCCTGCTGAGCAGTAAATTTCCTGTGTTTGCTTTCTCTTCCGAAGCCCAAAAGTGCTCAATCTCTACTTTCCAAAAGCAAATCCTCCTGTTTACCAACACACCTACAAAGGGGAGGCACAATGATTTATTGGACCCCTGCTGACGATGTCAATGAGGTTTCCTCCATGCCAAGAAACAGGGAACTTGTCCTTGGTCTGCAAAGGAAGTCACATCTTTAATCATTTTGCTTTTTTAACTTTAATACTAAACAAACTTATTTCATGCTATTGCAACATAAAACAATCCTCTATTATGACATGACATGCACCAGTCTCTCTTTCACCGGCCTCTGCATCATACACCTGGGATAGTTTGCCATATTCTTCTCTGCAAGCTGCCAGAACTATTTAATCCTCCATGAATCCATCTCCTCCTAACTAACACTGTACCAGTTCCACGCTAACTGTCTCTATGGCAGCTGCAGGCTTACAAAGGGATAATCTCTTCTCAGGGAAAAGGGACTACTCCACAGAAACCAAACGCCTGTCATCATCACCATCCCACTCACACACAGGACTTCTCTTCTGCCCTTTCCAGGAGCAGTTCCTTCCCACCAAAAAAATGTGTAGCAACACTTCATACATCTGTGTCTGACAAAGTGGGTTGTAGCTCAAAAAAAGCCTTTATGCTCAATAAATATGTTAAAAATTAAAGCCCAAGAATGCTTGTTGTTTTGGCTGCAACAGACTAACATGGCTTCCTCCCTGGATCTTAAAGAAGGACTTGCATGCTCTGCAATATGAATTAATTATTGCAGAACCAACCCTCTCAATTAAATGTTAAATCCCAGGTCACACAAGAGACGTAGAAGATAGATTAATGTGGACTGGAAGCCCACGGACCATGCATATTGGGAGCATGTGGTCCGCACATTGCCATATTGTATGAACTATGCAAGGCAAGGTTTTTCCATGCTGCTTCCATGAGAACTTTGAAAAGCAGGATTCTGGTTCACATGTACAGAGGCAGTACATACGTCAACAGCACATGTTGCCCAACTCACAAGATACAGAGATCACATGTATTGGTGCACTGCGGAGATCATACACTCCTGATACAAGCAGTTGGTGGGCTCCCATTTCATGTAATCACAATGCCTCCACAGGTCTTAGCCAAATGACTGAGTAGACTATGTGAAAAGGGAGAGAGGGACACAGAAAGACAACAATAAGGAAACTTAGCTTCCCTACATTGAAAAATGACTGATTTTTTAAAAACAATAAAACTACAGCCTGGAAAGCCCCCAATATTCAGATGTATATTATTTATTCCAGGTGGTTAAGAGAGTGGATGAGGTTTCTCCTCATAGATGTTCCCCCAAATCTTCTGAGATAGGCAGAGAATATATAGAAAGAGGGGTAGGATTTCATCTCACTTAGCAAAGGGCTTTGAAGAGTGGCAGAGAAGCAGTAAGTCTCTTGCTTCTGACTGTCTTCAAAGCCCATCCTTCTGTTCTACGAGTTCTTTAGGAAAATCAAAGGAAGGAGAGAAAACAGAGCAGCAAGGAATGATTCCAGCTACTAAGCCAAGCCAAGATTTGCAGAATTCCTATATTTGCAATATACATGTTCTCATATGTAATGATAACATAGCAAGTAGGTATATAAAAAGGAAGTGTGCAAAGTCAGCTTCTTTCACTATATTCTGCAAGGGAAATTACGCAATTCTCAAACCACAATGCTTGGAAAATGTTATTTGTACATATTTATTATGCATACAAAATTGTAGTGCTGCAAGTTTCACAGGCACCTGTGAGCTATTACCGTAGTCTGTACAACTTATTAACTAGATGCAGACTTCCTCTGAAAGTTCTTGCTCCTCCTCAGTTAAAGCTCCCAATCTGTGAAATGGCCTGCCTGAGAAGGTCTGCAATTTTTGCAAACATCATAGAGCAACCATTTCTAGAAGGCTGACCATGTTCGAGGGTTAGGTAATCCCCTGGCAGCCTGGCACCAAAGTAACCAAGCCAGAGGCAATGCTGTTAGGGCCAGCAGGGCAGGAGAAGGTAAAAAGCATGGCTTGTGCTCAGAATCACCTCCCAGACCTGCACCAACAACAACCAAGTTCAAGGAAAATCACTCAGCTGTTGTTTATGCCCCTGAGATTTGGCTTGTTCCACACATGTCTGGCTAAGTAAAAGGGGCAGTCCTTGCCCCCTGTGAGGATGGCAGGAATGGCTAACTACCACCAGAAGCTGGCTGTCCCAACTCTAGGCAAGGTGGGTATGAGTGATGGAAGGACCCTGCTCTTCTTTTCTTCTCTCATGTGGGGGAGTGTGTAGCACTGGACCTGGCAACCCCCAGGTCCCAGCAGGGGATCCCCCATTTTTTGCAGGCTCCTCTCCACCACCAACCAGCTGGCCAGTGGGGAAAAGCCCCACCCCAACAGCCACTACGTGCCTTTAAACTCTGGCAGACTTAGAAAATGCTTGCAACTGTTTGTGTTTTGGAACATGTGTGTGCCTTTAAATCTCAGCATCAGGAAAGCAGGGGGCAAGGCAAGCAGGCAGAGCCACCAGTGTGTGAAGCTGTGAGAAAGGTAGACAGCAGTGTACCTCTGTTTGTCATTAACTTCAGAAGTTGTTTCTACGGATAGGAAAGAACCTGATTATGGGATGGAGAAAAACTCCTAGGCTGCTCTACTTTCCTGTTCTTATATGAAGAAGCTGATTGAAATACAGCAGATGGTTACATTCAGGAACTCCAATAATAAATTGCCCCAGTGAGATCACAAACAGGAGGGCTTGCAAACTCTGTTTATTTTGGTTACTTTGTGAGAGGGTATGCATGTCCCTTTAAAAAGCCATGCTTGGAAATGTTTCCAAAACCTGACAAGAAGACTTGTGGGGATATGACAAATTTCACTTTCATTTAGTATAAGTGCAGCTGCCAGGGTAGGCAAAAAAAGAGGATGAGGACATGAAGACTGTATTCAGGGGAACTACACTCCTGTATTTTTTTTTCTTTATTTAGGGAATGGGAAAGTTTCCTGGCTCCACCCCAAAGTCCCCTGGCTCCATCCCGAAAGGCCCCAGATGTTTTCTGAGTCAAACCTGGCAACCCTAGGTGGCACCATGGTTCTTTGAGGCTCCTCCTAGCATGGGACCCAGTGCAGCTGTCCCTGTTGCCCACAGGCAATGATAGCCCTTGAGATCTTAAGTAATAATGGCGCCTGTGATATTGCTACTAAATAGTCCCTTAAGCCTTCCCCTGTTGTGTCTGGCCATTAAAACAAAATATGAACATTCCCTGACATGCCCTGAAAGTGCAAAAATACTCACCTAGGGCTTTACACACAAAAAAAGTTTTCATCTTAGCAGTAAAAACTAAGGTGCAACTATCCCTGCAGTAAAAACAAAGAAAAATGCACAGATTTTCTTTTTCTTACCAGAGTTTTGAAGGCTGTGCATCAGCGACATAATGCAAGGCACGAATTAAAGGGATTTATTTTTTTTTGCTTATCTATATTATTTGTACAGAGTTCATCCCTGCTGGGGCTTTCTGCAGACTTCATCCCTCACGTCTCTGTAAAAGAAGCCATGTGCTATTACCTCAGAGAGCTAATTTCCATATTGATATAGTTGACAGTCCTGATAAGTTTTCTTGTCCCTGTTTTTTCCTCCTTTGTACATAAAGTTCTTCCACCTGAACCCATTCACAATGAGAAAAGGGTACCCTGTGCAATTTTTAGAGCCAGTTGTGAGTCTGCTGTCACTTTATTTTTTTCATGCTGAGCCTCAGCACCAAAAACAGTTTCTAGATCTTGTTCTCACAAAGTTTGGCTGTAATCAGGACAAACTCACTTCAGGAGTGTATTTCCATTGTTGAGACTCTGTGAAAATACACAAGCTCCATTCAAGGATGAGCCTTGGCTCCATCCATCGCCCTTCCCTTCATATAGTAGATGCTCAAATCGATCAATAAAGCAGATGCAAAGAGATAACCGAACGTTCTCTCAAAGACAAGCAATGGTTTATAACTGTGCCCTGATAATCAAAACAATGCCAACTGCATGTGCATCAGATTCCTGCCATAAGTTAGAAGCATCTAGGGATAGTCTGCTGTACAGGTTTTTACTAGTTTTCCCCTTAAAAACATCTTTTCAACTCCTAAATAACATGCTAAGGGATACAACTTTCCAAATAATTATGGGTCAGACAATCAGCAAGTCAAAGAAACTGAATAATGGTCTATCCCAGGGCTCAGTCCTTGCTCTAGTTCTTTTCCATCTTGGCAACATCTTGGCAAATATTCCCAAGATTATATCCACTTCTCCCGCTGTCACGTTCCTCTTCTCCGCACAGCGTCCTTCGGATTTTCCACTATCTGCTCCGGAGCTGCAGGAAACATTGCGGTTTTCATGGGGCAAACAGAAACTGGTTTTTAGCGGTTTCCATTTGCTGCGCAAAACCCACGATATTTGCTGCAGCTCTGGAGCAGATAGTGGGAAATCTGAAGGACGCTGCGCAGAGAAGAGGAACATGACAGCGGGGTAAGCTGAGTGCTAAATCGGTCCAAGTTTGCTTATGCTGATGACATGACAATTGCAGTAAGGAAAAATCAATTGAAAGGACTGAGGAAATACTGACAAGGGACCTTGAAATTTTGGCTGGCTACTACCATAAAAGGCAGCTTATCCCAAGTTAAGGAAAAAGAGAGTGCTCCTGTTTCCATCTCAATAATAATCTTGCCAAACGTGAACTGAATGTCTACCTTAATGACATGCAACTTACACAGAATCATACATCTCTCTAAGTACCTTGGCATTACCCTGGACATACTTGAAACAACATTCTACAAAAAGTATGTAGTACAACTTGAAGGGGTGTGTGTTTAGTGTGGCTGAACAGTTCCAATGTCCACAAACTTGATGTCCAACTCAACACAACAATGAAAATCATCAGTGGTTATATTAAACCCACTCCAATCTATTGGCTACCTATGTTGTGCCACATCACTCCCCTACATATCCAAAGACAAGATGCACTTCTTTGTGAATTTAGATTGATCAACAAATACAGAAAGTTTCCCATCTACAAAGACATGGCTAATGAAGGCCTATTCAAAGATCTTGACACCCAGCAGTACAATCTGCATAAATCCTACAATCACAAAAAAATCTTTCTAGGACAGGAATGGTTGCAAACATGGGTGTAATCAGCTCCACCTGATATCCATAACCTGATAAATACCAGTGAAAGGCCTGAAGGGTTTGACTTCCCATGTAAAGTACAGAAGATGGCTAATAGAATACGAACAGGCTTTGGCAGTTGTGCAGACCTGTTGTTTAAGTGGGGCAAAATACCAAGACCCAAATGCAGCTGTAGTGCAGCCCGCCAAACTATTTTCCATCTGTCACAGGAATGTAAGCATTATGCTTTCCAGGGAGACCTGACAGAGGTCTCTGAACTCTCTCCAGCTGCAACTGAGTGGATTGAAAATCTAGACATTAATATTTAGGGGGATTGCCCAATTGGTCTGCATATTCATTGTATCAACTTGGCTACATATTTTATATTATTATATACTTCTAGTGCATGTAACTCTGCCATACAATAAATAAATAAATAGCATCTACACATTAACACTCTTTTCTCTGTTCTCTTTCATACAAGCAAACCTATAATTTCTGTCAAAGATGCCAACAAACCTTGAGAACACAAGATCCCATAAAGCTTCAGCCTGTAAGGGAAGGGTGGGATACAAATCTAATGAAATAAAAAGGGGGGCCACGACATTTTTCTCCAGGCCTGTTGGCAACCATATTCACACTATGCCACAAAAGGGAAAAAGTCCCAGCATGTCATAATATGATATACGTGCCAGATAATATTAAGAATTTTTAAGTCTGCAGTAAAAAAAAAATCAATAAATAAAATGTCACAAGGAGACAGGTACAGATTCCCAACCCCGCAGCACACAGAAAAAATGAGAGGTGTGAAGATAATAAAAATTACAGTTCCCCTAATCCCTGGCTTTCACACTCCACAACCCAGAAGAACTGCTCTTTCTCCTCTAATACAGTCTCATGATTCAGTACATTATGGGGGAAATAAACAACATCCATAAGGCCCAAACTTGCATGCCCTTGAGAGAGGAGTTGTTAACACTCCTCTCTCAAAGTGATTGCTTCTGCTTCCTGGCCCATGGTCACTGAATGCAGCTTGACTTTAAAAGCACAGGATATTAGTTATTACTAAACACACATGACTGAAGGAAGAGAGAGATGGCTTGCACAATGAGGAGAGAACTGCAACAAAACTGGGATCAGGGACAAACAGAGCTTGCTGATGTACAGATGCATGCATTCCCTGTGTTTCTTCCATCTCCCCTAGGACACAGTGGTGTGCCATCAAGTCATAGGGTTTCCAGGGCTTTTTTTTGTAGCAGAAACTCCTTTGCATATTAGGCCACACTCCCCTGATGTAGCCAATCCCCCAAGAGCTTACAGAAGACCCTGTACTAAGAGCCCTGTAAACTCTTGGAGGAATGGCTACATCAGGGGTGTGTGGCCTAATATGCAAAGGAGATCCTGCTACAAAAAAAGCCCTGGGGTTTTTAAGGCAAGTGATGTTCTGAGATGGTTTGCCACTGCCTGCCTCTGCGTAGAGATCCTAGAATTCACTGGTAGTCTTCTATTCAAATACTAACCAGGGCCAACCCTGCTTAGCTTCCAAGATCTGACAAGATCAGGCTAACCTGCACCACCCAGGTCAGAGCCAGGATATGGACCTTGATTCAATCTTTCTGATTTGATAAAGTTCCAATATACCATGTCATTCAAAATGCAAGAAATTCTAAATCCCACTGGAAAGTAAACAGACAACCCAGGGATGGCCAAGCTTGCTTAACATAAGAGCCGCATAGAATAAATGTCAGATGTTTGAGAGCCATGAGGAAGGGAAGGGGAGGGGAGGAAGGAAATAGATGGGGAGGGGGGAGGGAGAAGTGGAAAGAAGGTAATTTTAACTGTATTCTCCAAGCTGCTGGCTGGCTTGGTGAAGTGATTTAAAAAGACAAATGCTTTCTCCAAGCCGGGCAATGGGGGCTTTGAGAGTCACACAATATGTGTGAAAGAGCCACATATGGCTCCCAAGCCACAGTTTGGCCACCCCTGAGATAACCCAATTCAATGAATGGGATGTTATTTACCTGTGAATGTTATTTACCTCCATGCCATGAAAAAAAGCAGGAAAAACATGTTCACCCATGAAGCTGTTTGGGTGACTTTGGTCCATTTGCTCTTCCACAAACTAAGCTAGCTCACAGAATATACTGCTACATCTGCCCTGAACTGTTTGGAGAAAATACAGGCTAAAAATATGGCAAACTGGCAGTCAAGTAAGATGGTGGAAAGAAAGAGAAAGGAAAAAAGGCAAAGCAGAGCTATAATGGCATCCTAAGTAGAATTGTAGGATGGATATGAGTAAAAGTGAAATATAATACATAAAGATAGATCCAAGTAGGCAGCCGTGTTGGTCTGAAGCAGTAGAACAAAGCAGGAATCAAATTTCACCTTTAAGACCAACCAATTGTTATTCAGAATGTAAGCTTTCGTGCGCTCTCTTAAGCACACTTCATCAGACAAGGGGATTCCCTCATCTGATGAAGTCTGCTTAAGAGAGCGCACGAAAGCTTACATTCTGAATAAAAATTGGTTGGTCTTAAAGTTGGACTTGATTCCTGCTTTGTTATAATACATAAAGTAATTATTTACCTTATGTAACATTTTTTAGTTTTACTCATATCCATCCTACAACTCTTTTAAAAAATTATTCACCTTGAGCGTTTTCGCACTCACCTTCAGCCGGCGCGACGCCCCTCTTCACTGCGCAGGATCTGCGCGGATTTCGCACTAACCGCCGCGGAGCAGCCGGAAGAGCTGGAAAGTCCCGGCGCTTTTGCGGCGCAAACAGAAACCGCCAAAAAGCAGTTTCCGTTTGCGCAGCAAAAGCGCCGGGACTTTCCGGCTCTTCCGGCTGCTCCGCGGCGTTTAGAGCGAAATCCACGCAGATCCTGCGCGGTGAAGAGGGGGGTCGCGCCGGCTGAAGGTGAGTGCGAAAACGCCCCTTATGTTATTGCTCAGTGTTACAAGCTAAAGACTAAAAGGCTTTAAAAGCCTATATTCAGTATTATATCTAGTCTTTATATAAAATAATACATGGCATTTTATAACTGCTATTCAGCACAAGATATGATAACATCTAGAAATTCTTTCTGCCATGCTGGTACTATATGTTCAAATAACTCACACAATCCTTTACAACAGGTAAAACATTAACTGCAACTTCTTTATTTTCATTTATAGGTGAAGAATGGCAGATAGCAGAAGGTGACTAGCAGCACAATCCAGAGGGGGGGGACAGAAAGTCTTTTGGGAGCAGACGAGCCACTACGTGGGCGCAGGAAGGGTGTGTGCTGACGTACAACCAGCGCCGCCACAGTGGAGGGGAGTTACGTGGGTGGGGGCCGCCCGAACGCCACTCCATCCGAGGGCAGCGGCGCCTGTGAGCTGTGCCCAAGTGAAGGTGGAAGTGAGGTGGAGCACGGCATTCAGGCAGAGAAGGGGGTGGAGTTGGGGGCATGGCCAGGCTTAGGCCGTTTCCTGAGCAGTTTGGTCCATGACACCCCCCAACATTACGCTGGCAAAAATAGCGGCGTGTCCCATAGGCACTCGTTGAAACAGAAAACAAAGGTTGCCTCCGCCACTGCGGAAGCTCACAAACCCCTTAGGGAGCTGCATGATTGCCTCACCAATCCCCTCGCGCCTCGGCCTGGTGAGCCCCCTCCCCGGCACCCAATTGCGCCCCCCCTTCTGCTCTGCTTCGCACAACTCAGTTGTTAGGGACAGGTTCGCGTGGCAGGAAGGTCTGTCGGTGAGCTCCCGGCGATACAGACTTAGAGTGAGGGACAGGCAGGCACGCTGGTGACGGGTTTTGCACCGCATGGTTGCTTTGACAGTATCTATGACTTGCAAGGGGGAGAGAGAGGTCTCTCCCCTGGGACTAACTGCACTTGTTTCCAGGTTTCCACAGGTTCTGGGCTCCCAGAGGCTCTGCATGCGACGACCGTCACCCATGGCTGGGTAAGTTCCACTGCCCCCCCTGGCCTCCCGCTTCCCCTCACTCTTGACTGCTTGGTGTGCGAGCGTCTCTGGCACTTAAACCAGGTAGTGGGCTCCGGCAGGGAGCATTTGCTGACCCCACTCCTCTGTGCTGCCGCCTGCTCCCTTCCCTTGGTCTACCCTCTGCCGCATTCCCAACACCTGGAAGGGCAGGGTGTGTGTGTGTGTGGCAGCTACCCCGATGCAGGGAGGTGGGTCAGAGACTGTCCCTTTAAGAGAGCGCCCGGCTGTAACGCAGTCTGCTCTTTCAGCCACTGTCCCTGCAGGTGCTCTTGATCTCTGTCTCCGTTTTGCAGGTGGGACTCCAACACAGAGGCTTCCACATGTGTCGCTCCACTGCCCCCCCACTCCCTCAGCTGTTTCTGCTCGTTGCTCTGAATGGAGCCCCGCCCACTGCGAAACTGCCCAGCGCGCGCCAGAGAGAATGTTGCACTCTGTTGAAGAAAAGTAAAGTCTGAGCTGTGCCCTCTGTTGTCTCTCCTGCTTGGCATCTGCTGCACGTTCCCTGGGCAACCACCCCCGTCAGTGGCCTCTCTGAGGGAATGCCTGGGAGGGTGGACAGACTTGGTTTGGGTGAGGGGGGACGGTCTATGAGTCGCCACACTGCCCCCATGTGGCTGGACAGGGGAAGGGAGTGCCACCCCTTAGCCTGCCTGGGCTGACAGCCTACCCAACCCCACAGGCCCATTGTGCACAGGGCACTAAGGGGGGGCTGATGAAGTGGACTCAGAGTTCTGTGGCTGATGCACTCACACTCTGAGTTCTGTGGCCCCCGGGGGAGGTGTTCCATGCATATAGCAGGGGGCATCAGGGCAGCACAGGGGGTCTCTGGGTGGGGGGGTGTCTGCTGTCAAACAGGAGTCAAACAGGAGTGTCAAACAGGGGGTGTCAAACAGGAGAGCCAGTTTGGTGTAGTGGTTAAGTGTGCGGACTCTTATCTGGGAGAACTGGGTTTGATTCCCCACTCCTCCACTTGCACCTGCTGGAATGGCCTTGGGTCAGCCATAGCTCTGGCAGAGGTTGTCCTTGAAAGGGCAGCTGCTGTGAGAGCCCACTCCAGCCCCACCCACCTCACAGGGTGTCTGTTGTGGGGGAGGAAGGTAAAGGAGATTGTGAGCCGCTCTGAGACTCTTCGGAGTGGAGGGCGGGATATAAATCCAATATCTTCTTCAATATCTTCTGCTGCTGGGCTGCTCACTCCCAGACACACATTCCAGCCGCTGTCTAAGACAGTGAACTCCTGCACTTGGTACTTCCTGCTTGTCTGCCTGCCATTGCAGAGTCTCTGACAGTGGGAGGGTGTGAGGGGATTGACGGCTTCTCTGTGGACCCGTGCTGGCCTGTCTCACCCCCACCCCGCCACCAAGCCAGGCTTCTTGTGCGCACATGCCCAGCCTCACTGCTGTTCCCTCCCCCGTGTTGGTGGGACGTCTCTCCTTTGCCTTTGATGGTCTGCCCATCATTGGCTCCATTGTCTGTTGGGAGCGGATTGGGGATGGCTATCAGTCTCTCTGGGGCCACCCCTCCCCATCCCTTGACACATACTGTCTGGCTCTCGCTGCCCACACCATTCTATCAGCCGGCTTGGAGAAAGCTTTTCTTTCCTTAAATTATTTCTCCAAGCCAAGCCAACTGGCAGCTTGGAGAATGCAGTTAAAGTTAAAGTTGCTTTCTTTCCTCTCTCTCCTTCCACATCTCCCATTCCTTCCTTCCTTCCTTCCTTCCTTCCTTCCTTCCTTCCTTCCTTCCTTCCTTCCTTCCTTCCTTCCTTCCTTCCTTCTGTCTTGTGGGTCTCAAACATCTGATTTTTATTCTGTGACTCTTACGTTAAGCAAGTTTTGCCACCTCTGCTTCAGACCAACTCTCTGTGAAATACCATTCAGATGGCATTTAATAAGCATATCCAGTCCCATACCTAAAATACCCTCGAAACATGCATTTGGGGACCATGAAATTTCAACTCTACTCCGCAACACTAAACAGCATCACTGCAGAGAGATGACAGCTGTTGCTATCAAAACAGTACCAACCTATGCTGTTATGCCAGGTAATATTTTCTTGACAATGCTACTCCAAACATTGCTCAAAATAATATATAATTTCTTTAGGTCCAAATCCAAACCTCTGACTATTAGTGAAGATTATTAACAATGTGCATAGTTTCCTATTGTTAATTTCCAACATGAAAGTGAACACAACTTCACATGCTGCTCTGATTCCAATGGTTTTAATAACTGATAAAATTCTGAATTACTATAATACATAAAATTAAGGCACCCACCATAGAAGGCTCTAAATTTGTTGGATGGAATCACCTCCTAATACTGGTTTCACTTATGCAGTTGTTCTATTCAGTCCTAATCTTGTGCAAGAGAATACCCAACAATGACTATGTTCATTTAAATATTGAATGTAGCAGTTCTGCCTGAAAACTATTTCTTCACATTTCATTTTCTTTTCATTTGTCACAAACCTTTAAAATATGTTCAGTCCATTAATAAAGCTAATCATAACACAGTAATTATATGAATCATGCTTTGATTTTACAAAATCCAACAACTGTTCAGACTTTGACAACGGAACGAAGATAATTTAAAATGAATAATAAAGAGCAGTTCAACATGCTTTCTGTGTGGTACTTGGGCTCAAAGTCACCTGCCAGCCCAAGGACACTCAGTGTTGTTTGTTTATTTATTTATACTCTACTTTCCTCTCGAGCAGGGACCCAAGGCAACGTACATCACTCTCCTTTCCTCCACTTTATCCTCACAACAACCTTGTGAGGCAGGTTAGGCTGAAAGACAGTGGCTCACCCAAGGTCACACAGTGAGCTTCCATGACAGTGGAGATTCAAGACTGCATCTCCCAAATCCTCCACAACACTATAGAATATCAAACATTTTAAAAAATAATACTGGGTCTCCACTCACCACTTCCTCTTTGACACACAGATACACCTTTTCTTCAATTATGGATTTATAGTTTCAATTTAATGTCAGCGCTATTTATTTATTTATTTAGCCCAATTTATATCCCGCCCTCTCCACCAGAACAGGCTCTATTTAACCTGCAGTAACTATTCTAATAATATCTGTAAATCAGAGGTTTGCAGTATGTACCTTTCCCACCCCCCTCCCCTGCAAGCATAAGAAAGTAAAAACTGAGCTGAATCTGGATTTGGTTGCCAACTATTGGCCTATCCTTGTGCCTTTCCACCCCTTTGCTTGCACTGCTGTTGATTATTCCTTTTGGGATGATGATGATGATGACGACGACAATGACAACAACAACAATAATACCAGCTAAGCTTATCCCCTTCGTTTGCAGCACAGGAAGGAGATAGTTGCTTTGCTTGATGCAAAACCAATTCAAATGTTCAAAACACTGAAGACAGAACAGAGGAGAGGAGAATGACGTAAGCCACTTGGTTCCCCATTAGGGGAAAAGGCAGGATATAAATGAATTAAACAAAATGTGGTACAGCTGTCGTCCACTTTGGACTCCTCCAAACAAACATAAGGAACCACGTGACTGGAACTGCCACCATATTATAAAGCCCTCATTTTTTGAATGCCCAGCTGATCTCTGAGGTGGAGCAGCCATACAGTGGACTGTACTATTTCCATCACCACTACAGTTGGAACATTTTAATAATCTGTTAACAGGTGGGGGTTTTTGTAGCAAGACCTCCTCTATATATTAGACCACACACTGCTGATGCAGCCAATCTTCCAAGAGTTTACAGAGTTCTTAGTACACAGGGCCTACTGTATGCTCTTGGAGGATTGGCTACATTGGGGGGGGGGGGTAATATGTAAAGTTCCTGCTACAAAAAAAAGCCTTGAACTGTAATGTGTGCATGTAAAGTGCCATCAAGTCGCAGCCAACTTATGGTGACCCCGGCAAGAGGCTTTCAAGGCAAGAGAGAAGCAGAGGTGGTTTGCTAGTGCCTTCCTCTGCAGAGTCTTCCTTGGTAGTCTCACTTCCAAGTACTGACCCTGCTTAGCATCCAAGATGTGAAGAGATTGTGCCATACCATGCCGCTTCCCCTCCCAATCTGTAAAACACTTCAGAAGAAAACATAATGATATCTGTAAGGAACTGCAAATAAACAGAGGTAATTTGTACACAGCAGCCCACAATAAGCATGCAAGTGTGCTTGTAACTTACAAACAGAGAACAGGATGACGTTCTGTAAACCTGTGTGGCAATGAGCAAGTTCTGTGGGCATGAGCAAAGTCACTGGCATTTCAACCATTCAGTGGAATCTCCACGAGTTGCAAAGGCAAAAGAAAGCAGAAGAAAGAGTAGCACAAGAGGAAGGCCCTTTAATAGTTGTGGAGAAGAGATAAATTCAACAGATACAACTCTACTTATACCTGCACAACCAAACTGCCAAATTTGCTTCTCTATAATACTACTGAAAACCTAGAAGCCATGTCTGTCTCCCATCAACCTATAGAGAGAAGAAAAAGAAAGATGGACATAAACAAGGGGAATTCATAAAATCAATACTATTGATTCAAAGATCTGCAAAGAGCAAAGACTATTGAGTTATGGTAAGATGGTGATGTAGTCAAACTCACCAAATACACATTTATCTAGAATAAAATCTTCCTGAATCTACAAACATCTCTGTCAGGTGCACTGGAGCCTGAAGAGAGGCCAGCCTGACATCTCCTTGGTGACATATGGATGCACATCCATTCCCATGCATTTTTTATATGTGACTAACTGCTCCCTACTTCAGTTCAGTGCTGGAAGCTGACACTAACAGAGCAGCTGGTACAGCTCTGACTCATGGCTTTGGAACAAGTAGAAGAAGCTGAGACATCCTCAATAGCCTGAAGTGTTAGCCTTAAATTAAAACCTCCATTCCTCAAAATGACTTGAAGGGAAAAAAATAAAATAAAAGGAAGCTTTAAACATTCATTGGAGTCTCAAAAGCACTCAGGAGTTACTTGGGCCAGAGGGAGAAGCGGAAGAACAACGAGATGCTCTTGAGGAAAATAATTTTTAATTATTTTATGGTTCTTAATTTAGTGCAGAGTTTGATGCAGTGGTAAATGTGAATTTGCCCCTAGAAATGGCAACCGTACATCACATTTCCTTGTCCTGAGTATTACTGTTCAGTAAGTAATTTCAAACTCAATCGGCCATCCACTCATTCTACAGTAGCCTCAAGATTGGTCCCCAAAATATAAGAACACATTAAAAACCTTCAGAAGCCAGCCAGCATTCAATCATTTGAATGTATTTACACCAAATCAGGGGTTCTTAATCTGTGGTCCATGGACCTCCAAGGGTTCCATGGATGAGATTCAAGGAGTTCATGAAGCAGACACAAAAATGGGGGGGGGCGGTTTCCCCCTTTGATTTCTTTCCTGTTACTTCAAAAGTAGCCTTAGTGTGTGTGGGTTGGGGGTCTTTTTTATGTCCAGTTAACGTCAATGCTTCCATTCCATGCTCTTCCCTACAGTCCCTTATACCGCTCTCCCCAGATGCACACACTTGCATTCTCATTTCTACACGTCCCTAACACCCGTTTCCACCAGCAGCTTCTTTACACACAATGACTTTCTCCCTCTCCTTCCTTCCCTCCTCCCAAAGGTCTGTTTCTCAGGAATTGTGGCAAGAAAGAGCAAGAGAGGCAGGCAAGGAAGAAGAAGGTGGTGATGGCAACAGTGGCAAAAGAGGTGGTTTCTGCTGCTGAAGCGAAGGGGGAGGCCCATCACGCACACACACTGACAGGGAGGAGGCAGACACTCCCCTGCCTCTGACAGGAGAAGAAAGGGGGCAGTGGCTGCACATGTGCAGCCTGACCCAACCAAGAGAGAGAGGAAGGGGGGGGGATGGACCCTCCAGCCAGCCAATTGGATGTGGGTCTTTTCTCTGCTCTTGCCACCACCACCCCTTTCTCTTTCTTGCTTGCATGCTGGATAAGCATCCACAAGTATTAGGAGTGTCAAACATACTGCCTGAAGGCCGGAACTAGCCAATCAAGGTTCTGGCTTCTGGGTAGTATGTTTGACACCCCTAATACTTGTGGATGCTTGATGCTGGGAAGTCAAGGAAACAGCACATATTTACAGTGTAATATAAAGAAATCAAAGTTGGTATGTGACCACTAACTGATCTGGCAGATCCACAGATTGTTTTTCTGGGGAGGGTGTCCATAGTTCTCATCAGATTCTTAAAGGAGTCTGTGACCCAAAAAAGATTAAGAACCCCTGCACTATATCCTCGGTTTTTCTTCCAATGAAGAATTCCAATAGAACAGGAGCTGACACCAAGGTGCAAGAAGCTTTGATCATAATTGATTATTAGGTAAAAGATACTTTTTCTGATGTGTTACAAGCTCAAGACTTTCTCTGTTCTAAAAACACATCAAAGCATACATAATTTGATGCTGAGAATCATCCAAACATGGTAGTCTTTTGGAAAAAATATTTATAATAAGACTTGCTTTGTTGTTGTTTAATATAATATGGGATGATGGATGGCAAGTTCACATCCTAAGAATTAAAAGAAAAATATATACCTTATATTACCTTTGATGTAGAAAAAAAAGGATAATACAAATAAATACCAGCATACATATGGAGTATACAGTATAACCCTAACAGAGTTCCACTCCTGAACACATAAAACTTCTTATACTGAACCAGATCCTGGTCCCTTAAGGTCAGTATTGTCTATTGAGTCTGGCAGTGGCTCCCCAGGGTCTCAGGCTGAGGTCTTTCACATCACCTACTCTTTCAGCTGGAGATACCAGAAACAGAACTCTGATAAACCCATTTATTTTAGTTTACTTAGACAGATATAACTTTGTTTAGGATTGCAGATAGTGTTCTAAAAGAGGGGAAAGTTCTGCTATGCTGACGTCTTATGAAATACAGAAACAAGCATCTTGCAATATACAATCCTCCAATAACATGACACTGTTGACCATCTAGTTAAGCATTGCCTGAAGGCATAGGGACTTGTAAATAGTCCAATGGGAAAATTTCATTACTATTTGAAATTCCTTGTTTTACACTCAAACCTGGAAAGGGCATTCATATAATGCAACAAATATATGGTGTCCTGCAGCAGCCCACCCGCTCTGCAAGCAGTTTCACTGCATCTTCTATTATTTGTTCTTGGCTTCTGGCACTCAAAGGCATCCTGCCTCTAGATGCTGAAGCTTCCATTCTTTCATAAATTCTTCTAAACCTGTTTCAAAGTCCACCGTACTAATGACCACAATCGCAAAACCCCATTTTACCAGTGGTAGAAAAGCTGATAGATTTTGGGCTACCATTATCTTGTTTTACCACGAAGAATGAAAAGCAGATGAGCTGTTGGGATATGGACATATGAAGCTGCCTTATACTGAATCAGACCCTTGGTCCATCAAAGTCAGTATTGTCTTCTCAAGCTGGCAGCGGCTCTCCAGGGCCTCAAGCTGAGGTTTTTCACACCTATTTGCCTATTTTTCACATCTATTTGCCTGGACCCTTTTTTGGAGATGCCAGGGATTGAACCTGGGACCCTCTGCTTCCCAAGCAGATGCTCTACCCTCCTCAGTAGGGACTAGGATGTAAACTAGGGTTGCCAACCTCCAGGTAGTGGCTGGGATTACAACTGATCTCCAGGCAACACAGATCAATTCACCTGGAGAAAATGGCTGCTTTGAGAGGTGATGTATATAGCATTGTACCCCACTGATGCCCCTCCTCACCCCAAGCCCTGCCATCCTCAGTCTCAACCTCAAATCTCCCAACCTGGACCTGGCAACCCTAATGTGAACCTAGATATGCCAAAGGCCGCACCATCAAATCTGCAGCACATCTAGCCAGAACTGTCTCCTGCTCTTCACTCAGCTTCCTCAGACACTGAAACCCCACTTCGCACAAAGGACAAGCACTGTGGCCCATTTAAAGAGAGCAAGGTGCATTCCGTTTCTGTGCAGCCCTCACCACAAAATCTGCTGATCCCACGTCAACAAAAGTGGATAAGAAGGGCTATGCTGATGATGAATACACATAATCTCTGTGAACCTCTGTGCACCTCTGTGCAGCTGCATCAGTGTGGAAACTTGCAGAAACGGCTGTCAGAGAGAAAAGCAGGGCAAAAGCAATGCTTTAAAATCAAATCTCTAGTGCTTGAAACCAAATGCTTATTGAACAGCAGGTTGATGGATTGACAGGTTTTCAATTAAAGATGTCTTCTGGATTTTCAGCTACCCAGGACACTGTATTAATTTTGCCTATGTAAAACATATACATTGTACAGGCTGTTTTACATATACTCTCTCAGTAATCTTTGCAACAACCCTGCAAGGTAAATCAGTATTACAGATTTGGGGAGGGGGTGGGGAGGCTACTAATGAGAGACAGGAACTTGAATGGGACCACCCAATGAGTTCACTGTAAAAGACCCAGGGCTATATTAATAAACAGGAGTCTCATGGCATCTTTTAAAATAATTTTTTACTTCATTTATATCACGCCTTCCTCCCCAGTGGGGTCCCAAAGTGGCTTCCATAATCCTCCTCTCCTCCAATTAATCCTCACAACAACCCTATGAAGGAGGTTGGCTTGAGTGTGGATGACTGGCACAAGGTCATCCAGTGACCTTCCATGGCAGAGTGGGGTGGGTATTCGAACCTGGGTCTCCCAGATTGTAGTCCAACCCTCTAAGTTCTATATCACACAGTCTATTTTAAAAACTAACAACATTTTATTACAGTAGGAATGCTGATTCTGTGAATGTAAGCAAAGAGAGAGGGCAGGAAGGGTTGCATCAGTGCTTAGTGTTTGTGGCCCTTTCTTACACCCCCAGGAAAATGCTGATCTTCCTCCAGGTCAGTTTCGCCAGAGATCCTGAAGTTTTGTTTGTTTGTTTGTTTTTTGCCATCTCCCGGGTACTGAATAGGGGTCACTGGAGGTGGGCGAGGAAAGTGTTTGTGAACCTCCTGCAATGTGCAGGCGGTTGGATTAATTTACCCTAGAGGTACCTACCAATTTTATGATTATATGATTCTGCTAAGGACTGTGCTGCCTGTACCCAAGCCATACTTATTAAACCTTATAAAATGTACCATAAATTGCACATGATGCGATTTACTTCTGAGTGACTAACCACGCATAGAATCAGACTGTCAGTAGAACTTGCTTGCAAGTAAAAAAAAGGATCATACTATGGTAATAAGATTATACCAGATTTACTTGGGCCATATGAAAATTTGTAAAGTAAAAACAGTGAACTGTGGAATCACAGAACCAGTGATATGGGGTGGAAAATTTTCCAGTGCTACGTTTTTCCATGGAAATTTTTTTGCCCTGTGTTACTACATATAAATACAGTCTGTTTATCTGTCGTTGTCAGGCATGTTGTGCTACAAATCAGTCATATTAGAAGGACTAGATGTTGGATGTGAAACATGAACAAACCATCAGTGCTTGTACATGTGCCTTCTTTGGCCCTTTTCGGGTTTTTTGCCCATCAAGTCACAGCTGCCTTATAGCCACCCCATAGGATTTTCAAGAGATGTTCAGAGGTGGTTTGCCATTGCCCAGCTCCACATCACCACCCAGGTATTCTTCATAGATCACCCTTCCAAATTCTAACCAGGGCTCACCCTGCTTAGCTTCCAAGATCTGATGGGATTAGGCTAGACTGGGCTATCAAACTCAGGGCCTTCTCTAGCTAATGTTCTTTAAATTCTGCACTTATTTCCCAGAAAACCCACATCACTCTATGGAACATTTTCTCAGGCTGGTCTTATGTTAAATTGTAAACTAAGATTAAACTTAAATCATAGCTCTCTAAGTAATACATGAAAGTTTGACCCCAGCCACATTTGCCCACTGGACAAAACAGCACTGGTCAGAAGCCAGATTTTAACTGGGCACTTCCTGGTTGACAGCCCTGTCTCTTATCCACTGAAGTTCATGTGGAAAAGTATTATAATTTATGGAAAGCTCACTAACAACTTGTACATTCCATGAAGATAGTTTCAGATGGCGGCCATATTGGTCTGCAGTACAACAGCTGGATTTGAGTCCAGCAGCGCCATAAAGATCAACAAGATATTCAGGGTATAAGCTTTTGAGAATCAAGGAACTTCGAGAGTCATCCTAGGCAACTTTGACTCTCAAAGTTCAAAATCTTGTTGGACCCAACAGACTCGAATCTAGTTTGTACCTTAGTGTTCCATCCCAAACCTGCACTGGTATAGCAGCAGTTATTACTACACTGTAGTATTAAAAATCTCCTTTGCATCTATCAGCTATCCTAAGAAGATGCAGAAGCTCTGAGCATCAGAGTTCTGTATGACATGTGACATGGGGGTGGGTGGCTCTGTCCTATTTATCAAGTGCAGAAAGCTGCTTTAGCTGTGACGGTACAAGCCACTGTTTCATCTCTGTGGCAAGGCCACTTTAACTGCAGGTTGAATAATTTCAGGCCTGTCAGTTGTCAACGTGGACAATCTCCACTCATTTTTAAGCTGGGTGTTTGGAGAATCAAGCTGTAATAAAAAGAAAGAAAGCAAAGAGCAGACATAAATGGTCAGTTTTTAGAACAGTTGCCTCAAGGTAATAGCGGCTGCGGCAAGCCTCCGAGCTCTGTATGCTAAGACTTCTTCAGCAACTACACAACAGGACAGAACAGGAAGATGATAAAAATCTACATTTATTTGTTTTGCTTCAGATGATTTAGTTTTGCTTCAGATAAAACATAAAGGGCAGAAGACTTCCTGAGTAAACAGAGTAACATGAGTAAATATAAATGTTGAAAAATGAAAAGCACACCCAAAGAATGGTATCACTTGAAGTACTTATACTTAAACTGGAAGTGGGGGGGGAGCATGCAGTATGTTTTTCCCCAGACTGTACTGCTTTGGAATGCAGGTATGGAGATTATATGTCCAAATGCTCATCCCTTCCAAAAACTCCACACACACAGAAAGCTAGCATATCCTCTTTTTCCTAATGATAGATAGGGAGAGAGAAGGAGGAAGGATGGACAGACAGACAGATGATGATAGAGATGCTTTCAAATTAAGAGTTCTTTTAATTTACAGTATAAGAGAAACATTGTAAGAATGTACCCTGTTCCCATTTTATTGTTATGCACACTTACAGGTAAGCTTGCCAGCCTCCATGTGGGACTGGAGATCTCCCAGAATGGGAATTGATCTCCACACTATATAAATTGTGCTTATTTATTTAAAACCTTTATTTCAATTCTCCTGGAGAAAATGGCTGCTTTGGAAGGTGTACTGCATGCCATCATACCCTACCAAGATCCCTCCCATCCTCACTGTTCCAGGCTCCATCCTCAAATCTCCAGATATTTCTGAACCCAGAGTTAGCAACCCTACTTTCATCTTAATCTGGAGTGTCTTGTGCTGTCTGCAGTGGAAGAAAGATGGTGGAATAAATGGATCACTGCCTTATCTCTTGATCAAAATAATAAAACACTATAATCAGAAGACTTCTATTGTTACAAAAATAGTCTAGTAATCATCTAACCGTAAGCCACTTAACAAGAGTACATGTTTGTAAGCTATTAATAATATTGATCAGCACATCCCTTTATATCAGCTGGATTCCTTACCTTCAGTATTTTGTCATATCCATTGTGTCAGTGAAAAAGGAAGGAAGGAAGGAAGGAAGGAAGGAAGGAAGGAAGGAAGGAAGGAAGGAAGGAAGGAAGGAAGGAAGGAAGGAAGGAAGGAAGGAAGGAAGGAAGGAAGGAAGGAAGGAAGGAAGGAAGGAAGGTCCACAGCAGCAGTGTTGCAAAAATCCAAACCAATGGAAGCTTTCTAACTGGATCTGGCAACTTGGAAAATATATGAAGATGTAAACAACAACAACAACAAAGGACTGAAATTCTTGCATTTTTCTGATTAACTTGCAGGGAATTCACACATTATTTTTAAGGATCTGATTAGATGAGTTAGGTTGGAGGAAAACCCGAGTAAACTCACATTTATCATCTAATCAGATGATAAACATAAATAAAAAAACAGAGGAACCTGGGTCAGGAAACACACATATTATACATTCACATATCCAAAGCTAGCTGCATTTCATGTCAGGCAAAAACGCAGCCACAAACTTGGCCTTGTTGTCATCTAATATGTGGAACAGCCCCCATACAAAACCAAAGCAACTCAATAATCATAATCATAACTTCAGAAATTTTTATATACATAGGAGTGTTTTGTATTCCATTCTAAATAATAATCTTTCATTCCTCTCCCAAGTATGATAAGCCAATTAAAACAAGGAGAAAGTATATTTTATAAACCTCTCTGGAGGTTGATAAAAGAAACAGAGAGATTTACAGTGCAATCCTAAGGACAGTTAACGCCCTTCTAAACCCATTTACTTCAATGGGCTTTGTAGAGTTTCTAAAAGAGGAATACACTAAAAGAAAATTGGCAGCAATGCAAAAGCATGCTACAGAATGTTGAAAGCAGTAGTCAAGCTGAGCTATGTAATTTCACTCCTTTATTAGGACGTGTCATTAACCACTGAAATCCTATGAGAACCTGAAAGCAAACTTTAGCCCAGGGATCCCAAACCTTTTTGAGCCTATGGGCACCTTTTGAAATATGACACAGCATAGTGGGAACAGCCATAAAATGGCTATCACAGGAAGTAGAGTCAGATGTAAAATGGCCGCTGTAGCTTACCTTCAGTCACACAGTTAAGATCCTTGTGCTGTGGTGGCAGCTGCTACTAAGCAACATTTCATAAAATCTGCACAGCCAGTCAAATCTCCAGCAGCCAATCAGAAGCCTTGCTAGCCAAAAGCTCCAACCGGCCCCACCTATTTTTAAAAAATACTTGACAGGAACCATCAATCAATCAATCATTTTATTTATATCCCGCCCTCCCCGCCGAAGCAGGCTCAGGGCGGCTAACAACATTAGATCAATACATTAAGTTATACAATAATGTTTAAAAACAATAACTGATTTAACAATTTAATTAAAATTCTAAAATTAATAAAATTAACATCCTGGTGCTATTTCAACAGATGGTAAAATTACTTAAGCAGTCTCTCTCTTTTAATCAGTGAAGGCCATCTCGAAAAGGACTTTTTGTATAATTCAACCGTGAAAGGTGTTGGTGGGTATCATGGTGCCTGGGGTCTGGGGACCCCGTTGCAGCTACGGTACTTGCTGCTTGATTATACATAATTAAACAGTTCCTTTGATAAAAAGAATAAAGTCATGTGGAAGCAGCTGGAGTGGGGACAAATTACATTCCTACAGTATCCAAATGATTCAGGATAGATGATGGTGGTGGTGGTGATGCCCCATGTTAACTTCACAAACAATCCTGAGGTACAAAAGCTGGCCTACAATGGCTGAGCAGAGATCTAGTTTTCTTGTAACATGATTTTTCTTCAGGGTATTCCCTCCTCTTTCTTTCTTTTCTGTTACCAACATTATGCCTTTTGTGAAGAGTGTCCTAGTACTGCCTAGTAATCTTTATTTTTTCTATTTGGGCTTAAAGACAAGACAGTGCAGCAAGCACAGAGATACAGAAGAAATCCAATAAAGAAGGTCAGATCTTATATTCTGACCGGCTTATTTTTTCCTAAGCATAAACTGTATTTCTACTAGCACTTTTTGTATATTTTTCTGCTCTCTCAGTACAGAAGAAAGTCTAGATTTGTTTTATCTGTAAAGTGATAATTCAATATGAAAGATGACAGAGCAAGCCTTTGCCAAAGAACCTGGATTTAAAATGATTTCGCCACAGTAAATGGGACTTTGGCTATGTCAGCTCTGTTGGATTGCCTGATTATGTGTGTTTGCTTTTTCTCACCTGTTCTTCCTTTACTCCTACACAGTGATGCACACTAGTCAGGAAAAAGAAAGCAGCCTATATGTCTATCAGAGGTTTGAGGTGCAGAAATTAGCAAGTTAAAATGGCATGGAGCAAAACATGAAAATTAGCCAACAATTGTTCACATACAACAGGCAAAATTGGCAACCACAGTCAGCCTTCTGCTGATAGAAGACACTTTCACTCGCAGAAGGAAAGAATTGTTTTCACCACTTCCTTCTCCTACTGAAGCTCCCCAGTTCCACCTCCATGATGTACCTTGAGGTCCACTGACCCACAAAACTACAGTATCATGGGGCATAAAAAACTGGCAAGAAGGAGGAGATGGGGGAAAATGTCATTTTATATAGAACAGATTTGTCCACATATACATATATAATTTTCATTTTATTTTATTTGCTTTTGTGTCCAGAAGAGTACATATGAATGTATGGTTTGCTCTTTTGTTAAATATACTACCACTCATGCACAGGAACTTAACAAGCATAAGGGGGAAGGCAGACGCCAGAGGTGAAAATACCAGGATGCATATATCACTGATACTCAACTGAAAGTTCTATGCTGAAAAACTGCCAGCCTAGACAAAACCCTACCTCACTATAAGTGCTGGTCAGAGTGCTCTCTCACAACTCTCAGTGTAGTAACAACTACACTGGTTTGGTAGCTATTCCCTTACACAGGCAGCTGTGGGAACTGTGTCTAAGATGGCACACTCTCAGCACAGTCATTAAATTTTAATTCCCACAAGTCTTTAGATAAATTTATGACAAAACTGGCTATAATAACAGCCAGGGACCCATGTACCTTCATACCTTAACAGCCATGTACCTCGTACCCTAACAGTCAGGGACCCATGTACCTTAATGGCCAGGGAACCACATACCCTCAGGACTGCCTCCTCTGGTATACCCCAAGAGAGCCTTACATTCCAGTGACCAACATTTGCTGGGGGTCCCTGACCTGAGAGACATCTGACTATCCTCAACCAGGGCCAGGGCCTTCTCTGCTCTGGCCCCAACCTGGTGGAACTCTCTGCCAACTTCCATCCGGACCCTGCAGGAACTACTTCCATTCTGCAGGGCCTGCAAAGCAGAGACGTTCCACCAGATATTTGGCTGAGAATAGTTATGGTTTACATTTGGCACTCCCACTTTCACTCCCAGTGTGAGATAGTGGCACCACCTGGACTTGATGCCATCTACTTTTAGGAAACTCTAATGTCTTTACCGTTTACAAAATTGGTTTTTATCTTGTTTTGAACTATGACTTGTTATGAACCACACTGATCCTGGCTATCAGAAATGGCAGTCAAAATTTCAATTAAATAAAGAACATCATCTGCACAGTGTCATCCAGAGGAGTGGTTTTATGGCCTTGTTTCTTAAGGGAACAGGGACTAGTGTATGACTTGTCTGTAACACACTTTGCTGATAAGATACCTCACAACTGTGCCAACTTGGATGAACTTTTCTCTACAGTGTCAATTGTAGCACAGTGCAGCATTGTTATGTATTTAACAGCCAATCATACAAAGGTATGGTTTTTTTTCTCTAACGAGTGAAGGAGTAAAACTCCTGTGTCTTCTTTGTTCAAACAAGAACTTCCACATTTTTATTTTCCATTCATGCTATCTGAATGTTATGACGAGGTCACCGTTTTTTTGGAGTCAACTCGGTCAGAAATAAATTGAAACTTTGATCAAGGTAAGCGGATATGTTGATGATAGTCAATATGGAAGTAGATGGGGTGTATTTATACTCCTCTTGAAAGATCAGGTTTGAAGCTTCAATCCAGCATTGCTGCATGATGCAAGACTGGTTTTGTTTATATTTTTGGAGAGATTTTTTTTCCATTCAGCTATGGCTGATTTCTTGGAATTCACTCCTGCTGCCTCCACACATGCCCTGGTAACCTCCTAATTACATTACTATGATGCAATCTCATGTGGGCTGCCTTTGAAGACTGTCCAGAAACTCCAGCTGGTTCGAAATAGCATAAGCAGGCTGTCTACAAGAAGGAACCCAATGGTCTATATTATACCATATCATTCCTAGCAGACTTTAAAAGTTGCTTTGAATCTTCAAAGCACTAAAAGTCACTCTTCAGAAGCGTTACACCCTTCTAAGCCCATGGACTTTGAAGGATGTAACTCTTCTTACTGCAAAAGACTCAGCTGTGTTTCTATGAAGACATATTCCAACACTACTTCCATACTCCAAGATTCTCTGGCAAAACTCTTTTGAAATTTTGCCAGTGTCTGAAATAAAATTGATAGTACCAATACAGGATTTTACTTTGTAGCCATTCTGCCCTTTAACACCCTACCCTGACAGGATCATCTTGCCAGATCCTTATTATTGTTCTGAAGAATGGTGAAAACCATCCTGTTAAGGAAGAACTTTTTGCTTCACCTAGTTTGTTATTACCAATTAGCTAGTTGTTTTATAGTTCTATTACATTGCTATTATTTTTGTAAGCTGTTTCTGGAGAAGTTTTGAGAACTGAGGGTTTTTAAAGGAATTTCATATGTACAAACACATTTGTGGGATACTTTCACTCTCAGATTTCATCACATGGATAGTCAGTTCCCCATATTAAAGAACTGCAATCACCACTTCTTTGTAAATTATACCAACTGGTGAAAGGGTATGTATTGCCTCCTGCTCTTCTTGCTGTTACCTCTTTCATAAAAGTTACTTGGCAAATTGTTTTACTTGCTCACCACACTTTAGAAATGATTGGTGTGCTTTAAGAAGTGTGATTTGTCTTCCATACAGGTTAATTGCTTCCTTTTAACATGTAATGTTTCTTTATTTCTTCAAACTACACACCATTTTTAGATTTCACATACTTTGCAGTATGTTGCAGTAATTAGCTTGTTAGGACGACATCTTGTCAGAGAGGGCACTGTCGCTTTGTTAATGTTACGCCATCTGACAATTCCATTCTGGTCATGTTTGTTTTGACAACTGAGCCCAGACCTGCCCATAAAACTAGCATGTTCTGAGAGGGCAATTTATATATAAGCACCTACTAAGAATGAAGAATGTAGACCTATGTTAATAAGAAAGGACTACATTGATTTGATCTCTAGCTGTTTCTCAGCATTTGGCATGAATATAGGTATAGCTATGTGAAAACTTTGTTGGTCTTAAAGGAGCTATTGCACTCTGTCTACTGAAATATTAGATTTAACATTTACGTTATCTTAACTCTTACTTGGCATCAGAGGAAAAAGGACAAGTGTGATTTATTTCTCATATCTAGTCTGGTCACCCAGGTGCAAATCTGCTTTTAGATATTCGGGCTTGCATATTCTTTCATTTCAGCAGCTGACATCACATCACTATTAAGTCAATAGTCCTGTTCACAAGTTACAGTGAACACACATACAATTTGTGTACAGTGTACACTTGAATGCTCTTTAAATGTGCATTGAGTAATTCTCACATTACTTGTAATACATTTACAGCTAAATGTATGATAGAAGCCCCACATTCAGGGCTTTTTTGCAGCAGGAACTCCTTTGCATATTAGGCCACACACCCCTGATGTAGCCATCCTGGAGTACTAACAGCTCTGTAAGCTGTTGGAGGATTGGCTACATCAGAGGTGTGTGGCTTAATAGGGAAAGGAGTTCCTGCTACAAAAAAAGCCCTGCCCACATTTATCCATATTCTGGTTCCCAGTTTCATTTACAAAGTTAATACAGGTCATCTCTTTCTCATAAACAGGTGTACCATGTGCAAGAGGGTTATACTGAGTTCACTGTAACAGGACTTGAACATGCACAAACCTTGGGTTGATGCCAGGTTCATACATGCTCCTCACTCTTCCCATTTCTCCCTTCTCTTCCCAGGCAAAACCCAATGAAGGAATTCTGTTTTTAAAACTAACTCTGATTCTTTCTGATAGGTGTGTGGCTTAATTCTAAACTGGTGAAAGCCACAGGCTGGGATATGTATCTGCATGTTATCAATAATGGAGTTAGCTTGAAATCAGATTTCTTTCATCATACATGTTCCAACACAAGAAAAGAGACAGAAGGCGAGAGAGGTCTGTGTGTGAGCCCAGCAAACAAGCCAACTGAATGTACATTCAAGCTTAATGTCACCTTGCCATAACTAACATCTGAATACAGCCTCTGCCTGGTTGCCTGTGGTCACTCCCTAAATCTCATTTACAAAATAATGTTGCCACCTGTCTAATCATCTGGGCTATTCAGCCATTTGAAAGGGGAGGAATTCATTCTGGTGAGCTTCTCATAAATATTTCCCTTCTTGCCTTTAACAAATGAGGTGCATCATATTTTGCCATTAGATGCCTGAAAAAAGAAATCAATAGACTATGAGGGAAAGATCAAGGTTACACATGGCAGGAAGAGCAGGAACCGCATTTAATCTGTCAACAGTAAATTACTGCCACTGGTGGAGAACCAGAAAACTTGGCACTCACAACCAGGAGCACTGGCTTTATATAACAAAAGTTCCTACAGAATTAGCAACCCGCAAACTCTGTTTTAGCTCTGTATTTTTCAAGTATATAAAATATATACAAGCTTAATTCTTGTCCTGCTTATACTAACAAATGTCCTTGTTCATCATAGTTTCAGCTGAGAAGGAAGTAACAATTCTTCCTAGAGAACTTCAACCACATAAATGTATTGCATTTGCTTTGAATTAGACATCCTATTAAAATTCACAATTCATATTAAACTTTGCACTTCTGGTAAGCCCAAATCTTACTCTGAAAAATTCCAGTTACAGTACTGATATGTTCAATGCCTTTGATGACTCTACAGTGTATTCATCCTTGATCAGATTCTTATCATTCAAACAGCAACAAAAATGTTTTTTCTTGCAACCCTGCAACATTTTAACCCTTTTGCAACAAACAAATGGCATATTTGTAACATTTTAACCCTTTTACACAAGACTACCTCCTATAATTTCACTAGTTGCAGTTATGTCTTGGTAGGAATTCGAGGAGGAAGAAATTTGGGGAGGACCCATGGCTCAGTGGCACAACATTTGTTTGGCGTGCAGAAGGTCTCTGGTTCAATCTCCAGTATCTCCAGTGAAAAGGACCAGGCAGTAGGTGATGTGAGACCCTTAAGCCTGAGACCCTTAAGAACAACAGCCTGAGACCCTTAAGAGCAACTGCCAGCCTAAGTAGACAATACTGATTGTGACAGACCAGCAGTCCAATTCAGTATAAGGCAGTTTCATGTATCATGTGTGAGCCATGTAAGGAAAAGTGGGGGGGGGAGTGTGGGCAGGATCTTGGTCAGAGAGTGAGGCTATGGGTCAGTACAGCACATTCACTGGATGCAGAAGCCCCAGGTTCAAACCCTGGCATGCCTAGTTAAAAGCACCAGATAATCAATAATACAAAGAATCTCAGCATAAGATTCTGGGGAGCCACTGCCAGTATATGAGCAGGTGACAATGATTTTGAGGGACCACTGGTCTGGTTCAGTTTAGAGCTGCTTTATTTGAGGAGGCAAATCAGCACGGAAGACACATGGAACGGCACAGAATTCAAAGCCAATAAAAAGCTTCTAAAAAGAGACAATCAAAGTACAGGCCAAAGCAAAGCAGAAGAGAAGAAGACACCAAAGAAATAAAACAGGGACACAAGTCTAGGGGCTAGCACAATCAAGAAGCTTGAAACGCAAGCTGTTGACCAGCCTGCCAGTAGCTTTTTCCTGTTTCCTTTTATAGGAAGCTGCTGGTAATGCTGCCACCCAAAGAGCTCCAACACCAGGAACCCGTTGCGATGCCATAAGAAAAGAATGCATTATTTGTGTCAGAATATTACCAGTACTTTATTAGAAAAATGCCATCCCTGTAAATGTATTAAATTAGCTTTTTATAGTCACAATGCATCTCTTCTATTTCTGAAATAAACAAGGAACACTTGCTTAAAATAAGAAACAGCCAGCTTAGCTGCAGGCCGGCTGGAGCCAGTGATAGTCCACTGATGTTTTACTCTGCCTTAACTTCCTTACTGCGGCACTGTTTTTCAAGATCATCCCCATGACATTGTCTGCAAGTCGTCCTGCTTCTGTGTTTTCTCTACTGTCTTTGGAAAGATCACAGTCAAAGAGCCTTTGGGTGCTGGGAGAATGAAAAGACACACACTTCTGCAGGTCCCAGCTATATAGTGCTGCCATTTCATTAACCGAGTCCCAGCAGCCACTGTTTCCTTCCCCACCACCACCAGTGAGTTTTTGTGTGGTTTTTCAAAAACTTAATCGGCAGATAGATCTCTATTGCATTGAAATCTTTCATTGAAAGATTTCATTGAAATCTGCCTCCGTTCCTGAGGACTGGAAGGTAGCAAATGTCACCCCCATCTTTAAAAAAGGTTCCAGAGGAGATCCGGGAAATTACAGGCCAGTCAGTCTGACTTCAATACCGGGAAAGTTGGTAGAAACCATTATCAAGGACAGAATGAGTAGGCACATTGATGAACACGGGTTATTGAGGAAGACTCAGCATGGGTTCTGTAAGGGAAGATCTTGCCTCACTAACCTGTTACAGTTCTTTGAGGGGATGAACAAACATGTGGACAAAGGAGACCCGATAGATGTTGTTTACCTTGACTTCCAGAAAGCTTTTGATAAAGTTCCTCATCAAAGGCTCCTTAGAAAACTTGAGAGTCATGGAGTAAAAGGACAGGTCCTCTTGTGGATCAAAAACTGGCTTAGTAATAGGAAGCAGAGAGTCAGTATAAATGGGCAGTCTTCGCAGTGGAGGACGGTAAGCAGTGGGGTGCCGCAGGGCTCGGTACTGGGTCCCATGCTCTTTAACTTGTTCATAAATGATTTAGAGTTGGGAGTGAGCAGTGAAGTGGCCAAGTTTGCGGATGACACTAAATTGTTCAGGGTGGTGAGAACCAGAGAGGATTGTGAGGAACTCCAAAGGGATCTGTTGAGGCTGGGTGAGTGGGCGTCAACGTGGCAGATGCGGTTCAATGTGGCCAAGTGCAAAGTAATGCACATTGGGGCCAAGAATCCCAGCTACAAATACAAGTTGATGGGGTGTGAACTGGCAGAGACTGACCAGGAGAGAGATCTTGGGGTCGTGGTAGATGGCTCACTGAAGATGTCAAGGCAGTGTGCGTCTGCAATAAAAAGGGCCAACGCCATGCTGGGAATTATTAGGAAGGGAATTGAAAACAAATCAGCCAGTATGCCCCTGTATAAATCAATGGTGCGGTCTCATTTGGAGTACTGTGTGCAGTTCTGGTCGCCGCACCTCAAAAAGGATATTATAGCATTGGAGAAAGTCCAGAGAAGGGCAACTAGAATGATTAAAGGGCTGGAGCACTTTCCCTATGAAGAAAGGTTGAAACGCTTGGGACTCTTTAGCTTGGAGAAACGTCGACTGCGGGGTGACATGATAGAGGTTTACAAGATAATGCATGGGATGGAGAAAGTAGAGAAAGAAGTCCTTTTCTCCCTTTCTCACAATACAAGAACTCGTGGGCATTCGATGAAATTGCTGAGCAGAAAGGTTAAAACGGATAAAAGGAAGTACTTCTTCACCCAAAGGGTGATTAACATGTGGAATTCACTGCCACAGGAGGTGGTGGCGGCCACAAGTATAGCCACCTTCAAGAGGGGTTTAGATAAAAATATGGAGCACAGGTCCATCAGTGGCTATTAGCCACAGTGTATGGGTGTATATAAAATTTTTTGCCACTGTGTGACACAGAGTGTTGGACTTGATGGGCCGTTGGCCTGATCCAACATGGCTTCTCTTATGTTCTTATATTGATCTATTTTAACAATATACTAATTCCAAACTTTTGTGCTTTTTAAGGAAAAAGTAAGGTCTCTCTTTTTTATACAAAACCATAAGGTACTGGCTGCACATCTCTCCCTATAACTCAGCAATGCAAGGGGCTAGTAGCATGCTAATTTAAAAATCAAAGTAAATTGTTGCAACAGATTAGTATATTGTTATTGGACTATAGTGCAGGAGTGTCAAACTCATTTGTTTCGAGGACCGGATCTAACATAAATGGGACTTTCTGGAGCCAGGCCATGCGTGTCATAAAATGTAATACTAGGTAGCAGAGATATAAACTTT
Organism: Heteronotia binoei; assembly: GCF_032191835.1. Taxonomy (NCBI): domain Eukaryota; kingdom Metazoa; phylum Chordata; class Lepidosauria; order Squamata; family Gekkonidae; genus Heteronotia; species Heteronotia binoei. Next base: position 46,404,378 of record NC_083225.1, read on the forward strand.
ATAAAAACACAGAAAAACACAATTAAAGATATTTTTACTTAAAATACAAACATGCTTAAAAGTGTTGTAATATTTTGTTTAAAATGGAAAGGTGGTGGAACACTGGGATATGGCAATGCAATTTTAAAAATAAAACGTTGAGAAAAAGCACAAGGATCACGGTAGAAACTAAAATATAAAAAGTTCTATCTAAGAAAACATAAAATGGCTGGGCATTGCAAACTTCTTCCCCACCCCCATCTACTCAGATTGGCAATGGTTCTCCAGTGTACTATTCCCCTTTGGCTGTTGGTTCCCAAAGTAGAGTACTCACTAGGCAGCAGTCCATTCAGCAGAGACAAGCTGGCTCAAAGCATCAACTCTTTATTTGCAAGGACACCACTCCAAGAAGCAACAGCTTCAGCTGGCCAGAGGAACACTGCAGCGCAGACAAAGTTGCAAGGAAAATGTGGAATGGATTTTCCATTAAGGTCTCTGCAGCTTTGTTTCTTGCTGTAGCCGATAAAGACAAGGCAGAAAGAGTAGGGGACTTTGGCAGCCTCAGAGCTTCAAAGGGTGAGGACAGGAGTGGGGGAGGGGAGAAAAGAGTACCCACAGGCCTGATTAAAGCCCTGGGCGAACTGGTTCTGGGTCACAGACAAGATATTTAACACCTCTGTTATAGTAGGTCTAGCATCTTTATTGTGGGTAGGGATGCTTAACAGCAGACATGGAAAGATGAAAAACATGTTGATGTTTCCAAATGCCTCTGCATTTGCAACAGCAATGACAGCTACACAGAGAATCGTTTCCATGTGGAAGCAGCCCAAGACTGCTTTCAAATGGTATCAAGAGAGTTTCCAATACAAGGCATCACCTGATATATGCGTGTTATTGTGACGTAAATCCCACTGAACTCAGTATGGTTTTACTTGGAATAAACTATCAGACTGCAAACATTATACTATTATTACATTTTGCATAAAGGTCAAACATGCATGTCCTGCCTGACTGAATCCCTGGTTTACAGTTTATGACTTCTAATCCCGCAATGTAGCAGAACCTTAAGATGACAAGTGCACCCTTGCCAAGTGGTTTTTATGGCACAGTATAAGGATCTGCATATTATTTTCTAAAGGTTTCTACTTCTAATCTAAGGCCTTCTAAGGAACAGATAAACTGGAAAATTTTCCTTTTACAAAATAATAGAATATCTCTAAAAACAGAAATCTAGATGTTATCACGGCACTCCCCTGAATATGGACTCATTTTGAGGAAATGCTGAGGACTAACCATTTCCTCCCACAATAAATTGTCATAAATATAAGTCAGTAAGTTACATGCTCAGATACTCCACCGACCTCATTATCTGCTTTGCTTCTCCATGTGTTCATTTTGTTTTGAAGCAAAGTCTAAACAGAACAGGCTATCTTGTCAATCACTCATATAAATATATTAGTAAGCGGCAGCTTAGAGTTTTAGTTAAGGAAGATGATCATAGTAACACATTTCTAAATGTTGGGGGTTTGTAGCTTCATATTTAGAACTCAATTACTCCATCATGGTTAATCTGGGAGATAATCTGATTAACTTTTCTAATTTGCTTTAATACATATCAGAATTGTTTAAAATCTTCCATATAAAATGAAAACCAGCATCAAAATTTGTTTTGAAACTGAATGTTTATAAAATACAGATTAAATTTTGCAAGTTGATCCAAAGGAACATTTTAGCCTGTAGATGATACTTTTTTTCATAAACAACTTGATGTTCATCAAAATAAAATCAAACCACACCTATTAAGTTCAGGGACACTCATCATGCTTTAAAGGACTACATTCAAGTAAATGACTTATGGATCACGTATTTCCATATTCCCTGTTGGTTTTACCAGAACTTGGCATACAATGCAACCCTAAACAGAGGGAGATCTGGCTAAGCCCACTGACTTCAATGAACACTAAACTCTGTTTAGGATTGCATTGTAAGAACCGCTGTTCATGGAGTTCACTGATAACAACCTTCCTTGCAAGTGCATATAAATGTTATCTCTTTGATGAGAATCTGCTCATATGTTGGAAAGACTACAATGAAAGAGTCACTATTTGTCTTCTACCCTAAATGCCTGCTGTCTAGCCTGGTCAGTAATACCTCTCCTCATAAGAGGAATCAGAGTAATGCAGGGTGAAGATGAAAAGCAAAGTAGGGTAGTGTCCACACTGTGAGACTGTACCCCAGTGGATTTTTTTTTTTGCCATCCAGTCAAGTTGACCTCTGCTGACCCCTAGTGGGACTTGAAGGCAAGGGATGTTCATAGGTGGCTTGCCATCACCTGCCTCTGTATCATAACCCTGGTATTCCTTGTAGATCTCTCATCCAAATACTAGCTGAATATCCAAATACTAGCCAAGCTTCCAAGATCAGGTTTATCTGGGCTATCCAGGTCAAAACTGGCACTATATTTTCATTATCAAGGTAACCACCTCGAGGTCAGTTTCAGAGAAAAGGCAGTTTAAAAATGCTCCAAATAAATCAATAATAAACATAAAGAAATATTTAATCATCAGCCAAATCCTAATGTGGTTAGTGCCTTACATGTGTTTTTTTCTCTTACCAGCATTGTTCCCCATATAAAATGAGAATGAGCTCCTATCCTGCACAAGAAACACCAGTAAATAGGCCAAAAACAACACTGGCGGGCCCTACAAGTGCCAGTGGCAAACCCATGCAACCTATCATGGCCATCTGACCCAATACAGAGTAAGAATGCACTGGATTCTAGAATGTGCCCTTCCTTCATGGAACTTACCCCTCCCAGCCCTTGTCCTGCTGCCTCCACATCAATGAGGAAGGGAAGCCCTAGGTAGGTTTACAAGCAAGCTTCCCACCAAGGAAAGACCTGTACCTGCCATATTGACTCAAAAACTAGCTGCCAGCTAGGGCTCAACATTTTTAATATTTCTTTTATATTGTATTTTTTAAATCCTTATATTAGAATTGAGAATACCATTTAAAGTTAGGATGTACTTTCTCTTTTTTATGATTATGGCTGCTATAATTAGAGACTACAGCTAGCTTAAAAATGATTTTTCATTTGCCTCCAGATCAGAAATACCTCTCATGTCTTTTTTATTAATCAGGTATTGTGGATTTTTTTTTAATACTGCATTAAATAAATATGAACCACTATCAGTATTTAAGGCAATAGTTCATTTAAAGTGCAAATCCACTGCAGGATTTTTATATGAGACTTTAGAAGTGTTTAGATATGGCCTAAATCTACTAAATCGGCATTAAAGTATTCAAGAAAAGAGCAGAAAAGAAGAATCTGGAAATCTAATGGCAATGTAACTCTGCCTTGGTTGTGCCTTGGATGCAACTTGTCACCCAGCAATCTCTGAAGTTGTCCTAGCTGTTCTGGATCCAATAATATGTCAACTGTTTTAAAAAAATGTGAAAGAAAATACAGGGCCAAATATGGCAGATAATTGGATTAATTGGCTGACTATGCCTGTGGTTCCTGTAGAAGACATGACATGGTGGTAATGATTCCTGTTTCTTCAACATAAGAACTTGTGTGGTGTAATGGTTAACACGTCACAATCTGACTGGGGATGACCAGGCTCAAAACCCTGGCCTACACAATCACAGAAGCCTGCCAGGTGACCTTGGGCTCATCACTATCCCTCAGCCTAATCTACTCCCACAAGAGTGCTTTTGTGATGATTAAGTGGAGAAAGGGAGTATGATATAAAAAGCTGCTTTGGTCCCCAGTCAGGGAGAAAAGTGGAATATCAGTAATGACAACAAAAAGAAGTATAACTATCATGGTAGCATAATACTCTATGTACTTTGACAAGTTCCAAGGTACTACATTTTAAACAAAGGGAAGTCACTAGAATTCCTAAACCTATTTCTTTTGTGAACCAGACTTTCTGTGCAATGCCTCACATTGCATTTCTCTCTATACATTCCTAACAAAGTCACCAAAGCAAACATCTATTAGGCTGTCACCCTCTGACAGGAATAAAAATAGGAGCAGGTTGGTGTGAGGGATACTTCAGATCCATGCAAATTAGTGCCGTGCAAATTAGTGCTTCCAATGAAAAACATTAATGATTTATCAAATAAAAAATTAACATAGCTCTTTTCCTCAGAAGTAGATGAATATATAAACACCAATCCATCTTAACATGAAGAATTACTTTTATGACCTAGCAGAAGATAACCAGAAAACTGTCATAAAGCAGTATGAATTAATGCAAAGACGGCTGTGGATTCTTGTGGGATAATGCTTTTTCTCACACACATATCAGCAGTTCCATGATTAAGGAATTCAGTCATAATGTCAAAAGACTCGAAAAAACTTTTGCCTAGGCTTAGTAACTACTCATTGTTTCAGAGAGCAATCCTAAGCAGATCAACTCAGAAGTAAACCCCATTTTATTCAACGGGCCTTATTCACAGGAAAATATTCTTAGGATTGCAGTCTCAGAGACTCAGCTTCCTCACTTCCTGCTCCACAGTGTCAATCTGTATCACTTTAATGCTAAACTACTGGACTAGGAAGCTTTACAGGAGAAAAGGCTGCACTTATGCATTGTGGGCGCATATATTATAGCAATCCCTCCACTTCAACCTATGACCTTGATATATGGTGCAATTTTAACAGAGGCATTCTCTGTCTTTCTGAATTACCCCTATGCCTGCTGTAGAATAAACAATAAGCTTTTCCTGCTGGTTGCCAGTTATTCCCATTAATGGCCTAACAACCATATTTGTGGATCCCTTTCAAATAACAAGTCAGAAAGGTTGCGTTATATGCATTATCAATAATTGCTTTAAATCCAAGTGGGCAGCCGTGTTGGTCTAAAGCAGTTGAACAAAGCAGGAGTCAAGTTGCACCTTTAAGATCAACAAAGTTTTATTCAGAACATAAGCTTTCGTGTGCTAAAAGCACACTTCTTCAGACGAGGGGATCAGGTACAGTAGGCTGAAATCAACAAACCCTTAATCAACAAACTGCATGTATTTCAGCCCACTGTGTCTGATCCCCTCACCTGAAGAAGTGTGCTTTTAGCACACGAAAGCTTACGTTCTGAATAAAACTTGGTGGGTCTTAAAGGCACAACTTGACTCCTGCTTTGTTCAATAATTGCTTTTTTGTTTTTACACAAGCCAGTGTTCAAAATATTATGCAACTTGGAGTTTCTGAGAGTTGTACTGTCTTCTTTCTACCACCTGTAGTATGAGAAATTGGTTTCTTTAAGATAAGATAGCAATACTATGTTCCTGTTGTATTTTTATACATTTTTTTTTAAATTGAACCATTTCTTATAGAACCAAGGAACTTTCAAAATCAGTCACAACAACAATCTTTACTACTTGCTCATGAGTAAAGTGACCTCTTGTTTTCCACTAGAATTTTTTAAAAATTACGCAGGGGCCTTAATAACATTTTGCCCTCTGAATGTTGTTTGCTTGCTGCTCTTTAAATATTTGATTCACTGCTCATGCTGTTCTTTAGGAATGTCATTCATTGATCACTGCATTCAATGAGAAATCTTAAAATCTCATTGAATCAAAGCATTAAAGCAAGCATATGAATCAAATCAGACTTCCTCTATCATGACACTTTCAACTCCCCCACAGCATGTATTAATTTTGCCCTTCCTGCTTTTGATCTACTTTTCAAATTCATCTTTGTAAGTCATATACAGGCCTCATTTTGGGCAGAAACTCACAGGAGCGGAGCTCCAGAACTCTAAATTGTATTGTGCTCTTTCTTTCTTACCCCCCCCCCCCGGCCCTCCAAATGCTTGCTTCTGGGCTCCATTATTCAACCCCCCTGTGAGAATTTTGCTAAACTCTAGATTTGACAAACTTTCTAATATTTCCCCCACCAAAAATGGGAAAATAACCAAAACATATCAAGCAGACAGATGGAAATCTTCCTCATGCCACTGTGGCCACATAGAAGAAAGTAATTTAAAAAGTATGATAGGAGTAAGCTTTTATTATGACCGATATAATTCAAGAAGCATTTTAAGGTAGATGCTTAGCTGATGTAATTTAGTACACCTTTCAGTGATGTCAGGGGTGTGCGGCATATGTAAATGAGTTGTGCTAATGAGCTTCAGCATCTCTTTTTCTATAAAATGACCTCTGGCCGTATCCATTTGATGCAGGAAACAGAATGGGATGTGTCTGCCCTAAAGATTTTCTAGTAAAGAAGTGAAAGCAGAGTGGATAACAAAGAAAGGCATCTCCTATACATTCCAATATCATCTTTCACTTTGCAGTTGCTCCACATAACTTAGGGGAAATGTTTTGTGCTCAGCTCCCGGATTCAGTTCCTGGCACCTGAAAAGGATCTTGGGTACCAAAGATAGGCTTCTTCCTATAGCTATTCACAGCAGACAACAATGGGCTGGACAGTTAAGTGATATGATAGTATAAGGCAGTTTCATATGTTCACATGCAGGTCACAGCCAGATCAGTATTGACAAAATACAGAGATAAGAGCCAAGCCCATTCATGGATATGGACACAGAAAGAATTCACATGCCTGTATGTATCAATTCACATTGCCAAAGGAGTGAACATCTGAGCCTAGTCCAAGTATATTTTTATAACTGGCAAAGGAGTAATATCCCACGCTTACTTGCACTGGTATTAATCAGTAAGGTTCAACAAACAGGGCATTGTAATTAAGAAATAAGCCCAATGCACCTATATCTATTTTTACTTTGAAACATGATAAAGGAATGCATTTGGAAATGCAATGGCTTACCAATGAAATTGTAGTCTATGTGAAAGAAGGAAACAGAGAAAGACATAAACCCCACATTCAACCTTTTTTATTATGAGTGTTTATCCATTCTCATTAGCGCCAACGATACCATAAAAACAGAATGGCTTAAATATAATTGGTGTAATATATTAGGCACTTGGTTCCCAAAGGAGTCCCTTGTGAAAGCTGACAAGATCAAGTAGGTTCTCTCCTACCCACAATCTCTGCAGGCAGGCAGAAAGTGGCTCTTTCTGTCCCCAGAGGGAAGGGAAATGCCCATCATCTTCAGTCTGAATCTTCAGTGTATTCATCTTCAGTGAATACAAATATCTGCATTGGGCACCTCTCAGGTCCTTGACCACTAACATTAGTGGTCCCTGACCACTAATGTTAAAAAGAACTATATTGACTCTTGCCGATATAGATCAGAAAACATGATACAGGAAAATGAGAGTGAAGACAATATAAGGAATTTAAGCCCAATGGCTAGTTGTCTAGTAACACAGAGTGAACCCAGTGGTCCCACCAGTGACATTCCCTAGGGAATGTGTAATCCCTAGCAGTTTTTACCTCTCACTGATACTAGATTCACCATCTAAAGACATCTCAATCTGTAGGCAAGGAGGGTTATGATTTGTAGAATAAATGAACAGCATGTAATTCCTTCCCCTGACCAATATGCTTGATGGTGTAAGGAGCCAAAGGGCTATTAATTACAGTCTGGTGATGGCATATAATGTTATAAACAACAAAGATGTTATTGAGACTGATCTCTGTTTCTTAGGTAACAAAGTAAGCTTGCAGTGAAGAAGATAACTTCAAATCTAAATTAAAACCAGAAAAAGAAAAGTCCATCTGCAATATTGTTAAAATTCACATATTCCAATATTTGGCATCAATGAATTCTTTTAAGCCAGTTTCCAAGTAGTTTATTAGCTGACCCAGTTCTCACTTAGCAGTTGCAAGAAGCTTGCTTTATTCCATGACAGCATTATGGTTATAAACAACTTACTGACTTAAGAAAGGCTTGAGCATATTGCTTGAAGAGGCTTTAAAGGAAAAAATGAAGTTTTATTTCCCATTTTTTTAAATTTTCTATGGAAACTGGGAATCTGGCTTTTTAAAGATCTGAGAATGTCACCCATATTTTCTAACTTCAGCCTACACTGCAGCACTTCAGCCATTACTCCAATGATCAAACTGAATTGAATACAGAGTTATTTTTTTTTAAAAAGTGGCATAGCACAGAAAATAGCATCCACAAGGGGCCAACAGAGGAAAATGGCACCACTGTGGGCAGGATCATGAAAAATGCACACATTACTGTTCGGATGACATAATGGGCTGCACACTTTCCCCACCCCCCAAAAATTAAAGCCTTCTCTGTAAAGGAGGCTAGGAAGGTTCCCGTGCTCCAAGTATTTCATCAACTATGTAAACCATAATTGTTTAAGCGGGCATTTTTATAAATGAAACAGAGCTACATCATAACAGATTGGCCCTGGAAAATGCATTGTTTCCACTGACATAATACCATGTTGAAAGTTTTGGTGCTGACCTTTAAGGCCTTGAATGGTCTGGGACCAATGTATCTAAGGGACCGTCTTCTCTGCTATGTCCCTGGCAGGCCATTGTACTCTGCCAGTAACAACTTGCGGGTAATTCAAAACTATTACTATGAGTTGCCCAAGTAATTTCACATATAATACAAATACAAGCAGATATAACTAGCATCTAACCACATCAGATGTAATGTTAATATACTGTTGCTGTCATTTAAATCAGCAAGTCAAGCCAGTGCATCAACTAAATCCAATTCTGATCATCAGATTCATTTCCTAAAACACATCACAAGTTTCTAACAGGAGAGGACTGTGAACTATAACTCCAAAAGTACTGCTTACTATAGAGGAAGTGATGAAGTATAAAGTTTTGTATGGGAAGGAAAGATCAGTAACAGTAAAATCCAATGCAGAATTACACAGGTCTAAGCACACAGAAATCACTGGGGAAGTAACTCTGCACAAGATTACATTGTAATTCATAAAAACTGTAGTCCAGAAAAAGAAAACATCCACAATTAGCTCATAATGGAACATCAGAACAAAGCAATATTAAGAGCATTTCCCAATTACTGTTGCCAATATTACTCTAGTAATATAGTTTCATTTTCAGAAAGGGTATTTTTACAGCTTTGCTACCTAAATGCATGACAACTCAGTAAATTCAATATTCTGCTTCATTTAATGCACAGTAAAAAGTAGCCAGGGACACACAGAACAGTTAAATGAGTCATACTGTGGCATAGCATGTGGAGCTCTATGCAAGGCCTACCAAAAGCTGTACCATAACAATGGCCACCTATTTACATTATACCAGGGGCTGTTATATATTGAAAGGCTCTTGTAACATACATAGACATAGTACTCAGTCAGTATTACACAATCTGTCATAGACCCATTTTCCTAAGATAAGCATTTCAAACTATGGAAGAGCCAAAACTTCATAGTTATATTTCAGGTCTGGTCAGATTACACTCTAGTTCTCAGTTCTTATACTTCAACAACTAAATGACGGACTATGACAGGCACATATAAACCCCAGCAATACTTGCATTATATTTCAACAATAAACACTTTAGCACCATGGACAGCTCCAAAATATCAGCACCATGGACAGCACCAAGACCATGCAGTAGTCACAATTCCACCGCACAAACTCTCTGCATCTTGATCCAGTGAAACATGCCGTTAAGATTTCAATTCAGAACACTAACAACTTGTTCTTTTGCTTTAACACTAAGTGCTTTGGTCCCAAAAAATTAGTAAAGCTGAACGGATGCTTGCAACCCTAAAAACCTTTGCATTCTAAAAGCTTGTGCACTGTATTGTAAATAAAGATAATATATGCAATGATGATTTTTAAAAAGTATTTCATGTGAAAACATTTTTGGGCCTTGTAAAGAAAAGAAGATGTTTTCCTTAACAGGCTCATGTACTTACCAAGCAGTACCGTTAATTGGAACAGTACATTGAATAGTCCTAATTAGGTCCCTCCAACATGACCATCTGAGAGTGTCTTTGGATGATCTGTTCTCTCAGGGTGGCAAAGCTCTTAAAATGCTGTAGTCCCCGTTCAAATGAAAACCTGTGTATTCCAGAAGCACACTCGCTTGGAACTAAATTCTGTTGAGTTCAGTATTAAACAGTTAGGCAATTGTGCATGTTTTTAAAAGCTGCTGCTGACCCTGGGGATTTCAAGCACCAAACAACAATTCTGGGGCAAAGCAGGCAGCTAATGAACACTTTGCTATACTCGCACTTATAAGGGGATGACACTTTCTGTACAAAAGCATAATCTGTAGCTAAGCCACAATGGGAAATATGCACAAAGAACAAGCAATCAGAAAGCCACCAACCGCTTTTCTAACACAGTTGGCTGCAGAGCAGGAGCTAGACTTCTGAAACCAGTTGGAAACTCCAGAGATTTTTTTTCTTCAAGTTCAGACTTGAAACCTAAAGGTACTCAGAAAAAGAGTCACCTGGGACTCCTCCCTCTCCTCTATGACTCAATAACCACACTCTCCAGGACTGGCCGGGTAATTACCAAGCTCTGATTCCCTGTTCCAAGAAACACTTTCGAACGCGACACGCAGCACTTTCCCAGCAAATGCTCACAAGAGATTCGGTGACCCTTGGTCGAGCATCTTGTTTGCCTGAAGTTCAAGGAAAGGCACCGGGGCGGAGTTCTCTGGCGGCGCTCACAGGATCTCGGGCTCCTCTCTGTAAAACCCAGAGCCCACCAAGACAACGCGAGGAAAGCAAAGGCTCCGGCCCCACCAAGTTCCCTTCGCCCGCGACAGCGACCGAAGGGGCGCGCTGTCTGTCCTCCCGAGGACACGCGGCGGGCCGTCCGTGCGGTTCCTAGGAAGCGCTGAAGCCGCCGGGGAAGCCGTCTCCCCCCCCCGCCCGCCCTCTCCAGCCCACGCGTCCCTGTGCCGCGGCGCCTCCTTGTTCCTCTCAGGCCCCGGCCAGGCGGAGCCGCGAGTCCCCCCCCCCCGGCAAGGGGCCCAGAGGAGCCAGGCTCGCCCCCTGCCGCGCCGCAACCGGGAGCGCCCTTTGGCCACTGGAGCGGCGCCTACCTTACAGTCCTCCGGGCCGGATTTGACCGAGTACTCCTCGGCTTGCAGGTATTTCTGGAGGACGAGCTCGAACTCGCGGTAGCGCTCCTGCGCCTGCTGGTCGTGCCTCTGGAAAGCGCGGACGCAGCGGCGGCAGGCGCCCAGCCACTCGGCCTGCTGGTCGTCGCGGGGGCCCTGGGCCGGCGGCGGCGGCAGCGAGCAATTGCGGGCGTCGTCCTCCTGGCGCGGGCGGGCGAGGCCGGCGAAGAGCTCGCGCAGCGTGTAGGCATTGCAGAAGGGCAGGTAGAGCTCGGCGGCGGCGGCGGCGGCGGCCGGGGCGGGCTGCTGGAGGCGGCGGCAGGCGGCCTCGGCGTCGCCCAGCAGGCTGAAGCACTGGCCGGGGGCCATGGCGGCGGCGGCGTGGCGGTGCCGGCGGGGCCCGGCGGCCAGCTGGCGGGCCTCAACGCAGAGCCACAGGTGGTCGGAGAGCAGCACGGTGAAGAAGAGCAGCGAGGCCAGCGAGAGGCGCCATTTCTGCGCCCGCTCCGAGTCGGCGAAGGGCTTGTCGGGCTCCCGCGGGCCGAAGCACACGCCCGAGCCGGCTCCTCCCGGGGGGCGGCTGCTCATATTTCGGGAGCGCGCCGCAGCAGCAGCCCCGGCCGGCTCCACGGCGAGGGGGGCTCGGCAGCCGGGCTCGACGACGACGGCGGCCCCACGGGCATGGACGCCGGGGGGCGGCGGCGGCGGGGCGCCAGGCTCCCCTCCTCTCGGCGAAGGGCGACGACGCTGGTGCGGGCGGCGGCGGTGGCGTCGCTGCTCCTGCGCGCTGGGCTGGGCCGGGCCGCTGGCCGTCGCCTGCCCTGTCAGCCGGGCATGGTCACGGCGGCGCGGGCCCCCATTTTGGCGCCAAGGCGGCCAGCCCGCCGCTTCCCGCCCTGCGCCTCATGCCGCCCCCACCCGCCCCCCTCCCCTCCCTCCCCTCGCCTGGCGGGGAGAGCCCCCCCCCCTCGTTTCCCGGCTCGCTAGCCCCGCCGCCCGCCCGCCTGCCGGGGCTGCTGCTGCTGAGGGGATTCCGGAGCGCCGCCGCCGCTGCTGCTGCTGCTTTGGAGGGGCTTGCTGCTGCTGCTGCTGCTGTTGCTGCGGCTGCCTCTGTTGCTGCTGCGCTGCGGTTGCTGCTGCGGCTTCTGCTGCTGTTGCTGCTGAGGCTCCCGCCGGGCACCGTCCCCCCCGGCTCGCGGCGTGGATCTGGCTGCCTCCTGCTGCCCGGGGGCCACCCTCATCTTGGGGCCCTGCGCTAAGTTGCCGCCATCTTCGTCCGGGAGAAGCACTTTTTGGGGGGGGGAGCGCACGGCCCTTTGCGTCATCTCCTCCTGCGCCGCCAGCCTGGCGCATTGGCAGCGGCGGCTCGCTCTGCCTCCTCTCGGCCGGGGGAGGGAGACCGGGAAGCGCCTGCCACGCGCTGCCCCCCCCCACCCCCCGCCAGCCTTTGGGAAGGAGAAGGGGCTTCTTCGCCCGCTCTTCCCCGCCCACCTCAGAAGAGACGGCGGAGCCCTGGGGGGAATGCCTCGCCTGAGGACTTCCTTGGCGACCACCCCCCCCCCAACCCTCCGGCTCTGGACTGGAGCGCGCCAAGTTGCTGTCCCGTAGAGGCATCCCCCTCCCCCCCCCCGACTCTGCCAAGTCTGACCATTGGCTTCGGTGGCAAACTATTCCTTCCCCCGCTTGTATTTATTTATTGGGGGGAGGGGGGGAGCAGCGAGATGCTGCAATTTTCAGCGGAGCATGAGAGGGAGTGCTTAACCCTTTCTCCTCGGGCCTTTTTTTTAAAGTTTTTTTTCTTTGAAGAATAAAAGAAGACAATGTTAGTCTATTTCCACAATATACTCCGCCCCCCCCCCCCGCCCTCGCTTCAACAGAACCATCCAACATCAGAAACCAGCTACTGATATGCTACAGAAACCGTGATGGGAAAGAACTTGGTTTAATGGCTGGCTCAGACCAACAGTCAGTAGAAAGCCAGCCCTTGTTTTTTTCACACTCCCTAAGGCAGGGGTGTCAACGGTGTGGCCCAGGGGCCACATCAGGCCCTCAGAGGGTTCCTGTCAGGCCTGCAAGCAAGTCTGCTTTCTTCTTCGTCTCTCTAGCTTCCTTCTGTGTCACAGCTTGTTTTGTCAAGCTTGCTCAATCATACAGGAGCTCAGGCCTCAGATTCAGTGGGAGTTCACAGGAGTGCAGCTCTTGAACCTTTCTGAGAGTTCCTCCTCCTCTTGAGAGTTCCACCTCCTTGCCCATTGAATAGTATGTGCACCTGCATAACAGTCCTGATGAGCTCCATCACCTATTTTTCTACAAAATTACCCCTGCAGGAGCTACAGAGCAAAGCTCTATTTTCTGCATTGGCTGAGGCTCCTCCCTTGGGGAGAAAGGAGGGGTGGCAGAGCTTGCTTTGCCGGGCTCTCTCAATTGCCCAGCAGAGCTTGCTTTGCCAGGCTCTCTCAGTTGCCCAGCAGAGCCTCTTTTCCTTCTATTTGCTGAGGCTCCTTCCCCACATCCCCCAGAAAGGGAGGTAAAAAGCCAGAGATTCCTTTGCCTGGTTCCCTCCATCACACAGGAGAGATTAAAAAAAATCTTTAATTGTGTTTGTCTGTTTCCTTTATAAAGTTTATATCTCCACTACCTGGCATTACATTTTATAACAGACATGGCCCGGCCCAACAAGGTCTCATTTATGTCAGTTCTGACCCTCATGACAAATGAGTTTGACGCCCCTGCTAAGGGCTTCATCCAGTGCTATCTGCAAAGGAAGAGGAGGAGGAAGGACCAGCAATCTGGCCAGAGGAATCTTGTACCACCCAAACTTAGAAGACAGTGTGCCCCTTCTGTTCATGTCAAAAGAAAACATTTGTCTTCCAAAACTACCCTTGCTCAAGAAAGCTTAGCACATTGGCCTCCTTCCTTGCATCCTGCCCTCACAACAACCCAGTGAGTTTGGCTAAGTGCACAGAAAATAACTGGCCCACTATCATTCCCTAAGCTTTAAAGCATGGGGAGGATCTGAAACCAAGCCTCACCAGCCCCAGTGTGGCACTATACTACACTGACTAGTTGGAAAATGGACAGATTCAAAAGTGGGCAAATAGGTGCCATGCTTTACTGTAGCTTATGGAATACATTAATATCTTGGAGTAGTACAGAACTGTTCCTCTAAACTGAGTTCAGAATCCTATCTGGAAAAACACATTATGTTCAACTTGCTGAGCTGTGGAAGTCCTGCCCAGGACTGGTGGATCCTTGCCTGCAGAGGCACTGTGTACCTTCTCACAGACTGAGAGGGAAGGGGGTTTCTCTCAACCTGAGGAGCCAGAGCCAGTATGTCCTCCGCAATCTGTTTCCCTTTGACTTACGAAGGTCCTGGAACACCCTTTGGAGGCTCCATCCCTATGGAACTCCATGAGACCTGATGATGGATTCCCTGTGGGGAGCTGCATCTCAGCTTCACTCATTCCCTCCTTTTCCCACCCCTGGCTCTAAGTTGCCTGCCCAATGACTTTAGGCTGTTAAAGGGCCAGTTCCTGCCAACACAAGGAGCAGCAGGCTTTGCCTTAAAGGTGCCTCCATGCCATGCATTGCAGAATTGGTAAACGGATGCCAAGGGTGACTTCCTGGGTTCCATCAAAGTCAGGGCTGCTCACGTCTCCATATAAGGAATTGCCGATAAGGAATTATCTACACATTTGTCTCTGGGGCCCAAAGACCAGGATGTCCTTATAAAGTTATACACTTCCAAGTTTGGAGCTTTTAATTGCTAGTTCTGCTACACTGACACATGTGCAGCTTCTCCTAGACCTGCTTTTACATTATGACTGTTATTTGGAAGTGTCTGGGAAGTATTGGTCTTTCATTCTGTAAGAGGGATATGTAACACTTGAAAGCTACTCACCCCATAGGCAGCCCCTGTCACAGATGTTGTGTTTGCACAGAGAGTCCACATTTTTAGAGATGATGCTTCACACAATCTGATCCATCTCTGCCTAGCTGTTTCAAACACTTCCGCCAACACAGAGGCCCTCCCACCGTGCATGCATTCCATTGCAGAAGAAGAAGAAGAAGATGATGATCCAGGAGCCAAATCTGGTAACACTCATGAGACACTTGGCACAGCACAATGTGAAGTCTGTTCTTCTGCACAGGGTTGCATATTATATAATTCAAGTGCCACAAAACTAAATGGAATCTATCCGTTAAAAATTAAAACAACACAATATGTCATCCCAAGTTGTTATTTACTTTTTATATTGACTACAATGTGGTGCCAGCATGGTTTAATGGTTAAGGGTGGCAGGCTCTAATCTGGAGAACTGGGTCTGATTATCCACTCTTTTTTCCACAGGAAGCCTGCTGGGTGACCTTGAGACACTCACAGTTTTCTCAGCACTCTCAGTCCCACCTACCTCTCCTGGTGCCTGTTGCAGGGAGATGAATGGAAATATTGTAAGCATCTTTTAGATTCCTTAGAATAGAGAAAAGCAGGCTATGAAAATCAACTTTTCTTCTGCTATAGAAGCACAATATTTTTCTGGCCCTCAAGGCTCAGACTGCATAAAATAGTCCTTCACTGTACATTAAAAATATGGATTTTTGGCCAAAGCCTTTACTGAATTCATAATACACAGATTACCAATACTCAAACTTGTCTCTTTTATCCTTCTCAATTACAACAGGGAGGAAGAAGATATTTGTATTTCGGAACAACTCTTCCTCTTTTTTTCCTGTGGACGTATTTCATATGCTAAATTATGCTTGTGCGCATTTCCCCCTCCCCATTACATACCCATGTTGACCTGTTCTTATTGCAGTTCCAGTATCCCCTTCTACAGTTTGTCATTAAGTTATTGCATAGCAGATGGGAAGCATAATACATTAATTAAGTTCCGTATGTCACAGAAGTTGTGCATAAATTTTTATTTTGATAGACTAATTGAAAGGTAGACAGATTCCTTTTAATGTTACAAGAGAAGGTAATCACTATGTCAGTCAGAGGCACAATATGCCTCTGTTTATGCCACCATGAACAATCTGGCATTTTCTCATATGCAAGGTTTAATCCTGTGGGATCTCTTAGGATACAGGGATCAGCTCAACAGTTTCTAGCAGCATAGCTACCTCAGAGCTTGCTAAAGTGCCAGGTATGTATTATAGGTAAAAGTAGAGCAGCTATATTTTTGCTATAGGCATCAGCAGATGGGAAACAAAATTATTATGTGGATTCCACAATGTCAAAGTTTATCAAATTTGGCTCTCAGTGTTTCCTCTAAGCTGAGTTAGTCCATTAACTAGTAGGTGCAGCTGCATAACTCTCCTTGGATTAGGAGAGCAGGCAGCCAGTCAGCCACCAGAGGCTTTGTCATGCCCCCAGCAGCCCTCATTAACCCCTGGAGAAGCCCATGCCACCTTTTCTCCACTTCTTATGTGATTTTGGATGGCGGGTGGCTTTTGACTGGGGGGGGCAGCCCAGGAGAGCCCCCCAAAAGTGAGCCCCTTGCTCACCAAGGGCTCTCCTTTCTTGCATTGGGTTGCTTTTGGCTGTGGGGGGGGGCAGCATATGCTAATGAGTTACGCCACTTATTTTTCTACAAAATGACCCCTGCTACTACCTATAAATTAAAACCCTATCTTGGAGCAACTACATTTGGTAGACATTCGACATTATAAATAAGATCCCCTTTCCCTTTGTGCCCATCTCCAGAATTTTTTTTTGTTGGCCATGGCCAAAGTCAGAATGAGAGAGATTCTGTTGGTATGATCCAACATGGCTTCTCTTATGTCCTTGAATGTTTGGGATATATACAGAGGTCCAAGTTTGCTTTTTTTGTATGTGAAGACAGGAAGTTCAAAAAAATCTCTTTGTAAACAGAAGATTCTGAAAGGATAAGACACAGAACAGTTTAAATGGTTAACCAAAACTCCTGTGAGAAAATTTATATTTTCTCAGTTGATATCAACCTGTGACCTTTTAACTCTGGTTGTTCTCTTAAGGTGTTTTCCTCAGGATACACCTAGAGGGTTTTTTTTTTTAAGAAGAAAACCATAAATTTATACCCATCCTTCTCTCTGAATCAGAGTCTCAGAGCAGCTTACAATCTCCTTTTTTTTAATAGCATGGTATAATATTTTACAGCCTTTACATGTACCAGAGGCAATCACATGTTTGTTCCCTCCCCTCCACTTGCCATCAATCTTTGGTAGCGTAAAGTAACATCATTCTGGTAACATGTACACTTTCCTTTGGTCTAGAACTGCACACGAGTGAAAGATGGGTGTTGCTGTGGTGCTTTCCTCTGCCGAAAACTCCCACTGCTCCTCACAGTAATGAGAGTATCACTGATTTCTGACTGCAGCAGGCAGACAAGCGAAAGGATTTGGCTACAGCTGAACTGCTGCAGTTCAAGTATCTGATGACCCCTAGTGTTAAGCCAGAAAACTTCACAGGGATTTCTTTGAGTCACATAAGAAGGGAGCAAGGTAGTTGGGTATGAGGGATACAGTGCCATAATACAAATAAAGTAATTAGCAGTTGTCCCGTTTGCTACTGTTGCAATTTTTTCTGCAGAAGCTGCATTAAGCTACATTTTTACAATAAAAAAATAAAGAAACGTTGTAGTTTATATCACAGTCTTCCTCTAAGGAATTCAAGGCAACACACACAGCTTTGCCTTATTAGGAGCCAGTGTACTTCCGGGACCGCCTCTCCCCATATGAACCCCATAGGATTCGATAATCTACAAATCAACATCTCCTGGTAGTTCCTGGCACCAGGGACATCCGTCTTGCCTCAGCTAGCGCCAGGGCCTCTTTTTTTAGGCCTTGACCCCTACCTCATGAAATGATCAGGGCCCTGAGGGACCTATTTCAGTTCCACAGGACCATTAAGATGGAGCTCTTCAGCCAGGCTTTTAGTTGAGGCAATGAGCATTCACTTTATGCCTGGCTTCCCCTCCAGTGACCTCAGGTCTGAGTGACCATGGGCCCAGTTGGGTTAGGGTTGCCAACCTCCAGGTGGGGCCTGGAGATCTCCCTCTTTTACAACTGATATCCAGATGGCAGAGATCAGCTCCCCTGGAGGAAATGGCTGCTTTGAACGGTGGACTCTGTGACATTGTACCATGTTGAGGCCTCTCCCATCACCAAATCCCGCCCTTTCCTGGCTCCACCCCCAAAGTCTCCAGGTATATTAATTAAAGATGTGGCAAACCTAAGTTGGGTGGATATCTATCAAGGCATTGGTTAGTTTTAATGCTGATGTTTTAGTATTTTAGATGCATTTTAATTAACCCTGTTTTTGTGCATTTTGAGGTTACCATTCAACACTTAGTTGAAATCCCAGGATAATCAGCTAGAGATGCTCAAGGACATGAAACCAATGTATGAATGTAGCTGCTGTGTATGAAGTTCTGTGCATTTGGTGATCATACAGTAGCTCAGTGAGATGTAAGACTGAGCTTAGGACTGGCAATAGCAATGGGAACAGGATCCTAGTTCCTGCACTCCCTGGACCAATCAGGATTTCCCTGCTGGTTCAAACAGACCTATGGCATGCCAGCATGGGAATCCAATATGTATATAATTGGCCTCATTGGCCCATTCAGACAGTTCTAGTTCTGCCTTGATAGTGTAATCACAATAAAGTGATCTGATCATTTTGCTACGTGCCTCCTTGTGTATTGAACCCAGTATTTAATGGTAGCATTAAGGTGTTTAAAACACCCTAAATAGAACATTAGAGAGAATATGCCCATTTGCCTTGACCTTAGGGCTTTCAGGAGTTCAGCTATTACTTTCCCCATCCCTATGCATATGCTCCTGAAGCACCTATTGTTTGTAACTGTTATTAATGTCTATTTCCTCTGTTTTAAATCATGTTGCTCATGGTGAGCAGTATCCTACAATAGGCCAGAGGCAGATCCTCTAAACCTAAGAAGCTTCCTCCAACTTAAGCAGCTCAACAGAATAGCTACTTAAGTTGGAGGAAGGCTTTGCTTAGTGAAATAGTAAGATAAACAGGGATTTCTCAAGCTGCCCCAATTGTAATATGGCATCCCTTGTTCCATGTACTTATTACTCCCCATGCTTGACAAAGATTGGCAAGACTGAGGAAACTCCTACAAGGTTTTCTCCACAGAAGGAAGGGTCAACAGATGTTCCACCGTCTGATGTCTCTGGTCTGTTTCACTGCAGTGTAACTCTGACTTGCTGTGTTTTCAGCAGAGAGCTAGGCAATTAAAAAGCTGATATGCTTTTAATTCTCTGATTCATGGTGCACAATGC
This sequence comes from Heteronotia binoei, assembly GCF_032191835.1. Classification (NCBI taxonomy): domain Eukaryota; kingdom Metazoa; phylum Chordata; class Lepidosauria; order Squamata; family Gekkonidae; genus Heteronotia; species Heteronotia binoei. Next base: position 46,423,595 of record NC_083225.1, read on the forward strand.
AGCTGATTTATTAAGCATTTTATCTTAGTGCAAAAGCTGATGAAGTGTATGCAGAGAGTCTTTTTCAAGGCAATGTTTGCCCTCCTCTTCTTTTGACAGATCTATGCAGTCACTGGGAACACAAAATAATGGGTGCAGTTTCAAGTTCCAGGTGAGCCCTCTAAATCCAGTTCTTTCCCTGTTTTTTTATCCTCACCATTGTGTTGAGAACATAAACATCAAAGATTTTTCCATGTCATGCTCTCCCCTTAGAAATCTATGCACAATACAGTGAACACTCATGCAAGCCCTTAGATAAAGCTTCCAGCCACATGACTGTGCTTGGCTTATGTGAATGATTTATGGCATTAGCCATGCAAAACAGATTTGAGATTATTGGCTGTGTGTGAGTTCTTAAGTAACTTCTTCCCCTAAGGCTTTGGACTAATAAGGACATTTCCACACTTTTCTACATGGCCACCTCATAAATTTTCACATTTGCAATTTTTTATTACTCTAAATTGTATTTTTATTAAATTAACTGGCTTTTGTGACACTTCAAGAGTAGAAGACATTATGTTTAGAAATGTGTGTGTCATAGCCAAATTATGGCAACTCCAGAGAGGAGTTTTCAAAGCAAGTGATCAAGCAGAGGCAGTTTGCTATTGCCTTCCTCTGCAGAGTCCTTCTTGTTGGCCAGCATGGTGTAGTGGTTAAGAGTGCAGACTCTAATTTGGAGAACCAGGTTTGATTCCCCACTCCTCCACATGCAGCCAGCTGGGTGACTTTGAGTCAGTCACAGTTCTCTCAGAGCCACCTACCTTACAGGATGTCTGCTGTGGGGAGAGAAAGGGAAGGAGTTTGTAAGCCACTCTGAGACTCCAAGTGAAACAACGTCTTCTTCTTCCCAAGTACGAACCCTCCTTAGCTTCTGAGATCTGACAAGATCAGGCTATACCATACCACCTTCCCTCCCTGTTCAGAAATAGTCAACCCTAATGAAAATACTCTCCATGTTCCTAAACAGATCCTATCTTTACGTAAATGACACACTTCTGAAGAGTTCTCTTAGATAAAGAGCTGATATCTAAATGCCATCCCTGGAGCAGAATTCCAACATCTAAGATGCATTTCCAAAGTGAAGGTTTGGCCAAAAAAAAAAAAATCAGTTGAATTCATTAAGATCATGTATGTATATTTATTTTGTATAGTATATTATTTATTTAGACCGTTTTCGCACACAGCTTACCACGCGGTCACATTCCTGTTCTCTCCGCAGCATCTGTCGGATTTCCCATTATCTGCGCCAGAGTTACAGGAAGTGCTGCGGCTTTTGCGCAGCAAACGTAAACTGGGTTTTAGCAGTTTTCGTTTGTTACGCAAAAGCCGCGGCACTTCCTGTAACTTCGGTGCAGATAATGGGAAATCCGACGGATGCTGCGGAGAGAACAGGAATGTGACCCTGTGGTAAGCTGTGTGTGAAAACAGTCTTAGTATAGTATAGTATAGTATAGTATAGTATAGTATAGTATAGTATAGTATAGTATAGTATAGTATAGTATAGTATAGTATAGTATAGTATAGTATAGTATAGTATAGTATAGTATAGTATAGTGGTGCAGAGTGGTAAAGCTACAGTACTGCAGTCCTAAACTCTGCTCACGACCTGAGTTCGATCCCAGCAGAAGCTGGGTTCAGGTAGCCGACTCCAGGTTGACTCAGCCTTCCATCCTTCTGAGGTCGGTAAAATTAGTACCCAGATTGCTGGAAGGGGGGGAAGTGTAGATGACTGGGGAAGGCAATGGTAAACCACCCCGTAAAAAGTCTGCTGTGAAAACATTATGAAAGCAACGTCACCCCAGAGTCGAAAACAACTGATGCTTGCACAGGGGACTACCTTTACCTTTTTTAATCCTACCCTTCCTCCAAGGAGTGGAAAGCAGTCTCCCCTTCTCCATCTTACACTCACAAAAACTCAGCAAAGTAGGTTAGGCTGAGACAGAATGACTGGCCCAAGCTCAGCCAATGAACTCAATGGCACAGTGGGAATGTGAACTTGGGCTTCCTATATTTCTATCTTTTACAGTTCCGCAAGGCCTGTAAGGCAGAGGTGTTCTGCCAGGCTTTTGATTATAACAGCAACAGCTGCTGAGCTGGTATCTCCCTCCCCCAGCTCAACTGGGTCTTCCGCACCAATGTAGCATCCAGAAATCTGGAACAGAAGGTTGTTATTGGATGCCATTGGGGGTTTATAACTTATCTTAGTGAATTGTTTTATTGGCTTTTACATTACTGTATTTTATCCATTGTTGTTAATCACCCAGAGCCCGGCACTAGCCAGGATTGGGTGATTACTGAGAAACAGTGCTGTATAATGGTCAGAATGCCAGCCTCTACATGGAATATGCAAGTTCAAATCCCCATTCTGCCATGAAAGCTTGCTTGGGTGACCATGGGATAGTCACATATTCTCAGCCAATGTACCTCAGGTGCAGAGTGGCAAAGCTACAGTACTGCAGCCAAAGCTCTGCTCACAACCTAAGTTCGATCCCGGTGGAAGCTGGGTTCAGGTAGCTGACTCAAGGTTGACTCAGCCTTCCATCCTTCCGAGGTCGGTAAAATGAGTACCCAGTTTGCTGGGGGGAAAGTGTAGATGACAGGGGAAGGCAATGACAAACCACCCCGTAAAAAAGTCTGCTGTGAAAACGTCATGATGTGATGTCACCCCAGAGTCAGAAATGACGTGTGCTCGCACAAGGGACTACTTTTACCTTTTTTAATATACCTCAGAGGGTTGTTATCAGGGTAAAATGGAGAAAAGGAAAATGATGGAAACTGCTTTGGGTCCCTTTCATGCAAAAATATATGGCTGTTCTGCAAAGTCTTTCCTCCGTATACAAACAGCTATGGAGAACAGTCAGAGTAGATTAACCAAGTAAGATCTTTTCTCTTCTTCCCAGGGAAATAAATTAATGAACATTTTTTAAAACACAAAATTTAAATGAAGCCTGCTTGTTCTATGAGCTGATGCTCGTTTGCTTGTGTGTTATGGTGCTATTAGCAGAACAACACAATAATGACACCTATCAATCAGAAACAAGAATTACCCCCAAAAAATGTACCAACCAAAGTGGAGGGAGACATCCATATGTTGCAATTCAAAGGGAATATATATATATATATTTAATAGAGGTATGTACTATTATGGAAGCAAGTGCACAAATTCACTTGCAGAGAGCCAATACGGTGCTGTAATTCGTGTGCTAACTCTAGAATTTGGAAGAGCTGAGCATGAATCTTTACTTTGTCATGAGAAGCTCATTGGGGGATCATGGGCCAGTCATTGATTCACTCTCTCCCTCTTTTCCTCCTTCCTCTCTCTCTCTCTCCCCCCCCCCCCACTCTCTCAGCCTAGCCTTCCTTGTGAGGATAAATTGGAGGCGGGGAGAATGATGCTTTGGGTCCCAATCAAGGAGAAAAGTGAAGTCTAAATATCTAAAGAAAGAAAGAAATTCCACTTATACTGATTGTGACACTGTTCCCTTGATTTTAATGGAATTTTTCTCCAGTAGTTTATTGGATTAGAGTCTGAGTATGTACTCCAGCAGCTGTACAAGATTATATATGACCTGACTTTGTCCCAGTTTTCTGTCTTGAGGAATGCTTCTGGATCCAGCTCTACTGCTTGAGAAGCAGGTTGTGGTAGTAACCAGGACGGCATTTTCACTTGCTCAGGGTGGTTGGCTGGCTACAGCCATTCCTCATATAGGCGCTTGAGTAGTGATAGCTGGTTTAATTTCAATTTATTTCTATAGCAGTTTTATATAACTGTATATAATTGTTGCCACTAAACCGTTTTGTTACTGCTACATTTTTGGCCTCCTGCATTCTTTTGTTGGCTGCCTTGAGCACTACTTTTAGTAGAACAATGATGCATCAACTGTAAATCTATAAAAATTACTCTCTTCTGTTTTACTAGACTCCAAAAAGATCCAGTTTGATGTACTGGTTAAGTGCACAGACTCTAATCTAGGAGAACCGGGTTTGATTCCCCACTCGTCCACATGCAACCAGCTGGGTGAGCTTGAGTCAGTCACAGTTGTCTCAGAGCTGTTGTCTCAAGAGCAGTTCTCTTGCAACTATCTCAGCCCTCCCTACCTCACAGGGTGTCTGTTGTGGGGAAGGGAAGGGAAAAAAGATTGTAAGTCACTCGGAGTGAAAGGCAGGGTATAAATCCAATCTTCTTCTTCTTCTTCTTCCTCTAAAAGAAAAAAAGACAAGTATTCAAAAAATACACCTTCTGCCCATACATTTCTGTGGAAGCAGAGGGCTGCATCTTCTTAACTGATCTGTGCATTTGAATCAGCAAGATAAATGTTTTTAGGTTATTAATCTGGGAAATGCTCAGTTCAGGAAGCACTATTTGCATGAAGGTTGTGATGCTCAAGCATCCTCACTCCATCAGAAGAGCCAATGTAAATATTGTTAGGCCTTGTTTGAGCTTACAGGTGTCTGTGATTTCAGAGCTCTTGCTGCTGTCACTAGTGTTATTGCATTCAAAGTCCAACAATGGAATGTAGTAATTGGGTACATCAAGGGAATCTATGTTTAATTGGATAGTGTAATGGGAGGGGGGAATTAGGAGCAGAAGCTAGCATTTTCTGGAAGAAGCAAAGACTAGCATTTTCCTTGAAGATTCCTGAGAAGACGACCTTGGTTGTCTGAGAGAGACCACCTGACTCCTTGGGGCAAAGGACTATAACTGGGGCTAAAAGTCAGTAAGAGATATGCTTTGCTGTGGCTGGCTGCTATGGATAGAATGCTGCTATGCTACTGCACTTTACTGCTTGAGCTTTTATGCTGTATTACCTCCTAATGCTCCTAGGAGACTTGCCATCTGTGACACAAGTATGCAATGTATTGGATACACAATTAGCTTTGTTATTTTTCTTGTTATCTAGACCTGACAGGACTGTACTTAATAGCTAATCATTTCTGAGCTCATTTAATAAATCTTTAATTGTTTTTATAAAGTCTGGTTAATTGTGTGCTTGACTACCTTGAGGAACTCACAGGGAAAACTGGTTTGGGGAGCTGTTCAGAAGTTCCTTCTTTGGAATCTTGGAACAACAAACCTGCAAGAACATCAAGTGTTCCTTGACAAAGGTACTATCAAACAAAGTGTAATATTACGAAGAGTTGCTCCAGCCTAAATCCACTAGAATCAATTGATTTCGACTGGCATAACTCTGTACAGGCTCAAGCTCAAGGAGTCGCAGGTGATGACGGTATAAAACCCACGATTCGGAGCCGTAGATGAAGGTTGTCATCACAATCGCTTTGTAAACATTGATCTTTGTGCCTTTTTTCAGATGCTTGTTGCTCCACACTCTTTTGTGCAGTCGGCCAAATGCACGGTTTGCCTTTGCCAGCCTGTTGTCAATCTCCTTGTCGATCTTGGCATCTGAGGAGATGATGCACCCCAGGTAGCTGAACTGCTGGACTGTCTTCAGAACTGATTCACCCACAGTGATGCAGGGAGGGTGATAATCTTCCTGGGGTGCAGGCTGGTGGAGAACTTCTGTCTTCTTCAGACTAACTTCTAGGCTGAATAGCTTGGCAGCCTCTGCAAAGCAGGACGTCATATGCTGCAGAGCTGATACCGAGTGGGAGACGAGTGCAGCATCATCAGCAAACAGTAGCTCTCGGATGAGTTTTTCCATTGTCTTGGAGTGTGCCTTTAGTCGCCTCAGGTTGAACAGGCTGCCATCGGTGCGATAGCGGATGTAGACACCATCGTCATCATCTAGATCTACTGCGGCTCTTTGAAGCATCATGCTAAAGAAGATCGTAAAGAGAGTTGGCGCGAGAACGCAGCCTTGCTTTACACCTGTGCCTATTGGGAAGGGCTCCGAGAGGTCATTGCAGTGTCTGACTTGGCCTCGCTGGTCTTTGTGTAGCTGGACGATCATGCTGAGGAACCTTGGGGGACATCCTAAACGTTCCAAGATTTGCCACAGGCCTTTCCTGCTAACGGTATCGAAAGCTTTGGTAAGGTCGACAAAAGTCACATACAGAGCCTTGTTCTGTTCCCTGCATTTCTCTTGGAGCTGCCTGAGAACAAATACCATGTCGGTGGTGCTCCTATTAGCTCTGAAGCCGCACTGGCTCTCTGGGAGGAGTTCTTCTGCAATGGTGGGCACCAGTCTGTTCAGGAGTATTCTGGCAAGGATTTTGCCTGCGATGGAGAGCAGGGTTATCCCCCGGTAGTTGGAGCAGTCTGACTTTTCCCCTTTGTTCTTGTATAGGGTGATGATGATTGCATCGTGAAAGTCCTGTGGTAATTTGCCTTGTTCCCAGCAGGTGACAAGTACTTTGTGAAGTGAGCTATGTAGTACTGTGCCCCCATGCTTCCAGATCTCTGGTGGAATTCCATCAACTCCCGCTGCCTTGCCACTTTTCAGTTGCTTGATGGCTTTAACAGTCTCTTCTAGGGTGGGGATCTCATCCAACTCTGTTTTCACCGGTTGAAGTGGGGTGAGGTGGATTGCTGAATCTTGAACTACGCGGTTGGCACTGAAGAGAACCTGAAAATACTCCAACCACCGGTTCAGTATGGATGCCTTGTCTGTGAGGAGCACTTGGCCGTCTGCACTATGCAAGGGACTCTGAGCCTGATATGATGGACCATATACTGCCTTCAGGGCTTCGTAGAACCCTCTTAAATCACCAGTGTCTGCACACAGCTGGGTTCTCTCTGCAAGCTTGGTCCACCACTCGTTCTGAATGTCTCGAAGCTTGCGCTGGAGGTTGCTACATGCAGCGCGAAAGGTTGCTTTTTTCCCAGGACAGGAGGGCTGAGCAAGATGTGCTTGGTAGGCAGATCTCTTTTTTGCCAGTAATTCTTGGATCTCTTGATTGTTCTCATCAAACCAGTCCTTGTTCTTCCTTGTGGAGAACCCGAGGACTTCTTCAGAGATCTGCAGGATGGTAGTTTTTAGGTGTTCCCAGAGTGCTTCTGGAGAAGGGTCTGTGGGGCAACTGGGGTCCTCAATTCTTGACTGGAATTTTGCCTGGAAGGCAGCTTTAACTTCGGCTGACTGGAGGCTGCCAACCTGAAACTTCCTCCGAGGGATACCTCCTCTCCTGGGTGTGGGTTTAAAGTGAAGACGGAGATTGCAGCGTACAAGACGATGATCCGTATGACATTCTGCGCTGGGCATTACTCGGGTGTGTAAGACATCTCAAAGGTCTCTCTGGCGCACCAGAATGTAGTCGATAAGGTGCCAGGACTGCACTATTAAATGGCACCATGGGCAATTAGGGGGGCATATTCTATAATAGCAATATATAAGTTTTACCCAGCCCTATTATGGGGGTCATAAATTAACATAACGGTTGGGAAACTGGGGAGTCTTATTGCAGTTCAATAATACTGCCACCTGCTGAGAGTTAATAAACTACCATGCACTTCACCATACTATATCGCTATATAATTCACTTTAATGTACTAGTTGTATTATTAATTTAGCTTAGTTACTATATTTATTGCCCCTTTTATACTGAGACTCAGGGTGGATTACAGAATATAAAACAGTGCAATCAAACAGTATAAAACAACCAGTAAAGAATGCAATAGGACTACAGTGACAAAATTAGAAAACAATGAGCAATTAGGGATCAACACAAATCAAAAAATGAATCACAGCCTGTGATTTGTTTTGAACCAGTTTGTTTGGTTGCATCATTTCCAAACCCAAAAATGAACCACCTTTTTTTCCATGGAGTTTCAGGTGATTTGTTTTTGCACATTTCCAGGATAGCCTCGTGCCAATTCAATCAATTCCTAGGCAATGCTGGGGGTGAACTTGTGGCAAGCCCCAGAAACACCCAAAGCAGTTGTCCATAGTTTGATTGGCAGTTCTGGAATCCAACCACAGAGCTCCCATTCTGCTCTATGGGAGGAGGTATAATACTACACCATGACTCAGCTGCTTTCACTTTGCAGCACAAAGAGAGAAAAGTTAGTTGTCATGAGAGCAGAAGAAGAATTGTTTGCTGTGTGGCTGCTTTAGGGAGACTTTGAGGGACTCAATTTTTCCCAATATAATGGGACAATTTTTTAAACACCTCTCCTAACTGGGAAGGTGTTCCTTGCTGTGTTTTCAGGTACCAAACCTGAAGCTAGAACTGAAACTGAGCTTTCCTAGGGTCACCTGCTTTGAGGGCTGTAACTTTGACATCCCCAATCTTTGCCAAATTTGGAGGGCAGCTGGAGGAGAGCCTACTGAGTTTGGCATCTCTGTCAATTTGGGATGTCTAACTCATGAAGGGACTGTTCTACCACCTCCTGAACCAAATGAACCACAAACCAGTTCAGAAAAATGGTGGTTCATGTAAGTTTATGGTTCATTTGGTCTGTGCAGTCAAACAAACCATGAACCAACATGAATGACCATTTCCCCAGTTTGTGCCCATCCTTATGAGCAATGTATGAAATGCAAGTGGACCCCCAAATTTGGCACAGTTGCTGGATGAAGAAGAAGAATTGCAGATTTATACCCCACCCTTCTCCCTGAACCAGAGACTTAGAGTGGCTTACAAGCTCCTATATCTTCTCCCCCCACAACAGACACCCTGTGAGGTGGGTGGAGCTGAGAGGGCTCTCACAGCAGCTCCCCTTTCAAGGACAACTCCTGTGATAGCTATGGCTGAACCAAGGCAATTCCAGCAGGTGCAAGTGGAGTAGTGGGGAATCAAACCTGGTTCTCCCAGGTAAGAGTCCATGCACTTAATCACTACACCAAACTGGCTCTTACCAATGTTTATTCATCTCTGGATGGATATTCCATGGCCTTGTGCAGACTTTTAAAAAAAATTAGTTATAAACATTCAATCTAGACATTGGCCATCCACTATGCAGTTGGGATTGCCATTTGTTCATCCCTGGGCTCATTATAATAAATGATGCTCCAAGATAGGGTGGCCATAATATCTGCAGGCCAGCCAGGGACATTCAATCTAGACATTGGGACATTCAATCTAGACATTGGCCATCCACTATGCAGTTGGGATTGCCATTTGTTCATCCCTGGGCTCATTATAATAAATGATGCTCCAAGATAGGGTGGCCATAATATCTGCAGGCCAGCCAGGGACACCTTGAGGGGGGGGGATGAATGTGTGTGTGTGTGCGCGCGCGCGCGCGCCGGAAACAGGAAGTGACGTCACTTCCGGTGACGGCACTTCCGGTGACGTCATGCCACTGCCGGAAACAGGAAGTGACATCACTTCCCGTGACATCGTTTTCCCTGTGCCACCTGCCGGAAGCAGGAAGTGACATCACTTCCTGTGACATCATTTCCCCCAAGTGCCACTGCCGGAAACAGGAAGTAAAATGAGTACCCAGCTTGCTGGGGGGAAAGTGTAGATGACCGGGGAAGGCAATGACAAACCACCACCTAAAAAGGTCTGCCGTGAAAACGTGAAAGCAGCGTCACCCCAGGGTCAAAAACGACTGGTGCTTGCACAGGGGACCTTTCCTTTCCATTGGTAATAACGGCTAGGAGCACCTTCATTGGAGGCTCATAGAATAAGACCCCCTGGTCCAATCTTTTTGAAACTTGAAGGGTGTTTTGAGGAGAGACACCAGATGGTATGCTGAAAATGTGGTGCCTCTATCTCAAAAAACAGCCCCCCAGAGCCCCAGACACCCGACAATTCTCCATTATACCCTATATCAATTCTCCATTACACCCTATGGGAATCAGTCTCCATAGGGAATCATGGAGAGCCCAGCAGACATTTCCCTCTTCCCCTCTGCTTTCTGATGACCCTGAAGTGGGGAGAGGGCCTCCAAACTGGGGGATCCCTTGCCCCCAACCTGGGGATTGGCAACCCTATCCCCTCAGGCTGCTTTCACAGCCAGCGGCTGGCCAATCTCGACTCTCGTCCGGCTTTCCTCCCTGCCGCGCTCCCCCCACAGGCGCTCCTCCGATCCTGAGGAAAGAGCAAAAGCAGCCCTCCCTCCCAGCAGAGAGACATGCTTTGCAATCCATTAAGAGAATACTGGCACATTCAGAGTTTCTGTAGTAATTCATTCTGCCCGCATTCTATTACATCCTATGAATGCAACAACTCCTAGTCATTGATCCCAGTACTAATATTATTGGTCATTTCAGGAACGTTATTTGTGGGCAGTGTAAAACTTTTACTCACTTTATCTTCCACCCTCAAATAACTATTACAAAAACAACCTAGATTCTCCTTTCCTAAAACTAAGAAGTATTTCCTGATGCCACCCTGCCACCCCAGATCTGAGGACTCTCACATGCCTCTATTAAAAGATGCTCAGAAGTACTTTCCACAACTTCCAATGGCAAACAGAAAAGGATTTCACACACACACACACACACACACACACACAAAAAGATTGCCTTTAAAACACTATAACTCTTTTTTGGGTTTTGCTGTAAGTTCTATGGAACTAGACCCTCTTTTTTGTAAGCTCTTGGAGGATTGGCTACATCAGGGGGTGAGGCCTAATATGCAAAGGAGCTCCAACTAGAATTCCACCTCTGAATAATACCCATCTTGATAGACCAAAGGTCAGTATAAGACAGCTAGAAAGCAGTATAAGCAGCTAGAAAGCGGCTTTGGCTTGGCATGCAGAAGGTCCCAGGTTCAACCCTGGCATCTCTAGTTAAAAGGATCATGTCATGTGAAGACCTCCACTTGAAACCCTGGAGAGCCAATGCTAGCTTGAGCAGACAATACCCATCTCGCTAGACAAAAGGTCAGTCTACAGCAGACTGGAAGGGTCTGTGGCTCAGTGGCAGAGCACCTGCTTAGCATCAAAGAATCACAGAGTTGGAAGGGACCTCCAGGGATCCCTACAAAAGAAAGAAAGAGAGAAAGAGAGAAAGAAGAGAGAGAAGGAGGGGGGGGAAAGACAACAGGGGGTTGGTCTTTTCCACAACAAGCCTCTTGTCGGAGACAGATATTATTTCTCTTTAAAAAAAAAAATACACCACCACAACAACATCCAGAGAGCAAACAAGCAATCTTTACACCAAGCAGCCTAAGCACCCTGTGATAGACAATTTTACAGGGCAAAGTGGGAGAGGAAACCCCAATTTTAAAAAGCAAGCTGGCCTAAGGATAGGGTTGCCAAGTCCAATTCAAGAAATATCTGGGGACTTTGGGGGTGGAGCCAGGAGACTTTGGGGGTGAAGTCAGGAGACATTGGGGCGGAGCCAGGAACAAGGGTGTGACAAGCATAATTGAACTCCAAGAGAGTTCTGGCCATCACATTTAAAGGGACAGCACACCTTTTTAAAATGTCTTCCTTTCATAGGAAATGAAGATGTTTCCCTCTCTCCGCCCCCACCCTTTCTGGCTAGTCGGCTCTGAAGAGGGGATTGGCTTCCCTACTCACGAGTTGCTGCTACAGGAGGTGCAAAAGCACATGGTCCTGGGGCTTCCCTGCTCTCCGTTCCTGGCTAGTTGCCTCTGAAGGGGGGATTAGCCTCTCTACTCACGAGTTGCTGCTACAGGAGGTGCAAAAGCACATGGTCCTGGGGCTTCCCTCCTCTCCGTTCCTGGCTAGTTGCCTCTGAAGGGGGGATTGGCCTGTCTACTCACGAGTTGCTGCTACAGGAGGTGCAAAAGCACATGGTCCTGGAGCTTCCCTCCTCTCCGTTCCTGGCTAGTTGCCTCTGAAGGGGGGATTAGCCTCTCTACTCACGAGTTGCTGCTACAGGAGGTGCAAAAGCACATGGCCCTGGAGCTTCCCTCCTCTCCGTTCCTGGCTAGTTGCCTCTGAAGGGGGGATTAGCCTCTCTACTCACGAGTTGCTGCTACAAAAGGTGCAAAAGCACATGGTCCTGGAGCTTCCCTCCTCTCCGTTCCTGGCTAGTTGCCTCTGAAGGGGGGATTAGCCTCTCTACTCACGAGTTGCTGCTACAGGAGGTGCAAAAGCACATGGTCCTGGAGCTTCCCTCCTCTCCGTTCCTGGCTAGTTGCCTCTGAAGGGGGGATTGGCCTGTCTACTCACGAGTTGCTGCTACAGGAGGTGCAAAAGCACATGGTCCTGGAGCTTCCCTCCTCTCCGTTCCTGGCTAGTTGCCTCTGAAGGGGGGATTAGCCTCTCTACTCACGAGTTGCTGCTACAGGAGGTGCAAAAGCACATGGTCCTGGAGCTTCCCTCCTCTCCGTTCCTGGCTAGTTGCCTCTGAAGGGGGGATTGGCCTGTCTACTCACGAGTTGCTGCTACAGGAGGTGTAAAAGCACATGGTCCTGGAGCTTCCCTCCTCTCCGTTCCTGGCTAGCTGCCTCTGAAGGGGGGATTAGCCTCTCTACTCACGAGTTGCTGCTACAGGAGGTGCAAAAGCACATGGTCCTGGAGCTTCCCTCCTCTCCATTCCTGGCTAGTTGCCTCTGAAGGGGGGATTAGCCTCTCTACTCACGAGTTGCTGCTACAGGAGGTGCAAAAGCACATGGTCCTGGAGCTTCCCTCCTCTCCGTTCCTGGCTAGTTGCCTCTGAAGGGGGGATTAGCCTCTCTACTCACGAGTTGCTGCTACAGGAGGTGCAAAAGCACATGGTCCTGGAGCTTCCCTCCTCTCCGTTCCTGGCTAGTTGCCTCTGAAGGGGGGATTGGCCTGTCTACTCACGAGTTGCTGCTACAGGAGGTGCAAAAGCACATGGTCCTGGAGCTTCCCTCCTCTCCGTTCCTGGCTAGTTGCCTCTGAAGGGGGGATTGGCCTGTCTACTCACGAGTTGCTGCTACAGGAGGTGCAAAAGCACATGGTCCTGGAGCTTCCCTCCTCTCCGTTCCTGGCTAGTTGCCTCTGAAGGGGGAATTAGCCTCTCTACTCACGAGTTGCTGCTACAGGAGGTGCAAAAGCACATGGTCCTGGAGCTTCCCTCCTCTCCGTTCCTGGCTAGTTGCCTCTGAAGGGGGGATTGGCCTGTCTACTCACGAGTTGCTGCTACAGGAGGTGCAAAAGCACATGGTCCTGGAGCTTCCCTCCTCTCCGTTCCTGGCTAGTTGCCTCTGAAGGGGGGATTGGCCTGTCTACTCACGAGTTGCTGCTACAGGAGGTGCAAAAGCACATGGTCCTGGAGCTTCCCTCCTCTCCGTTCCTGGCTAGTTGCCTCTGAAGGGGGGATTGGCCTGTCTACTCACGAGTTGCTGCTACAGGAGGTGCAAAAGCACATGGTCCTGGGGCTTCCCTCCTCCCCCAAACACCCCAGTTTTCCCTCCCCTCCCCATCGTACCTTCTTCTCTCTCCGCTCTTCCTTCTCTGGTTAACTGCAGTCGGGCGGGAAGCCTGGAGGCGGAGCCTCCAGGGCAGGCAGCAGGGCCCAATCTGGTGAGAGCCCTGGTGCCTGGCATGCCCCCCTCGCCTTTCAGCTGCCCCTGTGATTGGCTGGGGGAGGCAGGCTGCCTTGTAATTGGCTTCATCATTAAAAAAATAATGGAGAAAAAATGACGGACGGGGCACTGGCCAATCCGGGACTCTGAATGGTCCCGAGCTTGGCCAATCGGGACGAGGGATTCAGGAGGCGGAGGCGGGACTTTCCCGGGAGGGCGGGACGTTCTGGCCACCCTACTCCAAGATGAAGCCTTGTTAATATATAATTATTTATTTCATTTATAGCCTGCCACTCCCCCCAGGGAACTCAAAGTGCCTTACATTGCTCTCCTCTCCCTCATTTTATTTTCACAAGTTAGTGAGATAGGTTTGGCTGTGTGAGTGTGACTGGCCCAAGGTCACCCAGTGAGCTCCTGTGATGGAGTGGGGATTTGAACCTGAGCCTTCCAGATCCTAGTCTAGCACTCTAACCACTATACCATAATGGCTATATCAGTGCAAAGTGTGGAGGAATGCAAAATACTCTTCTTTTTCTATGTGGAAGCCTTAACTATGTGATCTGTTGAGTAAAGCAGTAATATCATGATGCAGTCTGTGGTCTTTGTAGTTCTCCTGCTACTACCCTTGTATCTTCATCATCTCCTGAATTTAGATAATGCCCTTCTTTTGTTTCAGTCAAGAGAGTCTTTTCAAAAGAACGGCATGAGAGCATGCCAGCACTTAGCAGCCAAACACTTCAGCAGTTTGCACATCTCTTGAATGCTTCTACTAATCATAACAAGACAGACTCCTCAAAGACTCCAATGAGCATGGCCACACAGATGGAGGTTTATCCATCTCACATAGTTTCCCAAGGAACTGGGATGTACTAGTATGGCCACAGTGCCAACTGGCAACAAGAGATAATTCTTCTTGAATAACAGAATCATTGCATAGTGGTTGTATGGAGCTCACCTTCTTTCATCTAGTATGCTACGTTTAAAGAGAAACGCTTCAGCAGAACTGCAGATTAACAAGTTTTTATCCCTAAAAACTAAGGAAAGGCTAATTCCAAATTTACTTACAAAAGATGCAGAGAAAATTTGCCAGATGCCCAGTTGTTTTTTGTGTTGAGGAATATTTGTGCCAAATGCACAGTCACACTGTTTTTTCCTCCTCTTATTCACTCTGTACTACATTTGGTTATTTGAGAAACGGATATACAATTACGTATGTTACTTCTGAATATAAGTTTGCTGATCTGACATAGTGCTGTGAAGCTTATAGTGACTAATCATAATTTCTGGGGGTTACTGTTGTTCTATGAAGCTAACAGCTTAAACCACACATTGGGAGATGGAAGAACAGACTTACTGAATCAAAGATTTCAGGTTTTCACGGCTGGTAACATCATTAGGGTTTGTAGAATCTTTCGAGCTCAAGTGCCGTGTTCTACTGGAGAAAGTTTTCCTTCCAGACATTTCGTTCTCAGCTGCGGAGAACATTCTCAGTGGCGTTGCAGCCGGAGCAGGCACTCTGACCTTATTGGCTGCTGTGCATTGAGTGGGGCCAGGGCTGCTGGAGAGCTGCTATTTCTAGGCTGGAGGGGGTGTGATGAAAGCGTAATTGGTTTGTGGATGTGCCTATTGTTTGGTGGGGCTTTCTGGAAGGGTAGTGATAAGGAAACTGGCTGTTGAATGTGACCATTGTTCTGTGTTAATTGCTGGGAGGGTTGGAAGGGGTGTGAAGATAAGGAAGATGGTTGTTGACTGTGCTGATTGTTCTGTGGAATTTGCTGATTGTTCTGAGACTGTCTGCAATTTATAGTCTGTAGGGTGTTTTGCCTTCTTCCTTTCTGTTAAAATTTTGCTGGTGTTTGTAAATCTCAATAGCTTCTCTGTTCAGGCGGGTATGATAATGTGAGACTGTAGAAAGGACTTCAGTTCTTTCAAAGTGGATGATGTGGTCTCCTTCTTGAAGTGCATGTTCAGCTACAGCTGATTTTTCTGGCTGAAACAAGTGACACCCCATAAAAAAGTCTGCCAAGAAAATGTCATGATGTGACATCACCCCATGTGTTGGTAATGACTCAGTGCTTGCAGAGGGGACTACCTTTACCTTTTTATTATGTTCATATCAAAAGAGCTTTACTCACTGTGTAGTGATGTTTAGTAATTCTCTTATTTTTCAGAAAATATTCAAAAAATATGGCAGAAGGGGGATTATGAAATTCTGTGGGAAAGTGCCTGAGCTCAGCCAGTATTGCTTTCTGCCATTGGCTCTGTGATGGTTCATCATCTTGCTCATCATCAAAGTTATCTGCTGATCTATTGGTCTGCCTGGAAACTTGAGGGAAAACAGTGAATAGGTGGGATGTTGAAACAACAGGACAGTAAGAACAGTGTCACGGCTGGGGCCGGGTCAGGCAAAGTCCAGGGGCAGTCCGAGGTCGGTAGCCAGTAAGCAGGAGAGTCCGAGGTGCCAAATCCGAATCACTGTACAAGTATCGCAGGTCCGAGGTCCAGAAGCCGAGGTCAGGGAGTCCAGAAATCACAAGCCAAAGTCAGGGAGTCCAGAAACCAAAGTCAAGCCGGAGTGGATGCTAGAACGTCAGGGAGATGACTAGTTGCTTCCACAACGCCTCCTCCCAAAGCCTACAGCTATATAGCCCTCTGCTGGCTGTTGCCCATTTGGGCTAATTGCTGGCTCAGAGAGGCAGCCAGGATCCTGTTGCAACTCAAGCATCCTTGCTCTTAGAAGGGCCAGAATCCTCTCAAAACTCAGGGCTCAGGGAGCGTCTTGCTTGTGAGTGTGCTGCCCTCCTCCGATCCCTGAGGTCCTGACGGAGGCGGTCACGCACACGCGCCACCCGAGAGGGCGAGGCAGGGGGGCTGGGATCTTCTCCAGCAGGAGGCAGGGGCACTGGTGCAGGTGGCAGGGGCACAGTTTCTTCTGCAGGCTCAACTTCCTCTGCAGGGTCCCCAGCACCCATGACAAACAGAGCCCTTCAGGGACATCAGTGACACTAAGCATGGATATTTTGCTTATTAAAACACTGTCCTTGTCTTATTGACCGGTAAGATGCTAAAGGCAGCTTACAACAATAAAAGCATAAAATAATTTCCATATTTTACAGTGACCAAGGTAGAATCTGCTCATGCAGAAATCTGCTTAAGTCCCAAGGACCACCCCTCAAATGAAAGTCCTCATTTTATTCCTACAAAATGAATGAACCATATTTGTACTACGTGTTGCTGTAAATTGGTCCCTAGTACTACTACATGATCTTTGCATAGTTTAATGTTCTGTGCTAATATTTATGGCTTGCTTTACCTCCATCTCAGGTCTCTGATTGATTCTGGGTTTCTGCATGTCAAATCCTATTTCATCATCTATTGGATGCCCCATCCTGTTGATTATCTAGGCATATTTTGAGTAATCTGTCTTGAGACTCAGGCACCCCAGGAAAGTGCTCCCTTATGAGTGTGTCAAATGGACCCCCTGCAAACCAGAGTCCTCAGACTTGCAGAAGACCTCCCTGGGATGCTCCTCTTCCTGCCCTCCAAGTTTGCTGAGGATTGGCTGGGGGGGAGGGCTGAGTAGCAGTTCTACAAAGAAAGGACCCCCAGAAAGCACTCACTGTTGAAATCACAGCCGTAGTTTCAGGAGAACTCTGTCAAATGAACCCCTCACAAGCCAGAGGCATCAGAAGACCTCCTCAGATTGTCCCTCTTCCTGCCCTCCAAGTTGGGTGAGTGTTGGCTGGGAGGAGGCCAAATAGTGCCCTCTGGAAACTGCTCTCTGGGGAAATCACAGCTGACCCTTCTCTTCTGGCCCAGGAAGTGGCCTGCCTCCCCCTGGTGACTGGGGTCTGGAGTGTGGCCCACCACACTCCCTTTCATGCTCAGGAGGTGGTCACCTCGTTGTGGACATGGATTCTGGGGTCAACCCTCCCCCTGGGACCAGAGGTGGTGTTTCATGCCCCTGAGGCCACAAAACACCATCCCAACCAAGGACAAATGCTCAAGAACCCCACCCAAGGGGGAGTATGTGGGAGAAACCCACTGGCTTTGCCCCATTGCCTGGCTTAAGCAGAGATATAGGTGGTGGTTCAGAGCCCTGAGACCACAAGAAACCTTCCCAGCAGGGAAAGGGGCTCAAAAATCAGGGGTGAATGTGTGAATTCTCAGGTGAGGAATCCACTCACTAGCTTTGCCTCTCTGCCTGGCTGTAGCATAGAGACAGCTGCCTCAGAGCCCTGAAGCACCAACACTGTTGTTCAGAATCACACAGCCTTCCATTCCTTCCCTAGTCTCTGCCTCTGAACAGTTACTCCCTCTCTCTCATGTAAAGTGAAAGCAGCTGAATCATGAGCTGGAGTATATATCCCTTCTACTCCCATAGAGCAGGATGCTACTTAACTGATTGGCAGCCAGAGCTGCCTATCAAGCTTTGGAGGGCTAAGATTGGTGGCTTCTAGGCTTCAGAAGTTCATTCCCCCACCACCCCATTGCCTTGACAATTTGTTCATGAGTGCCAGCATGTCTGGCCTGGCCAAAGAACCACTTTCAAGAACTGAACGAACCACTGCAAAAAAACATGGTGGTTCATTGGTGGTTCGTGAACTGTAATTTCCCAAATCATATTTCACAATCTAACGAACCAGCCTAGTTCATAACAAATTTTCATTCGTAGGTCATTTCATGCCCATCCCTAGTAATGGGGTCTGCTAAGAGGTGGGGAAGGAGTGCAAGTGAGAGAGAATGGGGGAGGGGACAGAGAGGGAGGAAATAGCAGCCAGGGGTGAAAGTAAAACAGGGTAGGGTGGAGAGAGAAAGCAGCACCTGAATAACTAGAGAAGGAAGGAAAGCAGAGCCAAAGGCAACATGACAGAATAGGAAGGTGGGCAGCAGTGATGGTGAAGAAACACAGCAGCTGGAGCCAGATGGGGAAGACCGGGCAGGCATGGGGTTGGGGGAAAGGGGAGCTGGCAAAGGATGAGAGAAGGCTACCAGTAGTGGGATCTCCCCTCCTCCATGGGTCCTTATAGGTCCTCCACATGTACATTTTATGAATAAATAAATTTAATTAATTAATGAAATAAATGAAATAAAACTCAGAGAGAGGGGGTTATTCTTGTGGAATCAAGAAGCATATTTATAACAACTTCAAACCTGTGCCATGTTGTTTAATCTGTAAGAGACTGATCTGGTATATTTAATATTCTTTCAGAGTCTGGGGTTACACTGGATGACAGAGGTCATTTCAAACTTTTCAACTCACAGTTCATTTTACTGGAAATATTATCAGAATAGTGATGTTTAAAAGGAGAAATGTAGAAGACCATTTTAAAGTAAATAAAACCTCACTGGAAGTACAGGCTGAACAGCTGATCACTTTAATTATTATCAAATACTTCATATGAAATTCCTGCTGGTGAATATTTAAGGGGAAATTTTCAAAAATATTTACCTGGGCAGATGTCTCATTGAGATGACTGAGAACAAATATTGTCAAGAGCTCTGGAATCTTTTAGGAACTCATTTCAGCTTTGTTTATGCTGCCGTTAAAAGAAAGAAAACATAACATGATTTTAGCTTTTACAAACACAAAGAAAACCAGTGTTTTAACCTATACAAATGTACAATTTAACACATTTCTGTCTCCAAAAGCATTAGTTTCTGGACTAAGCCCTACTCAAATGTCATTCAGGCACAAACTAAGCTCCCTGCCAAGGGAACACTAATGCCTTTTTATAGCAATCTGCAAATGGCTCAAAGGACGCATCCCGATTGGGTCCCCAATACTGCAAGCTTAGGAGCTCTTCCCTCCCACACAAACACACTTTATTAAGTTAGGGTTGCCAATCCCCAGGTGAGGCCAGGGGATCCCCTGGTTTGGAGGCCATCCCCCCACTTCAGGGTCATCAGAAGCGGGGGGCAGGATATAAATTCTGCAGGGCATCCCATTATTTCCTATGGAGACTGATTCCCAAAGGGAGAATTGATCTGTGGGTATCTGGGGCTCTGGGGGGGCTGTTTTTGAGGTAGAAACACCAAACTTGCAGCATAGCCTCCTATACCTCTCCTCAAAACACCCTCCATATTTCAAAAGGATTGGACCAGGGGGTCCAATTCTATGAGCCCCAAAAGAAGGTGCCCCTATCCTTCATTATTTCCGATGGAGGGAAGGCATTTAAAAGGTCCCTTTAAATGTAATGGCCAGAACTCCCTTTGAAGTTTAGTTACGCTTGTCACAACCTTGCTTCTGGTTCCACCCTCAAAAGTCTCCAGATATTTCTTGAATAGGACTTGACAACCCTAAAGTTCTAAAATGGTTGCAACCCCTGTCTCCTATGGCTATTTTGGCATCTGAAAAGGCACGTGGAGGTAGCAAAACAAGAGGATCACATTGCAACTCAATCAGGATTTGGGTCTCACTGCATTTTAAAACTACTTTAAAATGGCAGCAGCATCCTCACGGTGGCCGCAAGAATTCCATCATGTCTAGTGGGGGCCTCAGAGATATACTAGTGTGTCTTGAAGATACGTAGGTGCAAAGCCTTACTGGCAACACCACTGTGACCTGCCAGTGAAGTTCTGGAGCTTTCTCATAGGGCAGCATCTGGGGTATGACATGGGTGCCTTTCTCCCCAGGGAGGACTTAAACTGGCTTACATCATCCTTTTCTCCACCGTTTTATCTTTACAACAATCCTATAAAGGTAGGTTAGGTTAGGTCTGCTTCTATGGCAGAGTGGGGATTTGAACCTGGGACTCCCAGATCTTAGCTAGCATTCTAACCACTACACCAGAGGCACTGGCATTTAACAATGAGATGCTTGCCATGCAGAGAGAACCCAGAAGTGTGTGATCTGATGGAAGGACTGATCTATAGGTCAACCTTGTCAGTACAGCATGTAAATGGCTGTTCTCCATTTCCACACCCTGCTTGTATCCCTACAATGGCTATTTGGGAAAGGGGAGACTTTCCACCTGATTTAATTCTACATGATGCTCCACACACCCTTAGCTGATGCCTAGCTATGGAGAAAATGAGTAGGAAGGAGAGGTCAGTGGACTGTAGGATATAATGATTTATTTTGTTTACAGAACAAGGAGAAATGCCTGAGTACCAGAAAGCTTTACTTATGTTTGCTGGACCACAGAGTGTGCAAAGAATTGTTAGTTATTTTTTAATCTTTTGTTTCTGCACTCTGCTGTTCAGAGTGCAGCACGATTGTTTCAAAGCCAGAATGCCTGTTTAACTGTTTTTTACTTTTTGATTAGTATTGTTTTTAAGAGCTGCAATCCTTTGCCAGTTCTCTAATGCTCACATTGCACTGGGATTTAGTTATGCACAACTGACAAGAAGGTTTCACACTTGTAGCAGGATTGCTGATAATATATATGATGAGAGTTTCCCCGCAAACAGGTACATGCTAGATAATTTTTAAAATTCCAGAATTTATGCTGTATAGAAGAGTTGCAACCAGTCACATCAACCATGTAGCCAGTATTCCTTCCTTATATAAAACATTTTTATTAAGGAGCAAGGCATAAATCTAGATATAATAAATGGAGAAGAAGGGAAGCAGATGGGGGCTCTAAGTCTTCTGCTTCTTCTGTCAGGCAGCAGTTCTGAAACAGACCTGCAGTCTCCTGAGGGGGGTGTCTACAAAGATACTTTTGAGTCCACGGAATGGGTTGATGATGGGGGAGCCCCTGTGCTGTATGCTGTGCTACCCCAGTGGAGAATTTCAGCATATAGGACATGAAGTTTAAATCAAGAACAGAACCTGCAATGTAGCCAGGACAGAAGGAAAGTTGATAGCAGCAGGAAGAGGTGATGTCTAGGCCCTGCAAGTCTCATAGTGAACTCTTGTGAGAATCAGGACCCCAGTTGCTTTCACAGGGAAGCCACAATTATCATTATAATGGAGTGTGCAAAAGCGGTGGGGTGGAAGGGATACATATCTCCCTTGTTAATGGCAGGAGTGAGGTTGTTCCTAAGATACAGGGATTGTTTAGTTATGGATTCCCGTTCGCCCCACACACCAGTATTCTTTCCATACATAGCTTTTCCCTCCCCTTTATTTTCATTGACTGGGGGCTTAAACCTGCACCAGAGCATCTCATTTAAATATTGCTGAGAATTTCCCCAACCATGTGCAGACTACTTTTCTTTCTCTTGCCTCCTTCATCTGCATTCTGGAGCCCCAGGTAAGCTTATCTGAGTCCCACAGCAGAAGGAAGCTAGGATGTAAATGTAGCAAGAAGTTTCAACACATCAGGGATCTGAGGTACTTCACAGGGCTATATGGGTAATCTGAGTTCCATTCATATTTTATGGTGGCATTTCTCCTCTGAGACTGTACACACCCCAGCATGAGAAACAATGGCTGAAGCCTCCAAGGGTCAGGTATAACCACAGAGGCCTATCAAAATCATAGTAAAGGCCCTTAGCTTGCAAAAATTACAAAACTGCTGCTATAAAAGAGACATTAAATACCTTGACTGAGTTCTGGCAAGGTTTTATATTCATTATTCTATGCCACTCTTTCTTTTAGAAAGCTCATGGTAGTTTATATGGGGTTCCAAGTGGTCTGATCAGGTTCTGATTACTTGCTTAGTTTCCAAGAATCTATAACATAGACCAGGAAATGCAGGCATGCAATCCTTTCCAATACAGGGTGCACCCAGATCATCAGCTTCAAGCAGACAGAGCCAGAGGGCCCAAACTCTACAAAGTTTAAAGGGACCCATAGTGTTATCGGGAAAATGGTAGATTAGTAATTATTAGTAACTGTTTTGTATTTTGAGATTCCCTCATAATACTTGTACATAAATCTAGGTTGGCTTGCGGGTTACCAAAAAGTTGTAGCAAAGAACTCTGTAAATCCCATTCCTCAGCCAAAAGAGAAGGTATTGGAACAGGCATACTAAGTCACCAGCTTCACAAGGTTAAATGGCCAAACTGAGTACATTTGTCTGTAATGCACATCCAGAAATAATTGTACAGGAAAAAGAATGAGGCAAAATTCTTCTGGGAGAAGCGGACATACAAAGAGAGATGGCTTGTTTCTCCTCCCAAAGAGGAACTGAGTGGTGCAAATATTACCCACAGCTACCTTCCTGGTTGCTTGCTCATTATTTCCATTCCTGTAAATGGAATTCTCCTGCCATATCTCCTAATATCTAACTGTGTCTAGCTGGGAACCTCTCAGTCATTTAAATTCCTTTCCAGGCAGTCTCTTTCCCCCCCCTTACACACCTGCACAGTGCTGCAGTACAAGAACAGGCTTCTACCACCAAACTAATATGTCCAATTAGAACAGCCCCCATCATGGCCAGTAAATCTGTTACCCTTTGCAGTGCTCAACAGAAACTGGGACAGAGAGAACAGGGAAGTCTTCTGTACCCCAATTCACAATGACCAAGCAGACTATTCAGCTTGAGTTTACAGCTGCTGAAGTCTTGCCATTTTTAAGTTTCTGTGGACTTGTTCATTGCACATTTCTATAAGTTTTCCCTACTGCAATGTCTGATGGTTGTAGATAAGTCATAGCCAAAGTTAGACTCCATGACATAAGAGTAACATACCAGAATTTCAGATTCTTTTGATCACAAATACATGAACTATTTGGGGATAGGGTGGCTTTTATCCTTTAACAAAGTTTTTTTTTCTTAGTTTATCTCACCGATGCTTGAGGTAGGTCCATTTTTATTTACAAATCACTGTTGGGTTTAAAACAATGCCTTGCCTGCTTCCTTCACATCAGCATTCACTTCATGCAGTTTTTCCCCCATGACTGGAAGGATACCCCGTTCACCATGGCAACTGAAGAATCTAGCAACAGACACCGGATTGGAAGGAGGGGGGTTGAAAAATATCCCAGTTCCAAAATTGATTTGGTGTTCACAGCAACACATTGTGCAACTGAGGGAGGAGAAAGATTTCCCTCTTAGCTGTATTTACTACTGAAGAAACAGATGACCGAAAGAGACAGAATAAAGTCCATTTATGTACAGTCATTTAGTATGTTGCAGATCAGATATTTTTATATCAATGACAGGATCATGTATCCCTGCTGGGAATAAAAGTGATCAGATCCAGCTCTAGACATAGTTGCCTCTAGTGACCAGTAATATAATTTTTACATTGTAAGTGCCATGGAGGCAGAGCAGTCTTGGATTGGGGTTTTTTTTGCATATGTAAAGTGGAGTTTTTGCATATGTTCATTGGTGCTGTTGCAGAAACAATTAAACTGAGAAGGTTGTACGCGACCTTAGCCTGGAAGAACTTCTTCCAGCCTAAGGAGACTTCCTCCAACTTGACGGCTTTTTTCCTTGAGGAAGAGCAATTTAAGTTGGACAAAAATTTCTTAGGCTGGAGAAAAGTGTTGGGTTTAGAACACTTAGTGGAAGGGTAGGATACAGGCCAGGCCAATAATAAGAAGCAGAGATCTGGATTTACCCTGATCCCCATTTGTGGGGCCATGGGGAGGGTAAGAGGCAAGACAGCCTTTGCTAGTGGAGAGGGGCATAGCCGGACCAAGCACGGGAATCAGGGGCCCGCCCTAACTTGATACAGGCCCTATAGGATGTCTTTGGGTTGGGTCAGAGGGTAGGGGGCAGCCACCAGCTACTTAGGACGCAGCACCCCCTCCTCCTGCCATCTTTTTTTTTCTTTGCCTGGGGTGCCTGCCTTGGCCCCTCCCCTTGACACTGGAGCCACAAGCTCTATTAGCAGCAGATGGTCTCTGATGGATGTTTTGTACCATCAACCTATCACATATTAGGGTTGATATTAGGGTTGCCAGCCCAAAGCTGGCAACTGGTGGGAGATTCACTGACTGTATGGGAGCCTTGCTGGTGGTGGCATAACATCAATGGCAATATGATGATGACACTTCTGGTGTGACCTGGAAGTGATATCATAGCATTGCCAGTGACACACTGGCATTTGACCAAAACTATATGATCCAGCTTGTGTGAGGCACATTGCCTTTGACAATGTATGATCTAAAACATGATTACTTTAGGGGCAGGGCCATGACTCAATGGTAGAGCATCTGCCTGCGTGAAGAAGGTCTTTGATTTCAATAGGCTTTGACTGGAGTAACCATGTTTAGGATTACACTGCCCATCCCAGACATTTCCAGTTAAAAGGAATCAGACAATAGGTGATGTGAAAGACCCCACCACCACCACCTGAGACTGAAGAGCTAGACAATGATGGCCTTGATAGACTATGGGTCTAACTCAGCATAAGGCAGCTACTTGTATTCAAGTCAGTGCAGTGACAATAAGGCTTACTTTCTGCTCAGTATCCTCTGAGTTTCTCTTCTTAAATAAATGAACAGTACATTCTTGTGCTGGTGGAGAACTTTCACTGTAAACTCTATATATCCCCCTCCCCAAGCATGTGGGTATTTTGTCACACCAATATATTTGTTCCTTCTCTTTTCTTTTTTTACCGGCTTAGTGCTGTGCTCCACTGGGGCGAGAAGGCTTAAAAGCAATCCTGTCCCAACCAGAAAACATCAGCCAGCATAAAATCACACTATTATTTACTACTATAAGTAGGTGGATTGGAGCCACTATTTCAAATCTCCTGCTTGGGCATGAAATTCGCCGTGCATACTTGGGTAGGTCACTTATTTCTCAGCCCACTAATTTCCTATGGATCACAGCCTGTATGTATTATCCCCTATTTCTGTCAACATGTTAGAGAGAGAGCATCAATGTGTCTGATTTGTACAGTGAAGCACCATCACAGGAAAAAAACCTTGTTTATTGATCCAAAGTCTACTGCTACAACTTATAATTTATACATTCATTACAGAGACAGCTTCTTGTATTAGATGAAAACTATTAGAAGGTCAGCTTCAAAGAGCTTTCCCAGTTGTGTGCCTTATGTTTTCATGTATTATGACATAGTCATTTCCTCCCCCTAAAGACACAATCAGAAAACAATGACAACAACATCTGGAAATAGATATTAGGCATTATAATGTCTCTTTTCCCCCCAGCCTGTAAATCAACAGCGGGTGTTCATGGCTTATAAACTCAATAAATTTCATCACAAACCTGAATCCAAATATTAATTTTGCTCTCTGAATACAGGCCATAACAATCCTATTCCATTTCAACACAGCCTCCGCCTTGGCTGCTGGAGCTAATTATACCCCAAATGAATATTACTTGAATTCATGGAGTGAAACTGGACTTGCCATTTGCTTTCTTTTTGAAAAACAACACAAAACAAAACACAACAACCCTCAGGATAATTTTTGTGTATAACAAACACCAACCTTTGCTGGAAGTTTACATTTTTGTTGCTAACCTTTCATTAGGCAAAATGGCTTCTTGGAATGCCTCCAGCAGCCTTCTCTAATGGAAAGCAGAGAGAAAATTATAAAGAAATTAAAATCTAATAAATATTTTAGAATAATATGTTAGAAACCATCAGCTACATGTTACCCTGAAATGAAAACTCACCACAGTTCCACTACCTGGGTACCTTCATCTCTACCAGGATATACAACTTGAGGCTATATCGATTTGAATTTTAAAAGCAAGTATTTGGGCATTAAATAAAATCATTATTATTTATTTTAAACAACACTAGCATTTAGCTATGTTTATTTAGGCAATTTAAGCACTGCTATGTGGCATTAAACCCCGTCCCCCAAATCAATAAAGAGGGAGGGCAGGATCCAGCAGAAAAGTTCATGGAGGAGTTAGTGGAGTGGATCATTCCCTGCCTCCCCAAGCAACCTGCTATTTATTCTGAAATTCTTCTTGGGTTGGTGGCAGAGCTTCACAAATAAAATGAACAACAGCATGGAGCACTGCAGTGAAATCAGGGGGAATCTGACAGAATCACTTCTTTTTCCCTCCTTCCCTGACAATGGCTTGTGTTTTGTCCCTTCACTCAATAATATTTGAAGACTTCCTGCAACCTAGGGAGTCTTCCTCCTTCAGAAATGGCTTCTCAGTGCCATCCTCCTAAGCACAGTTACATCCTTCTTAGTCCACTGATGCCAGTGGACTAAGAAGCATATAACTCTGCCAAATGGAAGTTGGGATATGATTTCTAATGGGTGGGGCCCAGGTTCTCCAGATTAGACTTGCTTTTTGTTAGGGGAGTTTTCAAAATCGTAATATAGCCTGCTCCCACCCCCCTTTTCCTATCTAGGAGAGAAAATAGGCTTTGGGCTGGCAAAGCATGCAGTTTTATTAGAATAATCATTCTAATGCAAACAAGAACAAGCTGGCATACTGAACAAGATTCAAAGTTCTTTAATAGGATAAAATAGACAAAAGGTCAGGGTCTAGAACTCCAAAAGAAAGTTTCACCCTTTTCCATCTTTCAACATAATTAACTTTTACCTTCCTTTCAGAGTACTCATGCATTCCTTCTAAAGAGAAAAAGAAAACATACTGTCTACACATATTTAATGGGAGAATTGAATGGAACAGACCCTTGACTGAGATAAATCAAGGTGGGTAAACATATTAGTCTGTCTGTAGCAGTAGAAAAGAGCAGGAGTCCAGCAGCACCTTAAAGATTAACACAATTTGTGGCAGGGTATGAGCTTTCGCGAGTTACTGCTCACTTATTCTTTTTGGAGGAAAACAGCATGAGGGAAGAAGGCTGTTTCTTGGACCCAACTTCTGAGAAATCATATAGTTTGCTTCTTAGAAGTCCTTCCTTTGGTGGATCATGTAATGGCAGAACCACTTATGTCAGAGGATAACTTCTTAGGTTGGACAAAGGCTTCAAGCTTAGCTGGGCAAAGTAGAAGGATACAAGATATTATTTTCCTACTTTCTAATGATGTGGTCTCTCCTATATTGTCAATTGCCCCTCACCTTCTACCAAAAGACTGCTGTCATAGTCCCCCACCACTGGTCCCCTTTTGTTAGGTCATCTTCTTTCACACTAGTATATTTATTTATTGAGAAAATCCATTTACTGCCTCTTCAGTCACCTGCTTGAGGCAGCTTACAAAGTAGGCAACAGTGTTTGTGTGCGTTGTCATGTCATTCCCAAGTTATGACGATCCCATGAATTAATGTTCTCCAGAACGTCTTGACATTAACATCCTTGCACAGGTCTTGCAAAATGAGGACTGTGGCTTCCTTGATTGAGTCAATCCATCTCATGTTGGGCCTGCCTCTTTTCCTTCTGCCTTCAACTGTTCCTAGCAATATTGTCTTTTTCAGAGACTCTTGTCTTCTCATGATGTCACCAAAGTACAAGAGCCTCAGTTTGGTCATTTTAGCTTCTAGGGAGAGTTCAGGTTTGATCTAGAATCCACTTATTTGTCTTTTAAAATTTCATGGTGTCCATAAAACTCTCCTCCAACACCACATTTCAAAGGAATACTTTTCTGAATCCAGCTTGAACATTTAGTATTTCTTATTGCATATATGGCAACAGTCCTTGTTATAAGATTTTGAGCATCACTTTATTTGAGTACCCAGGTTGCTGGGGGGAAAGTGTAGATGACTGGGGAAGGCAATGGCAAACCACCCCGTAAAAAGCCTGCTGTGAAAACGTTGTGAAAGCAACGTCACCTCAGAGTCGGAAATGACTGGTGCTTGCACAGAGGACCTTTCCTATTCCTTATTTGCATGAGAAATTACTATAGTGGTCCAATAGCTGGTGTAATTGTTGATATCTTCTTTTTATAGAATGGAATGTAAATTGAGCATTTCCAGTCTGTGAGCCATTGTTTTCCATGTTTGTTGGAATATTCTTGTTAACATTTTGATGGACTCCATTTCTATGGCTTGGAAGAGCTCTGCTGATATCCTGATGATTTGTTTCTCCCAATTGCTTTGAGTGCACTTTCACTTCACTTTCTAAAACTGTAGGTTCTTCTTCAAAAGTTACTTCTTTGAAGGAATCTGTCATCCTTCAGCTCTCCTGTCAAGTTTTTCAGTGTATTGTTCCCATCTTGTCTTTATTTTGTCTTGTTTAGTTAATGTGTTGATCTTTCAACATGCCTAACCTTGCTTGAAATTTCCCTGTGATTTTATGGATTTTGTGGAACAGATCTCTTGTTCTTCCTTTTGTTGTTGTTGATGATGATGATGTTGTTCTCTTCTCTCTCTTTTTTAACAGTAGTTATTGTACTAGTTCTCTTTTGTCTCTGTGTGCTAGTTGCTGGAACACTGCATTTAGACTTTTGATTTGATGTCTCTCACCATTTTTTTTTTTGCTTCTCCTCTATCCTAACCTGGACATGGATAGCCCAGACTAGCCTGATCTCATCAGATCTCAGAAGCTCAGCAGGGTTGGCCTTGGCTAGTATTTGGAAGAGCAACCTCCAAGGAGTACCAGGGTTGTGATGAAGAGACAGGCCACCTCTGAAACATCTCTTGCTTTAAAAACAAGTCTAGTTCATCACCTAGTGGTGCATAATGCCAAAAGAGCTAGAACTTCTGACCACCAGACAATCTCCTGGCTATACTACTCAAAATGCCAAACAATAATTATAACAATCCTCTATCCTTCATAGTTTAAAGAGTTTCATCAGTCATCCATTGAGACTTTTCATTTCTTTTGGCTACAGGAATTGTCTTTGTGCATTCTTCTTGATACTGTCTTTGGTTTCAACCTTTAGTTCTTCTGGTTCACGTTCACTTGAACTTAGTAATGCTAATATATTCTATACATGGTCCTTAAGCTCTTCAGGGATATTATTTAGATTGTACTTTGGCACAGTAAATATTTTGGTGTATTTCAGCTTTATTCTAATTTTCAATATTAACAGTTCATGCTTTATACCACAACTGGCTTCTGTTCTTACTTTAGAAGAAAAATAGAGCTTCTGTGTCTTCTGCTTCCAATTTGATTTCTGTATTTCTATGCACAATGGCTTGTATCCTACCATTCTACTAAGCAAAATTTGAATGATTATTCCACTCCAAGGAAACTTCCTTTGATGGAAATGGCTGGCTCTTCTTCCAGTAGAATACCACCTAACGCCAATGAAATATCTCCTAATATATCTATCCAACTCAAGCGAAAGTATTTTGAAGTCCGCCAGTTTAAACAATGGAAAGAAGAAATGGCACAGAACACAACTTTCATCAGAAGAATGACTGACGAGTTCGTATAGCAGCCTCAAAAGCCTCTTTTTTCATTTCTCATCCTCATTTGACTTTCTGACATGACCTCAAATTACTATTTTCAAAAAAAGTTGAACATGTGTACCTGTATCAGGTAACATGTGTACCTGTATCAGATGTTCTGGATGTTGTTTTCTCCTACCCCCTGACAGAAAGCCTCAGCAGCATTAGTCCATCATGGGCAGGGCTTATTTTTCTGGTGGAACACAGAAGAACCATGTTCTGGAACTACTTTATGAAAACAAAATTCTAAAAAAAGGTTCAAAAGTTCATGAGGGGCACCCATGTGTTTCTCCTTCATTTCCCTCTTGAAAGTGCCAGCACCTCTTTTTTCAGAAAAAAAGCCCTGATGTGGGAATCTGGTGGGACTGTCATTGGCTGATTAGATTCCCCTCAAGTGGATGTATTTACTGTCATTTGACTGGAAGCAGAATAATTACTTTCTGAAGACTCTGAGAATTGTGGGGAAGTTCTACTATCATGGAGATTACAGTGCAATACATTATCATTGTCAGTCTTGATTTAGGATGAGGTGGTGTTTCAACTGGATAACATCTGCTTGGCACACAGAAGGTCCCCCAAGCGCAGTTTCCAGCATCTCCAGTTAAAAGAGATTAGGCTGCAAGTGATATAAATGACCTCCAGATGAGACTTTGAGAGCCACTGCCAATCCAAGTAGACAGTACTGATCTTGATAGACCAATGGTCTGACATGCATGTTGATGTATTAGATAATGCTATGGATATTCCTGGGTTATGAGCAGTTTTTAGGAAAGCTTTTGAATCTTCTATTAACACAGCTCTGCTGCAATTTTACCTCCTTTGTCCCTCTTCAGTTAAGCCTCCCTAACTCTGTGGTCATTAGTCCATGTGAGTCCCATTACCTTGGGCCTAAGATTTCTTGCTGGAGGTTTGGAGAGTTTGGGTCCAGGGGCCAGGGCTCCAGTCCCAGCACTGGATAAGTATATAAGTCTTGCCTATATGCAGGGGGGGTTTTGTAGAAAAAGCCAAGCAGGAACTCATTTGCATATTAGGCCACACCCCCTGACATCACCATTGTTTCACACAGGGTTTTTTGTAGAAAATGCCCAGCAGGAGCTCATTTACATATTAGGCCACACACCCCTGGTGCCAAGCCAGCTGGAACGACGTTCCTATGCATTCCTGCTCAAAAAAAAACCCTGCCTATATGAGTTATTCTGATTTTTTTTCTGTTCTTTTTGATAAAATGTTTCAATAACATAGTCCATCATAGGAATCTGGATTAACCCTGGGTTAATACATATATCTCAAGTTAATTTTCTGTACATAATCAGATCACAGCTTTCTTTAGTTTCTGAGTACTTACCACTCACCACAAACTGTTTTGGGATCTTCATTATTATTTTTAAAATCTATTTTCCTCTTGAATATACTGTTACTTGGTATGTGCTACTGTTATAGATGAATTTAGATCCACATTGCTTAACATTCTGGTTTCCAAAATATTTTCTGCTGAAGCACTGGGATTGGCTACCTTTGCGAGTACATCAGTTTAAAACAGAGATTTGCGTGTAAATACCAGAGAATCCATAATGTACAGTTATTCAATGATTTGCTGAACAATTTGTGGTCTGTTTTTAGCAGTCATTGTCTGTCTGTATCAACCAATTACTTCCCAAGCAAACAATATACTGAGTTGCTCCACAAACTGCAAATCTCACATATGCACTGATCAGTGATTTGAATGTAATGCCCCTGGTTACCAGCAGTTATATATATCTTAAGAGCAGTGTACTTTAAGCCAAACTGGGAGGTATCAATTGAAATTATCATGGACCTGTATGAAGTATAAAAGTTTAACAAAGGCTGTTGTGCCAGGCATGGTTCCAGGACATTCTAGGATTCCTCTTGTTCTAATCCTAGAACCAATCATGTTTAATCTAGAAGTATCTGCAGAGGTGCTGCATTTAAAGATAATTTATTCCAAGATATTCACTATTTTCCTCAAACCTCTGTGTTTGTGTGTGTGTGTATGTGTGTAAATGCCACCAAATTGCAGCCAATATATGGTGCAAGTCAGAAGCATAAGTGATTTGCAATATCCTTCCTCTGCAGAATATTCCTTGGTGGTCTCCCTTTCACATATTGACACTGCTTAGCTTCTGAGATCTGAAGAGACTGAGCTATACCATGCCACCTTCCTCCCACCACCAAACCATTACAAATCTTTCATTGACTGTGGATGAATGGCATCATTTCAATAGCCAGCACTGTTTTTTAAAAAAATTGTGTTCCAGGAAATAATCTTTCTTACAAATGTCAGTTGGGGAGAGGGGATATCACAGCAGCAAACTCTACCCATAACTTGCATGTTTTCATGTGTTTACTGCTGACAACACTTCCAAAAGGCTACATTTTCAGGTGCTAATTTGCTTTTTAAAAAGTAAAAGGTGAGATTCTGAGGTTAATGAATACTGTGTCCAAAACCCTACATATCTGTGGTTGAGTAAAAAAGACATATGTTCATCTACATATTTTTATCCTTCTCTTCTTCTAAACACCTCGGGGCAGCATACATCAGCCTCCTCATCTATTTACCCTCAAAACAACCCTGTGAGGTAGGATAAGGTGTGAGAGAATAACTGGCTCAAAGTCATCCAGTGAGACTAGGGATTTTAATGTGGATTTCCCAGCTCTTAGGAGGAACCAGCACATCACACTAGCTATCGGTATATGGAGCTGTATAGCACTGCAGCTCTGTTGAATTAATTCATTGATGCCATTCTTCCTTATCTAAGCCATGCTTTATATCTAATGAAGAGGAGGCAAGAAGAATACATGAAAGACTTTGCTTCTGAGTAAGATAATATCCCAAGAGAACTACTTTCTCTCCATCAAGCTCTTCAGTGCTATCTCTTATTTTATAATCCAATCATATCTGATTAAGAGGTTTCAGTTCAGCACAGTACTTTCAGGCAAAATGAGAGTATAATAATTTGATTTAAATTTCCGAAGTAATCTGCACCACTGATTAATACTTCTGACATTTCAGTGTCTTGCAACAACAGTACATGTTTAGGGTCACAGCTTAGTCTGTTGTAGGATGTGTGCCTGTGTGTGTGTGCCCGTGCGTGTGCGTATGTTCTTTTGTGCACTAGAGGTTCCAACTCCAACTCAGGAAATTCCTGGAGATTTATTTGTTTTGTTTGCTTCTGTTGTTTATTGTCCACCTTTCTCTTTGAGACTCAAGGCAGAGCACACAGTGTAAGTCAATGCAATTAATAGGATGGGGCATCCTATAAGCAATGTAATATGATCAGCATGCATAAATTAAAACCAAGTTTAAAAAACTGGACCAAAACTGAAACAAAGCATAATTATTAATATGATATATTAAAGGATGCAGTAATTACATAACAGGATAATACAGCAAAGAATAGTACCTATTACACAGCAGTATAGCCCACAGTCTCTTTCTGTTTATTAAATCATCCTTCCTGAATCGATTTTGTTATTTAAAAAATCCTATTGCCTTTGTAATTCAGGTTTGCATAGTTTGTGAAATGCCATGAGGGCGGGAGTTCTTCAGGACCAGTGCCAGAGGTGGGTGGAGTTGGGGAAGATGGTGGAGCTCAGCATTTAGGGTTGCCAGCCTCCAGGTGGGGCCTGGAGATTTCCCGCTTTTACAACTGATCTCCAGATGGCAGAGATCAGCTCCTCTAGAGGAAAGGCTATTTTGAAGGGTGGACTCTATGGCATTGTACCATGTTAAAGCCCCTCCCCTTGCCAAACTCCACCCTCCTGTATCCACCCCCAAAGCCTCCAGGTATTTTTGAACACAGACCTGGCAACCCTACTCAGCAGTGATGTGATGTCACTGTAAGACTTCTGCTTCTCCAGGTACAGACTTTGTCCCTCGAACCTGCCATTTCTTCCAAGGGAATGTATCACAGTTGTCTGGTGATGGGTTATAATTCTGGAAGAATGTCTGGCCCCACCTAGAGGTTGGTAATCCTAGCATGTAATGAAAGCATCTTGATGAATTCATCCAGAGCAAAGTAGATACTTACTTACTGAGACATTTATACAATGTAGTATATGTAACCAGACCACTTACACAATATAGCATAGATGCTTTTCTCACACATTAACAATCATATTTATTGGGTGGGAGAAGTATTGCATGATACAGCACACCAACCTCAGGCCAAAAAACCATTGGGACCATTTGTGCATCAGGAATGAAACAGCAATTATTTCCCTAATATAGCAGAATGTCATTAGTACACTCATTGTTCTGTTTATTTAAATTGTTTTTTTGCCTGTTTATTCAAAGTGCATGTTGGTATTTTTGTAAACTGTGGGAGAAAAGTGGCGTAAATTGCCTCAGTAAATTAAATTCTTAATTAGCTTTTATAGAAATCAGTTTGATGTTCGGATATTTTCATTTATTTATTATTTATAACTCACTTTTGTCTCAGTGAGGACTTGTCATTTTCCCCTTCTGTATTTTATCCTAAAAATAACCTTGTGAAGTCGGTTAGGCTGAGAGACTGTGACAGCCCCAAGGTCACCCAGCCAGCTTCCATGACAGAGTGAGAATTCGAATCCAGGTCTCCTACATCCTGGCCCAACAGTCTAATTCACTACACCATATCTTGGAAAGTCAAGTAAGAGGTAGGGTTTAGATGTATATAATTTCCACAACTACAGACCACACTTTGTGATGAATCTTGGGGAGCATATTTGCATATAAATGCAGACAAGAGAAGAGTGGAATTAATATAGAGAGCCTCACTGATTGGGCAATTAAATCCATAAAACTCAAAGGAACCATCCTTCAGGCTGATATGGTCAACTCAGATTCTCTGTGACTACTAAGCGAAGTGATTCATGCGAAGTCAATGATCTGATTTACAAAAGAATATCAAAAATTAGGCAAATATCCAGTCGTTTTCTCTTTATCTTATGGATAGCGGGATCTGCTTGTTTTAAAAGGGACCTTTGTTCCCTTTCAAATAATCAGCCTGCAGTTGTTTCTATTTATATGTCTTTTAATAATATCTCCTAGTGTAAACATGTTAAAAATGAGCAAGTGCCAGTTTGTTTGTTTTTTATCTCAGCAGTCTGAAGACATAGGCACGTTTTATGGATACGCTGAAACTGTAGTCACCTTGGTATGACATTAAGGGTAATGTTCTTGGCTGGTGTATGATCTGCTGAGCTCCATTAGAGACAGCAAAGCAATACAGAATTACTGCAGTTGGTGATCATGTAACTTGCCACTCATGTAACTTGTTATTCATGCATGAATTGTGTCAAAAATTCAATTAACTTTCCTTAGTTAACTTTCTTATATTGCTTGTTTTATGCAGGGGGTTTTTTAGCAGGAACTCCTTTGCATATTGAGCCACACACCTCTGATGTAGCCAATCCTCCAAGAGCTTACAGAAGGCCCTATAATAAGAACCCTGTAAGCTCTTGGAGGGTTGGCTACGTCAGGGGTGTATGGCCCAATATGGAAAGGAGTTCTTGCTACAAAAAAAGCCCTGGTTATGTACTCCCCTAAACTGCTTCACAGGTATCGAGGATATAGTGAGCTTACTGAAATATACAAAGAAAGGCAGACAACAAACTAGACTCTTACCTATCATGCAAGAATACACTCAAACTGGTTGAAGGCTGGAATCTGACTTTTGCTAAACCGTGAAGACCAAAAATGAAAGCTGTCCTATTGGAAATGCACAGACCAATAGCTGATCAAATGCCCTTCTAGAATCAAATGGAACTCACAAGACCATTAAAAGGCTGAGAGCAAAGGGAAAACAGTAGTTTTTTGGTGATGCACAAGTTAAAGAGATGAATTTTTGGTGATGCACAAGTTAAAGTGTCAATGGAAGCCAAACTGAGCAGTATGACCTAGTGTTAGGGCATGCCTAGCTCATCTGAGTCAATATTAAAAGGATGTGCAGGACAGGAAATGTTTGTCTGCAAATGAAGAGATCACAAGGTTTGTAATAAGAATGGAGGTTGTCCTAAAAAAGTATATAATGAGTTCTCAGTGAAATGTCCAGAAATTTATATGGGGCTTCTGGTCAAGGTCAGTCTGAAGGCCACTTTGAAAAAAAGAAGCTCAGATGTTTTATTGGTGATTATCTTGAACACCAGGAAGGTCACAAAGCTCCATTTAACTCCTGGGATAATTAACAAGAACAACCTTTTTCTTGTAGCCCCAGAGAGGCAGAGTCTAAGTCCCACTAGTGCCTGTTAGACGCCTGAGGTCAATTAAATTTAATAGGAGAACCAGTGCTGTATAGTGATTATAGTGATTGGGCTTGGACTGGATATACCAATGCATGGATCCCTGCTCGGCCACAAACCTTTCTACGTGAACCTTAGACTAGTAATAGTCTCAAAATAATCTACTGAATTGGATTGCTCAGGAAATAAAATGGAAAATGCCCCACATGTGCCACTCTCAGCACCTAAATCTTTCAAGCACAAATGTGATGAACTATGCTCTTCTTATAGGCACTTGCATTTTAATTAGAAATTAATCTTAATTTTAATAAGAAATTAATTTAACTCTTTTCATGGTGAATACATAGGAAATATATCTGGTAGGAGTCAGGCAATATTAGTTTCACTGCGGACTTCTACAGTGCAATCTTGACAGAATTACACCCTTATAAAACCATTTACTTCAATGGATTTAGAAGGCTGCCACTCTACTTCAGGTTGCACCAATAGTGACTATGCTGGATAGGCTTGTGGTTCTTAGATCTTTTTAGTGGGACCCACTTGCAAATCTGCTGTACTTTTGGAACCCACTTGCAAAGTAACTCAACACTACTTTCCCACTCTTCAACACAAAACACAGGAATCTCATGTCAATTAAACATGAAAAAGTTTATATTTTGTTTCTCATAGATTGTGAATAATGCACCAAATAATGCACTTTCAATCCACTTCCAATGCACTTTCCAACTGGATTTTACTGTGCAAACTGGCAAAACCCAGTTGGAAAGTGCATCTAAAGTGGAGTGAAAGTGCATTATTTAGTGTGTGTGATCACAGTCATAGTTAAAATTTATAGATACATAGTGTTACTGAGCAACAGGCTGCAATTCATGTTCATTATGCAGAGGCTAACTCAAGTTTGCCATTAAGCCTTCCTGGAGCACCCTCACTCAACCCACTCTGTTTCACCTTCTCCCTCCAGGTTGTGTGGACCACCTGGTGACTACTACCTAATATTGAGTCCTGATCCACAGTTTGAGAACCACTAGCCTAGGCCTACCTGAATGGGATTATTTCTGAGACTTTAAAAGTTTAGGGCAAGCTATTCTGAAAAGGGGTTTTTGGGGGGGGGGCAGCTCCACATCCAGAATTAAACAATTCCTCTTCCATGTGCCATCCTTCCAGTTGAAAAAGTAGCCCTGGCAGCTATATTTGGAAAAGAGTTTTTAAAAATTCTAAAATCATCATCACATAAAATAGTATGTCTATTTCCATCCTCCTATATAGGTTTAATTAATATAAAGTCCATTTCATACAAGCACCATTATCCTGGGCAGCAACCTGACTGTCCTGATAAACTTTCCATAGATAGACTGCCTGTTGTCTAACTTGAATGTCTGGAGCAGAACTGTTACAAATTTATTTATTTATTTATTTAATTCGATTTATATCCCGCCCTACCCCACCGAGGCGGGCTGAGATTAACTGAGATACACAGATCCCCAAAGTGCATGCCCAAGTATGCCATAGAGTTGACAGAGGCCAGCAATGACTGAACGAAAGCTTTTCTATTTGTTTGTTTGCTTGCTTACGTGAAATATTTCTGGCCCACATTCTTAGCCAAACATGGCTCCTAGAACTGTTTTCACATCAAGACCCTCCAAAAATGGCACCCTCTCTACCTTGCATTCTTATATATACACAGTGTCTCCCCAACCTCTTTGAGCCTGGGGCAGCTTTGGAATTTTGAAGGAAAGTGGTCACTACAAAATGGTTGCCACAGGTGGCAGAGCCAAGCACAAAATGGCTGACATCAGAGGAGGAGCTCTGGTCCTTCCTGGCCCCAACCATCTCACAAAAGTTATGCAGATCCTTTTAACAGGATCCCAGATTCTTCTCAAGCAGTGAGAACAATATAGTTAAAAAGTCCCCTTATTTGTATGAAGGCAGCCAGACGTTGGTCCTGCTTTTACCATGACCATGCCTATTTTTCTGAGGACATGTCAGGCACCTGGGAAAGTATATGTGGGCACCAAAAGCACACCTACAGGTTGGGGAACGCTTTGGTACAAAATGGGGAAGGGAGAAATTATATTGTACGAAGGTTCTGTAAGGATCTGTGGATTTTCACAGACTGATCTTCAAATATTATAATTTGGAAATATTGCAACAATTTAACATTAAACTTTCAGCTTCATCTAAAACCTATGAAAAAAAAAGTTAACAGTTTATATTAAATGAATTAAACATTATGTTTTCTAGTGCTTTAAAATATATCTTGAGGGCCCCTTTGCATTTAGACAGATGCTAAAGCTAAGAATTATAGTAGTCAAATGTAATTTATTTATTATCTTTGATTCATCTTGGAAACAAGAATAGACTTTTCTTACAGACCTCATTGCTCTGAGTAAAATATACATAAATATAATAGCTATTATAATGTTTAAAGTGTATGGCTAGGAAAGTACAATTGATATCAGCATGAATCTGTTCATCATAAGCAATTTAAAAAAAAATAATTGGAACTCCAAGGCTAATTTCCCAGTAATCTACACCAGGAGTGGCCAATGGTAGCTCTCCAGATTTTTGCCTACAACTCCCATCAGCCCCAGCCATAACATAAATATCATTTAATAGACTGGCCATCCCAGCAAGTACAGAATTCCCCATTCTACTACCCTGACATTACGCTCCTAAGTAAAGCTATACCCTACTAAGTCAAATGAAGAGTGTTCTTTTTAGGATTATGATGTGATTGTATCAAAATGAGGACTAGTCTCAATAAAAATTAAGGCTCAATATAGTGAGCTTTTTCTGCCATGTGGATATCTCCTAATCTATGCATAGACATACCTTGCATAATGTCACTGGGACCATTCAGCTCAGCTTTGCTCTGACCTCTAGTGGTTCTCCAGGACAATCTACTACGACTTTTTCTGGTGCACCTTTTTCTGGCATGGTAAGTATCGGGCCTGTAGCTACGTTGGGGCATTATGGGGGCCCACCCCCTCAATTAAAAGCCACACCCCACAAAAATCCATACCAGAAACCCTTTACAATATATTTGTTAAGTCATGACAGTGGGTGAGCAGTGGCCAGCTTTCTACCTATCAGCCAGGTGCAAGCGCCTGTGCACATGTGTAGACAACAAGAGTGTCATACCTGTCTTCGCACATGTGCTGAGAGGAACTGATTAATTTTGTGGTAAAAGCAAAGTAAGTTTCCTTAATGTGTAGAGTTCAGCTTAATTACAAGGAAACAGAATGTTCTCATTTACAATCAGAGACAGTAAAATTCAGGCTTCCGTGTGTGTGTGTTTGGGAGTTATAGGTTTACTTTGTAAAAAATATTAAGAGTCCAGGAAAGAAACAGGCTATGAATGACATATTCCCAAACTGAGCAAAATCTGTCTGTCCAGTCACTATGACACCACTAGAAGGCAAACCCAGGAAAAGGGCATAATCTGTGTGGCACTCATAGAAGAGTTTGAGTTACCATGGCAACTGATGTTGCATTGATGCCCTTTTAACAGTCTCCACAACGCGGCAGTATGAGGGCATCGAGTAAGATTGATATAAACTGCAGAACCAATAATTCTTCATGCTTTATGACTGAATATGAACTGCTAGATGGTTCAGATTACGGGCTTTTAAGCAGACCATGCCTGGATCGGAGTCTGAAATTTGTTGATCACCCTTAAAGCTTTAAACATAAATATATATACTAACATATAATCTGAATAAATGGTTGTCAAGGAAATTCTTCAGCTATTTAGGAAAACTTAAGGATGGTAGTAGAGATTTTGGTTCTGTTCAGTTATATAATCTTTAGCAATGATATTTTTATCAATCATTTAAAAATAATCCTTTAACAATCCTAGGTTTCAAACTTACTACTAGCTTCCTGGGAGCTTTTCTACAGCTTTTTTTCTAGGAAGAAACTCCTATGTATCTGCCATGGTAACTTTGTGCCCAAAAAAACACATTAGAGTTTAAATACTGGCTTTCACATATCTGCCCATTCTTTTTTAAATTGTCTAATAGACCTGGGGTTATCATTTGACAGAGGCAGTTGCTTTTGAGTGTGTGTTCTCTACTAAAGAAGAACCCCGTGGTGCAGAGTGTTAGAGCTGCAGTACTGCAGTCCTAAGCTCTGCTCACGAGCTGAGTTTGATCCCTGGTGGAAGCTGGGTTTTCAGGTAGCCGGCTCGAGGTTGACTCAGCCTTCCATCCTTCCGAGTTAAATGAGTACCCAATTTGCTGGGGGGAAAGTGTAGATGACTGGGGAAGGCAATGGCAAGTAAAAAGTAAAGGTAGTCCCCTGTGCAGTCGTTTCCGACTCTGGGGTGATGTTGCTTTCACAACATTTTCACGGCAGACTTTTTACGGGGTGGTTTGCCATTGCCATCCCCAGTCATCTACACCAGAAGTGACCAACGGTAGCTCTCCAGATGTTTTTTGCCTACAACTCCCATCAGTCCCAGTCATTGGCCATGCTGGCTGGGGCTGATAGGAGTTGTAGGCAAAAACATCTGGAGAGCTACCGTTGGCCACCCCTGATCTACATTTCCCCCCCAGCAAGTTGGGTACTCATTTTACCAACCTCAGAAGGATGGAAGGCTGAGTCAACCTGGAGCCGGCTGCCTGAACTAGCTTGGGATTGAACTCAGGTCGTGAGCAGAGGGCTCCGTCTGCAGTACTGCAGCTTTACCACTCTGTGCCACAGGGCAAACCACCCCGTAAAAGTCTGCCATGAAAATGTTGTAAAAGCAACGTCACCCCAGAGTCGGAAACGACTGGTGCTTGCACAGGGGACCTTTCCTTTTCTCTACTAAAGCACCTTCTTCTCCAAGGGAATGGAAGAAGACCATCAGCTCTTTCCTTTAGGGAAGAGAACTTTTGCTCCTGCATGGCTATGGAAGAAGTTTCCATGCTTAGCAATGTAAGAAAGTCAAAGTCTAGTGTGGGAGGGGGGAGGGGAATAATAGTAGGAAGATGATGGCCCAACTGTATAAGATCCAAGCTGAGCTGTTGTTTTCTTCCTCTTTCAGGGACTTAAATTATGGGCTCGACTCCTTTATATCCTGTGATCTTAATGCATTTCCCCAGTGTGTATCTGACTAGACCAGGATGTTTCATGTGCCTTTTGTTTTTTCTGTTTTTTAAAAAAATCGGGGTGGAGTTCTAGCAGAAGCTCCTTTGCATATTAGGCCACACACCCCTGATGTAGTCAATCCTCCAAGAGCTTACAAAAAAAGAACCTTGTAAACTCTTGGAGGATTGGCTATATCAGGGGTGTATGGCCTAATATGCAAAGGAGCTCCTGAGAGAATTCCACTCCTGTTAAAAATGAAACTGTATTCTGTTCTCAAATAGTATATTTTTGGCAAGCCACTTTGGATCCACATTAGGGACAATAAGAAATGCTCTACATCAATGAATAGAAGAATGTCCAGTTGTAAAGTGTGTGCCTGGAATGTGATCCAAGTTTTGTTTATTAGTCATCTGGTAAGGATTTATCTAAAGTTACCTCTTTTGTTGTTGTTGTTGTTCCAGTCAAGACTTAATCCCTGAGACTAAAGCAAGGTCCAAGGAAACACATCAGTGCCTCACTGGCAGCTACTGTACTAGGACCACCCTCTTATGGTATTATATATGTTTCTTAACTTAGAAGATCATAAAAGAAGTCAAGGCTGAGGGATACCAGTTAATATACCTGCAACATTCGGGTTTGGAAAGACTGTCTATGATTTCTCCCCTACACAGAGGTTGTGAGGGTGGATGAAAAGGGACAGAAATGGCATGCATTTGTTCAGATTGAGCTGCCATTTCCAAGCCAAAGAACCCATTTATTTGAGAAAGGTTAAATGCTGTTTGATTTGGTAAATTAAGTTCTGTGCAAAGAATAAAAGAGGATACAAAAGAGGGGGGGGGGGGACCAGGAAATTCTGGTGACTAAATCACAGCAATTTGATTGCCCTCTTCTCATTGTTGTTGTTGTTATTTGATTGGATTATGATTGTTCATTTCTTCCTTCTGATTGCTTTGCAAGTACAAGTAGGGGGAAATGTTCAAGAGCAGGTAAATAATTTTAAGAGCCGACATGATCATTTTCAGTGGTGATTACACCAAAGCCTGAAATCTTTGATGGAAATAAAGTACGGTGGTTTCAATTGAACATCATTCTATGAAGGGACACTTAAAGACTTTAGCCTTGGATTTTAAAGCCCTCTGTCTTACTCTTGAACTAACCTTGGAGTGCCATGTCATTGGTGTTGGTGGAACACCTAAGAACTGATTATTCCTGTGAAGCATGCTTGTGAGTTGGACCTTAGCCCAATAAACTAATGAGACAGCATACAGCATCACCGTTTCCCAAAGTGTTAGTTCAGAGAGCAGATTTTGTTATGAATTAAAGGCACACGGCACCTTTACACCTCTATTTCTAGAGGGCAGACATGTGTACGCTTTCCACAGAGTCCTCCCCCTATGCTTTCACAGAAATCAGTATTCTGACCAAGATTTTTGATAGCAACAATGCAAGAGGCAGTCTTTTCTGAGGGAAGATGTGTATCTCTGCAGCAATGAGAATGAGTAAAAGATCCGATCATACCCAATACAGAGATAGGGTGATTCTACAATACAATCTCTTTACATTGTTCAGTTGTTCCATTACCACCTTTAAGTGGAATAGAATGAAAAAGCCATACAGTACTTAAATGTAGCGCTGTAGTATTCTTCTGTCAAGATCCCACTATTTGTCTCCTTGGGAGTAAACTCTGTTTAGAAAAGGTTCTATCTCTTCCCAGAATTTTTTAATTCTTCCTTTGTTTGGGGGATATTTTCTTTAAAATTTTAAAACATTTTTCAAAACACTCTAAACTCACAAATTACAAAAGTGAAGAAGACTAAAGACTTGTACCCCTTTAAGAGTTTTAAGCATTGGGAATTATTAATTGTCATATCTAGAACTACATAAGCGCTGAGAATTTTTTTTTTAATGAAACACCCTTGTTAGAAGTAAGTTTCCCATTTAGGAGATCGAGATCAATTAGACTTAGTCCCTTGGTTATAGTAACAAAGATTAAGAAATCAATGGGGTTAGTAAAGATGTAGTTGTAATAAATATTCATAAATGGTGTTCCATTATGATAATAATAATAATAATAATAATAATAATAATAATAATAATAATAATAATAATAATAATAATAATAATAATAATAATAATAATAAATTTTTATTTATACCCCGCACTCCCCACCGAAGCAGGCTCATGGCTTCTCTTATGTTCTTATGATAGACCTCCTGATGGCACTTGGGGTTTTTTTGGCCACTATGACACTAAGGGCGTTTTCGCACAGGGCTTACCCCGGAGCGACGTCCCTCTTCACCACGCAGCGTCTGCGCGGATTTCGCACCAACTGCTCCGCAGAACCCGGAAGAGCCGCAAAGTCCTGCGGCTTTTGCGTCGCAAATGTAAACCACCAAAAACCAGTTTACATTTGCGACGCAAAAGCCGCGGGACTTTGCGGCTCTTCCGGGTTCTGTGGAGCAGTTGGTGCGAAATCCACGCAGACGCTGCGCGGTGAAGAGGGACGTTGCTCTGGGGTAAGCCCTGTGCGAAAACGCCCTAAGTGTTGGATTGGATGGGCCACTGGCCTGATCTAACATGGCTTCTCTTATGTTCTCATGTTCATTAGATTCTCATGGAAGTAATAAGTTTCTGGTATGATTTTAAAATGTTCTAAATACTTCATTCATATATCAGTAAAGGGAATGGTTCTGCAGCTATTTAGCAAATGTAAGATTACTAATAGTAACCATAGATTACTAAATAGAGCCTAGTTCGTCTCTATCATATTTAAACTGCATTTAAGCAGAAGTATTATACAGTTTCAGCCCACGATAACTTTTATCTGTGTTATACTATATTTTATACCTTTAAGAAAGAGATGTCCAGCACACAGCTGCATGGAGTTACCTAGAACAGTTTTCTTTAAGTAGAGTTTGTTTACAAGGTTTTTGTAGAGAGCATTTTGTCAGCAAAATCCAGAAGGCTTTTGCATCTGGCTAAAGAAGGCATTCAGGACTGGATTGCTCCTAATATAAACAAACACTTAAATGGTACTAAGGGGTATGTTCTTAATAATAAACAATACTATATTTAAAATATTAATTTAAAAAAATTAAAATTTATTCACTTCCATTCAGCTTTGTTATAATTACCATGGTTTATTCCAAGATAATTTTTGAAGAAAATAAAGAGGTTGCAGAGAGCATTTTGTCAGCCAAATTCAGGAGGCTTTTGCATCTCTTTAGAAAAGAGGTTAAGGTGTGGTTTGTTCCCAGTGTCAATGCTGAATTGTACCAAGAGGCTGATAATATTGAAGAAAATAGGAAAACTGAAGAAGACATGATAAAATGAGCCTATATCTGGGTGCTCATTGGATGGACTTTTCTTTGTAATATTGTAAAGCTGTACTTTTTAATAACATGTACAAAAGATTTATATGACTCTTCTAAAAGTTTTACTAAATGTGTTAGCCAACATATCACAGTGTTCATTTGTATTTCCTGTAATATGAACTGTGATCCCAGGTTGCTGTTTTATTAAACTTCCAGGTGGAGATCTCTTACTATTACAACTGATCTCCAGGTGACAGAGAGCAGTTCACCTGGACTCTATAACATTATATCCCATTGAAAACCCTCCCCTCTCCAAGCCCCTTCCTCCTCAGGCTCCATCTCCAAAACCTGCAGGTATTTCCCAACCCAGAGCAGGCAACTGTGCACAGGA
Source organism: Heteronotia binoei (assembly GCF_032191835.1). Lineage (NCBI taxonomy): Eukaryota > Metazoa > Chordata > Lepidosauria > Squamata > Gekkonidae > Heteronotia > Heteronotia binoei. The sequence continues at coordinate 46,468,099 of NC_083225.1, forward strand.
TGAGTGTTCAAGCAAGTTTGGGGCCATCTCTAGGTGGTTTAATAAAAAGGTTTTTTTCTTTAAACCCTGTTGAACAGCAGAAACACATGCACCAAGGCAGCAGTGGGGGGTGACCAGGCCCTCCATCTGTCTCTCCAGTTCAAACGCCTCCCACCACCACCACTTTCTCAGTATAGCCATTTAGCACAAGTCTTGACTTTGCGGGTAGGGATCCCAGGAAGAAGAGGTGGCTAGTGAGAAGAACCACACCACATCTGTCTGTTCTGAGTTCTTCTATTCAAATGCACTAGTCATGTTTTCTGAATAAAATGTCAGTGATTTCATCTCAGGAAACAAACACTCATATTTCAGTTTTAGGAATTTAAAAATCAAAATGTGATCCACCCTGAGCCCGTCTGGGAAAGGGCGGAATATAAATTTACCAAATAAATAAATAAAAACTCCTTTCCCCAAGAAGTTATATCTTTTTAAGACTGAAAGCATTTTTCATCTGAAAGAAGCATACCGCTCTTGAAACAGGACTTAGCAGCATGGATTTCAACTACAAGCTCTAACTTAATGTTTTATTTTTCAGAAACCAAACATGACCACGGTCCACATGCATCTATCTCCCTGCCACATTTTAAAATTGTGATTTTAAATGACACAAAGAATTGAGTTCTACTTGATTGTAATATCCAAACAAAAATGAACTATTGCTTTCTGCTGAGTGTGTGCTAGAAACACTGATGTGGGAAGCTACGATCATTCAATAGAATTTAACACCACTCTCCTCCTGGTTTACACTGCAGATAAATCCTACAGACTGAGATGTAGTGCATGGGCAAGTGGAATGGGTGAAGTCATTAAAACAAAAGATGGAAACTGAAATTGAAACTGTTTTTACTACCTTTCCTCATGCTTGCTTTTATTTCTGTGTGTCTCATTCACATAATGAGTGTATTGACACTCATTATGCAAATAAAATGATCTTGCCAGGAGGATATCTATTCCTCTATGAGTCATTTAAACTAGGTTATATATTCATCAACAGAACTGATGCTTATAAAAATGGGAAAACAAAGTTTGAGTCCAATGGCACCTTTAAGACCAACAAACTTTTGTTCTGGGTATAAGCTTTCATTGGCATGACACTTCTTCAGATACACTGAAACAGAATTCACCAACTATTACTTATAGGTAGCAGGTGAAAAGGATGTTGCCAGGAAGAGCCAATTAGAGCTAAACTGGACTAAGGCAATTGGTGAGACCTGCGAATAGCAATAAATATAGCTAAAATTGGATTAAGGCAACTGGTAAGACCTATGAATAGCAACTGATTAGCATACAGAAAAATAAAAGTTTACAAACAGATGTGAGAATTAAATTATATTAAGCGAGCTAAGAAACCAATATCTCTGTAAAGCCCTGGGGATTCCATTGTCCTGAGTGTTGTAATAACTTGTAACTCAGCAATCTCTCATTCTAATCTGTTTCTGAAATTCTTTCCCAATGAAATAGCTACTTTGAGGTCCCCCATTGAGTGTCCTTGAGGTGGAAGTGTTCTCCACAAGTTTCACATTTTTGTGATTCTTGATGTCATATCCATGTCCATTTATCCTTTGGTGTATAGTTTGACCTGTTTGCATTTAATATCATATATAATGTTAGAAGATGAGCAAGTGAATGAGCCTAAGGTGGTGTAGTTAATGTGGTTAGGTCCAATGGTTGTGTTGTCTGGGTGTATATGGCAGCAAAGCAGGCATCTGGGTTAACTGCAAGCTCTGGTACCAATGTCCGTGTCCAAATTAGATGTTGTATTATTGTGAGTGAGGAGTTGTTTAAAGTTGGGGAACTGTATGTGTGCAAGAAAAGGTTTGTCCCACAGTACTTGTAAAAGAGAACTGTCATTCCTTAGTGGTTGCTGGTTGCTGTTGATGCATTGAACTGTTTTGAGTTGAGAGCTGTATGTAACCACTGGTGGTGTTCTGTTATTGTCTCTTTTGGGCCTGTCTTGCAATAGGTTTTCTCTGTTAATCTGTTTCTTCAATTCATCTGGTGTCTGTCACATTAACTGAAAGGCAGCTATCAAGCTGCCAATGTCTATAAGTCCCAAAGGGCCTGCAATTTTACCAGACCTTTACGGCTTCATCTTCTGATCCAATTGTATGACACACAATGAAGAAGTGTTTAAAAGACAGGCGCTGTGTATATACTGGAATTTGAGTCAGTTTGAATCATAATTGCTAGAAATAAAAGTATTTGAGACATGCCAGTTCCTTGGGGGAACTTCAGGATTCAAAACTATAACTATTGACAGACCTAAATTCACTTCAGGAGGAGAAATACCACTTTCTGCCTCAGATCCTAGAGAATTGCTACTAGCCATGGAAGGACCAATGGTCCTGACTAGGGATGCACACAGACCGGGGAAGCCTGGTTTGGTCTGGGGCACATGAACCAGGCACTTGTGTTACAGATTATGTGGGTGTGCTGGGGACAGGACCTGATGCCAGCCAGAAATGGCTTGCCAAACTGAGCAGAAAAGCTCAGTGATTGTATAGGGTCACAAACTCTGAACTGAGCAAAATCTGGCCTGGACTATGGCTCAAGTTCAGGTCTGTGCCCATCCCTTGTCCTGAGGTAGTATTACATGTTCATCAAGCCTGGTCCTTTGCTAATTTTCAGCTCTACAGGATAGGTACAAGGAGCACAGTATTATTCTCACTTTCTTTACCTACTTAATAATTCACCAACTCTTTCACTTCCTTTATACTTGTCTTAATACTTTCACTATATACTTGTCTTAATCAGATGCAATGGCTCAGTTCTACAAAATAAGTGGATGGAAAACATAACTACACATTTTTCTCAAAACCTATTTCCAAGGCTTTTTGCACGAGGCAAATGTTTTCAAAGAAGACCCAGGATCCTCTATGAAAAACTGAAGTGGGATTTCCACACTGAAAGTACGAAGCGCTGACCCATCTACTATGTGCTCCTAGACCAACCTACCCTGTCCCTCCCACCCATCTGCCTGCCCAGAACATCCAAGTCAGCCATCACAAACAATAGCACCAGGAGGCACCACAGCCCCAATGGGTGGCCACAGGGAACCTGTTGTTTCCCTCCCAGGGTTGCCAGCGCCCTGGTGGACAGGATCCCCTACCCCCAGCTTCTGTTTGGAAACTCTATAGTAAACCATAGGGTTAGAAAGCACTGACGTTAGTTCTCTATGGGTGCAGTCAGACGTACCATTAAAAGTGGGTGTGTAGCGCTCGAATTTGAACCGTGAATATTGATTCAATGCAGGGCCATTCAGACAAGCATCCAAGAATGCGACTCATTCTGTTGTTGAGCAATCAGACATCCAATACTATCACGCTCTTTTCTTGGAGCATGCGTGATCAGATGGTGATTTCTGGGAGGCGGGGGTCCATTGAACATGCGCCCAACTGTTTGGAGTTGGGAAATCAAACATTGCTTCAGAGGCGGGGGGGAAGGGGGGAAAGTTTCCGGAATTAATGTTGCTGATTCAAACCAAGGAACTGCCAGGAATTACTTTCCTAGAAATTGGCAGTGACAATGATATCTGGAAATCCTCCACATTGAAAAAAAATATTGTTTTCCCTGTTCTGAATAGTGGAATAATGTCCCCCCCTCCCCCCCCCCCCCCGATCCTGTGTTGATTGGAGAAGCAGAAGCGTCACCTCAGATTCCCGGATGATCTGGCATTGCGCATGTCTGCTGGGGCTTTAAAAAAAAAAAAAGGTGGGAGGGGCGGTAAACATTCCAAGGGGCAGTATCGCGCGTGAGCTGTCCGAACAGGGAAAAGCCGATCTTGTGCCGCTTTTTTGAAAAAGGGCCGAACTTTCTGCGCTGTCAAATTAATGTGGCATTGAGGCGCAGCAAGCTGGGGTGACCCTGGATGATGCTCGATTGCCAGATGTGGATGTCTGAACGAACACATTTAATCTGTCAGCGAGACGGAGCTGTGTCACCACGAATGGTAGGTCTGAACGCACCCTGCTTGAGATATATTGATGAAGTGATAGAACTTACAATTTAGATACATTCCTTTATACTGTACAGTGTTAAAAGGATACATTTGGGCAGGAGCTGAGGAACTGTACTTACTCTTGGGGCTCACTTTTCCCCAGGCTTGTTCTGGCCAATCACCCCGAAAGTTTTAGGGGTTTTAAGATATTTTAAGGCTTCAGGATGGAAAATCAGAAATAACTCATTCTGGTCCTCTTGTCAACCTGACCAAGTTGTGAGATTCCCCCCCCCCCCCCCGACTATCTCTGATTCCCAGCTCATCCATCATCATACACTTGATTATCATTTTCCTGGATGTAACTTTAAAGCATTTTATTGCTGAACTCACAGCTGTATGTGTGTTTTCCTAAGGCTCATCTCTTCTCCTCACAAGCACTACTTCAGCCCTTAACATTGCCTGCTACAGGGGTACTGTGGAATAAAAACAAGCCATCTCAAAAATTGATTTTGGATTATCCTTGTTTTACTAAGGTCAGACAAATCCTATATTCTCCGTCTCCACAGATAATCTCTACTATAACTTTTCCAATTTATTTTTAAATAATGCTGTGAAAGTATGTTTCTTCAGGCTCCATTCCCTGAGTCCAGGGCAGTCATAAACACTCCACAGCTAACCCTAGTCTCCACTTGCTGAAGCCACCTTTACTCCCAGGGAATACTAAATTTGTCACTGGGTAGCAGGGCTTTTTTTGTAGCAGGAACTCCTTTGCATATTAGGCTACACACTCCTGATGTAGCCAATCCTCCAAGAGTTTACAGGGCCTACTGTAAGCTCATGGAGGATTGGCTACATCAGGGGTGTGTGGCCTAATATGCAAAGGAGTTCCTGCTACAAAAAACGCCCTGCTGCATAGTGATTCCTTCCACTAGCAAAACTGAATATCTCCTGCTCGCCAGATTTTCATATCTAGAACTCTATAACAGCATTGCTGTGGAAAGGTTCTACCTACCAGCTAGCATGGGGATAATCAATCATACCTTTGCAATTTTGAACGGTTGTCTTCAAGGGATTTGGTAACTCATCCACTGCCCCACACCTTTATCACACTTTGGGTAGCAAGACCAAATAAATATGGTGGGTTTACAGATATCAGGCTTTAAGTGTTCAAAATATAAGAAAGTTTAATAAGCAAAAATAAAAAGAGTAGACATGATCTGTTCCAGCAATAGCTGAGCAAGGATACAAAGAAAAGGTTAGAATACACAGTCCTCCAAACCCTAAACTCTATATTAATCCTAAACAACGTTTGATTGGATAGGCTAGTAAATCTTGGAAGTTGCAGCATTTAGAAGTCCATCATTACCTTGAGTCTTAGAACTGGGTTTCTTCCACTAACCCTGGTTACATGGACAAAATGGAGACCTAGACAAAGACTTAGTCCTTCATTGCTTGTGCTTCTCTATTCAAAAGCCTTAATATAAGAGAAAGATTATTCTGATAATTTAGAATCTCCCATTTTTTGAGTTCACACCCTCTGGTCATTTTAATCTTCCTGCTTCAAGCACTTATTACCCAGTGCACCAACAGTATTATGAATTGTGACACCTTATGAAGTGGTCAGTTCAGTCAACAAACAGTTTACTATGTCTAAAACAGGGGCAAGTAACTCCAGACTTGTGTGCTGAAAGCAACACACCAAACCATTCAACACTCATGGATGGCACTCATGGCCAGATCTCTGCCTAAGCAACCAAAGCACTGGTAGTAGTGGGGTGTGTTCAGACGTACCATTAGTGGCGACACAGCTCCGTCTCGCTGATGGATTAAATGTGTTCGTTCAGACATCAACATCTGGCAATTGAGCGTCATCCAGGGTCATCCCAGCTTGCTGTGCATCAATGCCGCATTAATTTGACAGCGCAGAAAGTCCAGCCCTTTTTCAAAAAAGCGGCACAAGATCAGCTTTTTCCTGTTTGGACAGCTCACGTGCGATACTGCCCCTTGGAATGTTTACCGCCCCTCCCACTTTTTTAAAAAAAAAAGCCCCAGCAGACATGCGCATTGCCAGATCATCCGGGAATCTGAGGTGACTCTTCTGCTTCTCCAGTCAACACAGGATCGGGGTGGGGGACATTATTCCACTATTCAGAACAGAGGGGAAAAATCTTTTTTTTCAATTTGGAGGATTTCCAGATATCATTGTCACTGCCAATTTCTAGAAAAGTAATTCCTGGCAGTTCCTTGGTTTGAATCAGCAACATTAATTCTGGAAGCTTTCCCCCCTTTCCCCCCGCCTCTGAAGCAATGTTTGATTTCCCACCTCCAAACAGTTGGGTGCATGTTCAATGGACCCCCGCCTCCCAGAAATCACCATCTGATCACACATGCTCCAAGAAAAGAGCATGATAGTATTGGACGTCTGATCGCTCAACAACAGAATGAGTCGCATTCTTGGATGCTCGTCTGAATGGCTTTGCATTGAATCAATATTCAGTGGTTCAAATTTGAGCGCTACACACCCGCTTTTAATGGTACGTCTGACTGCACCCGAGCTGTGCCAATAGTCAAGCCAAGCAACAGAGATGGCTTATGTCCATCCTAGCTTCCTAAACTTGCACAGCTACCAGCTGAATCCGTGAAACATTGGCAGCTGTGCTCCCAATGTCTAATTATCAGCATTATCATTTTCCTCTACATCCTTTTCAACTCAACAGCACTTTTAGTGGAAAGTACTGAATGCAACACTCCAGAGAAGGTCATATGAGAGCTGAGCAAAGAAGCACCACTGACTACTTTCTGAGCCTCGTTCCAGTTATGTATTTACTTTCAGACATTAAAATTCCACCATAAAGATGAAGACTTTATTATTAATTCCAGTGAATTGGGGGTGGGGGTGAGGCAGCAGGTAGAAGACTTATTTGATCATTTGGTGAAGTAGCACCATGTCGTTTTAGTGCTCCAATCCCACACAATAAAGTGTTTACTAATAGGCTATATTGCTTCAGTTCAACCATGCTAAAAGCTGCCATCAAGATTAGTGGAAACATAGGGACACACACTTTGTACTGAGTGAAGAAAAGAAAGTGAGAAGGGAGAGTTGGGAAAAGAAGAAGTCCTCACTCACACTTGCAGAGTCCCCTGTGCTTCTCAGGCAAAGACAGCAGGAAGAAAGGAGAGGAAGAATAATTTTATACTTGCAACCATGGGCAAATATATTGTGACTGATAACATTAAATGCTGCCTGCCCTCACATTCCTGCATGGTGTCTGGTTTGTGTGGGCATGAGAACTACGTTTAACATGCCCTTTCCACCAGGACGGACCACAATCATACAAATTAGTCATAAACAAATGCATTTTAAAAATTCTACAGTTCAGTTTCATCTAAGCAGGCCTTACCAAACTTAATAGTGGATGGGTAGCAAGTTCACGCAGACTCAGATCTGCAAAACGCTTGATGCATTCGGCAAGCATTTTGAATTGTTCCATACCAAACCGAACAGATCCAGTGATCAGCTCTTGTCTGACCAACACAGTTAAGATTGACTCTCAAAACATATGCACCACAACATTTCTAGTAAGAACCAGAGCCTCCTTGACCTGATGTTTTCTTTTGCAGTCATTCATTGGTGCTGATTTAGCTCATATGCTTTGTCTTGGCCATTATTCAAAATGCTTCTTCTGCTTCCTTTGCAAGCTTCTGCAGAAAGTCAATAACCATTATCTCCCTTTTTGCTTTCAGACACAGATGTTTTCAGAGCAGACCCAGCCTAATTCATAGTATTCCCCTTCCTTTTCCAGAACAGAACCAAGCAAATGGCTATAATTATTTTACATTGCAGCCTTAATAAACAGAAATGGTGCTGGGAAAATGGAGCAACCCACTGGGGTCCACGAGCGTTAATGCATCCTCTTTGTTTATCTCTACAGCTCCCAGCAGTTCTGCCTACAGATGCCCTCCCTATTGCAACTTGGACATGACAAGCATGTTCTTATGCACACTGGCAGGTCTCAGTTGCCTTCAATTTAGGAATAATTGTTACATAACGGATGAGTTCCCCTCTGTATAACCCTTTTTTAAAAAACAGCCCTCAGATATTCAAAGCCTGCCTGACATCCTCATCACCTCACCATAACTACAATAGCTTGCTCTGGAAAGCTAGAAAAAATGTTCCTGTGAAACCACATTGACTCTGCTGCTCTTTTCTCTGTTGCTCTCCTCTTTCATAAACCCTTGCTAATTTGCTTCTATGATGAATTATAAAGAGTCAAAGGAAAGCAATTCCCCAGTCGTCTATAAAATCAGAAAATCTAACAATTTTTTTTTCTCCCAACGGAAGTATCTTTTTTAATACAATTGTTATTGCTGGCCCACATTTCACTGTTTCCATCCAGTCTTCTAAGATTAAAAATCAACCCATCCAGTACTTTGTATAAGATCATACTGAAGAAGCTGTATACTAACAGTCACTTAACAAATTGGAATTCCAAGAAACTCACTTTTAGCTTTTGAGTAAGATAGGAGGTTTCTAGTCCTCATGCTTACAGACAACTAAAAATTCTGATACAAAACCAAAACTGTAGTTTGTTGTCAACATGACTTCCAGGTGCAGACACACATACACCCCCCCCCTGAAAAAAATCCAAAAAGTACTCCAAAAAAGAATAGTGGGGCAAATACAAAGTAATCTGAAGCAACTAGGTTCTTCTAGAGTCATCACTTATGACTTCTCCAGTAAATTGCATTGCTTAAATAGCACAATTTATTCCAAATGCAAAATTGGTTTTTCAACTGGTGCATATGAATGATTGTGGTTTGCAAGTAGCCAGAATCTGAAGTCATTCAGCCACAATTTTCTAAAACTGCGCTTTAGTATCACTTCCAAACTAACATTTCTCCAGCCTAAAAGGTTGGTCTGTACTCAGAGATGGGAGTTCAGAAGACAGAAAATGAAACTACTTCAGTGGCTTCCTCTCACTTTCACCCCCTCTTGTCTCCATGCCCACCTCCCAGCTGTACAAATTGACTCTTTGCTTTGGGAGGCACAATAGAAGGCAACAGGACCCAGAATCTTTTGAACAAAGATTAAATGGGTAAGTAAACAGGCTACTGAATAGTGGAGCAAATGGCCCTGACCTGGATAGCCCAAACAAGCCTGATCTCATCAGATCTCAGAAGCTAAGCAGGGTCAACTCTGGCAAGTACTTAGATGGGGGACCTCCTTGAAATGCCAGTAGTCTGGAGGACAGGGGCAGGCTTTATTCAGCCATCTCTCTGAATATCCTCAGAGCTGCTGGGATTTGGCTCTGTTTGCTCCTGGCCGCCAGCAGCCCTTTAGGGCAGTAGCCACCTGGAAATTTCCCTGGAAGTTCCCTTTCACCCCTCCCAGTCCACTCTTGTATTCTGCCATGCTATGTCTACTAATTCAATCTCCTCTAATTTACAGCTGAGCTCCTGCAAAATTTCAGATCACAGAGAGGAAGTTTATAAACACTTGCAAAGAACTCTGGTTTTTATCTAGGCAGCTTAGACCTCGAACATTTAGCTTCTCTTAATAGATGGTAATGTAAGAAATTTGAGATGAATCTCATCTCAAAAGGAAAGCAAATTGCCAGATGGTGGAACAGATTCCAGTAGAAGGGAAGTATAGCAGTTCTAATAGTGGTAATCTAACTCTTAAAGAAGTGGGACTGGCAGGTCTTCAACAGGAAGAGTTGTTCATAACAAGATGAGTTGGCAAATGCATAAAGAAAAGTAAAATGCAGTACAAGTTTTTTTTATGTATATATCAATAGTGGCTCAATATGAGTTTCTGAATATGCAGAGACATCAATCTTCCCAAGTGTTCACAATGAGGTTTCAGATTCCTTCTGGATGTGTTAAATAGTAGTCAGCTGCTTAGCAAGAAGGGGTGAGAGGATCTGGTAAATTTATGGAGTCTCCTGTTTCAAAGTATAGCAAATGATGGACTGTAGTGAATCCTATCCCATGATGCAATAGGGAATCGTATGATGTCTAAACAATACAAACTGTGGAACAGACTCAACCAGTTTCCATGTTGGATATAGGTGAAGAAGGCAGGAACTGGTGGAGGAGACAGGGAGAAGGGGAGGGGAAGGGAGTGAGAAGTATTTATGTATTTATTGTATGGCAGAGTTACACATAGGAAGCATATAATAATATAAAATACATAAATAAGTTGATACAATGCTATGCAGACCGACTGGGCAATCCCCCTAAATACTAATATCTAAATTTCCAGTCTATTCAATTGCAGGTGAGGAGAGCTCAAAGAGCTCTATTACACCTCTCTGGAGTGAGAAGTGATGAGAAATGAATGGTTGTTGGCTGTGAAAAATGTGATATTCCTCTTAGAATCTAAAGGTTTGGGAACCTTCTGTTTGCTAAGCAGAAAATGAAGCAGATTTGCTGACCAATGTTTCTCAGAGCTTGGTGGTAAAGCTGGAGTATATGGTTATGGACATGAGCCACAATCTTTATATTTAGAGAGCAAGCATGGAAGAGTGGTTGGAGTGCTGAACTGGGATGACCTGTGTTCAAATCCCCCCACTTGCTGTGATACCTGCTTAGCACCCTTGGGCCAATCATTCTCAGCCTAAGCTACCTCACAGGGCTATTGGGTTATTAGAACATAAGAGAAGCCATATTAGATCAGGCCAATGGCCCATCCAGTCCAACACTCTGTGTCACACAGTGGCCAAAAAAAATTATATATATATATATATATATATATATACACACACACACACACACACACACACACACACACTGTGGCTAATAGCCACTGATGGACCTCTGCTCCATATTTTTATCTAAACCCCTCTTGAAGGTGGCTGTGCTTGTGGCCGCCACCACCTCCTGTGGCAGTGAATTCCACATGTTAATCACCCTTTGGGTGAAGAAGTACCGTACTTCCTTTTATCCGTTTTAACCTGTCTGCTCAGCAATTTCATCGAATGCCCACAAGTTCTTGTATTGTGAGAAAGGGAGAAAAGTACTTCTTTCTCTACTTTCTCCATCCCATGCATTATCTTGTAAACCTCTATCATGTCACCCCGCAGTCAACGTTTCTCCAAGCTAAAGAGTCCCAAACGTTTCAACCTTTCTTCATAGGGAAAGTGTTCCAGCCCTTTAATCATTCTAGTTGCCCTTTTCTGGACTTTCTCCAATGCTATAATATCCTTTTTGAGGTGCGGCGACCAGAACTGCACACAGTACTCCAAATGAGACCGCACCATCGATTTATACAGGGGCATTATGATACTGGCTGATTTGTTTTCAGTTCCCTTCCTAATAATTCCCAGCATGGCGTTGGCCTTTTTTATTGCAATCGCACACTGTCTTGACATTTTCAGTGAGTTATCTACCACGACCCCAAGATCTCTCTCTTGGTCAGTCTCTGCCAGTTCACACCCCATCAACTTGTATTTGTAGCTGGGATTCTTGGCCCCAATGTGCATTACTTTGCAATGTGCATTACACAATAGGCTGGCAAAGGCAAACCGTGCATTTGGCCGACTGCATAAAAGAGTGTGGAGCAACAAGCATCTGAAAAAAGGCACAAAGATCAATGTTTACAAAGCGGTTGTGATGACAACTCTCATCTACGGCTCCGAATCGTGGGTTTTATACCGTCATCACCTGCGACTCCTTGAGCGCTTTCATCAGCGCTGCCTTCGCACCATCCTCAACATCCACTGGAGTGACTTTGTGACCAACACTGAAGTCCTCAAGCGGGCGGAGGTTACAAGCAACGAGGCATTGCTGTTGAAGACGCAGCTGCGCTGGGCAGGGCATATCTCCAGGATGGAAAACCACTGCATTCCCAAGATTGCCCTGTATGGCGAACTTTCCACCGGCCATCAAAATAGAGGGGCACCAAAGAAGAGGTACAAGGACTCCTTGAAGAAATCCCTTGGTACCTGTTGCATTAACCATCACCATTGGTGTGACCTAGCCTCAGATCGCAAAGCATGGAGGCACACCATCCACCAGGCTGTCTCTTCCTTTGAGAACGCACGCATAGTTGGTCTTGAGGACAAAAGGAGATCGAGGAAGAATCGTACTGCTACAGCACCAACCCCAAATCAGACTTTTCCCTGCAGCCACTGTGGCCGGACCCGCCTGTCCCGCATTGGTCTTGTCAGCCACCAGCGAGCCTGCAGCAGACGTGGACTACTGCACCTTTCTTAAATCTTCGTTCGCGAAGTCAAGCCGAGAGAGAGAGAGAGCGCATTACTTATTGGGCTGATCTTGGAAGAGTCAGATTAGAATGTATGATTACATAAATAATAAAATAATGGCAAGGAGGCTTCAGTAGCAAGCACTAGTTTAGAATGTTCTTGGTTTAGGCAGAAAGGCAGGCCTGCCAAATCCCTCTAGTCCCCATACTACTATTCCTTTAGGTCTTCCAAGAATGGTAACATGAAAGACTCTGTCCAGTGCTGAAAGGCCAAGGAGACTTTCCTCCTATAGCACGGTGCTTTTCTGAGATACTAGAGCAAACAAAGGAGGCAAGCAGGCCCTCTGCAACAAGCAGCCTTTATGCCAGATTGCAAATACTTAATCTGCACTGAGCAGTTCTGTGCCTTACCCAAATTTTCTTTCTTCCGTCCTTTCTTTCATGGATAACCTGCCTCTCACCTAAGCTCCCCCAATGGACTTCTTTGTCTTATTAGCATCCATGATTTGTCAGAAATTTTATTGGTTGCCCTTGCAGATAATGTTCATAACTGACTCTTCTCGCACCAGCTTCTCTGCTGTTCCCCTCTCTGTTATTTTCTGCCCTGTTCAGCTGCTTTTAGTAGGAATGAGGCATAACAGGCAAAAAAGACCATTTGATTTCTGCATTTGTCTGCGATTCACAGCCTGCTGTTCTCTCACAGAGCTCACTGCAGGAGGCTGACAACGCCAAGATGCTATGTTTAAAGTAGCTTCTCAGGCAAACACTGTTCCTTTTCAACTCTTGATTTTTTTTTTTTAAAAAAAGGTATAACTAGAGCCAACAGACCCATAAGGAAATAAAAACACCAAGTGCCTACAATTATCTTGTGGGATAATGGGCTTTCTCAGAATAGGGACCCCATCCAAAAAACTGTCCACAATAGTACCTCCTCGTAGCAGCTTAGTTGCCATATATAGCAAATCTATCTGTTTATTGTGTCATGAATGGCTTGCTTGAGAAAAATAATGTTTAGGTTAATTGTCATTCATTGAGAAGGCAATATCTGGCATCTGCAGTCTGTCCTCCCTGTACTGGGCTGCTTATTTTGGAAACAATCTCTCCAAAGGCAGCAATTGTGACAATTATCCTTCATTGCTAATACGTCAGCATTGTATTCCTCCATAGCTGTTAGGAAACAAAACTGGAAACTGAAGAGGGTTTGGTGCGGGCATCTCTGAAGAACATGCATGTTCTGGGCATGACCTTTTGAATTTGCCAGCAAGCTTTTAAATTATTCTAGTAGATGCATGTGCATGGATATACCTGTCAGTGTGCCTTCTATTCAGCTTTGTTACAAAAGTTGGGTGTACAGATGAATTGAGCTTTAGTTATATAAAACTGATATGACAACGAAGATAGTGATGCATTTTGAGGATCACCCTATGAAAATCATTCCAAAATGTAGTTTAGTTTGCTTTTCTTTTTAAACTATGTGAATTAGTCAAAGCCTTGAGTGTTAAAACCAGTTAGATCTGACATTGTGATAGGCAACTAATAACCCTAGGGCTCAATGCAACCACAGGGAGCTTCCAACTGCCTGCCAGCCTAGTCGCCAATTCCCATTTTCTCCCATTATGATCTTAATCTGCTTTTCAGATGCAGATGGAGATGGTATTTGCCCCATGGGAAAAATAGAACTCCCTACATGCTCAAAGGTAGAACAACGTTGGTTTTGGAAAATGGTATGGGGAGGTGCTGATTTAAACCAGCTGTCCCATAGTGTTATGTCCCAGATCCAAAATACATCCCATGTGGATGGTTTTTAGCTTTATAAAACCACAGAAGATCTATTCTTGGATCTGTTGCCATCATGTAGCAAAACACTGCCAAGTGCTTCTTTTTAAACTGTATCAGTGGCCCCCACATATACCCCAATGTTGTGTAATAGTTTGAAAGTTGGACTACGATTTGGGAGACAGAGATTCAAATCCCCTCTGTGCTGTGGAAACTCACTGGGTAACCTTGGGCCAATCACACACTCTCGGCCTAACCAACCTTACAAGTTTGTTGTGAAGATAAAATAGAAGAGGGTTTAATGGTGTTGTAAACCACTTTGGGTCTTCATTTGGGAGAAAAACAAGATATACATTTCTAAAGGGACAGAAACTGGGGACTGAAAGAAGCAGTTGAGCTAAGTACCCAGCTTGTAACAGCCTATATAACAACTTTGAATGACTCATCTGTCTTTGCTGCCTTGTTTTCGGGCATTTGTCTTTCCGACAGAGCTCACCCTAAGGTGCAAGCCATTGGTACAAGCCAAAGGGCTCTTAGCCTGAGGACTGCAGCCTAAGGAACCCTGTCCCTCAAAAGGAGAGAGACAGACCTGGATGGTTTCCGGGACGGTTCCTCTGGAAAGCCAACAACATAGCACAGAGCCCTAGATCTTCCCTGATGTAGCCTACTGGCACTGGGATTCAAAAATTTAGTGTCTCTGAATGCAGAGGTTCCCCTCAGTCACCATGGTCAGTAGCCACTGATAGACCTGTCTTCCATGGATCTATCTAATCCCCTTTTAAAGCTGTCTGTTTCTGTGGCCATCACTACATTCTCTGGCAACAAATTCCACATTTTAATCACTCTCTGTGTAAGGAAGTAATGTTGATTAATGTTGCTTGACTTCATCCAAAGAAGCTTTAATCGCCATTTACCTGTTTTAAGGTAATGTCTCCTCACAAGTGGGTTTATTAACCATCACAACAATGAATGTAAAAAATAATAATAAACTGCTATTTTAGATGATCTTCTGTTGAAAGAGCAATCTGAACTGGCATGCTTGACCAAGACTGGGCTGGATGACTCTTGACAATAGGCCACATCAACCTGACTTCCTTCAGGCTGGTTCTGCTACTAGGCAAACTAGGCAATTGCCTAAAGCGCTGGCCTTCTGGGGGTACTGAATTGGGCACCCTTCTTGTGACTTGGTGACATCATCAGTGGGTGTGGAGGGGTGCACCAGAAGTTAGCCTTGCCTAGGATGCCAGACAGTCTAGGACCGGCCCTAGTGACTGAAGACTCACCTTTAAAAGTACTTATTGCCCCTATTCCGCTCCCTAGCACACTGTTGCTATGGAGCAGTCTTCTCTCCATTTTACCCCATGCCCTTTAGGCCACTGAAAATGGTGATGGGAGGCCCTGCATATCCTGCTGCCAGGGACCACATGTTTGTGGGTTGAGTTGGGAAAAACATCAGACACTTCAATTCCACAAACATGTGGCCCCTGGCAGCAGGGCCTCCCACCACCATTTTTTTAATGGTGAGAGCCAGTTTGGTGTAGTGGGTAAGAGTTCAGACTCTAATCTGGGAGAACCCCACTCCTCCACATGCAGCTGCTAGTGTGACCTTGAGTCACAAGTTCTCTCAGAGCTGTTCTCTCAAGAGCAGTTCTCTCAGAGCTCTCTCAGCCCCACTCCAAGCTATTGATTGCTGTGGCCATCACTACATCCTTTGGCAGATAATTCCACATTTTAATAACTTTCTATGTAAAGTAGTATTTCCATTTGTCTATCCTAAACCTACTGCCTATTAGCTTCATTGGGAGAGGGAGAAAAATTTCTCTTTGTCAATTCTGTCTACCCTGTGCATAATTTTATAAACCTCTATCATGTACCCCCTTAGTCATCTATTTTCTAAACTGAAAAATCCCAGATTCTTCAGCCTTTCCTCATAGGAACGCTGCTCCATACCCTTTAATCATCTTGGTTGCCCTCTTCTGTACTTTTTCCAGCTCTGCAATGTCCTTTTTGAGATATGGTGACTAAAATCTCTGTCTGAGGGACTGGAAGAGATGTGGTTGTAGTGTAGAGCCTGGCTGTAGACAACGGGTCATTTGATGTGCTTAGAATGGTGGCTGGAGGCTTGTAGATACATTTGTCGATCAATAGGTTTCTGATATAAGGTAGTTATTATGTAACCATTATACATTTGTAGAATGGTGTCTAGAAAATGTACTTGTTGAATTGGTTCTTGGTCAAGCTAACCAAAAGGGTTAATGTCTCTTGAACGTGCAGCAGCTGAACAATATTCTGATGGCATATGACATTAAATTTCTTGGGTGCTTCCACCAATGCTTTTATGGTCTTCATGGCTCTTTATGGTACAGTGAACCAGGGGGAAATGATCCTCCCATTCAGAAAGTATGTGGCCAACCAACATCAGATGTAACTATCTCTCAAAGGCAGGAATTCTCATCCAGCCAAATGGAATGCAGCTCTCAGCTCAGCTTTGTGCATGAAAGGGATGGTGGTGGATTAAAGAGGTACACAGAGGTGGAATGTAACCTTTATTAGTCCAGCTCATCCCATGACCCCTGTGGCTGCTGCTATCATATGGGGTGCTCCAGGGAAAAAAGATTCCCAGTTAAAAATTAGTTTCCAACCTTAGATCTGAAGACAGCAAATTTTACATCATGCTGTAACAAGCCTCCTGGGCTCAGTAGTAGATGAAAATTGTCCATATATCTGCCGCTACGCCTAAAAAAGGCAAAATTCTCACAGAAACCAGAGACCAATTGCTTACTATCTGCATGCCATCCTGCCTTCCAGTTTGGTTGTTGTCTGCTATGTCCAGAAATGACATCTGCCTTAGATGTTCTTAGATCAAAGGTTGATCCAAATGGGAAACATTCAGTTCCAGGCATTTACTGGACTAGCTTAATCTCTGCCTGGAATAAGACAGCAGCCATTCGCAAGAGAGGAAGGCAAGGAAGGCAGTGGGAATTTGTTCCATCCTGCTGGACTTTGTTGGTGAAAATGACCCCTACCATGAAGAACTGCAGACCACAGTCAGAGGTATTACTTAAGACTTGCCCCTGCACTCTTCTTCCTCAGTGACAGCTAGATGGAAGAAAATACCCACAAGGGAAATGTGCCAAGAGACAACCAACCATATGAATCAGTATTTACCAGTACAGAGAGATGTACCTGTCTGTTGTCCTTCTCAGAGCCCAGAGAACCAGACTGAGTTGCCTGTGATCTGACTCAAGATGAAGGCATTCACTCATCTTGGGCAGCAGCTCCAATAACAATTAATAATTATCATATAGCATTGTGTGTATTATAGCCAGGATATCCTAAGATTGTCTGGCAGCCTGAAGTTTGAGCTCTTTTAGCATTATGCACCACTAGGTGATGGACTAAACTTATTTTTTTGAGCTGACTGACTCAAGGTCACCCAGCTGGCTTGATGTGGAGAAGTGCAGAATTGAACCTAGATCTCCATATTAGATGCCGTTTGTCTTAACCGCTATATCATGCTGGCTTTCACAGCAGATCTAAGAAAAGATCAGATGTCCACCACACACTTTATGGCAATATTCAGTAACTGGGATGTTTCTGTTAATGGTTCACTATTTCATTATCACCAACTGGAAGGATCGATACAGTGATAAAAAGTAACATGTAAATAATATGTACTGAATGGGATTACTACTAATGTAGCCCCCCTCCCTTCTCCAATTTAAATTCTTTTCCAATTTAAATTCTTTTGAAAGGCAACAGATTGTCATTAGTGGACAGTCATTATTTTTGCAGCAAGAGGCTTCCTTCATAGCTATCAGTTAGGCTAGTGCTGCTGTCATGAGATCAAGTGATTTTTCCCCCTTCTTCTTTAGGAAAACAATTTGCACGTTTTCTACATCTTGTAGAAGGGTAAGGGCAAGGGCATGAAAGATGATACTTGTGAGGTTGAGGAAAAATGATCTCTGACAAATTTGCTAAATAGGGGGGCAAAGTAAAACTGTAAGAAATACATTTTAAAATCTGGCTTCTGAAATCTTTTTAGTACTCTGCCATTTAATTACTCTGTTCTCCTTCTCTCCAGGATTTCAGTAGGGATCTGACAATGTGTAAAACCTGATATAAAGATCTTCTTACTTCAGGCATGTTGATCACATGTTCACTTTCATTCTCCCGATACCAGAAACATTCTGTTTATTCAAAGTATATTTACTCTGAGCATATTGTTAAAAGATAGGGGTGTCTGTGAGTCTGCTCTTCGTTTTCAAGCCCTAAACTGCAGAATTCACAGGTTACCGCTTCATTTCTCTGTGGGCAGCTACAAAGCTTTCTTTTAAGCATCAGCTAGTTTTGTTTGAGGTGAGCAAAACTCTACCAGAGCCTCTCTCCAGGGTGATGCCGAGGTGACACCAATGTTCAGGAAGTTCCTAATCTGATACAGCTGTTTTCTATTTCAAGCCTAAGTATTTTGCACTATTCACACATAACTCTCAAAGTATTTTGCTGCCTTGTTTCCCCTGAGCCCTCTTGATTGTTGTTTAGGCTGTAACATGGCCACTTGTAATCTGCAGATCCATCTCAATGAAAGGCATTGGGAAATATGGATCTTTGCCATGTTCATCTCCCTAAGCAATCCCGTCTATCCCTGGGAAATTTGATCCCTGGGGTCATGGGACCCATATAGCTGTGGGGGTTCAGGCTCCACTGAGGAGGCAAAAGGAGGCAAAATTGTCCCTCTTCCCCAGAATTGCATTTGTGAAAAAGAAAGGAGGAAGCAATATCAATGCATTTTTTCCTGCTGCTACTCATTGCTTGCAATCTCAAATGCACACCTGCTGAATATGTCTGTTCTGCCTTGTTCTTTAATATAACAATACAGGTTTACTTGAAACCCGCATGTCATCTCGTCTTTGAGTGATTTTTTGCCAGCACCCTCCATCTATACTTCAACAATTCGTCAGTCACCCAGTGTGTGGGCTGCACAGATAAACAGGTTGCTTACCTGTAACTTATGATCTTCAAGTGGTCATCATCTGCGCAGTCACCCATCCTGCCTCACTGCTGGCTTTCTCCTTGACTTACCTTCTGTCCAGGGTTTCCTTGCATTGTAAAGAAGGAACTGAGGTGGTGGTGGGGTTTTCCTCACCTCCAGGCATGTGCAGTCGGTACCTGCTCCCCAGAGCTGAGAGAAAGCCCGCCTAAAGTCTAAGTTCCAGAACTTTCCCAGTGAGGGCTACAGTTCAAGCGTAGTACCCAGTGTGTGACTGCACAGATGACCACTTGAAGATCATGTTACAGGCAGCAGACATCACTTCTTGTTGCCTCCCCCTTTTCATTCCATCTCAGTACTGTAGGACCTACTGGACCTGAGCAATAGGCCATGCTTGTGAGGCAGAATTTGTCATTTTAGTTTTCACTGTTTAGTCTGTAATTTTAGATTTTATATATATTAATTAGTTTTAACTGTTGATTGTCTTCTTTTTTTATATAACCTGTCCTGAGCCTGTTCTATGGGAAGGACAGGCTAAAAATCTTATAAAATAAAATAAAAAATAAAAATAACGTATAAATAACCTGTTTATCTCCCTGCCACCAAGCATATTGCTGTTGGTTGCTTTCTAAAGTTGTGTTTAGCACTTTCATTTCCTTTTGAAGTTCACTTCACTGCCATTGCCAAGTATTTTACTGATAGTCCCATTCTTGGAGGTAATTAACACATGCTGCTGTACTTAGGAAGCTGACAGTGGTCTCCTTGAACAGGCTCATTAATTCAAAAGGGAATGATGGCCACCACTGACAGTGGACATGAGAAACTATCTTGTTGTCATTCACTTTCACTTTGATAACCCAACAAAATATGAGACCGGGAGAGCAGAAGCGGGTTGCTTTTGACTGGGGCACCCTCCAGGACTGTGTTGAGAGAATTAATTAAGTCCTTATCTATTGTTAAAAGTGAAGAAACACTTGCCTGGCATTGTTGCCATTTTGAAAATGAAAGTGAAGCGGCCATCTTGGCTTCTTCTTTTCCAAGCTGAAATGTGCTGCAATCTTTGGAATAATTTCTCCCTGGGTTTTCTGTTTTCATAAACAGCATTGATCTGCTATACCTAGGTCTGATGGAACTTGGAACATGGTGCCTGTGATTCCAGACTTCATTTCTTTCTAGGGTTGCCAGGTCCAATTCAAGAAATATCTGAGGACTTTGGGGCTGGAGCCAGGAGCCATTGGGGTAGAGTCAGGATCAAGGTTGTGACAAACATGGCATTCCCAGTTAAAAGGATGAAGCAGCGAGTCTTCAAAAGTACCTTAAAGACTCATGAAAGACTTTGTGCCTATTAAAAATGTAATTTTCAATATTATATTTACCAGTACAGCAGTAGACTTCCTTGTATATCAATGGGAGTCAAATTCTAAAAAAACGAAAAAACCCTCTGTCTAGGCACTGGGGTATATTGCTCCTGAATACTGGAAATGGTATATTATACCTTTGCAGAACTATGCTCTAAAAATAATCTGTGCAAGCCTATGGAGAATTATATTGTTCCAGCTTGGATTGTAATCACAGTGTGGAATGAATGTGACTCAATGTGGCTCTCTCCTCAGTGGCTCTTAATTGTTGAGAAATGGCTACAGCCAGGTGCCTATCTGGACTGAAAAGGCTTCCCTTTCTAGCTGGCAGAGGGAGCCGATGTGTCTGTTTGATGAGAAAGGGCAATGCTTTTGAATGCTGGCTAATAATGGCAAGAGAAACACAGCCTTTGGGGAGAGGTGGCTGAAACTTATGGGAAGGTGGGGGGCGGGGGGGGGAGCTTGTAGGATTTTGTTTAGGGATGTGAGATAGGGTGGTGGATCTGCTGCCTTGCAAGAGAGCTTCTTTGCCTCCACCTGGGTCCAACCTATATATTTGCAAATTAGCAAATACTACAATGGCACTTTAGGCTCCTAGAGCTTTCTCCCCTGCCACAGGAACCAACCTGGGCATGTGCCCACTCCTGGAACTTCTTACCATGTGAAGAAGTTGGGCACGCCTAACAGTATATTTTAGATCCATCAGAAGCAATAGATTGAAAATTAATAAGTAAATAAAAATTGATGTGTGTTAATGAGAAGCACATTGTATAAGAGAAAATAAATGTTCCAACACAGAAAGAAAGGACCTGAGGATATTCCTTATGGTTTTACCATAAACCTAATAAAGATGAAGAGATTATGAAAGTGCACAAGGGGAAGAAATGGAGGAAGTATATGAATCACATGTCGTTCTAATCCATCTCTGTCCCCTTCCCTACCAGCTCCCCAGCAGTCCCAATCTAACCTATGGGTCCAAGTTTAACTCAGAAAATACCAAGGGACTTGGGGGTGGGAGACGTTCCCATTCCTTAAAATAAAGAAATAAAAATACAGCAGTGTAGTTCCCCTGAATACAGTTTCATTCCCTCAGTCCCCAGCAGCTGACTGCTCTCTCTCTCTCTCTCTCTCTCACACTCACACACAGAGAGAGTGAGCAGCCAAAATAAACACAGTTTGGAAGCATACACTTTGTGGTCTCACTGGGGCAATTTACTCACCATGGAGTTGTTGAATGCTAGTTGAGTGTACAGCATTCAACAACTCCCATGGTGAGTAAATTGCCCCAGTGAGACCACAAAGTTCTTCAGATTAACACAGGGAAACCAGAGGTTCTCCCTATTTTACTGTGCAAACGAGTTCTGGAGGGGCTGTAGAACAAATGGAGGGAGGGGGCTCCTTCCCTTCCCTTTCTCACAACAACGTTGTTCTGCAGGCTCACCCCGCCCCCATTCAGTCTAGCTCCAGAGTTTTAAGGGCACACACACCTTTCAAATAGCAAGCCTTTCTCAAGTCATCTAAGCCTTCCATAGTAGAAAGGCACATGGTGGCTGTGGGGGCGGAGCTTCCCTTCACCGGTCAGCTGACTGGGGGTGGGAAGGAGCCTGCAAAATCAGGGGAACCACCACTGAGACCTGGGGATTGGCAAACTGAATCTAAGCCCTTTAAGCTTCTGCTCTTTGGTTGGGCTGCTTGCCTGATTGGGTATGAGTTTGAAATGAAGGGCAGTTCACTCAGCCAATGAGCATTCCTTCTGTTTCTGGATGTCACATAGGGTTGCCAGTTTGGTGTAGAGAGCCAGTTTGGTGTAGAGAGCCAGTTTGGTATATCTGGGAGAACCGGGTTTGATTCCCCACTCCTCCACTTGCACCTGCTGGAATGGCCTTGGGTTAGCCATAGCTCTGGCAGAGGTTGTCCTTGAAAGGGCAGCTGCTGTGAGAGCCCTCTCAGCCCCACCCACCTCACAGGGTGTCTGTTGTGGGGGGAGAAGATATGGGAGATTGTAAGCCGCTCCGAGTCTCTGATTCAGAGAGAAGGGCAGGGTATAAATCTGCAATTCTTCTTCTTCTTGCCAATCCCCAATTGGAGGCTCTCCCCCCGCCCTTCAGGGCTATAAGAAAGCAGGGGGATGTCTGCTAAGCACTCCATTATATCCTATGGAGACTGGTCCCCATAGGGTATAATGGAGAATCGATCCATGGTTTTGCTCAGGTATCATTCAGATAGACTTCTCTTGCAAAGCAGAATAAGTTTTATTGAAGTGAATCAGCAAAATAAACACTTGTGTGATGTTAGCAAGACTACTGTCTTGCCAGACTGAAGTAAAAACAAAACTTCTGGTTCACATATAGATAACAAAATAACTGACATGCATTCTCCTGCCCAAACCTTATGCCAAAAGTCATTCAAACTGCTTTCTCAGGCCTCTGAGGTTGCTCTTAAGGTTGCATTCCTCTTTGTACACATTTCCGGTTAATACCAGTCTTGGTATACAATGAATATACGGGTTAGACAAATAACACTATCATCACCTAACCCATATATTCATTGTATGCCTATTGTTTTATATCATGCAAATTAACTAATCTATTACTCAATGAAATACTGAAATCAATTAGTTCTTAACCAGCAGTGACAATAATACCTGAATAAACAAAAAAATAGGCTTAAGCCATAGTCTGAGTTAGAGCGGTTCCTGACAGTATCTGGGGCTCAGGTGGCTGTTTTTTAAGGTAAAGGCACCAAATTTTCAGTACAGCATCTGGTGCCTCTCCTCAACATCACCCCACAGTTTCCAAAAGACTGGACCATGGGATCCAATTCTGTGAGCCCCAAAAGAAGGTGCCCCCATCTCCATTATTTCCAGTGGAGTGAAAGCATTTAAAAGGAGCATGGTCTCTTTAAATGTGATGGTCAGAACTCCCTTCAGAGTCCAATTATGCTTGTCAGAACTTGTTCCTGGCACCACCCCCAAAGCCCCAGATATTTCCTGAATTGGACCTGGATCCTGGTCTCACCTAATGCAAAGCACACATTTGCCTAGAATATTCATTTTATTTCTCTTTTGAATTCAGAGGTGACACCAACAGTGCAAGAGAGGCTCAAAATGGACTTTTTAGCAGTGTGTGTGAGACAATGGTCCGAAGTGTTCAAGAACCAGGCAAAAGCTACCCCCAAAAAGTACAATGAAAGAGTGTGAGACTCAGGTCAGGGAAATCAATGTTTGAATCTCTGTTCACTTAGGAAGCTAATAAGCGGGATTTGGGCCTGCTACTACTTTTCAACTTACCTTCACTCACAAGGTTATGTAGCATGGCAAAAACAAGAGAAAGCTCACTGGAACAGTGTTGAATACAAATGTAATAAGGAGGACTCATCAACAGCAAATGCTCAAGCGGCACTCAGAGGCCATCTAGCGGCAATCAAAACATACAACCACAGTCAATTTCAATAAAGCAAAACTTTTTTTAAAAAAGGGGGTGGAACAGATGGGAACCTTCACTGCAAATGGTTGCCTTGCTATATAATGTTCAGGGCACAGAAAAGTACTGAAATATACATTAAAGGAAAACAAACAGAAATCATATTGCAGGAAAAAATAAGGTTACATTGCAAATGTCAATTCCAGTTTGTCAAACAAAAGACTGCTTAGTCAAATAGTTATTTTTAGCTTTCTCTGCCTTTTCTATCCCAATTAATTTAGTTAATTCTGTAATTTTCATCAGCTAGTCCTCAACCAGTGGGTTGCCCCAACCAGCTTTTCTGTTGGTAAAAAGGGGAAGAAACAGTCCTCTTTGACAAGCAAGAAAGCTATCCTGGGGATAGGGCAGGGGGGTCATGCGACCTGTATAGATAAAAGACCTGTGTGATAAAGTTAAAGCAAGGAGGGAATTGGGTGAGTGCATATTTATGCGCACACACATATATACACATATGCACGTCCCTTTACCTCTTTGCAGATTTTGCTATGGAAGGAGAAAGGCTTTGTAGGCAGAATGTCCCAAAGTCAGTCATAAATACATCCAGTTAAAGGATATCTGGTAGAAGGTGAAGGAAAAGATCTTTTCCCACATGAGATCTTCTAGATTGCCTCCAATCAAAGTAGACAATACTGACCTATGTGGGCAAAGTCTGGCAAAAGTTCCTGTGTTCAGGGGTCGTTTTGTAGAAAAATAGGTGGTGGAGCTCATCCAGGGATTGTTACGCAGCTGCACCTACTATTCAATGGACAAGGTGGGAAGGAGGAGGTGGAACTCTCAAAAAGGTTTAGGAGCTGTGCTCCTGTGAGCTCCTGCTGAATCCGAGGCCTGCCTGTGCTTATCTCTGGTTACACATGTACACACCTTAGATTAAAGTGTATCATCAGCATGGTAAAGGGTTGCCAGGACCAGGCAAAGCTGGTTCTGAATGCAACATCATTCATGTTTAAGAAGAAAATAATTATCGTGATACTGCTTCAGAGTTAACAAATCATATTGGTCCATATCAAAATTCAAATGCAACAGCCAAGTATCGCCTTTCATTAAGACCAATCAAAATAACACAATGCAACGTGCAAGCACAAGCACTCCAGAGCTCTTTATCAGCCTGGAAGTTAAGAGTGTGTGTGAGAGAGCAATCCCAATCATCTTAAGGCCTCTTCCTCATGACAGAATGCTTTGCTGACCTCACTGGGCACATCACTCGGCATGAAGCAAAGTAAGAAGCAAAAAAGGTCAGCCATGCATTTGAAGACACAACCAATAGTTGATCAAATGCCTCTCTGACACCACCAAAGAGAATACACAGATCCCTTGATAGGCCGAGAGCAAAGGGAAGATGTTATGACTCTTATATTGATAATACTGAAATTTAATTACAATTGATGCACTAAGTAAAGGGTCAGTGTAAGCCAAATTGTGAAGGTATTACCCAGTGAAACCTAGAAAGTTCTTTCTCTCCAACTGAAGTGACCCATTATCAAATAAATGCCGGCATGTCCAAAGAAGACAAAAAAAGAGAAGGCAGCCATGCAACCCCTCCTCCCCCCCCAAAAAGCGCCCTGTGTACTACCTTTTATGCCAATCAACTAAAATAAAACAACACAGTGTGCAAACTTTTGAATTCCTCACCACTCTTCTGCTTTCAAGTGACAAGACTACAGGACATTCAAGGCTTTCACTTTCAAGCAAACTTTTTAATATCAAAAACACAAAATATAAATCCCACTTCTGGCAATGGAACTGGAGCATCTTAGATGATACACCTCCTTGTGTTTGGAACTAGAGCAGACAGGTTTCACATGAGAAAACATTTGTTCCATGCCCTCTATTCAACTAAATCTCCACATGGTGGCAGCAAACAATTTAACATGGATTGCCACTTGATAAACAGAAGAGGCATGTGGTTTTGTTAAAAGAAACACATATACATTCAAAAAGGTGGGTATGTGTTGCTGTTGAAGGGGAAATATCAACTGCCTGAGAAAAATAAAGCTTCTTGTAGAAAATGCTGATCTCATTCCTAGGTAACAGGTCTCCCTAGTTCATTCATCTCTCACCCCCATATTTGTCATAGATATCCACTTCAAATACATCTTTTAAAAAGTGAGATCAGAGAAGCCATCAGCAGCTTTAAATAACTTCAAAATGTCTTTAATTTGTCCCACCACCACGCACAGTTCTAGAATTGGAGAGAAGAGGAAGGATGTGCTACTAT
Organism: Heteronotia binoei; assembly: GCF_032191835.1. Taxonomy (NCBI): domain Eukaryota; kingdom Metazoa; phylum Chordata; class Lepidosauria; order Squamata; family Gekkonidae; genus Heteronotia; species Heteronotia binoei. The sequence goes on from NC_083225.1 coordinate 46,494,102, forward strand.
ACCCAGGTCCATCTATCCTTTTGTCCAATTATCCCTCAGGCTATTTTCCCCCAAAGTCAGATATTTTTCAAAGATGAATAGGATGAATAGGAACAAAGATGAATAGGAACAAACAATTAAAACATAGAGAGAATTTGTATCAAGGAAACCACAGGAATTTGTGGGAAGGAATCCTGAATTTTTAAAAACAAAATTATACCTGTGTGGAGCCAGAAGTGTTTCCAGGACTAAACTAGCGGGCAGACTGCAGTGGAGTTTTTTCAGTCAGTCTCAGGGTAGAGTCTAGCATTATTGGTGGCATTGGTTAGGAGACCTGTGGTTTTAGACAAGTTTGGTAAGGAGACCACTGTAAAATCTATCTGTTTGAGCCAGATTAATTTAAACACTGTTGAGGGTAAACATTCAGACCAAATTCATACATGACACTTAAAGTTTACTTCACTCCTTTTTGCTTTTGGGGGAAAACAAAAGGGCTCTTCTTGAAAGTTTCTGAATCAATCAGTAATCACACTGGAGAACCAGTGTGGTATAGTGGTTAAAAGTGTCAGACTAGTATTTGGGAGACCAGGGCTGGCCTTAGACTACTTGCTGATTGTCGTGCTAGGCAAGACTAACTCCCCCCCCCCTCCCACACACACACACAGATAACCAATTTTTGAAAACAGATGAATTGTCACCATGGCTTGGAGTCTGCGAAACACACACACACACACACCGCTCGGGGTCTGATTTGTGCCCCTGCATAATTGGGGATTACTAAGTGCTGAACTACTAGTGGGCAAAAACTGTGGCAGACTGAGGAGGGGGCGCAAGGACAGTCTGTGCATTCCTACACATGCTCACTTTCTGCTTAGCACGACCAACCACACTTGGAACACACAAAGCTGGCAATCCAACCAATATATTTAAAAATACGCACAAAAGTCCTATCCATCAAAAGCACTACAGGAGAGCTTACATCAAAATACAAACAGGATACACATTTACAGAATGAATGCAGAGGGGGCGGCCCCAAGAGCGGCGCAACTGACCTGGAAGCATCAGTGCACAACCATCCTTCAAGAAGCTGGATTAAAGTCACGTGGGGGGCGTCCAATTTGGCACCCCCCACAGGCCCACGCCCTAGGCAAATGCCTAATTTGCCTATTGGTAGGGCTGACCCTGTGGGAGACCCAGGTTCGAATCCCCTCTTATGTCATGGAAGCTTGCTGGGTCACCTCTAGCCAGTCACACTCTCTCAGCCTGATCTGTCTCATAAGGTTGTTGTGAGGATAAAATAAAAGGAGAATGATGAAAGCCATGATGAGTCCCCATGGGAGAGAAGGGTGGGTTATAAATGAATTAAATAAATGCACAGGTTGATTTACAACTATGTTTCTGTTTTCCTGTGCATTAGATTTCACATGTGATTTTTGATCTTAGCCTTCTCTTTGCTACACTGGCAACTGGCTCAAAAAACAAAACAGCCAGACCAGTTTCTTTCTGACTAACTGAGAACTTTAAATGGGAAGGGTCAAGCATTCGTGCTCACTGACTGATTCTTTCCTACAAGTACTGCCCATCATTAGCATACCATGAAAAATGTGGCCAAGCCACACTGTTGTATCATGTGACCACAGCCAGTTTGCACTCTTAAACAACAAACTGCATGCATTTCAGCCCATAATACCTGATCCCCTCGTCTGATGAAGTGTGCCTAGAGAGCACACGAAAGCTTATGTTCTCAATAAAACTTGGTTGATCTTAAAGGTGCAACTTGACTCCTGCTTCGTTCAGTTGATAGATCTCAGAAACTAAGCAGGGTTAGCCCTGGTCAGTAATTGGATGGAAGACCACCAAAAAGTCCAGGGTCACTATGCAAGATACAGGCAATGGCAAACCATCTCTGTTAACCTCCTGCCTTGGAAACCTCACAGGGTCACCATAATTGTGACTTGATGGCAAAAGGGGGGTGGTGGTTGTGGGTTTAATTGGGGCTGAGTGTCATTTTTCACCCCATCATTTGCTGAAATAGTTTCCAGGACACATTTTGTATATGTATGCTACATAAAACACTAAGACAGTGTTTTTAGACAAATGTTTTGAAGTTCAAACAGCTATGGTTAAATGCATATTCACATTTCCGGAAAATTGTTCTCCCCCAACCCCTCTCTGTTATTGTACAGCAAGACTGAAAGAGTCCCTTAAGGCTAAGAGAGCAGTTCTTTTAAATCACAGTCTCCATTCCTTCTTTGCACTCATTCCAAAGGACTCAGTTGTTCTGAGAATCAATTCATAGCTGACACCCTATTATATATAAATAACTCTTCATTACCAATCATAACTTGAATATACCAGACGATTAGCCATGTTAGCTCTCTTGAGCCAAAACATGAAACAGCATCAGTGAACCCAAAAGTCTAACAGATTTATTTTTACATAAGCTTGTAAACTTTCCAACTGTGCTAGATTCATGTGTAGTGACATGATAAAGGGGGGAGGGGGGAGAGAGAGATGAGCTCTCATTTTGGAATGGAAACATTCACTTCACCATCTCAGAAAACTGATCCGTTCTTTACTTTTCCTTGTCACTTTCTGCTTTTCTCTGAGAAAAGAAGAACCAGAATAATGTTGTTTCTCTACTTCTTTAATAATTCAGTTAATATATTCATTTCATTATGCTCCTTTGTTATATGTCAAGAATTAACCAATTCTGACACCATGTATTGGGGGGATGGGGAGACCACCAGTCATTTTAGCAGGGCTTTTTTGTAGCAGGAACTCCTTTGCATATTAGGCCACATACCCCTGATGTAGCCAATCCTCCTGGAGCTTACAGTAGGCCCTGTAAGCTCTTGGAGGATATGCTACATCAGGGGATGTGGCCTAAAATGCAAAGGAGTTCCTGCTACAAAAAAAGCCCTGCATTTTAGAGAAGAAAGTAGAAAATGTTCCTACACATAAGGTCCTTTTTATGTTTACCTCTCACTGGTCATTAAATCAGGAGCAACCAGAGATCAAGTGTTATCCTCCATTGACAGATATACACAGTCACTCTCCTCTTCTGCTGTTACTATACAATGTTAAAAACTCCCACACCCTATCCAGACAAGCATCCAATTGAAACTATGAACATTGTAATTAAAAGCTTAAAAATGAAAGCCATGAATATCACCTGCCATTATAATTAACTCCACTACTTCAGTTTCTCTATTCTAGGTAGTGGGGGGGGGGGGACTCTTTAGAAACCACGGAGAAACCCAGATGCAGCCATGAAATTTAATATGCTTGACTTACTTTCTTAAATTAACAGTGTTAAATATATATGTGTACATATGATTCAGGAGAGGGCGTCTTACTTTTGCATTGTTCACTCATGATGTAAGAACGGAATTGCCTAATTGGTATTCTAAAGCTGTTGTTGGTAAGCTGTTCCTCTTGATGTTTTTGTCGGAGCGGGAGTAGCAGAGTGAGGGAGATGACTTGCCCGACACAGGGCTTCAGGAAAGAAAATCAGGCAGACACGTGCAACTAGTGCCAAAAGGTGTATTAACATATATACACAACAAGTGCTCTCTTGTGCAGTCTATACAATATCACCTCCACGGACAAAGTGCTTCGCCTAACCACCATCTCACAGGGAGAGACCTGTGTGATGCACACACAGATCATATATAGTCCAAGCAGCCAATCCTGGCCGTGCTGACTCAGCAGATTGCATCACTTGGCTTCTGCCGGCTCAAGCCGGTCTGCTGATCAGGTCACTGTGACCTAGCCTGGCAGCTAGATCACCAGCTGTCATACTGTAGCTGTCAGACTGGGTTTATGTAGATTCTTGCTCCAACACACCTCCTAATCTATTTAAACCCAGTATACCCAAACACTTTACACAGTTTACATACATGTCCACCAGCAACATTACAGTTCATATTTACGTAGCTCGGAACCCTTTCCGGAATTCGTTCAGGAACTCATCATGATTGTAAAACACATCATCGTGTTCCTGTTCAGCCAGCTCTTTCAGACGCTTGGCTTCAGCCTCCTTCTCCCTTGCCTCGCACTCTGCCACCCAGGCTTTCCATTTCTTAGCCTTTTCTTTTAGCATTCCCTCAAATCCGGGTGGGTCTGGATTGACAGTCAGAGTGACATAGGGACACTTGTACCTAGCGGGACGTTGGCCTTTGGTGGACCTGGCAGACACCCGTGGCCCTGTGCTTGGACCAGCTTTGTCTTCTTCGGGTTGCTCTGTTCCCACCTCCTGGGCTGGTTGCTCTGCCCCTGTAATTGGGTGTTGAACCTCCTGACTCTCACACTTTACCTCCAGTTCCTGCATTTGAGGCTCTGCCTCCTGACTCTGCTCGTCAGGCTCTGTGCCAGCATTCGGCTCACCTTCTCCAGCCCCACTGGGTGCCACCTCCTGGGCTGGAGTTCTGGGCTGCGCTCCAACATCGTTATCGCTACTTGGCAGCAGGACAAATTGTTTCTGCAAGGAGTGCAACCTTGGCCAGCTGCTTTCTTCATTGAACTGGGCACTCTTGCTAAGTGTTATCTTGCTTTTGCTATTGCAGAAACGATAACACCTGGCCCTTGGCTTGTAGCCCAGAAAAATTAGGCTCTCTGCCCGGACATCCCCCTCCCCGCTACTCGTGGAGTGGATGCCAACCCGAGCCCGTGACCCAAAGACTTTTAAAGAACTCAAATCTGGGGTCTTGTTCAACAGTAACCTGTAAGGCACATTTTTCACAGTATTACACCAAACCCTATTTTGCAAAAAAACAGCTGCATGTATGGTTTCTGCCCAATAGGTCATTGGCAGTTGTGCATCCTCTAACATGCAATACATCACATTCTGCAATACAGCCCCATGCCCATTTTCTCGGGGCGTTGCCGGGTTCGTCAGACGGTGGGCAATGCCCTTGTTCTCCAGCCAACGTTTCATCTGGTTAGATAAGAATTCCCCCCCTCTGTCGGTTTGTACAGCTAGGAGATTAACCCCTAATTGTCTCTCCACTGCTTTGACCCACTTGGTGAATGTCTTATACACCTCAGACTTATGCACCATGGTGAAAACCCACGCGTACCTCGTGTGGTCGTCGGTGGCCACCAAGCAGTATCTCCTCCCCGACAGACTCTTTGGCAATGGGCCAATAACGTCTAAATGGACTAGTTCCAGGGCTCGTGTGCTTTCCCTTGAGCTTTCTTTAGCAACAGCACACGCCTTGCTTTTGGTCTTCTTGCAGACCTGGCAATCCAAGTAACATTTGCAAGGATTTACTTTCAAACTAGGCACAAGCTCCAGGGTTTTCTTTAACGCCCTAAATCCGCAGTGCCCAAGTCTCCTATGGAGCAAATGTATACAATTATTGTGCACAGGCTCATTCGACACCTGAGCCACCTGGGCACAATCACTCTGGACCACATACAGTTTACCTTCCCTCTTTCCTGTCACAAGCAACTTTCCCCCACCTCCCAGGATTTTGCAGCAGGTTTTCTCAAATCTCACCTGGTATCCCTGGTCAAACAGTGTGCTAACACTCAACAGGTTAGACTGCAGTGAGGGTACATACAACACATTTTGCAACATACATTTCAGTGCAGGAAATTCCACATTGCCTGAGCAAACAGAATTGGCAGTGGTCCCATCAGCCAATCTCACATACTTATGCTCAGGACTGTCAATGTTTTTCAACAACTCCTTCTCGCAGCAGAGATGGCTCGTTGCCCCGGAGTCTAAAATCCAAGCAGACCCTGTGCTCTCTACTGCAGACGTGACCAGCCGGGTTGCTTCCTCACACGGGCTGGCGGTCCTCCGCTCTCGCCGCACACGCCCCCGCCTCTTCTCCCTCTCAGGGCAAGCTCGGAGCAGGTGCTGCGACGACCCGCATCCATAGCAGCGACGGACTGCAAACGCAGTCGGCTCCACTTCCTCCACCTTCGGACGCCTGCCAGCAGCAGAAGCTGGCTCATTCTTGGCTGTCTTCCCGGACACACCGATAACAGCACGCTGCCCGGCCGACACCCCCGGACAGCTCACGGCCGCAATTCTCTCTTGGAAGTCAAGCAGGTGGGCACAGACGTATTCCATGGTCAGGGTCGCTACGTCCACCGTCTCCAGAGAAGTTATCAGGGGAGTGTACTCAGGTGGCAACGACGACAGCAAAATGTACACTCTGTCGTCTGGAGCTACAGTCTTGCCTCTTGCCTCCAGCTCAACGAAACAGTCCGTTAGCCGTTTGATGTGATCTTTCACACACCCTCCAGCCGGCATAACGGTGCGGAACATCCTCCTTGTCAAGGCCATGAGGGAACCAGCAGTGGTACTAACATGCACCGCACTCAACGCGTCCCAGGCAGCCTTGGGAGTGTCCTTCCCTCGCACATAAACCAGCTGGTCATCTCCTATAGATAGCACTATGTTGGCCAGTGCCTTATCCGATAACACAGTCTCGGCAGGAGATAAGTCAGCAGGGGGGTTACTCACGAACAGCCATTGCCCTTCACGCTTGAGGTAGTGTTGCATTCTCAGGCTCCACACCGCGTAGTTGGCTGAGGTGAGCTTCTCAACGGCTACTCCAAGCTGTTGCTGAGCCATCGTGCCGACTCCTCCTCACAGCTGGCTGCCGACGTCCCTCTGGCTCTCAAACAGAGAACGGTGGTGCTTCTGTGTCCCTCACCGGCGTTCCTCGCCTCCGGCTCTTTCCAAACTCACGGTCAGCTCAACTCTCAACTCTCTCCTCCGCGCAGCGGAAGCGTGCTGGGCCCATAACCCTGTCGGAGCGGGAGTAGCAGAGTGAGGGAGATGACTTGCCCGACACAGGGCTTCAGGAAAGAAAATCAGGCAGACACGTGCAACTAGTGCCAAAAGGTGTATTAACATATATACACAACAAGTGCTCTCTTGTGCAGTCTATACAATATCACCTCCACGGACAAAGTGCTTCGCCTAACCACCATCTCACAGGGAGAGACCTGTGTGATGCACACACAGATCATATATAGTCCAAGCAGCCAATCCTGGCCGTGCTGACTCAGCAGATTGCATCACTTGGCTTCTGCCGGCTCAAGCCGGTCTGCTGATCAGGTCACTGTGACCTAGCCTGGCAGCTAGATCACCAGCTGTCATACTGTAGCTGTCAGACTGGGTTTATGTAGATTCTTGCTCCAACAGTTTTATAGACTGCAAGGTATCATACCCTGATAAAAATAACCTGGAAATGAGAAAAAAAGATGAGCAAAATGAAAGGTGTTGCTTCTCTGAATAGCAAGCTATTCTTATCCCCTCTTCCTTCCTTCCCTCCCTTCCTCCACCCACCCTGTCTTTGTGTGAACACTATATCCAACCTTTGAAAATAATGCTAGTCTTATGTGTTTAGATGGTAGGAAGATTGCTGGACTGGAAATTCTACACAGGTTAAAGGGAGATATATAATAATTGTGATGAAATTGCAGTTAATGGTAACAACAGGTGTTCATTGAAGATAAGGTCCCTCCCAGTCCTTGAGAAATAGGACAAATTGTGACACCAAAGAAAGCATTCAGGAGCTGACAAGAGTCTATGTGAACTGTGAGGACAAGCTAAGACATTAGGACAAGCCATTCAGACAAAGAAACAGAGACAGAGCTGAGTTGAACATTAGATAAGATAATTCCATTTGTTTTCCACTCCTCAAAGGGAAGGGGGGGTGGAGGAACTGGGTTTTTCCTGCTGGACCATTGTGGAATCAAGTTGCAAAGGGGCAACCTGTGTTCAGAGCAATGACTCAGCAAAAAACATCCAATATATTAAGGGGAATTATTAAAACAGTTATTTCTAAGGTTTTCCATTGTTGTTGTTGTTTTAAAAAACCAATCAGGATTGTTGGAAAATATCTTAACCTTTTATCATGTATAAACCAGCAGGGCTTTTTTAGAGCAGGAATGCAGTTCCTGCTGGCTTAGTGTCAGGGGGGTGTAGTCTAATATTCAAATTAGTCCCTGCTGGGCTTTTTCTACAAAAAAAGCCCTATGTAAAACAATGGTGATATCACGGACTGTGGCCTAATATGCAAATGAGTTCCAGCTGGGCTTGTTCTACAAACAAAGCCCTGTAAACCAGCATGACAAGTATATAACCAATTGGTAAGCTGGTTGTTGGTATCATCCTGCCAAGCGATAAGGTGAATTTTACACAACATCGTGCAGGCATATATAATAAGATTATCTGAAAAGAGTATCAGCCCATAAATGCCTGCCATAACACAAGCTCTTCTTGGCACCTTCCAGTCATGCGCACATTTGTTAAGGTTGTGAGCCAGTTAAATAGTTTATACAAGGGTGGTCAAACTTGCTTAACATATGAGCCACATAGAATAAACGTCAGATGTTTGAGAGCCAAAGGAAGGAAAAGAAAGCAGCTTTAACTTTAAATGCATTCTCTAAGCAGCCAGCTGACTTGGTTTGGAAAAGTGATTTAAAGAGAGAAATGTCCTCTCCAAGCCAGCTAGGCAGGCAGTGGGGGCTTTGAGAGGCACATGTGGCTCCCAAGCCACAGTTTGGCCACCCCGGGTTAATCCTATTTTAAATTGTAACATCAGCAGAGCTGCTTTGTGAGAAAGAGGCCTTTTCCTCTTTATAGTTGAACTTACTACACATTGAGAGATAGAAAAGCATCTTAATATTTTCTTTGTAAACTGAGGATACAGAATGTTTCCCATTATAGAACATCCTGAAAATTTTTTAGGATATTAGGATTTTGGGAAAAAATAACAAGTAAAAAACCTGACACTAGTATTGTAGATAGATCAAGGTGGTTAGCCATGTAGCAACAGAAAAGAGCAAAAGTCCAGTAGCACCTTAAAGACTAAGTGAGGCACGAATTTTCATGAGTCACTACTCACTACTTCAGATACAACTAGAATGTGAGTTCATCTGTCCCACATTTTAAAGAGTGGAGTGATTTCAGATGTCAAACCAGTGGGGGAGCATTTTAACTTTCCAGGACAATCACATGCTGACCTAAGAACAGCAGTTCTCTTACAAAGGAATTTCAAAGGAAAGTTAGAAAGAGATACTACTGAATTGCAACTGCTAATGGAGCTAAAGATAATGCATCCTCCTATTATTTATTTATTGTATGGCAGAGTTATACACAGGAAGCATACAATATGCTTATTATATTATATTATAATATATTATATTATAATATTATGGTATAATGCATCCTCCTGGACCGCATCAGGACTTCAAATCATTACCAATGCTGTTTGGTGTAGTGGTTAAGTGTGCGGACTCTTATCTGGGAGAACCGAGTTTGATTCCCCACTCCTCCACTTGCACCTGCTGGCATGGCCTTGGGTCAGCCATAGCTCTGGCAGAGGTTGTCTTTGAAAGGGCAGCTGCTGTGAGAGCCCTCTCCAGCCCCACCCACCTCACAGGGTGTCTGTTGTGAGGGAGGGAGATAAAGGAGATTGTGAGCCGCTCTGAGACTCTTCGGAGTGGAGGGCGGGATATAAATCCAATATCTTCTTCTTCTTCTTCTTCTTCTTGATTTCTGCATGCCTATCACACCTACTCCAATCACACCTGCTGTTGTCATTCACCTATTGTCATCTGCCACTAAGGTCATTCAACATCTGAAATCACTCCACTCTCCAAAATATAGGACCGATGGACTTGCATTCTAGCTGTATATGAAAAAAAATGAGCAGTGACTCATGAAAGCTCATCTCTTGTCCCAAATGTTGTTAATCTTTAAGGTACTACTGGACTTTTGCTCTTTTCTATTAATATTGTAGACAAATAATGCGTTAGGTTTCCATACAAAGTGGAAGAGAAAGAGATTTTATTCCTTGGGTTAAAATAAATAAATCTCACAGTGCAGGGAAGATAAGCAAGAATGTACATACAATATATAGACAGCCTGGTTTCTCCAAATTCCTAACCTCCTTCACAGCCTGCTTCTATGTCATCCCCTGCCCGCCTGCCCCCCCTTCTCAAGCTTGATGGTAGGTCTGTGGATGTGCATGTGTGATAGAACTCTTTTGTGAGCTCAAAAGACACCTATTATTCATCTTCTTCCAGGCTGCATTATTATTTAAACAGGTTGTTCCTGATCTGGGGATGAACTCTGGCTGAGATTAACATTGCAATCCTACACAAAATTACTTGGAAATAAATGCCATTGAAATTAATGGGAGTGGTTTCCAAGTAAGCCATAGTGGATATCGAAGCCACTGACAGCGTCACCCTAATCAGGTCTACTCAGGGGTATTCAGTGCGGCTCGCTTCCATCCCAGCCAACCTCTTTCCAAATAAGCCTTCTCCCTCTTTCAAAACAACACCCACCCACCTAACCCAAAGACCTCTGGTCCTGCAAAGCAACCTTTTCCCCTTCCCAGCGAGTTATTTATTTTTATTGTGTCAATCAACGAGAAAGCCAGCTAGGATTGGCTTCCCGCTGGAGGCGGGAATAGCGTGTCCTGCGCATTGCCTTTGCCAAGGCGTGGATCCGGAAGCGGCGCCGATGGTGCGTGTGAGCCGCTTGCCCCTGTGGTTGGCAGGAGGCCTTGTGAGCCCCACCTGGCGGCTAGGTAAGAAGGAGAGTGAGCGTGTGACTCGGCGCCTCTGCCGAGCTGGCTAGCAGGGCCCAGGAGAGGCCTCGCCCCTTGCTGAGGGATGATTGGGGGACAGGGCGCCTGTGTGATCGTAGCTCTGGCCTCGGCGGCAATTATGATTTGGCTCCGCTATACGCAAGGTACACCCACCGCCTTCCCGTGGGGTTCTCTCCCTTTACCTGGGCGGGTGGCCATCAGTCTTCGAGAGCGGGCTATGGCCACAAGCCATAAAGGAGAGCTTTAAAAAAAATGTTTTAAAAATGGAACCCGTCTGCTTATACAGTACCTCGTTTTATGGCAATGAGCCTAAAATGGATCCCATAAATAGCACACAGAAAAGTGTGGCTGATTTTAAAACACACGCACTTGCAGATGGGGTGGGGGGGTGAAATCCTTGCAGGGTATTGCAAACAAATTGAGGTAAATTGCTTGGTGCAAATGGATGGCATATACTAATGTTTATCAGTCTATCTGGCATTATGTAGTCTGGCCCAGGCTGTCTGGGGCCTTGGCCTAAATATGTGCTATATTACAATTAAATGTTTTTTTAAGCACTGCAGCTTCTCACTGTATTGCAGAGTCGTGGCTTTGGTTGAGGTCAGGGAGAATGTAAACAGCTAACGAGGTCGGAGATGTAGGTTCACACCCACAGATGACAGCTCTGGAATCCCGGAGCACACCCAACAAACCCTTGCTTATAAAGGCTGGCCTTATATGAATGCTCTTGTCTCTACAGGAGCGTTGGCCCTTGAATGCGTGACTTGGCCCCTCTTGAACGTGAGGTTAGATCCATCACTGCCTGGCTGATCACAGGTGCGGGTTATCCTAACTGGTGGGTGGGGTACTAAATAGCCCCCTGGTAGACCCGGTGATTTCTTACGCAGTGTTCAGCACCTATTATGCTCTGGGTGTGCTAAAGAAGCGTTTAGTAGTAGCAGCAGCGCTTGTTGAGATGTGATACGGATAGGGTTTCAAGAATGTTTTTTTCTAACAGGGAAGGGGATGATTCTACTTGGCACCTTTATAAAAAGCAACTGAATGTGCGTGCCAAGCAGGTGTCTCGCAAAGGCGTTGTTTAATTCTAGGAGGGGGAAAGTGCGAACCACCTTCTTTCCTTGTGCCAGATGATTTTTGCGTTTGCACCGTGAGAGGAGCTTGCCAGAAGGAGATGGGTTCCAACTCTGGCCGACAGACTGCTGCTGGGAGGGACTGGGCTGGTTCCATTTTAATAGGTGAGCCAGGCTGACTGACAGTGCGGGTGAGGAAAGGCTGACTGACAGGAGCCTCACTGTGTGTGTCTGACGAAGCGGGGAGCTCTCGAGTGCGGGAAGCTTCTGCCGGAATAAACTGTGTTCCTTTTTTAGGGGTCGCCGCGCTCCTGGTTCGTTTGCTGCTGCTTCCTCTCTGGCGTTATTATCAGGCGTTAGTGATCCCTCTATGGCCGCTGTTTTGCAGCATGGCTGCATTCACATCCTAGGGGAGCAGCAGATCTCCGTGGGGGTCTCCTCTCGCGTCCCCCTCGCCTTCCTTTTCTGAAACGACCTTCCTCCTTTCCAGGGCGCAGGCGTGTTTGCAATCCAGCTCTCTCAAAGACTCGCCTCCTTTCCTCGTCGCCGGCCAGGCTGAGGCGCCCTCGCTGCTGCTTTATTGCCGTTCGCGTTTGCACAAACACATTCACACAGGCACTTACAAGCGGCCGCTTTGTGCATGAACCTGGGTGACTGGCTGGTGTGCGCGCACATAAGGGGAGGAGGAAGGGGGGGACCGAGCGCAATGCGCGGTGTGGGCCCGCCGGGGAGCGGCGAAGGGAAGGGAGGCCGGCTCGGCGCTCCGCCTCACTTCGGGATAGCAGCAGCAGCCGCCGCTGCCTCTCCGTGGGCCGCAGCCCGCGAGGAGATGAGCCGCCAGCGGGGCCTGGCCTCCTCCAAGCTGCCGCGGTCGTCTGTGCAGCCGCCGAGCTCCCGCCGCACGCAGGGCTGAAAGGCCAGGCCCGGTTCTCGCTCCCGCTAGCCGGCGAGGTCTCCTTTTCTGCTGCGTGTGGCGCGTGTGTGTGTGTGTGTGAGGGGGGGAGTGACAGTTTGGCTTCTGTGGCGAGGGGAAGGGCAGGGAGCGGCGTCTGAGGGGATGCGGCGAGGGCCGCCGTCGCCTCACAAGGGACCCAGTAGGGGCTGCGAGGGGAGGGACTGAGGGGGCGCGAGTGGGGCGGCGGGCATTAATCTCCTCCGCTTCGCTGCCGCCTCTCCCTCGCGTCCTTCCATTGAGCCTCCCGCCCACCGGCGCCGGCGCTGTCCTCGTCGCGTCCCTCTGCCGGGCAGGCGGGCGCGGCCATTGCGGTCCCGCCACCCGCGGGTGGGCGGCGGGGAGGATGATCACCAACACGCGGGGCTTCCTGTGGTCGGACCTGGAGACGCGGGCGCTGCTGGAGATCTGGGGGGAGGCGGACGTGCAGAGCGCCCTGGACGGCAACTTTCGCAACAGCCATGTGTACCGGGACGTGGCCTGCCGCCTGGCCGAGCTGGGCTTCGAGCGCACGCCGGAGCAGTGCCGCATCCGCATCAAGGGCCTCAAGCGCCAGTACTACCAGGCCCGGGAAGGACTCAAGAAGAACGGGCACGCCCGCAAGATCTGCAAGTACTACGACGAGATGGACCGGATCCTCAGCTGCAGGCAGGGAGGAGGGGGCGGCGGAGGCATCGGCGTCGACGGGCACAACGCGGCCGAGCGGCCTCTCACCCCCGGGGCGGTAGCAGATGGCTGCCACCGCCAGCCCTCCGCCTTCGCCGCGCCCCCTTCGGTCGGGCCCGGCGTCCCGCCGCGCAACAGCCGGGAGGCGGACCCGGAGGAGCCAGACGAAGAGGAGGAGGAGGAGGAGGAAGACGAGGAGGGCGGCGAGCTCGGGTCCCCCCGCCGGAACAACTTCCGTCACCACAACTCCGGGGAATGCTCCTCTTACGCCGAGCACGCCATCAAAGTGGAGTGTCCCCCCTTCGCCATCCCGCTGCCGCCCGCTGAGGGTGAGTTCATCTCCTTTTTTTCACCCGCTTCCCCCAAACACGCCCACCGACCTCTTGCTGTGCATCTTTGCATCTGCAGAGAATCGTGTGCAGCTTCAGCTTCAAAACACACACACACACACACATTTTAAACATCATTTTGTCTTGAGCTCCTGAAAGGGGCCGCCAGGGTGGTGTTGGTGGAATCTTGGCTGTACTGCAAAAGCATTATTCTCTCCTTCCCCACCACTCGTCTAGACAGAGGATGGGAATCTCTTCCTGTGCTTTTAATGACACACAATACAGAAGGAAAATCTCATCCTGTTATGAGAGGTTTAGGCAGAGTTCCCTATAATACAGCTAAACGTGTTTTGACTGTGTTCTTCATTCTGACATCCATTCAATTTATTAAAAACTTCAGTATGTGTATATAGATATAGTTATAGAGATATAGATATAGGCATATAGTTTATACTTGCTGGGGGTAAAGTGTAGATGACTGGGGAAGGCAATGGCAAACCACCCTGTCAAAAAGTCTGCCATGAAAACATCATGATGCGGCATCACCCCAGAGTTGGAAACAACTGGTGATTGGACAGGGGAACTACCTTTACTTTTTTAGACATATAAGCAGGGGGACTCTTGTTTTGAATAGGCCAGTTACATATTAATTGATAGCACATTTAACACCTGACTTTTATGTGGTTGTCCCAGTAGCACATTTCATACCAATCCAAAGTTCTGCAGACCATTTCCGATTCCAAAAACCTTTATTGGCATAACTCTGCAGACCTTAATCTCTCACTTATACTAGACCTACAGTTGGGGAAAATCTTTGCACACATGCATGTGAACCTCTCATGTCTACAGACACTGACAGTGGTGTGCACATTCATGAGATGTAGAAATGCTTGCTTCAGGGGGTGTAAATAAACTGCATTATATTTGCATGTGCAATGCATTGCAACCTTTCAGAAAACAGGAAGTGGCAGGATTATTGCTCTAGCAAGTCCTTACTCCACTGAACATTTGATGAATTTGCAGACAGCCTTATTTAGGATATTTATATCCACCTATTTCTCCAATGGGGATTCAGAGCAGCACACACTGTTGTTTTCTCATTCTCTTTATTCTCACAACAACCCCATGAGGTAGGCTAGGCTGGGAGTTACTGGTCTAAAGTCACCCAGCATGTTTCATGGAAGAGCAGGGATTCAAACCTGGGTCTTCTAGGTAGTCTGACGATCTGACCATTACATCAGACTGTCTTGCCTGTCTTTTCTCTTAAGGAGAATATGTTTCCTGTCTTACTTATCCTGGTTCAAGAGGAAATTCTTAGCTGCTCCATGCAGTTCAATGTTTTTTTTGTCTGCATTTTCAAACATGCAGCCTGACATATAGGGAGGGAATAGTAATCCCTTCAGGTAAAAACAAAACCATTCATCCCTTGATGTGTATAAAGCTGCAGGCCTTTTTCACAAGTACTCTTTAATTTCTCATATACAAACAGATAGCAGAGGCAGCATCTTAAACATGTAAATACAGGTGTAGGCATCTCATTTTTAGAAAAAATATTGGAGAGCAAAATGAGACTATACCCTTTGCACATGTTTCCTGATTTTCAGTTGACTTTTATTTCAAACTGAGTAGTACACACATGTGTATGCATTTTGTATACATCTAGATTAGAAAGGTGACATCTTCGGCCCATCAACTTGCAGTTTTAAAAAAGCTTATTTTTACACATAAATAACATCAAAGAGGAAATGTTTACAGTTAGATCCCTTTGTAATGCAGATCTGGAAGCAGAGAATTAGTGTGTTGAACTAGGTAATTGCTTGCAATACACAAATAAAGCGGAGCTGTTAAAATAGTTAAAACAGTTATTTTCTTTTTCCAAGAATGCTACCTGAAAAATCCTTATGAGTATTAAATTTTGTTTGAATCTTTGGATTCACCTTTTTCCAATTTTTACTACAACTGTCTACTATAATTATAAATATGTGGTTGTGTGGTTAGAATGTCATACTGTGATCTAGGAAACCCAGCTTTAAATCTCCACTCTGCCAAGGAAGTTTGCTGAGTGACCTTGGACCAGTCACACATACACTCAGCCTATCCTCACAACTTTCTGCCTTGGGGAGAAACGTAACCTACTTTCTACCTTAGGGAGAAAAGCAGGATGTGAAATGAAGTAGTAAATATATTAGTTGTGAAAACATCACAGTTTCAAGGTTCAAACTAACAAGTATATACATGTGATTAAATGTTTGTCAGTAGTGGTTAGTTAATAAAAAAAATGTGACTAGAGGGGAACACAGTTGACATTGGAAAAAGAAAGGTGGAATAGAAATGACATAAGTAAATTGTTGTAACATCTTTTTAAAAACATTCAAAAGTAGGAAAAAATAACCTTTCTTTTCTTCTAGGTTTTAAACAAATGAATGCTCACACCAATGCATCACCCCTATTGTCTCAGACTAAAAGATCAAAAAAACGCCACACAAACTTAACCGTGGACAAAATGATGGAAAGGTTTCTGCAACAAAGTGTGGAGACTGAAGACAAGTTCTACAGATATGAAGAGCAGCGGCTTAAAATTGAAGACAAGAGGAGAGAAGCTGAGCATGCTAGAGAGCTCCAGATGTTGCAGATGTTGGGACAGATGTTAGCAGGAATTTCTTCTATGGTATCTCAAAGGTCACAGTGTATATCAAGCAACCCTTCTCAGAGATCAAACCACCAGTCATACAGAGATAACTTTAACTATAATTCTATGACAGCAGCACTATCTCCACCCATAGGTATTTCATTCTGTTGCATAAATGATACCTGGACCTGGTAGCTAGTAATATTGTTCATGTTGGTAGTGAATTATTATTATTTTAAAAAATTGGTTGGTTAGTGTTGTGTTCTGAGGCATAGACATGGCATTTGTTGAAGGTTGTGCTGTTCTATAGACTTGCTTTTGGATAGATCGTGGCAGTAACACAGTATGCATATCTCTGTTGTTGTGGCAGTATATAGTATGCATTTCTGCTATAATGATTGTGGTGGCATAAAAGCAAATTCTGTTCACCTGCTAAATAATTCATATCGTATTTAGTGTTTTATCAGAGAGATGGAATTAGTAATTGAGTGTTCAGCTTGAACTACATTAGAAGTATAATATATGAATAATTTGTAATTCATATTAGTTTGGGAGGAAGTATTTAGTTCAAGAGCAATATATACACACAGACTCTTGCCCTCCCATTCTGGTAATTAGATGTCCTTCTTTTAAAATCGGTCAAAATTGTACATACTTTGCTCTTAGGTTGACTGTGATCTCTGACATGCTTCAGATTTGATCCTCACAAACCTTACTTGGGCAAGTTTATTGCTGTCTTGCATTAGGTGGGAAATAATCTGTTTTAGGCCCTTGGGGAATTCTTCAGTCCTGTCCCTCTCAATTTTTTTAGGCCTTCATTCATCTGCACCACTATGAAATCTTCCTTTCTGAAGGCTTGTGATTTACAGCCTCAAAAGGTACTTCATTTCCTGCTCTATTAAACAGCATTCTAATAATTTCACCCCCAATGACCCTGAGGCTGCCTTCAGTTAGTGGTATGTATTCTGCCAAACAAGTATAGTAAGAGATAACTTCTTATCCTCAAAGAACTCTTTCTACATCCATCTTTTCCAAGACTCCATTATATTGCCAAGATCTCTGAAATTTGTCCAAAGGGACACTCTAAATTTATGCTGGGTGATTATAAATTCCATAGGCCCAGCTCTCAGCCCTTGTGACCTGTATGTGGTGTTTACTCCTGTTCAGTTTTGCAGTTCAAAATTAATAATGGTAGGCAAGGATTTAGTGTTGTTGTTTGTGTTGTCCTCTTGAAATTCTGAGAGTCTTTGTAGCATAACTTGAAAACTGGAAGGGATCTTCAGGTAAAACCCCTTTCTGTTTCCATGGGGACTGTGCTAGTATTTGTCAAGGTTTGGGGCAACCAAAGCAAACCATTTTTGTTTCTAGATTGCATTCCCCTTGCTCCAGCAGCCCTTTGTTGTCCCTGAAGAGGGGAACTGATGCTGGGAGTCAAGGGAGTCTCATAGGCGAAATGGCACTGGGGAGAAATTTGGGGGAAATTTCTGCTACTTCCCTCTTGTGCCAGGAGACCCCATAACATCAGCTTTGGGGGTGGAGGAGTCACAAAAGGGCCTGTTGAGGCAAGGAGAAGACAGGGAAGTTTCTGCATTTACTTGTAGGATCCAACCTATAGGTATTTGATAGATGCCAGGTCAAGTTTAAATAGGTTTCATGCACTAGGTTGTTGATTCATTTGAGGTAGATGTTGGCCTTTGGTTCTGTTCTCACTATTGCTGAAAAACCTTTTCAGAAGAGGAGAAGAAAATCCACATCCCTTACCATTGTTTAACTTTCCTTTGTCTTTATGACAGAGTGATTAAGGTGTTAATGGGTCAATAATCTATATTAAGCAATCTTGTCTGTGTGCCCTTCATTCTGTGTTTGTGCCCTTAATTAAATTCTAGGTTCACTGGAGTTTGTTTTTAAGCCTTCAGTGTCTTGGCATTAGTCTGATTTCATAACCACTTTTACTGTGAATTATTAACCCTTGGTAGTAATTTATTTAGGTATCTGACACTACACTATAGTTATAAAGCTTGATATTTTTGGGGAATTTCTAAGGAAAGCAATGTTTGTTTGTTCTGGAAAATATATGTAGGGCTGAGCACAGTGATTATCTACTAAAAGAGAAAAGAGCAGTACTCATTGCTGCTTCTGGTGTGTGTGTATGTCTAGTCTCTTCACTTAAACTATAGGTATTTGCATCTGAAGCTTCTTGATCTTCCCCATCCCATTTGTTTACATTGTTTTTAAGGTGTGGAATAATATAGATATGATAATACAGATAATATAGATATCCAGCATAAAACTGAGTCTCCTAATCAGAGTTGTGTCCATTTTAGTTGATATTCTGTTTTGAAAATAATGAAGTTTTTAATTCCCATGATTATGGAAAAGAACTGAAATATACATTGTTAACATTAAGAGAACCTGAAGGAGTCCCAAAGAGATTTCACCATCAACTACGACTTCTTGTCCATTTTTCACTCTGTTTGCCCTTAGTATCACCAGGCCCAGATGGCATACGTTCAATACGTTAAAGAGTTCTGAAAGAACTGAAATGTGAACTAGTGGATCTCCTAACAAAAATATGTGTCATTAAAATATGCCTCCGTTCCTGAGGACTGGAAGGTAGCTAATGTAATATGAATCTTTTTTAAAAGTTCCAGAGGAGATCTAGGAAATTACAGGCTGGTCAGTCTAACAATGATATCAGTAAGTTGGTGGAATCCATTATTAAAGATAGATTTAATAAGCACATTGATGAACAAAAGCTATTGAGGAAGTATCAGCATGGATTCTTTAAGGGAAGATCTTATCTCACTAACCTATTAAACTTCTTTGAAGGGCTGAACAAACATGTAGGCAAGGGTGACCCAATAGATGCTGTTTACCTAAACTTCCAGAAAGCTTTCGATAAAATTCCTCACCAAAGGCTCCTAAGTATACTTAGTAGTCATGGGGTAAGAGGACAAGTCCTTCTGTGGGTTAAAAACTGCTTAATTAACAGGAAACAGGTAGTGAGTATAAATGGGCAGTTTTCACAGAAGAGGGTGGTAAGCAGTGGGGAACTGCGAGGCTCTGTACTGGGTCTGGTGCTTTTTAACTTATTCATTAATGATTTGGAGTTGGGAGTAAGCAGTGAAGTGGCTAGGTTTGCAGATGACACTTAGGTTGTTAATAGTGGTGAGAACCAGGGAAGACTGTCAGGCACTCTAGAGGGATCTGTCGAGCCTGGGCAAGTTGGCATCAATGTGGCAAGTGAGGCTCAATGTGGGCAAATGCAAAGTAATGCACATTGTTGATGAGGTCTGAACTGATGGGAGACTGACCAGGAGAGAGAGCTTGGAGTCATGGTAGATGACTCACTGAAAATGTTAACCCATTATGCGATGGCGATAAAAAGGCAAATGCTGTACTGAGGATTACTTGAAAGAAAATTGAAAACAAATCAGCCAGTATCATAATACCCCTGTATAAAGCAATGATGCAGCCTTATTTGGAATACTGTGTACAGTTCTGGTCACAGCATCTCAAAAAAAAATTATAACATTGGAAAAACTGCAGAAAAGGGCAACTAAAATGATGTAGGCGATGGAACGCTTTCCCTATGAAGATAGGCTAAAGAGGTTGGAGAAATAATGATAGAGAGGGTAGCATGATAGAGGTTTACAAAATTATGCATGGGATAGAGAAAGTAGAAAAAATACTTTTCTTCCTTTCTCACAATACAAGAACTTGTGGGCACACAATGAAATGAGCAGAAGGGTTAGAACAGATAAAAGGAAGTATTTCTGCACTCAAAGAGTCATTAACACATGGAATTCACTGCCACAGGAAATGGCAGCAGCTATAAGCAGCTTCAAGAGGAGGTTAAATAAACATACAGAACAGAGGTCCATCAGTGGCTATTAGCTGCAAGGTATAGATGGAACACTGTCTGGGGCAGTGCTTGGGAGGCAACAGTGGGAAGGCTTCTGGAGTCTGGCCCCACTGGTGGACCTCCTGATGGCATCTGGGTTTTGGTCACTTTGTGACACAGAGTGTTGGACTAGATGGACAATAGGTCTGATCCAATATGGCTTCTCTTATGGTCTTAACTAGCCTTCCTTTTTGGCTTTTAACAAAAATTAAGTGCAACTAGATTAAATCATGCTCTGAGGTTTCATAACTGTATTCTGGGTCTGTTTTAAAAAGGTTGTATATGTAATTTCAGTGGCAGAGAAATGACTTTATTGCAGGAAGGCTTCTATTTCGAATGATGAGCTAGAATTATTGACCTGTAAGGCTCTATCTCAGCATATATTAGTGTGTTACTTGTTCGATTGTATTGAGGATGAAGTAAAGGAGTTTTTTGTTGATAGTGCAATTATTAGGCTGTCTTGTTGAATATAGATGTTTAGAGATTTTTTCTCCCCTCTGGGAAATTAGTGTTACTTGTAAAATGTATTTGATAGTGACAAATAAGCAGTATTTGAATTTTTAAAAGTAGGTAGCTTGAACTTCAAGAGAAACACCAATGAAGGACAACATTCGTAGCTATTATATAGTATGAATTAATTAATCTTTTTTTCTGATTTGCAGTTTGAGGTTTAAGTGATTAAGGACCAGTCTATGCTTTTTGTCAACACACATTTCTCCTGTGCAATTCTCAGTTGTGGGATTTGGTTGCATCCTGGTGTAAAAGTTGCCTTGCATCAAATGAAGAGAGGGGTAATTACAGTTTGGAGTTCATTGCAAGATGGCTTTTAGACTAGGGATAGAGCACCACCATCCTCCCTCACTTGTTTCTCTTTCCTCTATACACTGCCCTTTCTACAGTACCAGCAGTAGGGTTAGAACAGATAAAAGGAAGTATTTCTGCACCCAAAGAGTCATTGACACATGGAATTCACTGCCACAGGAAATGGCAGCAGCTATAAGCAGCTTCAAGAGGAGGTTAAATAAACATACAGAACAGAGGTCCCCTGGGGGGCAGGGAACCAGTGGTGGACTGGCCACGGTGTCAGCTTGCCCGATGGCAAGTGGGCCCCTGATAAAGTGGGCTCCCTTGAACATTAGACAATATGTTAAAAATGTTAATTTTCTTTTAGTAGTTTGAAAATATAATAGAAGTTCCAATATTATTACTGTAATACAACTAAAATTTACATTGTATTTAGGGTTGCCAGCCTCCAGGTGGGGCCTGGGGATCTCCCACATTTACAACTGATCTCCAGCTGGCAGAGATCAGCTCCCCTGGAGAAAATGCAATCTGTATTTACATTTAATATCTACTGCAGACTGCCAGTAAAATGTACACTATATGTACATTGTAATTACTAACATATACACACAAACATATATACACATACACATTTATTTTGTAAAAGTTTTAATTGTACCTTTTCTCCACTTATGTATTTTCAAAAACTTTATTTTTTATAAATATTAAATGATAGCCTTATAGTTGTGGGTGGGCCCCATTTGTCTGCTGGCAAGCAGTATTTTTAGACCCAGTCCGCCACTGCAGGGAACAGAGAATCAGTGTGGCTATTCCAATACCACTGTTGATGTGGGGGGTGGAATCTAAGCAGATGCAAAATCCTAGTTCATGCTGCTACTTAACATGCTCCTGTTTGACTGTCCCCTGTATTACATGGACATTGTCAAATTGCAGAGAGTGGGAGCTTAAAGTACGGTGTCAGCCATTCAGCCTGAAAGGACAGTCATACAGACTCCTTACTCCTCGGCTGATATTTGTCAACTGCCATATCTGGCAAGGACGAGACTACCAACAGGCTTAGTATGATTTATATAACCTACGTGTTGTGTTCCCTACTGTGTAGGGATATTCCTGAGGAAACTGTGCTTTTTTTCTAGTATATTTCCAGTGTTTCCAGAAGTGTGTGGCCACTGTGGGAGAATGGAAGGTTGGGGTCTGGATATGCAGGTCCAGCACACTATTTGCAAAGCTACACAAATGCGTTCACTTGTTTGCTTGGTTGATGATTTGTATTGATTATGGCCTACCCAGACCTGCAAAGGTTGTTAGTAGCAAGTGAGATTGCTTGCAGTGCTTAAAATTAAGAATGCTCCTGTCATGCAGGATTTTAAAGGTATGCCTAAGAACTGTTAATACTTAAATTTCTTGGTAGTCAGAATTCATATTTAAAGTTAACGAGTCTTCATGTTGAATATAATCATTCACTTTTGTAATGTAACCATACTTGCTTGTTTCCTTTCCAGTTATAGAGAGATCATTTTCAGTGCACAAAGCGCATTCAATAAAGGAAATGGAGAATATATTTCAGTTGGTGAGAAATGTTATTCCTCCTTTAACTGCCAAAAAACATAAAGGCCAAGATGGACGAATAGGGATCGTTGGAGGATGCCAAGAGTAAGTTAAAGGGAATTATACATCACCCTCCTTGCAAATAAGTCCTCAAACCTTACTTTAGTTACTACTGATGGCACCATAAGATTTTAGAAGGGGAAAACATGTCTTCCATTTTTACAAATCTTTCCTTGCCTGGAAAACTGTTCCTGCTTTCTACAGGTGGTGACCAGCTGAGTGGCCATTGCCAAGCAAGATGTATGTTTCTGTTTAAAGGCCTGAGGCACATGTATTGCCAACATGTGATTTTATTCAGTACCTATGCAGGCATGATAGGTCATACTCAGTCATCTGCATTAATTTGAGATTCAACTTCCCAGAAGATTGATTATGAATAACTTCAGAGCTTTTTCAATTTTGAGACTAAATTGGTTGAATGTGTGAGTCAGAGGAGAAGATTAAGTGGCACTGTCTTTAGAATTCTAGTAGAATATTCTTCAACTTCAGTGGTAGGGTTTATTCAAGAGAGGGTTGCTCCTCCTGTTGCTTCAGAGAAAGGACCATGCAGACTACTTTTAACTTGTCCATTGGAGGACCCCTTCCCTTTCAGCCCTGCTTGCCTCAAAGCAGACTGATGGGACTTATACAGGGTTACAGTTCTGTGAATTCTTTTGCCTTGCTAATTTGTCTGAAACTTAGGAGGGAAGCTCCTGCTACATGCGTGTGGTGCTCTTCCTACAGAAAGGAACAGAAGGGACTTCCCAGACAGGGTAGTAACCCCAGCCAGTTAGTATCCTCCTTGTCAGACAGTTAAAAAGGAGGATGCTTGGAATCCTAACTCATTGCACAAGCACAGTTTGCACAAAACTGTTATCTTCCATCAAAGCATGAGGAAAGGAAAATAATGGAATTATACAAGGTCTTTCAAGGTTTATTTTATGTGATGATAGTTGTTTTTGCTTTGATATCTGAAACAAACTGGAGCTTTAGAGGTCTTGTTAGCAGAGCTCCAGAATCTTGAGAATGTAAGCTTGATTTTACTTTGAAAAGTGAAGTTCTGACCCTCAAAAATTACATTTAAAACATGTCAGTGTTTCATAATAAAAGTTGCCCTGATCCTCACTGCCCAACTCATTTCCCGGTTCTAATAAGTATCTGAATAGCAGAGGACATTGGAATTGAAATTTGGAGGTCTGCATCTCTTATCCTCCTTCCTGTCCAGTGTTTTAATTGTTGTTTTTTATGTTTGTGTATGTATTTTAGCTGCAGTTTTATGCTTTTTTGGGGTTTTCTTTTGGCTGGTTTAACTGGTTTTAAAATGTGACTTTCATTATATATGTTTAATTTTTTTAGCCACCTTGTTGGCTCTTGAAGGGGCAGAAAGGTGGGATAGCTATTTTGTGAAATATTCTGTACCCCCTTATATTGTGTTAACTAATACTGTCTGACACTCTGTGTGTGTGTGTAGAGATAGAGATTGTGATTGTTTTATTTTGTTATTGTTGTTTCACTAATCTAAAAGCTTGGCCAGACTGAAAGAGCATCTTTAGATCGAACAGCCTGATAACGGTGTCTCAGAGAGGTCACATTCAAGTTCTCTATCAGTAGATTAAATGCAGTCATACAGTCCTGTTTGTCATAAGATATTTGCAGTTAAGAAAGCTGTTTCATACAATCCAATGATTTCTTTCTTCTCATTAATAAATTCTTACCTTATAAACAAAATATCTATCAAAAGAAGCAGTTTCAAGAAATAACAGTATATCGCATGGCAGCTATCACAGCAACTGATAGTATTATCTTAGTCTTTTCTGCTAGATTTGACATAGTTGTGACAGGATCAGTTTTAAATCTAAACTTTAAAGTGGGTGTGTAATTAACAGGAGGAAAAGATAGATTGTCTTTTAATTAGTTATTTTCATTCTAGTTTATCTGCAAAGTAGATGCGCTTCTTAAGCTAAGCCTTTTCATTTGCAGGTACACAGGGGCACCCTATTTTGCTGCAATTTCAGCTCTCAAAGTGGTATGTGGTTTTCTGTCTTTGCATGAGGTATCTGTTCAAAGAGTTGGACCACTATACAGCCCTGAGTTAAGCCTAACTAAGCCCCCTGAAAATGGCATTAGGCATGACGTTATGAGCATAAGGCATACAACAGTTTAATATTAAGTATGTTTAAGACACATTGAAATGAATGAGACTTTGACTACTCTGATAGAAGCTGACTGTACCTTGTTTAGATGGCTTATTACCAGTTTGATAATAAATTGCAAATTGGTATAATATCCTGTGTAATATTCAGTCTTTGAAAATGATTATTTAGCTATGAAACTCATGAAAACTCGAAACAATCGTTGTTCGTCTTTATGGTGCCACTGGAGTTTGTTTGTTTTGCAACAGACTTAACATGATTGCATGTTAAATTGACTTTCTGGAGTACAGAAATTTTCATGAGCTAAATGTTAAAACTTAAAAAAATATATAAATGAGAAAATAATACTACTTGCTAATGATTTTTTGTATAATTTTAAATAATTTGCTCAGAGAATGTACGATGATGCTTCAGACATATTTATGTCCTTGAGGTTTCCACAAGGTGTTAACTTACAACAGCATTTACCCTTACAATAATGCATTTTTGTGTTCTTAGCACTGAAAACTCAGTGAGGAATCTACTATCCCAATTGATGTTTATTTATTTTTTAATTTATTTGTTGGATTTTTATTCCGCCCTTACTGCAAGCAAGCTCAGGGTGGGTAAGATCAAAGTTATAAAACATCAAAAACCAGTTATTACAATAAGTACTTTAATACAGTTGAAAGATAGCAACAAATATTTTACAACATGATCACCGTAACAGCTGGATAGATGGTTGGGTATAGATGCTGGGTATATTAGCATCATTCAAGATGAACTTCTGAAGTTACTGATGTAATCTTCTGCTGTTTTGAGAGGGCTGGTAAGAACACAGCCTAAGATTACACTTATATTCTATACCTATGAACATTTATTCTAGTGAAGTCATTTGACTTCTAAGAAAATATATTTGGGATTGGGTACCAGTATGGAAAGAAGACCTAAGAAACCATTTTGTTCTGTCAGGTGGCAGTATAAGGCCAGAAACTGCTTTTCTTATTTGCTTGTTCAGTTTTGAATGAATAATTAGTTCGTGATGGTTCAGTGCTAGTACTAATGGGACAACTGTTTGTTAACTCTCTTAGGGTGCAGACCTGTCCCACGTATTTTGTACCAAAGATGCAGCAACTGTAATAAAGTCTTACAGCCCAGAGCTAATTGTTCATCCAGTTCTGTAAGTAACTTTTTGTTTTACTTTGTCCTTTATACATTCTCCCATGAACATTTGTGTGTGACTTGAAAGCTCAAAGCTGAGGCCCCAGAACCAGTCCAAAAGGCAACCTGGAACTGAGCTGCAGCCCTTATGTGGCATTCTGGCACTCACATTCTCTTAGCTCAAGGTTATTACTCAGGGTCAAAATGCAGTCTCTCTCTAGACCCTGGCGGATAGGCACAGTGTACCTGGCATTTTTAGTATTTGCTGCGATGATCCTGTCATGCTTACCATAATTTCATTCTGCATTAGTCGTAGTAGCTGAAGTCTCTGTGTTGCTGCAGTTCATGCCAACTATAGAATTACCAAGATTATTTTTCTTCATGAGCTCACTTTTTTTTTCTCCCTCACTTTTACCCTCAACAATTTTGTGAGGTTATTGCAGCTGAGAGTGTCTGGTCCAAGGTGTAACCCAGCAAACTTTCATCGCAGAATAGGTATTTGAATGTAGGTCTTCCAGATTTTAGTCAAGCAATCTAACCACTGCACCATATTGACAACAGAACTTATTTATTATTTTTAGGTAAGTGGGAGGCAGTGGCAACTGCTGTGTTCTGAAATTAGTGGTGCTCAGGGCCTCAAATCAACTTATCTTTCAAATGGTATGTCCAGATTAGTTAAATAGACCCTTGCTATGGTTTAAAAGCCCTGACCTTGATAGCCTAGGCTAGCCAGATCTCATCAGATCTCAGAAGCTAAGCAGGGTTGCCCCTGGCTAGTAGTTGGATGGGTTGTTGTCACAGCCATCAGGGTTGTGATGTGGAGGTAGGCAATGGCAAACCACCTCTGAACACTTCTTCCCTAGGAAACCCTATGGGGTCACCATAAATCAGCTATGACTTGATGGCAAAAAAACCCAAAACACAATGGTTTTGCTAAAAAAAAAACACAGGTGAGATACAGAAAGGACCCTTCTATTAGTTGAAATTTTCCATGTATAAGTATGCCTGCATGCCATGTGTAATTGAGACCAATGTGTATGCAAACTTTTAGGCAGAGATTGGTCACTTTAACACCTTTAATATGGAAACAAGAATACAAGGAAGGGAAAACACTCCCAGGAAGTAAAATGGAAAATATGGTGCCTGTAAGGTATGAAATGGAACTTGACCCTCCCAAAAAGCATAAACATACAAGATGATTCCTTCTCTTCTTTTTTTCCTATCAATATTTTAGAAGAGAAAAGACAAACCTGCCTTGCCTTACCACACTGTTAACATTAGGGTAATTCTTGCACTTAGTCTTTGGAGTCTCCCTTCAGAAATTTTCTTCTCCGCTCTTTGATGAAACCTAATATTCCCCGTAGAGGAATGGACTGGCATTTACCCTCTTGGTTGTTAGGAGAGCACCTGAATGTGTTACAGTCCATATCATAGGTGCATGGGCATCCATGTTTACTTGGGATGGAAGCACACAAATTTGCTTCTTCATGTATGGACAGCACTAATCTATTTTGGTACCAGTATAAGAGAAAATGGTATCATTTGTTCCAGGTTGTTTGCAGTACAGATGTTATAGAGTGGGTGGTATTTACTGTGGCTCATTGGGAAAGTGAGGGTCCTTGCATATGAAAGACTCTGGAAATCTGCCACTTTGTGCTCCTTTTTATCTCCTCAGTGACAGCCCTGATGCTGTTCATGAAGTAGAAAAGTGGTTACCACGACTACACTCCGTTGTCATAGGGCCTGGATTAGGGAGGGACGACATACTACTTGAGAATGCCAAGGTAATGGTTTTGAATATACTGTCCTTTGTTTTTGTGAAGCTGAATTTCTGTTGTAAGTTCACCGCTGGTAACTATTGAGAGTTTTTAAAAATGAAAATCAAGGGAGTAATAGACTGGCAAAACTATCAGGAATGGTTGTTAAAATTGGCCTCTGTGTGAACCTTCTGTTAATGACAAGTGAATGCTAACTTCCTTAAAGGGGATAATTTAAGCCTTCTCTTCTGAGTTTTCCCAGATTTAGAGAAAGCACTTTTTTGAAGTCAGTGCAAAACCAAGGCTTTAATGTTATCTCTCACTTTAGCCATTATACTGACCAGAAAGAAGAGATCCCACCACTGGATGTAGTATGCTTTAAGAATACCTTTTCTAGTACAATATGAAACATATTTTTGTATTTAACTGAAATTTGTAGTCTGCTATGTGATCAGAGCTCTGTGTGGATAGTAGTAGATTTTAGAAGTGTGTGATAGGAAATTATTAATAAAGATGTCTTGTGCGCAACCCCTATTTGCATCTAACAAAATACTCTACATTTAAATTCTACAAATATTTAAACAATGGGAGATGGGTGGTTAGCATAGTTTATTGGCAGGGGCTTGACTTAAGGACAATGCATTACTAGAGCTTGGAGAGCACTTTTTCAGTGAAAATATAAACCAGCAGCTGGGGGAAATCTCAGCCATAGGGTTTGACTCCCCAAAGTATTTATATTCTTCCATACTGCACTGCGGCATATTCCAGACAGCTTTGCAAATGTTTTAATATATGTAGGGAGTTTGGTTGGGCAGGGTGATATCTTGGTCTTTGAACTTGATCTGCTAAAAAATGTATGTGCGTAGCTGCCTTAGTCTGGACAAGCTTATGATGAAAAAGCCTGGGGGTGTATCGTGCAAAAAAAAAAAAATCCTTGAGAATACAAAACAGATTAGATTTTGAACTATTAGTTTTTTTAGAAGCATCTGTGTTCATATTCCTTATTTTGAAACTCTTAAAACCTGTTCATGATTTTTAAAGGGTAAAATTGTTTGCACTTTTACAAGTGAACTTACAATAATTAAAATCTTTTTTTAAACAGGGTATTATAGAAAAATCCAAGGTCAAAGGAATCCCTATTGTAATTGATGCTGTAAGTATTCAGTTTTCATTAGCTTGTTTGCATAATTGTGTTCTTCGCACTAAATGCTTCTCTTTCTTGTGCAGGATGGTTTATGGCTTATTGTCCAACAGCCTTCTCTCATTCAGGGTTACCCTAGAGCTATTCTCACTCCAAATGCTATGGAGTTTAGCAGACTGTATGAAGCTGTGGTGAGTTCATATTTTTAGTTATATAGTTTATACAAAAGAGATTCAGAAAGAAACTAAAAGGTAAAGGTAGTCCCCTGTGCAAGCACCAGTTGTTTCCGACTCTGGGGTGATGTTGTATCACAGCGTTTTCATGGCAACATATGGGGTGGTTTGCCATTGTCCAGCCATCTACACTTTACCCCCAGCAAGCTGGGTACTCATTTTGAAAACCTTGGCAGAAGATTGCAGATTTATATCCCGCCCTTCTCTCTGAATCAGAGCCAGAGTGGCTTACAATCTCCTTTATCTTCTCCCCCCACAACAGACACCCTGGAAGGATGGAAGGCTGAGTCAACCTCAAGCCAGCCACCTGAACCCAGCTTCCACCAGGATTGAATTCAAGTTATGAGCAGAACTTGTACAGAACAGTGAGCAGTACTGCAGCTTACCACTCTGTGCCACAGAGCTCTTATAAAAAAAGAAACTAACCACACTTAATATTGTCCATATTCAAGTAAAACATAGTAGTGCACATAAGTTCTGCAAGAATGGCCCCATACATATCTAGAAACAATTCCATGAGAAATTTGAGAACATTTAAGCTAAAAAAATTCCTTTTATTACTGAATTACATCTTTCATTTCACTTTTTTTTTGTCTTAGCTTAGAGACCCTGTAGATAGTAATGATCATCATGGGTGTGTGCTAAGACTCAGCCAAGCTTTGGGAAACTTGACAATTGTTCAGAAAGGAGAGCGAGATCTTATTTCAGATGGAGAAAAAGGTAAGACATTGCCGTTTAAAGAAGAGACTCAGCAAATATATTACAAAAGTTTGAAGATATACATTATATATTGGCGATGGAGTAGCGTTATTAAAAATAGGAAAATAGATACTTTATGAATGCTGGTTAGAATTGGTTAGTTGATCAAAATGATTTTAAATGTCTACTAAAATAAATGACTGTTATTACTCAGCAGGATAAAATATTTTATGGTGAATTAGCACAGGAAGAAAGGTACTGCAGCTATTTTAAAATCAAGTGTGAATAAAAATCTTTTATGTTCTAATTTTGAGTCTTTAAGAACTTTCAGACTTGCAAACTATTGTCTATAAAATCTTGTCAGGATTGACCAATTAGTCTTTACTAGAGTAACCAGTTAATGTTTGCTAGTTATGTTACTATAGCAACTTCTCTTTTGAAAAATGTTGGGACAAACTTAGCTAGATACAGGAGAGATACAGTTGGTCCCTTAGAATGGGGAGAGGTAAGCATTAGGAAGGTATCTTGTACAAAAATAACGAATCATGCAAAGATAATATGTGGCAGCATCTTAAATCTGGGGAAATTAGTGAATTCTTGGTGTGCAAAATCACTGTGAGTTTTGACTGGTTACATAACCTGCCCATTGAAGAATCTGTTTAATGCCAGTTGGCTTATTCCTTAACCCTAGTAATCACACATAAAGCATAGGAAGTTTTCAAAAACTAGAGTAAAAGTTGTGCAAGACTAGAAAGAAAAACCCTTGAAGATTTAAGCTTTTATTAACAAGGAAAATGGCACACACCTTACTTTTGGGATAAAATGATGCACCATTTTAGGTGTCATTCTCACACAGCAGTATAATTTCCCCACCCCCCAGTGAGCTTGAAAGGGTATAACTCTGCCTAGGATTGATTTGCTGCCTGAACAGACAAGCCGTTAAGTTTTTCATAATCTTTCTCCAGGATAGTCATGTTATTTTGAGTTACTTTCATCCAGAATAAAGAAACAATCGGCTCTTAGAAGTATTGCTCCAATACAAAAACCAGGAATTTATTGTCCCAAGTTAACAACCTATTGACTTGAGAAGTAAACTTTTCACGAGGGAAACAAAATAAATAACTGATATCTTGTTGCTTTAGGTCTCATATGGCTGACATCCTTTTCCCAAATAAAGTGTTATTTTGTGTCAGCATTTCTTGAGCTTCTCTTCTCTTCCACAAGCTATTTTATTTTAAAAGCTCAAGTATATTCAACTGCTTTTGCCTCGTAGTGCTTGTATGTAGCCATGAAGGAAGCAGCAGAAGGTGTGGTGGACAAGGGGATCTCCTCTCAGGGTCTCTTGGAGTCCTAACACACTGGGCCTTCCTTGCTGGGCCAGAAAAAACAAATGGGTAAGGTGCTCCTCTGTTCTCTCGTACATATGGCAGTGCCATTAAAGAAACAGGCTACTGAAAACACTTTGTTATTGGGGGAGAGACAAAGAAAATTAATAACTGAAAGCTCCAAAAATGCCATGTAACATTCCAGTCAGTTATCCACAGAAGACAGAAATTAAGTAATGTTAAATGAGAGTTTATTGTATATCTGAATGGCTGCATCATTTAGGGGTTTTTAAAATCCTAGAAAATGGTGTGGGTGTTTTGTGCACGCACATGTTTTGAGATTCTTGTGTTTGTTTTCTAGTCAAAATCCGTTTCTAGTGGCTGCATTTGGAGCATGTTCGCTTACCAGGCAGTGCAACAACCAAGCCTTCCAGAAATTTGGACGGTCCATGACAGCCTCTGACATGGTTTTAGAAATTGGAGCAGCTTTTAATAAACTCTTTGAAACCTAAAACCAAAGCAACAGAGGAGGAAGAACACACAGCGTTGGCAGTCAAGGAAACTATTCTTGGACATCCGTGCAGAATGAACCCTTTTTCAAGTGCTGTTAGCAATATACTAAGTAGTTTTTTTAATTTTTAAAGATAGGAAAAATTGTAGATATTTTTTAAAGAGTTTGGAATACAGGTGGGTTTTTTTTTCAGCTGAATAAGCTGTAGTTGCAGAAGTTATAATATAATAAAACAAAACTGAAAGTATTTCCTTTGTTCTATTTCACAATTATTGAGCAATAATTAACTGTCTGCTAGCAGCAAAAAAGGCACCTTAGAATGATAAAAGGGTATAATCCAGCCAATAGTAAGAAAAATAAGCATTTTATAGTGCAGTCCTATACAAAGTTTTACTGCCTTCTAAATGCATTCCTTCAAGGGATTTAGGAAGTTACAGTTCTGTTTAAGATTGCATATCACTCATTGAAACAAATAGGATTTAAAAGACCTTAACTGTGGCTGGAATATGTCATCATATTTGTCCATCAATTCAGCTTAGTTTGCGCCGATGCCATCTCTATTTTGTTCTTAGAACTCCTACTAGGTTTTAGTTCTGCAAAAATATTGTGCTTGCTTTCAGAAATTTGCTGCTGAGCAGGGAATGCATGCCAGTTGCTGTCATCAAATCTTTGGTACAAAAGCACCAATTTTAATTCCCTGTTTTGGGGATGCAAAGAGAGGAGAAAAGGGATGGGCACCACCAATTTTTTTTGTCTTTAACAATACAGGAAGCTGCAGAACTTGGCATGCAAGATAGTATTTATTTAGCTGAAGAATGTAAAGTGTCATCTACTGTTCAGGGCTAATTTAGAACATGGAACCAAATCATTTGCAGACCATACAAATTAAGCACACATTGATCAAAGATTGCTGTTGGTTTTTTAAAAAATAAAGGCTTAGGAAACAATCTACCATGAACAAACATCTATGCACATTTGATAAGGACTGTGCACAGAATAGGTTGTTGATGAACTGTGCCCTTCATGCTTTTATACTAGCATAAAGTGTTCTCCAGTTGTTGGCGTTCAGTGATACACACACAATTTTTTTTTAAATCACCAGCATAGACTACTGGAGAGTGAAAGGCAAAAGGGCTGCCTTAAGTCATGTAACATTACTAAACAGTTCCCTCTCAGAGAATAGGGTTGAGAGTAGGTTGTTCAAAGATTTGCTGTATCAACTTTTCCTTAACATAATGGCTTTGAATATATTTGTATACAAAGACAGCACAAGCATCCAAGAGGAAATACAATAGCAACTCTAGGTGTATTTTTACTAGTTTTAGCTGCTAAGGGTTTAGGTATAAACTTAATTTTGTAGGATCTATGCACTATTTCCACAGAAGAAATTCCACCTGGTAGAATACTTTTTTTTTTCCTTGAATGACTTGCAACCCAATCCTATGCATGTTTACTCAGAAGTAAGTAAGCACCACTGAATTCAAAGTAAGCGTGCACAGGATTACGAACTCTTTTCCACAATCTAGCTCTAAACCAGCATTCCCAGCTGTATAGAGACAGTTTGCTACAGCTGAGAGTGGTTGGGCTCTGCACTCTGCTTACAATGACGACTGCTTTGCATCAATTTCTTTGTGCTTGCAACTAATATTTTGGAGGCACTGTGACTACTACCTCAGACCACAATTGTTTTTTATAGAAAGCATTTCCCACTGTTTACTTCCATCAAAGTTCAGAGCACCAATTCAAACATTCCCTCAAAATGGCAGGGTACCTACTAGTAAACGATGCAGGAGGGGATCTGTTCTCACAATAGAAAACATCCTTTTGCTTGGTACAGAATATGGGTAGGTACAATGTGCTCTTTCTGAACATATGAATCAGTTTTATGGCAGGGTATGATCCCTTCCTGATACAGGCATATGGTATTTCCCATGCAATACACACAGGCTCCTAAATGGTGGACCTTGTTGCACCTCCCCTTTCCCCATCCAGCCTTCCCATGCTTGGGAATGAGCAGAGACCCCCTGGGTATCCATGTAGGAAGGCAAAACAAGAATCTGGCCTGTTTTAAATATTTGAACAATATTTCTGCTACACTTTGCTAGCACTACAATGCAATGTGAAAATGGTCGCTGTCATTTAAAATTGAGCTGTCATTATATAGAACAGGAGATTTAAAACTATATCTGCAGGGAAACGATATAAAAACTTGGATTTGTTAAACTGGTATCTGAACAGCGAGAGTTGAATCTGCCTGTTTTAACTGTATTACAGAAGTTGCAAATATGTTGCTCATCAGTGTGTAAAAGGTTTTACAACAAACAATCTGAAGATGTAGCAGTTTTAAAGGAAATAAAAATCTGGCAAATGAATCAGTTGTCATGGCTTTGTGTTTAAAAAGTTAAGGAAAGCAGTTCTCCCAAGTTACACTTCGCATACTGAATCTCATCAAAGTCAGAAACAGCCTTACAAAAGGAGCAACAGTGCCAGCTATTTAATGATATATAGGTTAAGCGATACAGGCCCGTTAACAACAGTCTGCAAGTTTGCAAGCAGGACTCTCATACAAAGACCATCTGTGTTGAATTTTGTCTGTTATCACAATAGAACACATCTAAAACATTTTCAGCTTCACATCTTTACAAATACCCTGAACTTTCCCAGTCCACTGTTGGCACTTTTCATC
The DNA here is from genome assembly GCF_032191835.1 of Heteronotia binoei. NCBI lineage: Eukaryota > Metazoa > Chordata > Lepidosauria > Squamata > Gekkonidae > Heteronotia > Heteronotia binoei. The sequence continues at coordinate 46,528,256 of NC_083225.1, forward strand.
TGAGCAGCTTGTGCAGGAATTCACGCTGAATGTTTTGTAGTGGGAAGAGTGCATTTCTCCTTCCACTGCCAGTGAAAGGTGTCCAAATTCCAGATCTTTGGCCACAGACTCTCCTCTACCACCTGTGAGTACAACAGTTTGCTGGGCATTCACACAACCTTTGTAGTTGAAGGGAGGAAAAAGACTTTAACATCAGGTGTTGTCTGGATCTTGAAGATAGAGTCCATCAGTTAAAAAAAAAACAAAATCCAGAAACCCTGCTGTTTAAAGTTCTGAGCTATGTGTTGGGGATCCTTTCAACTCCCAATTATACTCTGAAGAAGAATAAAACGTGAATTATTTGATTTGCAGATAAGATTTCAAGTTCTCTATCTGGTGATTATAGGTGTTCTCCCACACTGGTTTATTGCTTCTTTTAAATAGTCTTCCAGCTTGATTGGAACTCTTTTTGCTGTATGTTTGGAATATTTGAGAAAAGAGTTATGGAATATTTGTAATAAAACCCATGAATACACAATATGTCTTTGCACATAGAAGGCTAGGATTGCCTTGCTATCAACCTCTGAGGGGTTCTGGTCATATTAAAGTAAATCATGGCTCTAAGTTTTACCAAAGTTTCTTTTATGGGACTTATGAACACAAGCAACTTACCACTGGCCTTTCTAGACCTGGTGATGGTAACTTCCCCAGAGAGGTTTCTTTTTCAAGAGATCCCTGACGAAGCAGCTTAGCTCCAACACTGATAGTGATGAGAAGAGGTCTGAAAGTCTTCAAAAACAGAAAGGCCTACAACCATGGGTAATGGATCTGTAGCATACTCTAAAAAGTACCAGTCTTTTCAGAGAAGGGACAAAGGCATACAGTTTCTAAATTTAAGGTGTAGAACGCGAGAAACATTGAGACCACCTTGATATGGAAGTATAGCAATTCAAGGCATAGATATTTTTAACCTCTCGCTATCTCCACAGTATTTATCAGTCCAGTTGTACTCCGCATCTGCATCAGCTCTTCTCCTGTTCTTTAATGGGCTCTTCAAGTTCCCACGTGGAAGTTATACTTCTGTCCTGTGCACACACGAATGAACAACAAAAGGTTAAACTTATTTTATTTAATGCCTATGGCTCAGAGCTGGAAGACCTAAACCCATTCTGATATACATGTACTCCAACGTAATTCCTAGTGAATTCAGGAGGACTTGCTTCCAAAGCCAGCATGCATAGGACTGGTAGGCTGGTTGCACGTTTCTAAAACCCAGATTGTCTTGGTTTGAGTGCTTCGACTGCTTTCTCTAAAACTGTTGTGGAGTTAGAGCCTGTCCTGAGCCTCAGTCCCCTCCTAAACCTGTTACTTTAATTTCTATTGTAAATTAGCCTCTGTAGTTGAATCTTTGGTTCTGTTTCTCAGGACACTGCAGCGCTCTGCTGGTGCAGTGGGCTTCTGGCACTGATAACCCTGCGCATGATTTTTGCCTTAGACCATGTTTATACTTTGCAGAAGTTAAGAAAATCAGGTTTCTCCGGAGATGTTTAACATCCACTGTGGTTACAGTTAATAAAGTTTTAGAAAGCTAGTGGGTATAATTAAAATGGCCTGCAAGTCTTTTCTTTTTCTTAGATGTTATTACATGCGAGCTAAATCACTTGCAGGGTACTGGTGCTCAATTCAGCACCACCTTCTTTGCCTTCATTTACTGTATCTAAAGGAGTACTAGAGTATTGCAACTTCCTAATGGGACCAATGGAACTTCCTAATGGAATACTAGAGTACTGCAACTTCCTAAAGGGTCTTCCAGTGCCGAACAGCTCCGCTTCTGCAAAAACAGAACTGAGAGCTGGTCTGTATTCAATCAAATGTCACAAAGCAAGTTCAAACACACTGTAACCATTTAGGGAGCAAAAGGCAAAAAAGCTGCCTTACCTTTTCTTAGCTGGGTGAAGAAAAGATAAAATATTAAAACCCTTACCACAACCCACCGAGGTTAAAAACACAGCCAAGTATCAGGGCTGGAGGAAGAGTGCGAACCTTTATGTTGATACCATATACAGCTAGGTCTTGGCGCAGGCGGTCACATGCTTGCAGAAGAGGTTCTCTCTCCTGTAATAGCTGGTGCCTTTTCTCCTTCTGTTGCTGTTTTGCTTCTTTGGACAGGATGGCGCCTTCAGCAGGCACGCTTGTGGTTTCAGGTGCAGCAAGAGCAAAATCACGCACTTGGCCCCGGAAGCTCACTAGCTCATCAATCACACTGGTGAGCATGGCTGAGTGCTTGCGTTCGAGAGCAACCTATAAGTCAAAAATGTAAATCGACTATAAAACACACAACACATCCATTACAGCATGTGTATAGTGTGGCAGCATCTTCCTAATGCTAATGGAGATCCTCTTCAAAGGTAACAAAATTCCTCCAAGGAAAGCAATCTGGCAGAGCAAGTAATATGGAAGCCTTGCTGTCGTCATTATATTTCGCTGCTCAAGACAGATGCAGGGAAGCCCTGAAACAGCTGTTTTAAGCTAGAAGGCAGAATGAGTCATAGCACAGCCCTAAGCAACCAAGGCAGCCCTAAGAAGGAAAGGCCACAGCTGGTTAGTAGAGCACATGCTTTGCATGGAGAAGGTCCCAGGTTCAATCCCCAGCAGCTGCATTCAAAATGAATGCCAGATTTCCGGCAAAGAACTTCAGAGAGCTGTCACCAGTAAGAGGAGAACAGCACAGGCCAAGGAACAATGGCAGCTTTGTATGTTCATATACCCAGCTTTCCTTTGGTGATAAAAGGAGACTCACTTTGGCATAGCTTTTACTCAGTACAAAAGCTAGTTAGAAGTCTGAATGTGTGGCCTCACGGCAGCTGAGTCCACATTTACAACCCATCATAATAATCTCCTACCTGTCTGTCATCAAGGCTGATTCCCACTGTGTTCAGAAATTCCTGTATATAGACGATAATAGCTCCAAACACCACAGCACTTCTAGGAGACCCAGCTTCCTGATTCTGAGCCACAAAAAAAGACAATGTTACTATGACTGTTCACTACAGTAATCGACAATTCTCTGCACTCAAACAAAAGCGTAAAATGAACAGCTCTCTGGTTGTGGAAGGCAGCTCTGCAGGGATCTCACTATCTGAACCTCTTATCAAAACTCTCTTATTCCACCAAGTTAAAAAAAAATCCCAGTTATGCTCACTGGCTGCAAAGCAACACCAAGAAATGTTTAAGAGTACAAAATATACTAAGTGGGGCTGACCCACTGTGTGTATCTTGTGATGGGGATGCACAGAACAGGGTAGAGAAAGTGGCTGCCTTAGGATAAAGATACAGAAGAATCCAGAAATCTGCCAGCAAAAATAAATAAATAAATAAACCAAAGCTTAAGAATCTCTAGGCTTTCACTACATGCAGCTTCTGCCAAAGGCATGATTTTAGTTCTCCAGCAATGGAAAGGTACAGAAAAGAGCATGTGAATTACATATGTGAGGACAGAAAAAATCAGTAGACAAGTTTCACCTTTAAGACCAACTAAGTTTTATTCAGAATGTAAGCTTTCGTATGCTCAAACAGACTTCATCAGACAAAAATGGAATGGCAAGCAGTTCTTAATATAGAGAAAGTGGGCACTGTGTTGGTATGTAGAGTCATGGGAATGTTTTTAGCAGATTAAAAGAATCACAAATTGGGGTCTGTGTTTGTTAGTTGAACAACTGAAACAACAGTGGAGGGTGAATGCATACCATTAAGTATTATTTGATTTTTTTACAACAGCACAATTTATTAGCTTGTACTATCATCAGTGGTCATTTTTTTTAAAAAACTTCACACTCTATCCTTGCTTCTAAGGTAGCAAAGACAAGCATAAAGCATTATGTCTGCCGTGTGCCAGGTCAGAACTCCCTGACCCATTTTATGGGCAAACATGCTGTTGGAGACCTAACTTTCCTAAGCACTACGGTGCCTGACTCCACCCAGGACAGAGGGAAGATGAGCTTTCCCCCGCCCCTTGTCATTTTCCTGAACAGAAATTATTATGGTGATGAAAGCTGACCCTGCCAATAACATTCCCAAGATGAAAAGGGCCCCAGGGTGCTGCGGAACATTAGTTCTCTGAAATTACATCTGTCTGTAAAATAGGTTGGGAACTCATGTCAGTTATACTGCCTAGTTTGGCCCTTAGAAACCAAAGGGGAAGACAAAGATTGCTATTGGAAAGAGGGAGAAGACTGCAAGGTATCTTTCCCCCTCTCCATGACAAGTCAGAGCAGAATAAGTTATACGGGGTGGGAGGGGGAGCAGCTGACAGCCTGATCCTTTGCTTGCTTAAAAAGGAAAAGGTAGCCCCTGTGCAAGCACCAGGTTGTTACCAACCCATGGGGTGATGTCACAGGACATTTTCTTGGCAGACTTTTTTACAGGGTGGTTTGCCATTGCCTTCCCCAGTCATCTACACTTTACCCCCTGCTTTCTAGGAGTAAATACACCATGTTCAGTGGGATTTTTTCCCAAGTAAGCATGCCCAGGACTGCAGTCTAAGAAGCAAATTGCTTACTTTTCAAATTCAGTTTTTAGTGCAGAATTTGGGTGACATTAAAAGTGAAGGATTTTCCTCATTTTCATTACTGGAAAAAAATTATGATAGAAACAGCATTGGAGGGGGGGGGGGAGATAGGAAGATAATGAAGAAAACAGAGGAATTCAATGGACTGGGAGTAACAGCACCCTCCTGTGGAATAGTGTCAAGAGGAAGAAGCACCTTTTCGCAAGAATACAGAACAGCAATGGTGAAACTCTAACAAAGAAAAGATTTTTAGTTCACTAGAAATGCAGTTTGGAGAAGTATTCATCAAAAAGGGGGGGGGCATTTGCTTTCCCCCCCCAGCTGGTTTCTCATAATAACCCAATCTGTCAGTACCGAGCTACAGACAACTGTTGGTTCTTGATCTTTGTATCCTAATGGGTTACCTTAGTGACGGCCTTAAGCTGTCTGTTGCCATGGTGAATGAGGTCCATAATTGCACCAACAGCCTCGGGGGTGTCAAAGTCATCAGCACAGGAAGCTTTTACCATTGCTTTAGTATGGGACAGCCTTAGATAAGAAGGAAGCAAATAAAAGTCATTAATATTACAGACACACACCAAACAGTTACCCAAAATGAGTTCTTAATAGAAGCGTGTATCTGCAGCATAATCCAGCTAATGTTAAAACACTTTTATCTATCACTGTTTTCACTTGGAGAGAGCTGAAACACAGGCTTAAACATTTCCCCTGGAGTATAAAAGTATTTAAACCACACTGTCATGCCCATGATTTTTAGATGGAGAAAAGCCAGTTCTTAAATTACAGTAAATTACATCAATATATGTTATCACTGAGAAATTGTTATATGGTAGTAGACTAGGAATTTTTTTAAAAAATTAAAGTATCTGAAGTGCAATTCACCTGTTCCTTTTTAAAAATCCTACTGTGCAAACTGTGCATTATTCCTTCAAAGCCAAATCAGGGGCAGTATTTCAGAAACTTGAAATGCAAGAGAGAAAAGCAACAGTATACACATTCTTCAACTGGGTAAAAAACTCCAAGCAGTGCTTTACTATCTCTTCCTCCTCCTGTTCCCCCCCCCCTTTTCTTTTAAATCTCATCTATCATAACCTTGCAGGGCTTCCTGTCTGAATTGTGGAATTGTTTCAGCTGAGAGGCAGAGGCCTCTCACAAGGCAGCCTATTCCTGCTATAAGGTGAGCAGCTATTGCAACATGGATGCAGGGCCAGTCCCACCAATAGGCAAACTAGGCGACTGCCTAGGGTGCCAGCCTTCTGGGAGCGTCAAATTGGGACTCAATGATGTTATCAGTGTGGGGTGTGTGTGTGCCAGAAGTTTGCCTTGCCTAGGGTGTCAGACAATCTAGGGATGCACGAATGCTTAACATGACTGCACATTCACTTGCTGTTGGCCATTCAACTGATGGTGACAATCACTGAAGTGTGCTTCACTATGGAAAAGAAGGAGACAGCTAAACCAGTGTGCTGCCATGGTTAGAGCATTGGACTGGGACTGGGGAAACCATGGCTCAGTTCCTCACTCCTCTGTGAAACCAACTTGGTGAATTCTGGTCAACTTAACCCAAGTGAAGGAGCAGGTCTGAAAGGGTGTCCAAAAGACAAGAGGAATGTGAAAAGACCATTTGTGGGTTCAGATCCCATAGTGGTTTGCATCCTCCCTAGACTTATGAAGGCAGAAGGATGAGAGGTGGTTTTTGCCAATCCACCCCCGCACAGGAGACCTTCCCCCCCCCCCTACACACACACACAGCTATTCCTACCATTCTCCAGGAACATTAGCTCTGGGTGCATTTTGGGCTGCTGTGGAAGGGACTGGCAAAAATGCCACTGTGCCTGCAGAAAGCTACGCAAGATCCAAGCCAGTATTCTGTAATTCAGTGAACTCCTACTTTTTCTCCATTGAAAATATGCTGTAATATCTATACATTTTTACCCTGCCCTGTCTCCAAAAAGCTCAGGAAAGCACATATGGCTCAACGCAACCACAGATTTAATCACAAAAGAAGAAGAAGATGATGATGATATTGGATTTATATCCCGCCCTCCACTCCGAAGAGTCTCAGAGCGGCTCACAATCTCCTTTACCTTCCTCCCCCACAACAGTCACCCTTTTTTTTTTATTTTATTTTATTGTTGTTTTAAAAACCCCACATGTGAAACCCCAGTGCATAAAATTACAATAGTTACTCAAGTTAAACATTAATAGATATCAGAAAGAAGAACATCAACCTAACTTTCATATAGTGAATACAAGAAAAGTAAAGCGATACAGTTTACAACGATATCAAATCAAATCAACTAAACATTCATCATTTGCATAAATGGACTCCAAATCTCATTAAAACGACACATTTGTCTACGACCAGAAAACGATATTTTTTCAAAAGCTGCAAGTTTCAATAAGTCATCTTCCCAAAGAAGAATTGGAATTACATCATTTTGTTTCCAATGTTTAAGAATTTGGCGTTTTGCTATCAACAGAGCCCTTCCTAACCATAATTTTTGCCCCTTCTTTAATTTCCATTCTTTCGGAAAAAAGTTTAGTATTAAGTGACTATCTTGCCATGGTAGTTGACGTTTAATTGTATCCTTTATTTTCAATAACACCTGTTGCCAAAAATTCTGAATCACCTCACAGTTAAATAGCATATGTGTGAGATTTACCTCTCTGCTCTTACATCTCCAACACTCTGCTGAGGATAGCATTGCTCTCTTAAACATACGAAGTGGGGTCCAATAAACTCTATGCAATACTTTCTGTTGTATAGTTATCAACCTGATGTCCAAAGTGGACTTCCTAATTTTATTACAACAATCTTCCCATTGGTCCAAGTTCACGTGACATTGAACCTCTAGATTCCATTTTTGATTTAGTGCAGATAGGTCAGGTATTGTAATCTCCTTCAGTATATTATACAACACTAAATTGGATTTCTTCTGCTCAAATGCCTCAGACAGTTGACCAAACAATGGCGGGCACTGTGATGCCGCCAACGCATCAGGCCCGAACACAGTTCGCAAGGCTTGTTTTATTTGCATAAAATTCCACTGATATAATGGTAAAGATGTTATTTGAGTTGGAAGTTCATAGTGTGCAATAAACTCATCCTCTTGATTTTTTAACTGATCCAAAGAAACAATACCGGCGTGCATCCACCGAAGCCAAAAAACCGGCTTATTGCCTATCTTAATTAAAGGATTGCCCCACAAAGAGGCTTTTTCATGCGAGAAAGGGTCAGCGTTAACCAGTTTCAGTGTCAGCTCCCATACTTTTCTAGCTGAAGTAATTGATCTCAGTGGATGTTTTATCACAGAGAACGTCGAACCTAGTGCATAGCATCCCTCCAATGGAAATATCATTGCGCCCTCAAGCGATGCCCAGGTCGGTGCGTTATCCAAGCTGACAAGATTCCACCATTTAACTGCAGCTAATAAAAGGGCTCTGTGATATAATAACAGGTTCGGAACCCCAAAACCACCTTCCTTCACCTCTCTCTGAAGCTTAAGCATAGAGATCTTAGGTCGACTGGAGCCCCAAATAAACTTAGATAGGATCCCATCGATTTTATTGAACCATTTCTTAGGGATTAGAATAGGAATGCCTCTCAAAATATAAATTAATTTTGGAAATATGCACATTTTTAAAGTATTAATTTTCCCCCATAATGACAGGGTCAAGCCCTTCCACCTTTCTAGATCTGTCGTTATATTGGTTAATACCCTATCTAAATTAATCTTAACTAGCTGCGATAGATCGTTGGGCAAAAAAAGGCCTAAATATTTCACCTGCCCTGTTGTAACTGCTAACTGGAAAGAGCTATAGTCTAAACTTCCACGCCCTAATGGCATCAGCTCAGATTTAGACCAGTTTATTTTATACCCAGCTAACTTGCCGAAATTGTCAATTATTGTCATTACAGCTGGGATAGAATGCTCAGGGTGGGTGGGGTGTGAGGTGTGAGGTGGGTGTGAGGTGGGTGGTGGTTGGAGAGGGCTCTCACAGCAGCTGCCCTTTCAAGGACAACCTCTACCAGAGCTATGGCTGACCCAAGGCCATGCTAGCAGGTGCAAGTGGAGGAGTGGGGAATCAAACCTGGTTCTCCCAGATAAGAGTCCGCACACTTAACCACTACACCAAACCGGCTCTCCGAACAGGATATGAAGCAAGCCACAGTCACAGCAGCTCCTGGGGGGCCCCTGCCACAACAGCACCCAAGGTAGGGGGAAAAGAAGGGGGAGATTGTTGTTGGGTACTGTAACTCTGCACACAAGACGATCCGGGAGGGAAAGGGTTAAGAGAATTCTCCCACTCTGGTAAACTTAGCAGCTGGCTCCACCTGCTCATTGGTTAGACTTTGAGCCTCTTTGGCCCTTGCTGACTTCTGTTTTATCATGTATAGGACCTCTCGTCTTCTCTCTCCTATTTGGGTGTGGAGCTGTAGCAAGTTAACTTTTTGAAGTTAATCTGTTCACAATAAACTAAATGTACCTACATGAATATGTCATGTGAGATATGCTTCTATTTTTTAAGTAAAATTTCTTTCTCTTGTTACCACTGGAGACAGATCACCTTTGTAGTTTGTTTGAACATCTTCCCCTTAACAGGGAAACATGGAAGATTCAGGATACTGCATAAAGCTTCTGTACTTCCAAGTCAAATGATTTTTTTTAATCATTTAACTCAAAAATGGTCTGGGGGAAGAGAAAGAGAGAAGGGGGGATTATCTGAGGGTTGGGGAGAGAAAGAAGGGGGATTGTATGAGGAAGGGGGGAGACAGAGAAGAAAGGCTGGTTGAAGGAGAAACAGAAAGATGAAGGATTGACGGAGAGGGGAGAGAAACAGGGGAGAGGGAGCAGATTGAGAAAGGGTAGGGGAGAAGATAGGAAGACACTGTCTGAGAAGGGCTAGGGTGGGAAGGGGGAGATTGATATACAAGGGTGAGAAGAGAAAGGGGGATAAGGGGATTACTAGAGAAGAGTGGCAGGAGAAAGAAAGGGGGAAACTGACATAGGGGAGATTGATAAATAAGAGGTAAGGGTTGAGGAAAGAAAGGGGGATAAGAGTTTACTAGAGAAGGGGATGGCAGGAGAAAGAAAGGGGGAAACAGAGACAGAAGGGGTGAGGGGAGATAATAGATAAAGGGGAGGGGCAGGAAAAGAGAACTTTGACAAAGAAGGGGAGAGAAGGAAGGAAGCAAAGGAAGGGGATGTCCCCCACCACAAGTTTCTTGCGGGTCCCCACTTGAATGTATATATTTCTTTAACAGATCCTCCTCTGTAACAAACAGGAAGCTGTCCTGTTCCTGAAGGTAAAAACAGCCATTCAGCAGTTTCATCTCTGGGTCTATGGGAATGCTGCACCAGCATCCAAACACCTTTCAGAGAGGAGGTGGAATATTAGAGGGAAGAACAGCGGGAGTTTCGTTCAGGTCTGCCTCAGCCAGGGAGCAGACAGGTTGAAGGGAAGCTCTGCCAGATAAGAGTGGCAGAGTGGTTTAGCACTACCTCTGAAAAAGGACAGAGAACCCAGTTGTCTGACTCTCTGGAAAGGGCAGGCTGGTTTGGGTTGAATTGTGTGTGTGTGAAAGGATCCAGCCTAGTGGCCAGACAGTGAAAGCCTCTTTGTACCTGAAAGCATTAAAGATAATTCAGACCACACTCTGAAGTCAAAACAAACTTAAATTTATGTGCCTCAGCCAGGTTTCTCCTTTGTCTATCTAGACACCTGTGCTGCTGATCTGTTCTTTAAAAACAACTAGTACATAATCAAATCTTCTTTGTTATTTGAATACAACTCCTGCCTCAGTGGCCTCTCTGTTCTATTTGCTCATCACAAAAGTTACCTCACAGCAGCAAACCAAAAACCTTTACAATTGCTACCCTAATAGCATCTTATAACCAAAGTGAAGGTTTACAGAGTAAAACAAACCTGGTTCACAAAAGTTATAAAAGGCTGTGGAGTCCTCTTGTTTGGTTGAAAAAGGCCTGTCACACTCCCCCATTCACAAATTTTGGAGCAGGAATTAAGTCATTAATAAACATCAACAGATCTAGAGACCTACAAGTGCACCATCTCAATATTCAAATATCTAACATGATGAAGGGAAGGGAACAAAGGGAAAGGAACAAAGATTCAACACAGCAGACATTTAATCTGCTATTCTCTACAAACATGACAACAGCAAATAACTAGAGAACAAATATAATTCCTAGCATTAAATTTTGATTAAATATATAATACATTCACATTTGTGAAGATAACATTACATTTAAGGAAAGATCTATAAATCTGTATCTTGAAGAATATCAGAGATTTACACATCATTGGAAAAAGAATTATGAACGATCAGAAGCTGATGTTCTGGAGAATATGGCTCTTTTTCATAATGTGTCCAACTTGATTTTGATTCATGACCATACAACAAATCAGCAGAAGTGATACATGACTGGTTCTCATTCAGACTAGGCTCTGTACAAGCAATTAAGAAAATGGAGAAAACTACAAAAAAACCCTCAGAACAGGGCCCGCCAATCAACCAAGGCAAGACAACCCAGGAAGACATGTGTTAGCATATCAGAATGACAGAATGGGTTAAAACTAGAACCGCAACCTCTTTTCATCAATTAAAAGGTACCATTGACTATCTCTAATAGAAGTTAACGAATCCATGAGCAGTAGGAGCCCACTTAGAAGAGGCATTCTTCTTCCCTTACATAGGAGGGAATGCCTCTTCTTGTGCTTGCAGGGACATACAAGTGCACCATCCCATAATAAAGACTGCTTGTTTGGCTAATTCATATGCAAATATATGCAGATTTAAATTTTTAACCTATCAGTTGAAATTCATGCAATTAGATGTAGTTAGCCAATGACAGCACTGGAAAAGAAAAAGACAAAGTTGTACTGTTTGCCTTAAGACACCCTGGCAAAAAAGTAAAGTAAGCTTTGGGGCAGTGATGCTCCGTATTCATGTTGCAGAGGGTAGAGACAGTGGGAGGGCTTCCATTGTCCTGGCTCTATTAGTGGACCTCCTGATAGCACCTGGTTTCTATGGCCACTGTGTGACAGAGTGTTGGATGCACCACTGGCCTGATTCAACATGGCTTCTCTTATGTTCTTATGCTATATTTTTAGCTATACACCAAAACATGTAGTGTGAATGCAACAGACAGGGGAAATGTAAACAGTATGCAGACCACACTTGTGAATGAGCTGGGACTAGCGGTGGTTCATCCGAGGTTTCTTCCTGGAGATTCCTTCTGAAGGGCATAAAAGCCAAGCCCTCATTCATTTACGCAAATCACGCCCTACATTTTAGAAGCCTGAAAAACTTGTGCTCTGGACCTCAAGGGTGAATTCACACAAGCAATATTAAATGTCTGGATTCATCATGTATGTTCTGCAGCCGTCTAAAGATGGAGGAGAATGTGGTCGTAGAACAGGCTCTGCTACTTCAAACTGCAGGTGGAGTTCCTCTATATTAAAAATTCCTGAAACCAAAAAACCAACATGCAGGAAGTAGGCTGGCTTAGAACCACTCTCCCTAATGTGCTAGATTTTTTCTTACTTCAGCAATTTTTTCAAAGGGAGGGAGAGCACATTTTTAAAAAATTGCGACAGCTCTCCCCACCCCTCCACTCACCCACAAAATGTGAAGTGGTTGGGCCCACTGTATTGTCTCAGCTGTCTTATATTTCTTTCTGCGTGTGTGGACTAGGAAAACCACACACACACACACAAATGATAAAAACAGGCCCTCATACTCACCTTTCCCACAATATATCATCCCTAATGGCTTCGCAGGCGAGTTGCCCTTTCATGTAGGAAGCTGCACTGCTCATAAAAGAAGAAATGGTATGAAGGATGTTCTTTGCTTCATTCATACTTTCATCACTATATTCTGTAGCTAAAAAGAAAGATGCAATTATATGTGATGGGACAAATGTTTCTGCAATATTATACAAACAGCAGTGATGAAAGGCAATTGTGCTCTATCCACCTCGAGCTTATGAGCAAATTAAGATGGAAGCTGAGGGAGGAGTCACACTTTGTGAAAAAGAACAGGCCGATTCTGAGGAATCCAAGCATACCTTTTTGATCACCTCTGGCAATGACTAACAGTGCCATCTTAAGGAGAGTTATACCCTTCTGAGCCCACTGACTTCAGTGGACTTAGAAGGGTGCAACTCTGTTTAGGATTGCACTGTAAACATTGTAAATCATGTTTCCAATGGACTTGTTGAAATCCTTGCAGAGAATGCTGAACTATATGCACCTTAGTTTGATCCATCAGTATACTCCACACTTTTTTTTTTAAGTCTGTGCTCAGATTCACTAAATGCAATTTGGTAAACCTTGAATGTTATGAGATCTTTAGTTTGCGCACTTGCTTAATAGACAGAGAAGGCCTCCATAGGTTCTCCCCACCTTTGTGCTTTTATCTCTCCTTTCTACTCACCAGGCAACCTATTTTTATTAGCCCCCTCATTTCCCAGATTCTGCCTGGGAAAGTATGGCCCTGTTATGCAGTACTTGCTGCTGGGCCAAGCCCAGTTGCACAGCAGGGAATCTCACTGTTCCTTCTTTCTCTCCTCTAGCAGTTCCCACATCCTCAGCTCTCCCTGCTTCCTTCTCTCTTTCCCACCCTCCTTCTCCAACCGACCCACCTTTTATCTGCTGCCCATCTTCAGATATATTTGTTATTTACTTTACACTAATCACCCCCTTCCCAATCAGTTCTCTCCCACACAAAAATTAAAATGAAAGGAACATTTCAGCTCAGCCTCAAATGTGAAAATACAAAGCATGCTTCTGAGAAGAACACAATGTACAATGAACTGGACAACCCAATTTCTAACCTTAGGAATCCTTACCTGATTTGTACCCACTTCGCAAGCAAAACATTCTAAACTGATCAGGTGAAAACTTCTTTAGGAAATCCTAAAGACCCATGGAAAAAAGTCAAGACATTGCATAACTGTGATAATACAGCAGAATGGCCCCTGCCCCAGAATCCCCACACAGTCTACAGAATCCCAGAAATCATACGTTCATGCATACTTCCAGCTTACAGAACTGTGGATGAAAACCAGAATACTGATAATTTTTGCACATGTGCACATGCACAAGGGATCTTAAACAGAACCTCTGGTTGAAAGAAGTTCTTTATCTCAGAACACTTCCCAGCCCTAACCAATACCCTGAAATTCCACATTCACTACTATTACACAGCAACAGTCAAGCTGTCTACTCCAAATCCACAGGTTCTGCAGTGTTTCACGGGCTCTAAACAACTGACAACAAATTTGGAAAAATTTAGCTTTCCCTGAAAGTAAATGAAGTTTCATGCCCTCAAGGCTGCAGAAATGTTTACATTACATTCTAGATTCACATACAGAGTGGCTGCAAAAGAAAGGCCCGTTGCTTAAGGAGAAAACTTTTGTGTCCTACAAGATTATAATGCCTAATTAGGTTCATATCATGTAGCCCTACTCTTCCTCCTACCACGGAACTACAAATCAGTAAGACTGAAATTCTGCAGGAACTTAAGACTGCAAATTCAACATAAAACTCAGATGAGTTATCATCAAACACAAATTGTGTATCTTCGACACTGTATTTGTTTGCTTCATTTTACAGTCTCAATAAGGAGTTTTAAAATTAATGTCACTGTTTCTTAGCTATCCTCTGGTCAGTGCAACAAGTAAGATCTTCAGCACAGTGCACAGTGCTCATGAGGTGGTAAATAAATATTCAGATATGTGTAAAACGGCTATTCTACTTAAAATGAATTAAAATGCAGAATGAAGGGTAGAAGAATAAGGGAAGAAAGAAGCAAAGAACAAGCACAGCTGGACAGAGGGTATTCTGTGTAACTGCATAAAGGGAAAAGCATGCATCACTAGTCATTTGGAATCTGCTTAATTCCAAGCCCAAGAAGACAAAAGAAAAAAGGAAGTCAGTGTTGCAGATCTTCAGAAGCAAATTTCCACCTGGGGTTCTCTCACAGCTTAGAGGAAGACTGGGTCAATGGACTGAAGCCTACATGCGAAGGCATCGGGAATGCAGTTATTAAAAGAGAGATGAACGTATCTGAAATGCAAAAGCAAATCTATGCCAAAGAAAAAACTTTGCCTTCCAAAGAATGCATCCTTCTGTCTGTTGGCAAATATGAATCAGTGCTTTGAAAACTAAGGTGATTTAGTAGATGGATCAGGACCTCGGAGACATCAGCTCAACTACCTAGCTAACCGTGGGCCAATCCCCACATCTCAGTCTACTTTACAGGTTAGCTGTGGATATAAAACATCTGTTGGAGGGGGACTACCAAGAGACTCTGAAGAAAGGGCTTGCAATAGATACAACTGGATGCATTTTTAAAAGGCCAATACAAGGAACAGTTCGGGAAAGGGAAGGAAATGAAATGCAACAATCCCATTTATCCCATCCTTTATTACTAATTTAATTTATTCAACTAATTTATATCCTGACTTTCTTCCCTACAGGGAACCCAAAGCAGCTTACATTATTATCCTTTCCTCCATTTTATCCTCACAACAACTCTGTGAGTTAGGTTAGGCTGAGAGAACATGACTGGCCCAAAGCCACCCACTGAGCTTCCATGGCACAAGTGGGGATTCGAACCTAGGTCTCCCAGATCTTAGTCTGACATCCTTACCCACTACACCACACTGGCTCTCATATTTTTATTGTTTTTCTTCCATCAAGGACTTTAAGGCAATATACACAGAGTTTAGAGAGGGACTGTGCTGGGCATGCAGAAAGGTCCCAGGTTCACTACCCAGCATCTCCAGCTAAAAGAATCAGGTTGCAGGTGATATGAAAGAGAACCTGGAAAGCTGCTCTCAGTCTGAGCAGATGCACCAAGGGCAGACCTAGTATAAGGCAGCTCCGTGTGAGTGTTTCCAGGTGGTCTCACATCCAGGCACCAAACAGACATCCTTGGTTTTGGCTGCGTCACAGGCTTTCCAGCTACGTCCTGGTACCATCTGTGCCTTCAGAGAACCCCCAGGAAAAAAGGCAGGGGGACCACAAACAGTGAATAAATAAACAGCACAGTTTTCACTTCGTAGGTCCTTGTTCTTGATTCCCTGCTTCTCTTCTATTTAATCGACCGCTGAGGCTAAATCAGGGGCGGAGTTTGGTGGACTGCATCAAGGGTTTTCTCTCCACGTCCAATAATGCCAGGGGCCAAGCTTCCTGCCATGCTAGCACCTAACAGGAAGGCCCTTCTCCCTAACTAGCATGGTGTTGCTGTGGTAAGAATGTCAGACTAGGATCTGGAAGGCTGAGCCTGAAATTCCAACTGTGCCGCAGAAGTGTGCAGGGTGACCTTGGGTCAGTTACACATTCTCAGCCTAGCCTTCTTCATAGGGCTGTTGTGAGGACAAAATGGAAAAGAGGAGAATGATGTCAGCCACTTTGGGTCCCTACTGGAGGGGAATGGTAGGGTATAAAAGTAAATAAACAAATAGCCCTGTTCTTCTGCAGCTCTATCTGTTTAGTGGAGCTTCCAGTGGAAACACTCCTGGTGGATTGTGCTCATGGGGCTTCAAGTATAAAGTTCAGCGTACATACAAGTTTACAATACCTTAATTGTAATGTAGTTTTTTAGTGATTTTGACATTTTCACACTCCCTTTAACGTGTAGATGTCCTGGAATGACAAGAGCACATTAACACTTTCTACTACTGAATTAACAGGCAAAGCAAGGGAGAATTATATTTCAGAATTCAAGAAGCAACAAAACAGCAAATTAAAAAAACAAACATATTCCATTAGTCATGGCCAATCTCTCACCAACTTGTTAATGTATCAAGAAACAGATAAAAATAATTCAACAAGAACAGAGGAACAACATGGTAAAATCAGGGTTCACCAGCTAAAAATTTCTATAGTGGCCCTGTTCACACAGCATGTTGAGTCCGTGTTAAACTGACCCGGTTCTGTTCCGAATATCTTTGTTCCGGATATTATCGATCAGACTGCCATACTGCAACTCGAATCACTCCACGGTGAAACCGTCTTCTGCCGTCCACACGATGGTACTATGCAGTTCTTTTTTTCTCCACTTTTATGCGCACATGCACATAGGTTAAAACATTATGTGGTTATGCAGTTATGCGCATATTGCTAAGTAGTAAAAAAAAAAAAATGGTGACCATAAACCGGATGTCTGAGGCTCCTTTTGCTCCAGGACAGCCTTCAGACATCCGGAAGTTGGTTGAGAACTATCCAGGCAGGGAAACTACGAGGTGAAACCGGAGAACTCAAAAAACACTGCAAAGGAGCAGGTAACAAAATACTCCAATTCGGAGAAGGATTGGGGGGGGGGGGCTACTACGAGTTAATACCAGGAGGCAGATGTTGCTGTCTGATCAGCCACTTTTAATCCGGTATGAAACAGCAGCGACAACTGTGCATCTGAACAGCCCCAGTGTGTTTCTCTTCAAGAGCCATTTGATTTTGTTTAAACATTTGCATATTACTGTAAGATAGTTGCTTTCAAACATCAAGTAGTAACTTTTAGTAAATATTAACTTCTTATGTCTACTACATTACCTCAAGAAAGCAGCGGGTTTTTTGGACAAAAATGGATAACAAGGAACAAATGCAACCCAAACCTACGTGTAGATGACTTACCACACATATGTATTCCACTGTAATATAAAGGTGCTAGAAACTCATGACTGACTTTTCCCTTACAAAACACATTACAACATGAAGACACACAATCATCCCATGTGAGCATTTCCACACAACTTTCAAATTCCTCCTAAAGAGAGCTTTCTGTGCCGGAAAAGTGCTCTGTGGGAAACTGCTTTTCAGCTTTGTTCAGCACAGTACAATGCTAAAACGTGCTGTGTATCTTCACTGTGCAACACCTTCCACAGGTATTTCAAAAAAGGCTAAAGGGAACATTCTTGAATAGGGTTCCATTAATGAGCTTGCTGAAATTTGGTATTCCATTATGGAACACTGAAAATTTATTTTCTCACCATGAATAACGGGTCTATGAATAATTCATTTTAAAAAGATATGTTTAAAAAATCAGTTAAAGAATGTATTGTATTGGTTTCCATCACAGTGCTACTGGCGTTAAGCGAATTAACCTCATTCAAGCACTTTGAAAGTTAAAATTGTTCTGTACAAATGATGATGATTTTCACAATGCAAAAAAGTATAATACTAAAAACAGTGGAGTTGAGCTCTTGCTTATTAGGAAAATGCTGAATCTTTCAGTACTCTGCTAAGCATAACACAAATAGGCAGCTGCTTCCTAAGCACAATCATTACAAAGATGGCAGAAAAGTATTAATCAGGAATAGCTGCTAAACTCCACAAAAGTTAATAAAAATCCTTTGTATGATGCCAAATGGTTTCTTATTGGTGATTCAGCAAAATGGCTGTAAAGCTAGTGTTCCATTTATTTCATTAAGGCAAAAGGAGCCAGAAATGGAACTACTGGTATAACCGGGTTTTTTTTTGTAGAGGAACTCCTTTGCATATTAGGCCACACACTCCTCATGTGGCCAATCCTCCAAGAGCTTACAGGGCTCTTTGTACAGGGCCTACTGTAAGCTCCAGGAGGATTAGCTACATCAAGGGTGTGTGGCCCAATATGCAAAAGAGTTCCTGCTACAAAAAAAGCTCTAGGTATAACTGATCTAACTTAGCTGCATTAACAGGCTTTTCACATGAACAAAAGCAGAGCACCTGGGGTGCTTTTTATTCACAAACGTGTGTGTTATTCTTCACAGTTCTCACAGTTGCCATCCCTAGGTTGGGAAATACTTGGAGATTTTGGGGGTTGAGCCATGAGAGGGCAGGGTTCAGGGGGAGGGGAGGGACCTCAGCAGGGTTTAATGCCACAGAGTCCATCTTCCAAGGCAGCCATTTCCCTCCAGGTGAACTGATCTTGGTCATCTGGAGATCAACTGTAATAGTGGAAGATCTCCAGGTACTACCTGGAGGTTGGCAACCCTAGTTCATAGACCTACACTATGCGCAAGAGCATGCTTTCTTCTGCACTCCTACAATGAGAACTGTATTCAGAGATAAACCCCAGAAATTCTCTCCCTCATTCCATTTTCCAGAGAGGGAACAGTCACTCTCTGAGGCAGACAAAAGTCACACTGGAGAGGCTGTGCTCGGCAAAACAGTCCCATCAACTATCTATTCAAAAGTAGGGACACCAATTGTACTTTAACTCCTTTCTGTGGGCTCAATATTACTTCTCCCACTTGCCCCAAAATATTTCTGTGCACAGTGGGATATGCACTGTTTGCGCTCAGGGTATGGCTAGAAGGTACACGACCCAACAATCTTTCTGAAGCTAAGCAGGTCTAGATTCGATCAACACGTGGCCAGGGGACCTCCTGAAAACCAGATACAGTTGCTTACTGTATGCCCATAATGGAAGAAAGCTGGGATGCAAAATAATACAATGTTAGGCTCCATCTATGAATCAGCCCAACTACACAGACTACACTGACACATCCTTTTTTTTGGGGGGGGGGGGGGGAATCTGGCTCCTAATGCTCCACAAAATTAGGCTAATGGGAATAATAAGCTCCTGGCAAACTTAGACTCCAATCTTGTGAATCAGCACACTACAGAACAGTTTTTGGTGTCTCAGAAAAATGGAAGTAAGAGAAGCATTATAGAGCATTAGCTTTGTTAAATTACCACTATTAATTCTGCATTATTTTCTTTGTATTTGTTTTCCTTTGGTGGGGGGGGGGGAGAGCTACACCCTCCAATGCAGTATAGCTCTATGAACAATGCTCTAGTCATCAAATTAAAAAGGTACTACAGAAATCCAAAGCAAAATACGAAAGGGTATATTGAACTCTAAACTTACCAGAATGAAGAAAATAATTCCCCCACTGCTGGCACTGATGGTAAGCTTCACACTGAGCGATCTCATTTTCATGATGGGGAAATGCAAGATCTATTCCACCAGTATGGATATCCAAGTGTCGTCCAAAGACCAGGCTGTAAGAATACCATTCAATAAATTTAAAAGAAGCTCAGTGTTACCCTTGGAATATTAATAAATGAGCATAGGACCTAACAGGACTTGTAATTCAAGCTCCAGATCAAGAGACATGAATCGGAGGCTACTAATTCATTCAAAACTCCACAGCACCTTTCCAAGCATCACCTGCCAAACACTGAGGTCAAGAAGGATTTTTTTCTAGGCCAAATGGGCCCAGGGAGCCTGTAAGTTTTTTGTCTTTCTGTAGGCATAGAGCAGGTGTCACTAGGCATGTGTGTGTGGCAGGGAGGCAGCTGTGAATTTCCTGTATTGAGGAGAGGGTTGGACTACATGATCCTTGGGATTCCTTTCAGAGCTATATTTTGGTATTGAACACTTTCTCGTTAGAAGTAGGTATTTCTGATTTGACAGCCAAAATGTCACTGGGGAGACCAGAAAGTAACAATGCAGGAGTTACTTTAGTCTAAGAGTTGGGCCCTTTGCATTTCTTCCATTAGCAGTAAGTACCTTTTTCTGGCACAAGGTGTCTTTTCTCTCACAGAAACAACAATGTGGCAAAACTGCAAGCTGCTGCTGTTAGTGCAATGCCTATAGATTCCAACTCCATCCATTGATTTTAATGAACTTAAACTGGAATAACTCTGTGCAGGGTTGCACTGTGTAAATGCTTGATGCAACTGGATACAATTCATCTAATTTTTTCCTCTACTTTACGTCTATTTGAGTTTTTTTTAAAAGAAGCCTGTGTGTGTTGCAAACTTCCTTTTCTTTTTTTTATGTAGATGCAGGAGCAGTGGTCATTCACAGAATTATAGAATCGCAGAATCATAGAGTTTGAAGGTACCTCTGGGGTCATCTAGTCCAACCCCCTGCACAATGCAGAAAATTCACAAATACCTCTCCCCATACCCACCCTAGTGATCCCTGCTCCATGCCCAGAAGATGGCAACCCCCCCCCCCCCAAATCCAATTCCAGGATCCAGGAAGCCTGGAAAAAAATGCTGCCGAACCCCAAAGTGGTGAGCAGCATTTCTCTGGGCATGTAAGAAAGGGCCATGAGAGCTAAGCACTTATGAAACCCTTCCTATCCTCCCTCACATGATCTGCCTAAGTTCCCAGAATCAGCATTACTGTCAAATGGCCATCTAGTCTCTGTTAAAAACCTCCAAAGGAGAGTTTCTGTGCATCCAAGCAGACTCATGAAAACCCCATCCTCATCACAGGCAAAAAAAATTCATAAACAGTCACCAATTGAAAGCAAATTACAAGACAAAGTTAATTTAAGAGAAGTCCTTTGCCTAGTTACCATCCATGTTACACAGCAGTACAGAATCTGAGGTTTAATTTTGTAAACAGTCCATACAAACTGGTTTTGTACTCATTAAATTCCCTGTTGCTGATGGATGTGCTTTCAGTCCACAAATGTAATATGCCTGAATGCTGAACCAGCAGAAACTTCTAGTTGCAAGAGCTGTAAAAAGGGTAGCTGGGAATCGCTGTTAGAAAGACATCCAACTTTTCAATTTACACACTGCACTGGCCCATATTGCATGATGCAGCCAATCACAGATCCAACTGGCAGCAACTCCAAAGATGGCTCCAAGACTTGCATGCTCTTCTCATATAGCAGATGCTGCAATTTATCCCTGCTCTCTGCATATAAGCCCATAGGAGGCAGATGACAGGAAAGAGCATTGCATGCAAACACATTAACTTTTGTATTTACCTGTGAAATCTTTTGCTCATGCACATTAGAAATACACTGCATGAAACATCCCTAAAACATCTAAAAGAACCCAGCTCTTTTTGTCAGCCCCTAGAGATTAAGTCACATAGTCTAAACAGGAGCATTTTCCAGGCACTGGTGGGAGCTTTATTATGGCAACACACCTTCTTTAGGAGTCTAAAGCTGATATTGATGGCAAAACAAGTATTCAAACACATGCCATTTCCTCCCATGTGTTCTTTGGCAGAAGATCCCCCCCTTCTTCCATGTACATCTGACATTTCCATAAATTCTCTTTCATGATGTACACAACATGGAATGCCACAAGAGCAATGGTTCTGTTCTTTACTTTGCCTGTCAGATGCTACAGTTTGTACACACTGAAGCCTGCACACAGAAAAAGGCTTCCAAATTAGAACTTCTTACATACTCCAGCACTTCTGAACATCCAGGGTCAAAAGGTAGAGGAAGACACTACCAGGTTTGTGCATGCTACGTATTGGTAAGATTTTTTCCTGCTACCCAACAGTGCTTCCCTTTTACCTTCAGCTTCTTTGTTGCTACAAGTGCACAGAATACAGAAGGAGTTAAATTTATGTAAGCCTCTCCCTTTCCACCGTGGTCTTCCAGAAGATTTTTAAAAGCTGCTACAAACTACAGTTCAAGAATCACTCATCTGGCTCCACTGTGTATTTTTGGCTCCAACAGGATGCTGCAAGTATTTCAGCAAACCACTTTACTTGGTGTTTTACTGTGTTAGGCAGCATTAGAACAAACATATCTGGGTGTGCAAAGAAGCGACAACAACAAAAATATATTGATGCTTATTTTCTATCTGAGAATAACCCATATTTTCAAATGCGAAATTAAAAAGTATGATTCCCCAGACTGCTGTTAATATTAATTTGGAGGTTAATCTTTTTAATCAGCAGCTTCTCTTGATCAAGAGAGGAAGCTGTCAGCACTTGCTTGAAAAGAAACAAGATTAAGGAAGCCCAAGAAAACTAACCTGGAGATTGTGGAACACTCGATATGCCAGCCAGGTCTTCCTTTTCCCCAGGGAGAATCCCAGCACATTTCTTTAGGTCTGGCTGCCTTCCAAAGTACAAAATCCTTTGCGTGATGCTTATCGCTGTCAACGGCTAATAATAAATGGCAATGTGTTAACAAAGTGGAAGCTCAGAATACAGTTATTGAATTAAAACATCACAACTGTAATGTACAACTGATTTGCAGTCTCTTTACACACTTTTCTACATGGGAAGAACACCGGTGAAGAAAATACCAAGGCAGCTTGCATCCAAATCACAGTGATGGGACGTGTGTCTATCCTGTCACACACACATATAGGTACGTAAGCAGACTAGACACTTTGGGGTGAAGAAGCAGCTGTGCCATATTGCCCCATGTGATATCAGGAACATATAGAGTGAAAAGATTTCTTGCTGGTGATAATATATGAAGGACCTATACATGTGTTGCATGCTACTTTGTACACTTATATGCAGTCTCCATAGGAAAAGCACATCCCTTATTACAGACTTACTTTGAAATAAAAAACAGACTGGATCCTATGACTCCTGTTGTGAGCAGCCTTGCTCCAGAACAGGGGTGGCCAAACTTGCTTAATGTAAGAACCACACAGAATAAATGCCAGATGTTTGACATGAACATTAGATGAGGGAGGGAGGGATGGAGGAAGGATCTGTCAGTAGCGTTTGACATGATCAACTATGACCTTTTGACCCACCACCTTGCCATCGCCGGAGGCCAGGGAGGGGGGCAGCCTAGCAATGGTTTTCCTCTTTTCTCCGGGGACGCAGACAAAGGGTGGTGCTTGGCAAGCAGACCTCCATGCGGCACCCACTCATATTTTATGGTAAAGACCACTGGCCCATATAGTTCAGCTGCTGACAGTGCTGTCCTAAGTGGAATTGCATCACTTTGGAGTGGCACTGAGTCACTCCAAATAGCAAATTGACTGCTGCTGAGAAAGTGTATAAACAAATTCTGGGTTTTAACATGAATTATCTTAACAAAAGCTTGCATGCTTAGAACCACCTCAATTAACTAGTGATTTTTGTGTCTGCAATGCAGCTGTACTGCCGGCCAATGCCACAATCAGTGAATCTCAAATATTCGATGAAGATTGCAAGAATGCTTTTCCTCGCTTTTAGCTTCATGAATATCAAAAATAATTTCAGTCATGTTTATGACATCCCATACTTCTACTATAGCCCTCACTGCTTCATCTGCCTTTTCTACTGTAAAACTACTTTTGCCTGTTAGGGAACATATCATAAAACTAGTGTTTTGTTGTCATTTTCTACATTTTTTTGCCCTTAATTGAATCATGTTTTGCAAGATTTACCTTAGAAGACAAATATGTTTCATGGTTGCCATATAATCTAACAGGTAGATTGAATTCTTCAATAAGGAAGACCACAAATTACAATGAAAATAACATTCCTTCAAAACACAAGGTTGAAGAACAATACCTGGGAAACAACCCTGGCTAACTGAAAAGAAATGCTACTTCATACCCAGCAGATCTAACTTACCATATTACAGCTATCATATTAATCAAGGACATTCAAACTTTCTACAGAAGTCAACAAACAGCATTCACCTACCCAATTCTTCTTCAGCATCAAGATAAACATGTCTGAGTTTTCCATATCTGTCTCCCCAAGAATGGAGGTCAAAATAAACATTACCTGTTGAAAATAAACAATTCTATTACAAAGATGGAAGAGATTTGTTCTACTCATTAACAGCACAATCTATAAACGTGCTTATGCTTATATACCCATCTTAACAAATGTTATCACATGGCTCTCCTTTGCTAGAAGCCACAGTGCTGAAGTATCCCACCAGCCCTGCAGTGAGTATGTATCACGAACAGGCTGAACATCGCAACATCTACTGATGCTACTCTCTCTGATTACATGCCATTAAAGGTTGATTGATTGATACTCTCTCTGACCATCCACAGAAGCTGCCACTGCTCATGGCCAGCAAGTGTAAAACCTGTGGCACCACATTCCTTGCACAACCAGCATGGATTAATTAGTACCCCTTGCCTGGGCACTGCAAGTGGGCAAGTGTTTATAGACTAGACACAAGGAAAACTGGTGGGTCACTTCAGAGTGGAACAGGAAGGTATTGATTGTGCCTATAATGGGTAAGATAGGCTACAAGCAAAACAAAGTCAATATGATACTGTTTCCCTAAAGTGCAGTTCTACTTTGGAACAACAAAGATTGGTAACATCACAGAGCTACTGTTAAAAATGGTTCTGTAGGCCTGTAGCGTCCCCCGTTTCCAGCATCTCTTAACAGAGACAAAGAGCCCTACTAACCTTAAACCCTCACCAGGGTTTGGCCAGGATAAAGAAAGCTCGAAACAGAAAGGCTCACAAGTACACAGAGATATAACATTGTACAGGAGGAAGGGAACATAATAAATCTGTGGGTGGGCACACTCTTAGAGACATGATAGGCTATCCCTTTTTGTTTTGTTTGATATGAATGGTCAACAACTAATATATATTCAACTGTAACAAAGAGACAACATTAAACTTGTGCTGTTCGGTTACCAATATTTACGCTGTTTGCTTCTTAAATGGATCAGCTGTATTTTAAGCTGACCTAAAAAAATAACCATTATCAGATGCAGAAACATTTCACACACACCATTAACTGTTGGCTGTATTATTTGGAAAACTTACCCATGGAGGTTGCATAAGCCTGTCCACTGGTAATGAGCTGCTGTATAAAAGCAATTATCTGAGGAATATTTTCAGTTACCCTCATATATATCGTAGGAGGTAGAACCTTAAGTAGGGGGAGAAAAATGTAACTTTGCTTTACATCTGATTAATCAAGACTATCGGGAGCATGACTGCAACACAATAACAACTTTTAAATAAAATACAAACTCGAAAGCAACTAGTGATTCTCAAAAGACTTCAATTCTATGCCCACTTTATTTTGGACTACTGAATGCAGCAGGATAACTGAATACCTAAAGGATTGGGTCCATACCTAAGCATGCCTAAAAGGTAAATGTAGTCCCCTGTGCAAGCACCAGTTGTTTCCAACTTTGGGGTGATGTCGCATCATGGCATTTTCATGGCAGACTTTTTACGGGTAGGTTTGCCATTGCCTTCCTCAGTCATCTACACTTTACCTCCAGCAAGCTGGATATTCATTTTACTGACCTCGGAAGGATAAGTCAATCTTGAGCTGGCTACCTGAACCCAACTTCCACTGGAATCAAACTCAGGTCATGAGCAGAGCTTGGACTGCAGTACTGAAACTTACCTCCCTGCACCACGGAGCTCCTCAAAGCATGCCTACTTGGAATCAAACCCTACTGAAACAGGTGTCACTCAGTTCTGAGAAAACATGGTTCGGTTTGGGCTCCAAGTCTACACTCTCCAAATCCCTTGCTGCAAATGAGGCCTACTGAAGTTCTACCATATTAAAAAAATGTTTCCAAATGATAGCACAAAGGTATTCATGATTCATGGCCTATGGTAGGTTTTCTTTCAAGGGAGGATGCTTGAGCCAGTAAAATCACTTTGGCTTAAGAGACTTGCAAGATATATTGAAATACTTACATCAAGCTGATCTTGTATCAAAATAAACTGAACACTTGTAAATCTCACTTACAGCTCTCATCCAAAACCACTACACTTGCAAGCCATTCAAAGATTAAACAACACCAAGAAGTAAAGGGGGGTGGACTATATGAAGCCTAACTTGGCCCTGATAGAATTTTAAGGGCTTCCATACATTTCAGTTCATGCAACACTGATATGAGCAGTGCCACAATATCACATCATTACACAAACAACACAAAACTATGACCAAAACTACTGCAAATAAATTATGTTCAAAGTTCCATGAGGAAAGAAACACTTACCAGACCAAAGAAAAGGCTACCTACTGGCTTATCTAAAACTGTACTTTAAATCAGCCTCATTTAACATCACCAAAAATGTTCCACGGTCAAAGCAAAAGCTTCAAAAGAACCATCTATACCTTTAATGCCTCCATGTCTCGCTTGAAGTCCTCCTCATAAAAGCGGGCAAGAGCCATTGGCGATATATTCATCTGTAACAGAGAGGCACATAACTACAAGCATACACTTAAATTATTCTTTGTTTTAAATATCACAATATTATCAGAACTAAAGGCTAACAGATGAGAAGAAATGAATTCAAGGGAAAGCCAAGAAGCCTCATCAATTGCTGCACTGAAGTGTTTAAGCATTCTACTTATCAGGGATAAAAACCCCTTTCCCCAGAAATTTGCCTGCACTGCAAATATAAAATTAAAACATTTCCAAAATAAAGGGGGGTATTAAAGACCTTGTTTTAGTAAAAAAAATTATACATAAGGAATAACAGATAGGAATAACAGATAACTAGTGATTTCCTTGCAATAGGGAATACTTTGCCACACACAAACACCCACCCACTATAGTTTAAAGGAGCCAGGGTGAAAATGTTCACCACTTCAGATGAGAGCAAGAAGCATTTCCCTTCCCCCAAATAGACTTTCTGATGATACAACATAGCTAAGGCACTGCCTCCTTTCCTCACTCCAAATTGGCTTTGACACAACTTATTTATTTAAAATATTTATGCCCTACATCTCCATATAAATATTTGTGAGCCAACAACAACAATAAACAATAACCAGGAAAATAATAATGGGAAAAAGCAGCAGATACAGAGAAAAACACAATAAATACATTTAAAACAAGAACAGCTATTAAAAAGACTCATGGAATAAAAGCAAGACAATCCGAAAACCAATTAATAGAATTTCACAAGTGAGAAAGATTGACAAATGCTGAAAGTGGGAGGGGGGGAAGAGTTTCACTTGTTGTCTAAACACTTGTGAATGTCAGTATCTGCAGAGATGGAGTTCCAGAGCTTTGGTGCCGCTACAGAAAAACCAAGGCACTTTTGCTCATCCACAAGGCCTGTTAAAGTGTGAGGTCATGCAGAGAAGATCAGCAGGTGGGTTTGTACAAGATGAAGTGCTCCCTTCAGCAATACAGCCACATGCAACTGGCTGTGCATCAATACACCACCACCATACTGCCTACGCAAGCCATGATTAGCTTAGAACATAAGTTCATTTTTTAAGAATGGCACCAAAGCTGCAGTTGGGGGGGGGGGTGGAATATATGAACAACATAGACAAAGGCAAGCAGTGTGCGAGTGTGAGTTCATGTGCACACGTGCAAGAGTTTTTCTCTCCAAAACTCACTTTTGCCCTAAAGGTTTTCATGGGTTAAATGTATAGGCCTATATGATATAATAGGCATTATGTATAAACAGCATAACAGTAATGTTTCCATAACTCATCCACTTTTCTAGAGAATACAACAAAATAGATCTAGTCTGCTTGCCTGCTCTGCCTTTTTAATTTCAATGGGTTCTGGTTGGTGGTGACCTTTTATATTTTTAGGTGCCTAGTTTTTGGACTTATTCTTGTTTTATTGTATTATTATGCCATTAAAGGTTTGCTTGATTGACCGATTTAACTCATCCACTTACCTCATTAGCTCTTTTAATTATTTTGTCATCTATGTCTGTGATCCCCATCACCATTACTACTTCCTTTCCAAATATCTTGGTTATTATCCTTCTAATAATATCAAACTTAACATAAGAGCTGGAAGAAAAGGGCATGTATGTTACAGGAAACATAAAAATAATCATGGCACATTAAAGGGTTACAGACATACAATTATTAGTCTCTTTGGATGGTGGGAATAATAACCTGCATGCAGTAATAAATCCCAAAAATCTTGCAGCAATGTTAAGATTTGATTTACTGCAAGTTCTGTGGACTAGAGACCACTCCAGCAAACACACGTATTAACGTAAATTGGTACATAGTTTTATATTTTTCTGCACACACACATGTATGGAGCGTGTGAACAGTGTCATAATGAATCACTAAGGAAGAAAATATTCTACATTTTGGTATCACAGCCACAAACTGAAGTTCAGGCAAACAAAATTGTATATGGCAAATCTTTAGCAACAAGTGTTATGCTTCAGATATTTTTACTCAGACAATCCATAAAGATGATTCTCAATAAATGGTGTGAACTTCATATTCTACAATTCGCTTTAAAATTTACAATGTTATGTATGACAAAAAAGCAAAAACATGACTCCGCCATGGCAGCCACAGCATGGAGTTATGCTGAACAGTGTCTTGATGCTTCCCTCCCCCCACACACAATGCTGTTCCAACCTTTCTCCTTTCCCCCATCACATCTGCATAAAAGCATAAGACAGTGACTATATCAGTCTCCCCTACCTACACCTTAGAACAGACACACACACGCTTTGCTAAATTGAAAAGAGCAAAATGCCAAGGTTACAGTGGGGGAAAATGGTATACAGCAGCAAGCTCCTTTACACTGTTTTGAAAGATTTGGTTAGCTCCGTCTCCCCTCCTGCAGTTTGTCCTTCGAACCAGAACAAAGCACAATGCTTCCTCAACCATTTCCCTCCATTCCATACAGGAAAACATCCCAGCCAACAGCTCAGTCCTATCAACCAGTAGCTTGAGGACTGCAAGACACCCAGCACTGCTCCCTGCCAAGAACTGTACCTAAGTTCTTTGGCCACAGACATCTCTGATGAATGGAGGAGTGCTAAGATACACTCATGTGCTTACAGAGGGGTCACCGTGCCTTGGCACAATTAAAGGAAGGAGCTTTTACATCTGACTCAATAAGGCATTCTTTGAACAATGCCCTCAATTACACAGCCTGGCTAAGCAATCAGATTCAGTTCAAGAGGGCAGGGGGTTCAACCTTCTCTGTTGATGCCACAAAGAACATGAGATGCCACAAAGAAAATGATGAAATTTTTAAAAAATGCAAATAAGAAATTGCACAAGGTGGAGAGGGAACATGCAATCCACGGTCTGATCTTTACTCATCACAGCAAAAGGGAAGAGAAGTAATATCAGTAAACAGTCTGTTGCTATGTTTTATAGCTTTTCTGATTTCCTCTTTGCAAAGTACCGTAATTCAGCAGGCCAGATCACAGAGCAACAATAGCAAGTGCTGTGCTAACCTGAACTTTGTCTCTTTCTTTACACCTCCCAACTGGAAACAGTCAGTGAAATGAAAGTTGGCCTTTCTGTGTTCCCCTTTTATGATGTTAGAGTAAAATATGGGATTTCACCCTTTTCCCAAACCCAAGTTGCCCTGTCCAAATGGTTGTTAGTATACACGAGTCCCATGATTCTGCTTTCTAGGGTTTGGAAAGGACTGCTAGGGGAATGGAACATGGCCAAGGTCATCACCTTCTGCTGACGATACTTAGGATTCAATCTACAGGTTCCTTGTGTGTACCAGAATTCCTTTTGGGCCTTCCTTGCTACTGCCAGCTCTGTCTGCCTGGGTTTCATCAGCAGCAAGTACATAAATGTCCATAAGAGCTTCTAAAAGTTGTGTATCTATAAGAACTGCAGTAGAGCATCAAACACACTAGAGTGTCAGGTTTAGATGTGTGAGAAATTCAGCATCTTAGCTATCCATTTTAATGTGCTGTCTTGAGCAAGTTGCCTTAGTTCAGTATTACCTCCCTCCTTCACATTATTGTTTTATTTACTTAAACATTATTTTTTAATCCCCAGCTAAACAGCCTAAGACAGCTTTTGTAAAAAATTTTTTAAAAAACAATGAAAATTAACACCATTAAACCAACAGCAGGCATAAAAATCTAACTGCAACAGCAACAAATAGTTAATTTAAAAGAGCAAAAGCATTAAATAAGTAAACAGCAACAAGGTCAAAGTAGTAGGCTACTGAACAGAACATAAGTACAGTGGTATATAATATATAAAAGCCAGGATGAGCAAGAAAGGTCATAAGGTGCACCCAAAACTGAACAGGCTCAGCCCCAGTCATACAGCTGCAGAGTGTGCATTCTGCAACCAAGTACAACAGCAAAGGTCCCATCTCTCGTGACCTTATTTCAAACAGGTGGAACACAAAGAAAAGGACAAATGTTCTGCTCCCACCTGTTCAAAGAAAGAGTAAGATACATCCATAACGTAAAAAAAAAATGTGCCACAAAGACCCTTGCGGGTTAGAAAATATA
Organism: Heteronotia binoei; assembly: GCF_032191835.1. Taxonomy (NCBI): domain Eukaryota; kingdom Metazoa; phylum Chordata; class Lepidosauria; order Squamata; family Gekkonidae; genus Heteronotia; species Heteronotia binoei. The sequence continues at coordinate 46,558,704 of NC_083225.1, forward strand.
ACGTGCTTTGTTCATCCCTCAGCATCAGAGACAGCTGCACTAGGAAGAGACACGGGACATTTCATGATAAATGACAGTCTTAAGTGAGAGCTAAGAACATTTTTGCTTTGAAAGCAGAAAGACTGTTCTTGACTCCTTGATTGAGGACAATGTGACCAATTATATTCTCGCTCTCAGGGAGGTACTTTCTCCCAGTTTCCCACCTTCTCTGCATCTCACTTGGGTGCCTCTAACTAGATTTACAGCTCATCCTGCAGGCATCGTACAGACTACACTTTGCTTACAGTCACTCTACGTGCTTGACAAAGCATATTTTGAATATCATTAATCACTGCTAATATGCACATAATCTGAGGCTGGCTTGCGGAAAGCACTCTTCAGGATATGTAAACAAAATCAAACTCACCAAGCATGCCCAAGGTGTGCATGATCATACACTGTTGGGCCACAGCTGTACCTGTGAACAAGATTGAGATCTATTGAGAAAGTCACAGAGATGCTTTGCTTTCAATGACAAGAAATGATGTACAGTTTTAAAAGGCTCATCAACTGCTGTGTCAGCCGGATGAGTAGAATGAAATGGATGTTGATGTTGTGACTTGCTAAAGCGAAGACAAAGTAAGGGGGGGAGGGGACTAAGCCACACTAATTTTGGCATACCTTTCAAACCTTACAAAGTTGCTGGTTCAGACCTCAAAATGGGAGATTAGCACCAATTAGGAGACACAGGGCAAGAACCAGGACCTATGCAGAACACTAAGGCTTCAGAGACTTTTTCAGGCCAAGCAAGGATTCTTCAAATCAGGCTTTTTTATATACAAGCAGCAACAAAGTTCTGGAGTAGACCTTCAACCCAGAGTCTGTCCTTGCCTGGCCATCAGAACTGAACTCCCTGAGACTACTCCTGGATCAGAGCTCACTCCTTAACACATTTTTCAAATTCATCCTCTGTGTCATTTGCCACTTACTCAGCCCTGAAGTCTGCTGTGACCCTGATCTGCTTACAATTTACTACAAAAGGTCTGCCAGGAAAATGTTATGTGAGGTCACCCCATGGGTCAGTAACCACTCGGTGCTTGCACCTTTACCTTTTTACCTTCTCCTCTGGAAGAGGCGATTATTCTGCAGAATCCTTCTAATTGCCTGCTGCTTCTTTCCTACTCTGCAAGTTTAGCAATAAGGCTGCGACACTATGCTTTGCAACTTCAGGGCTAAATAATGTGGCAGTTTGTCTGGTGCTCTGAAAGCGAGTCAAGAACTGCCTGACAGGTTAAGGAGCAAGCCCTAGAACCAGACAGCCTCATCTACAGCACAATCCCAAGCACAGTGACATATGTCTAAAACTCTGGAGGGTGTAACTCTGCTAGGGTTGCCAGAATCCAGACTGGAGATTTGGAGGATGAAGCCAGCACAGAACAGGCACCTAAGTCAGGTATAATGGCATACAGTCCACCCTCCAAATCATCCATTTTCTCTATGGGAAATTATCTCTGTAGTCAGAAAATGAGCTGTAATTCCAGGGAAACCCCAGATGTGTGTGCACATGAAAATGTATACCAAATAAAACTTCCTTGCGTTCTGCTGCTCCAAACCAACACACCTACCTACCTAAATCTATCTCTACGCTCTGTTTAGGACTGCACTATCAGACTTACTTCCAAGGTAAAGCCTTTCATGTTCCGGTTTTTAAACAAATGCGGACTTTTATAAAAGGCTGCCACATCCCCCGACGTTTTTTATGAACAGTGTGGCAAGCAGAAAATCCCAAGTGATTTTTCCCACCTCCACCAATTATCCTTTCTCCACACCAGGCGAAGTGATGCGCCTAGTTGGCTGCCTGCAGTGTTAATAAAAGCAGCGAATTCAGAAGCCAGCTGTGGCGATGCCAACCCGACCCCCAAGACCACCCTTTCCGAAAGCGTCTACCAAGTCACCACATCCGCGTTGCCCACTATGAGCGGCGCTTTGCTTCTGTTCAGGCTGTTGTAGGTCTGGATGCCGGTGTCATGGCCCGTGGGCTTGATCCACTTCGCCCCCTCCTCTGAGCGCCACCTCCTCGGGGGAGCCTCGTCGCCGGGCACCCGCCGGCCTCCAGCAGCCGCGGCACAGCTCGGCCTTCTGCAGCGCTTCAGCCACCACCGCAAAGCGGCGTGTCTCGCACAGCCGCCCCAGGGAAGCCATGGGGCGCCCAACATGCCGCGCTTGCAGAAATGGCTACTCCAGCATCAGCTGCTCAACAACGCACCAGACGCGTGGCGGGCGTGCAAGGAAGCGCAGAGCCGCACACCGGCCTCCTCCTTCTCCTCCTCTCCCCCAGGAGGGAGGCGCTGTGTGAGAGGCGTAGCTGCCGGCAGGAAGGAGGGAGCTCCAGACAACCCTCTCCGGCTGTAGCGCACAACTGTCGCCGCCTGTGCGCCCTACTGCGGAGAGCTGTAGCTACAGCCAGAAACCAGCAGGAAAAGGAGGAGCTTTCGGAGCTCCTTGACTGAGTGGGTAGGAAAAAGCGGAGGAGGATGGAGGGGTGATTCCCGCCGTCATAAACGGCTTCGGGTACCGCGGCGTTTTGCAGTTTTCTGTTTCTTCCTCGGATTCCCGATGGTGGTGTAGGTTTTCACTGTCTTTCCATAATAAATTTAGTTCAGCGGCTGGAACTTATATAGATTGGGTAGGGAAGAAGCATGCAAGGGAGTTTACTTCCTGGTAAACTGTTCAAAAAATCAAGTTTTTTCCCCCCCGCTAACTCCAAAGAGTATTCTGGTTTAACTCGTGAAACAGTGATGTTGCATATTTAAGCATTGTAACAGCTTTTTAATGTTCTATTTGTTCATGACAATCACTCTAAGCAGTTGTGCTGGAACGTTCGTTATTGTTTTAATATAGCTTTTAAATATATTATAAGCTTTTCAGCAGAATGCTATAGAAATGCCAGACCCTTCAAGCGTTATGAGAATGATACCTTTTAGTGGATTAACATATAAAATATGTTTTTATCATCAGAAATTGTACCAGAAAAGGGCATTGCATCATCATCTGTATTTTGTACCACAAAATATCAGAATGTTTAAAAAGTTATTTAATATATATGGATATAAATATATAGTTTCAGCTTGAATCCTAGAACACAATCCTACCTCACTTCACACCTGACCTAAGACATCAATCTGCTTTTTATCCTCCAATGTTTTTTGACATTAACTAACAAACACAGACCCAAATTTGTGGTTCTTTTAATCTGCTAAAAACATTCCCATGATTCTACATACCAACTCACTGCCCACTTATATTAAGAACTGCTGCTTTCCATTCCAATTTTGACTGATGAAGTCTGCTTAGAGCATAGAAGAGCTTACATTCTGAATAAAACTTAGTTGGTCTTAAAGGTACTCGTCTACTGCTTTGTTACAATCCCACAACAATTACTAAAAGAACAAAAGTGCTTGGTAGTTTAAAATATTGAAAAATGGTTGGAAATCTTTTTGTTTTGGCTGTAAGCTTTGCTAATACTATTCTTGATAGCAGTTTTTTTGGCTGGCATATGAGAATTCTCATATTTATTTCATTTATGCCCACTTTTCTCCCCAATGGGGGCCCACAGTGATTGCCAACATTCTCCCCTTCTTCATTTTTATCCTCATTAGAGTCCCACGGCGGAAACCCAGGGAGATTCCATGGCACAGTGGAGCTTCGAGCCTGGGTCTCCCAGATGCAAATCCAGCACTAATCTGTACAACATGCTGCAAATGAAATGCCCTTGAAAGATACCTTTGAGTGTCACCCTGTCCCCAAAAGCTGTCAAAATCTATATCGCTCCCCAAAGCATTGTCATTGTTAGAAATACCATGCTCCAGCCAACATTAAGCATGTTGGGCCCTGATGAATTTGGTGGTACAACAAAATCATATGTGCATTTTA